>NC_133658.1:588783349-589499377 GCF_037893015.1 Macrotis lagotis
TTCTTTCTTTCTTTCTTTTTTGGAGAATGATTTAAAAATCAAGAAAAGTTTGATACTTTCCCACAAGTCCTTCTTAAATATGTAAGCCATTTTGTTAGCCATGAAAGTGCTTTCGCTTCTAAAATCTGAAATTGTTGTGCAAAACCAAGCCAAAGTTTTTGGAAGAGAAAAAATTAATTGACATGATGGTATGCATCATGTTTCCACTGAGAATATAGGAGCCAGTTTATTAGGACAGCCAAACTATTTAGCCTATGTGTTTCCTGTGAATTAGATCTTCTTGCCAGTTAACCAATTGACTGTTGACTATAAATGGTTGATGGGCAAGTAAAACTCCAGAGGAATAGCTTTTGGCAGCATTTTATGCTGTTTTCTATGACAAATCAAATTAAGAACAAAAGAATGTTGAAGTAACTGACTAGTAGTTTTTAGTTTTTGTTTTTTAAGATAAAAAGGAATTCTCTCAAAAAATTATTTTTTTTCCCGTTCAAAATGTAATGTGTTGCTTTCCTTTAGATAGATACTCCCAAAGTTCTTGATGAAAACATCTGAGTCAGTGGCTATGGGTCTCAGAGTACAGTAAACATACAGTATTGTTTCAACTATTTTTAGTAAATGTTGAGAAATAGGGAAATCACAGAAATACAAGGGAATAATTCAAAAACCACAATCGGCCCATTGTCTTCTAGTAAAACCTGTGCTGGAGCGGTCAACAAACAGCAACATTGATTGGATCTCCCTTCCCCTTTTACTTAGTGTCTAGTTGAGATGCTAATCGTGTCTAACATGATGTAGTAGACACTCAATAAATATTTGTTGGTTGATTAATTAATTGATTAATGAGCATTGAAGTAGTTCAAAGGTAAGCAAAACTGGAAGACAAGAGAGCTTTAAATAGATCTTTTTAATGAGTGCCTAAATTCTCAGAGTTAAAATTAAGGTAAGAATGCATTATAGTCAAGTTTATTGTTGCATAGATTTAAATATACTTTGGTCAAATCATGTTCCTTATTACAACGGTAAATATCTATAATTAAGATAAACTGTTAAGTAACATGGACACTATTCTGATTTCCCAGTAATGACATTTTAAAGGAATTACCTATATAATTAGAAGAGATATAGGAAAAAGGCTCTATTACATTAAATATTAATTATTTGGAAGTTTCATGCCATTTTCCTTTACAGATAATATTTCAGCAGTTAGTTTATGAATGACAGGCACTTTGGCAAAACATGATACTATCAATATATCTGATACTTCCAAATCTTCAGATTAACTTTTAATCTCTCTTTAGTTTTAAAAGGTATTTTTATTATTTCCCTTGATTTCTGTGTGTATGTTTATGTATCTCTTTTTCTCTTACATACATACACATAGATTATTTGAGACAAACAGTTAAATGACTAGATCTGCATCACACAGTTAGTAATTGTTTGAGGCTGAATTTGAGCTAGGTCTTCCTGACTCCAGGCTCAGCACTCTATCCACTGAGTCACCTAGCTGTTCCCATATATACAAATGTGTGCATAAATAATATTCCCATTTATTGGATTTGGGAGATTATCTATAAATACTTCTACCTTTAAGCCTATTTATAGTTTCATATAATGTATATATACAATATGCATGAATCTATAGATAATCTATAGATTGAACTGGAAAGAATCTTAGCGATAATTTAATCTACCACTCTTACTTTTGAGGAAAACTAAGATCACACAGCATTAGAGATGGGGCCTAAACCCAGAACTACTAGGCAAGTGTTATTTCCTCATAATCCTGTTACCATTTATAAAAATATTTTTTTGCTTGGGTGTATATGTGGCAGGAATTATAACACAGACCTGTGATTTCATTGCATTGAGGATCTCCTAATACAGTTCCCTTTGTCCATGCATGTTAACAATTTCTCTGTAATTTACAGTATTAAATTAGGGATACTGAAACTTTGCATTTTGTTAGTGACACAGCTAATATCTGTTGGTGGCAAAATTTGAATCTATGTCTTCATGACTCAGATTAATTTCATATCTACTCTATTGTGTTGCTTCTCATAAACATATTTGAATCTATCTATATAGAGGTATACATCTATATACACAGACACTTATATGTTATTACTTGCTCACACTTGTAAATATATACATATATCTATAATACATAGATATACTGTCTGTACAAAATATGCAATGTTTGTACACACACTATATAGGTGTGTGTGTGTGTGTGTGTGTGTATGTGTGTGACAAACAGGAGATAGAGAGCTAGCTTTAAAGGCAGAAAGACCTGGGTTCTAGTCCCACCTTTAATATAGACTGGCTGTGTGACTAGTCCTTTAACTTTTTGATGCCTTAGACAAGTCTCTGAGACTATAAATTGTAGAGATATGCCTCAAGGGAGACAATTTCTTCATATGAGAGTCTTCTTTACCAATGAACTCACAAGTCTAGTACTTATTTTCTATACTATTTATATAGATCATTTAGTGGTCAACCCTTCCTCTCATGCCACTGCTTCCAACCCCTTCAATATTCTCCAGCAAATTACCCCTCAATTAATTCTCTCCCCACCACCAACATCTTAAACTTTTTCCTATCTATTGTTTCCTTTGTTATTATCTTCAAACACATCTAAGTCTCCCCTCTCTTTAAAAACCCCATCACTGGGTCCTACCAACCCCTCAAGCTAGTAATCTGTATGTTCTTTTCTCTTTCTCAGCCAAACTGCTAGGAAAAAAAAAAACTGTTATTCTCAATTCCCTTTCCCTTGCCATTCATGTCTAGTCTATTCCCAAATCTGGCCTTTTCTACCTTCATCTCTTAGATGAAGATCCTTTCCCTTATTTCTATTCACAAACTTAGTTCATGATTTCATCAACTCTTTCCTATATTATTGAAAAAAGACTTAACTAGTCACCAAGTTTCCCCATTCCTGTTCACTCTACATACTGCTGTCATAATTTCCATAAGAACAGAGATCATTTCCTTCTTTATATTTGTATCCCCAGCATCCAGCAAACAAAGAATTACTTATTAAATTTATTTGATAGATTTTTTCACTCATAGAGTGTTAAATCTAGAAGAGATCTTAAAAATAATCTAGTACAACCTTTGTTTTTTTACATAGGAGGAAATCAAAGTTCAGAGAAATAAAGTGTCTTCCCAAAGGTCACAGAGTGAGTTAAAAGAAACTCTAAGTGGGCTAGAATTCAGGATTTATGATTCCCAGTAAAATACTTTTTACTTTATAATACATTTTATGTAAAATCTAGATACATAAATATATATTTATTATATGCAATGGCCAAAGGCAGGGAGTAACTAGATGACTCTGTGGATAGAGCACTGGGCCTAGAGTCAAGATCTGAGTTCAAATCTATCCTTATATACTTATTAGCTCTTTTTGTTTATATGTGTGTGTGTGTGTGTGTGTGTGTGAGAGAGAGAGAGAGAGAGAGAGAGAGAGAGAGAGAGAGAGAGAGAGAGAGAGAGAGAGAGAGAGAGAAACTTCAGTTCCATGGATAAATATGTGTGCAGACTTTATGTAAGTCTAGAATTCAAATTTTAAAATTTAAAATACATTTAGACTTTAAAATATAAAAAATAAATATTCTTAGCTGGGGTTCTACAAAAAATTTAGTTGAAATATATAAGGGTATCCTTATGTGTATGTAAATTAGGAAGTGTGCTTTTCAACTAATTGATAGATACACATATGAAGTAATTGGTATTATTACTACATTTCCACTCAATTGATTATAATCAATCCTTGATTATGATTTATGTCTTATACATAATTTATATTTTCTAACTTATCAGGAATCTTGACTTTTCCTCCTTTCTCCTGGCATGTATCTTTCACTTCTCACTGTTCCTTGGAAATATTAAGATCTTGAAGGAATTTTTCAAATAGAATTCCAGTGACTCTGCTAAAATATACATGCTGATTTCTTATTCTTGTGGATAACTGAGAATTGCTTATCTCCTATTGGTTTCTTTTTAGCACATTTAATATCTCATCCATTTATACTATTTAAATGTAAATGTGTGATTGATAGAAGTGTCTTTGACTGACAATCTTGAAAAATAATAGAATCATAGGATTTAGACCTGCAAGGGACATTAGAGATCATCTAATCAAATCATAGAATGATAGAGAACATAAATTCTTAATCTGCATCTCATGAACTGGTTTAAAAAAATTCAATAATTCTATTTCAATGAAGTCATTTTTATTTTATACATTTATTTTTTATTTAAATTTTATACTTTACCAGACTGCCTAAAGGGTCTGTGACACAAAAAAGCTTAATAATAATAATACCTAACATTTGTATAGTACTTACTCTGTTCTAGGGACTATGCAAAATACTTTTCAATTATTAAATTAGATTGTCACAATCATCTTGGGAGGTTGTTGTTTGTTCAGTCTTGTTCATGACCCCATTTGGGGTTTGCATGGCAAAAAACTGGAGTGGTTTGCTACTTTCTTCTTCAGCTCATTCTGTAGATGAGGAAACTGAGGCAGACAGGGTAAAGTGATTTTTCCCAGGTGCACAAAATTGCTAAGTGTCTGAGTCAGATTCTGACTTTAGGTCCATATCTCTTGCTCCTGGGTGACTTAAGAATTTCTATCAGAGAGGGGAAGGAAACAATATTTAGGATTATTCCCAAACCCTTCATTTTATGATGGCAACCCAAAGGTCCCCAGAGGTGCATTTTTCCCAAGGTCACACAGCTAGAGAGCAACAATCTAGTTTCTAGTTTCCTGGTAAACATCTGGTCTGTTCAGCTGAAGCTTCACTATGCTGCTTGCAGTCTCTCCCAAATCAATCTCCTGCCTATGGGAAGGAGGAGACTTCATCCTTCATTTTCCCTCCTCAAAACTGGACATGGCCCCACCAGGCCCCTCCTGTTATTGACAGTAGAGCGAACAAAGGTGTGTGTTGGGTGTGAAGGATGGAGAGAAATTAGGAAGAAAGTTTTTGTAGGTTTTGATCTTTCCTCTACAAATTGTATGAGCTTTTAAAAAGCTGCCTGGTTGAAAAATCTGAGCCCTCCTGGCTGAAAACCTACAATTTAAAGGTCTTGGGGGAAAAGTTGGTATTTGGGAAACTCACAACTCCTTGCCTTGCTTAGTGTCTTTCTAAACCACCTCTTGTCAAAGGAAGGGAACAAATAAAAAGAGAGAAGGGGGGGAGATGTGGAGGGAAGGAAAGAGCTAAGAAAGAGAAAGGCCTTTGCCTGGCTTGAGCCTTTGTGCGGAGCATTCAAACTCATTTGTACCCTTTGTAGTCTTAATTATTTGTGAGAGCGGGATAACAGGAGTACCGAGCTCACCCATTATTTCCTGCATAAAAAAAGGCACACAGAAGCCGCTGATCATTTTTGAATTAGCAAACATGATACTAAAAAAAAAAGCATAAAAAAATTCATTAATACCATCAGGGATTAGGAGGCTGATTAAAGTGTAGCTGTTAGCGTATGCAAATGAGCGATAGGCATTTATCGGAGCCGGTGCAAGCTGTCTCAGAGCTGTAAAGCCCATGTATGTTTTTCAGCTGATTAAAATAGTTTTAAGTTCTAGAGAATTTTTTTTTTTTGGTACGGAATAAAAAAAAGCTACTATCGTCTATACTTTCCCTTTTGGCAAAATTTCTCAAAGTGCACTCCAACCATTTCCACTTGACTGCATTTTCTCTTTTCTCCTCTCTTGGAGTGCACTGAGAATTCAGGATGAAAATGAAAAAGCTAAGTGAGACCCTTTTTTTTTTCTTTTGCTTTTTCCAACTTCCTGGGCATCCCAAGCTGGTTGATCTACAGCAGGTCATTGCTGTCAGAAGTCAAAGTCTCTCTTGGCACCAAATCTGCAAACTGGAGAAGATGACAAGAGGGGAGGAATGGTAACCCTGGGGAGACTTTAAAAGCAGAAGATCATGAGGAAGTTTTTACCCCATCATCCTTTGATAGATTCAGGATGCTCAACTTGTAGCCTGCACAATGAAGAGACTTTCATTCAGCAAAGGTTGGGGTGTGTCTTCAGGTGTAGAGTGGGGAGAAAATGAACAGATTCAAGATGACACAGTTCTAAGATTATTAACTCCAGAGCTTTTGCTTTCATGAGGCAAGGGGTGATTTCAATGCTATTGTCCTGAAAAGACTGGGACTGGTGTGAGGGAATGTACCTGCTTCTTCCCTTTCCCTTAGTTCCAGGTCCTCATCCTCATCCTTCTTCTTGCTGATTGGGGAAAAAAAAAAGCAAGACAAAAGCAAATACAAAATGAAACAAACTACAAAAACACAATCAAAACTTAGGCAAGCCATTTTTTACTTTGAAATATGATAGGATCATAGGATTTAGATCTGGAAGGGACCGAGAGATATCTAAATCAGGGGTTCTTAGATGTTAGAGGCTCCATGAATTTGTATCTGAAAAAATTTTTTATTTCCATTAACTCCTAACTGAAATTTATCATTTCTTTAAATTTTAAATCTGGTGAATACCTCACTGCTTGCCAAAGTCCCAAAGGGGCCTCTCTCTCTCACATGCATATACACAAATACACACACACACACACACACACACACACACACACACACACACACGGGGGTGGGGTGGGGGTGGAGAGAGACAGAGAGACAGAGAGACAGACTCCTGAATTCTAGATTGACTTTTTCATTTACAACTAAAGAAACAAATCCAGAAATGTAAAGGTGACAGTGGGTCACTCAATTATTACATTGCAGTTACAACAAGCAGGATCATCTTCTGCCTATAAATCCAGGGTCTTTTCTACTATATGGCTATAAATTCTTCTTATTTGCAAATGAGGGGAATTGACTAAAAGTATTTTGTTGTTGCAAATTTGAGAATAAATCAATTCAGTTGCTTATATTTTAAAAGATGGCTCCTTTGCAGTCTGAGTGATTTCTGAGGTTCTTGTCTAGCTCTAAAATGGTAAGAAGTCTATGAGATAAACAAAAGTGCTTGTTTGTTTTTGTCTATTTTATGCCCAGAAGATCTTCATGGAAGGAGAGAGATTAACTGAGAGTATTTGACAATCATAACAAACTTGTCCTTGAGGAAAAAGAGTATCCTATGTGGAGACAAATTCAAGCTCTGTTTTTAAGTGTTGCCTATTAGCAACTCTTGTCATATAGCTATAACTAAGTCTATTCAGTAAAGAACATTCACTGATCCACACAGACTTTAAATTATAACATCATACAGTTATAGACTTAGACCTGGAAAGAATCTTAGAAATCATATAGGTTCTTTTCAGATTATTTGAAACAGAGATGCAGAGAAATAATTGACTTCTGAGACTATACAAGTAGTAAATAGCAGAAGTGGGATTTGAATCCACACCTCTGCTCCAAAGTTCACACTACTATACAAAATAGACTTATTCACATTACATCTCACAAGTTATGTTATTTATTAAACATATATGTCAATTTAGTGTTTAAAGTACTATTTATTTAGTTATAGAAATGAGCTCTGTGCTTAAGTTTGCTAAAACAAGCTTTCTTCTATGAAGCAATTTTGTTGTAAAATCGACTATTTGTGCTTGAAAAGGTAACTTCTTTTCAGACTCATTTCTCAGACTGATCTTAGTGTTCTAGGGTAAAGTTGATCAAGCAGATCAGGAAACATTCTTTCTGTAAACCTGCACTACCCACACTAATTGGGGAATGGAGAAATAGCAGTGAACTGGAGTTCTTTACACTTCTGTCTTTATACTAAAGGGCTTGAGAAGACCCAAGGTTTGAAAAAAAAATTCACAATGACAACTATTTTCAAATTGGGGGAAATTCAGAGATACTCCATAAATATTTCTTTATTGGCATAAGATGCTAAATACAAAGTAATGACCATGAGAAGACTAGAATTTAGTCCATCATTGTATAGTAGAAACAACACTGACTTTGTTTTTGTTTCCTATATTGGTTTTAATATAGATACAATAATAAACTATTCCTTCACTTCAGCCCAAGCCAGGAGGCAGGGAATGTCTTTGTCTCTAAGTTGTACAACTTATCTATTGCAGTGAACCATGCATTTCATATTTTTCTTGTTCTTGACATATATGGCATCATTTCACCTAGCTGTGAGCAGAAGTCTTTGATGTACTCCATTTTTCAGGGCATGGCAATGGAAAGAGCACAGAAATGTGTGAATGCTTTTAATCCTATTCTGCAACTTATTATCTGAATGAATTTAGGCAGGTCATAGCATCTCTGGGTCTTGGTTTCCTCATCTGTAGAAAGATAGACTTGGATTGTAATATATTTGAGGCTTTCTCAGATATGTTATACTGTATGTTTGATTCAACTTTATAATACTATTTTTGGGTAAGGAATAGCAAGAGCCAAGACTAAAGTGACCCATATGTTCAGGCCAAGAAATTTCTCATGATGTCAGAGTATTGATTGGTTGGAACTCTCTAGGAGTGTATCTTTTGAGGATTTCTCATAGTTTGTGTATGTTTTTGGAATATAGTAAGATAGTTTATGGGAATCAATGTTATATGAGAAGAACAAGGAAGATGTGAAACATTGGACATAGATTTTTTTTTCCCTTTAGATAAATATTCATGAAAAACTGGGAAAATTTAGAAAAACTTCAAGAATTCAATCTAGTTGGGAGTGGGGAACATGATGAGAACTGATTTAAATGAATAGAAAGAATGTTACCAAATACATTTTTTTTTGTTTTTTGCAGGGCAACAGGGTTAAGTGACTTGCCCAAAGTCCACACAGCTAGGTAATTATTAAGTGTCTGAGGCCGGATTTGAACTCAGGTACTCCTGACTCCAGGGCCAATGCTCTATCCACTGGGCCACCTAGCTGCCTCCAAATACATTTTTAAATACCACTTTATAAATTTTAAGTACTTATCAAATGGCAGTTAGGACTAGTGGAATATGCTTCCCACACAATACAATCACATTTGCATTCTTTTAATAAACAGGTTCTACTTAATAAATCCTTTAAATTAAGTGCTTACAAACTCAGCTAAAAGGTCCCAGAGTGTGTTTGCCTTAATGAAGGGTTACAATGAAAAATCAACCTAATCTTTAAACCATCAAAGTTTATTTAGAGGGGTGGCTAGGTGGCCCAGTGGATAGAGCAATGGCCCTGGAGTCAGGAGTAACTGGGTTCAAATCCGGCCTCAGACACTTAATAATTACCTAGCTGTGTGGACTTGGGCAAGCCACTTAACCCCATTTGCCTTGCAAAAACCTAAAAAAAAAGTTTATTTAGATATTATTGTAATCTTTTACAAATTAAAATTTAATTTAAATATAAAATTAAATTTAAAAGCAATATAAATTATAAATTAATTCAAACTAAATTTAAAATACAAAATTCTTTAAAGCAATTGAATTACTTCTTAATATGTTAATTCCTTTAGAAAACTCTTTACTTAAAGATAGTGTAAAGGTAAACATATTCAACCAGTTCCATTTAGAGTTTTAAAAAGGAAATAATAAAGCTCATACCCAGCAAGAACATTTTTTCTTTTTCACAAAAAAAGAATAAAAAAAATGAATGCTGCAAAAGTTGATCTAATTAAAATTTTGTTTCCTTTTTGATACTCTAATAAAATAATAAAGATTCATTAAGTATCCACTCTGTGCAGAGAAGTGGGAGAGATTTTTAAAAAATGGATGACATATTCCCTGTCCTCAAGAAGAGTATAATTTGGTGGGTGTCCTATGACAAGAACACACAATGAATGAAAACTATAGACTTTTCCAAAGATGACATTTAACTTCTATTAATAATTTCTGGTGTTGCTATTCACAGTACAATTAATCAAAGCAAAGTATGTTATACAGTAATGAAACATTAGAGATTTTAGGCTTAGAATGGAATATTCTCTTTGTTCATTTGTAGAGGGACTGAAATCGTAACTACAAGTCACAATGATATTCTGATGATCAGTTCTTCAACCTGGACAGAATCAAATATTTCATTAGTCAAAAAAAATTCAGTACCTATTGTTTGAAAATCATGTTTGTCGACAAAAGGATAAAAAGTTTAAGAAATGGGCTCATCTTAAAGAACTTAGAATCTAGTTGGAGAAATAAGACATAAAAAGGTTAAATAACTTTCATAAATTCTTATGGGACAGCTCTTCTTTCTCATGGCTCTTATTCAGAATCTTCATGCTTGATGGATTTCCAACTAAGAGCATAATTGAATTTTGACAGTTAATGGGCATAGGTAACTGTATGGGATACATATTAGTTCCCAATTAATCATTCTACTTGAAGGGGCTAATGCGTTATTCCAAACAGTGGATAAAACATATATTTTAATAAAACTATTTATCCACAAATATATTTTATTACTGGAAAAAGGAAGGTAAGCAAGTATTTGTTAAACACCTACTATTTGTCAGATACTATGATAAGTATTTCACAGATATCTCATTTTCTCCTAACAATCCTGGGAAATAGATGCTATTATTATTCCCATTTTACAGCTGAGATAACTGAGGCAGACAGAGGTTAAGTGAGTTACCCAAGGTCACAGCTAGTAAGTTATCTGAGGTCTAATTTTAATACAGGCTGTTTTCTGTACACTAAGACTCCATAACTGCTATATATATATATATGTATATATATATATATATATATATATACATATATATATATAGTAACAAATATTTATTAAGTTGAATTGGTTTGAATTCTGGGACTAAGTCTTGATAAAAGTCAGGAACATCTTTCCATAACTCAGATGCACACTATCTGATAGATCAGTCCTTCTCAAGCTTTCTTAACCTTTTGTCAGTTGAACTACTTCAGTACAGCAAAAGGTCTCTTACTAGACGGAAATTCATTTCCAATAAGTTATGCAACTTGAAGACTTGTTTTGACTAAGTATGTATGTCTGTTTCTATAAGAAAGGGTGCCAAAAAGGTGGTTTGAACACAGACCTTACACTCAGAAATCTTAGATTATAGAAGGAGAAGATACTCATAAATAATGCAGAATTCTCTTAAATAATAAAGAATTTAGAAAGAACTGGTTTGAGGGGCAGTTAGGTGGCTAGAGCACAGTCCCTGGAATCAGGATGACCTAAGCTCAAATCCAGCCTCAGATACTTAATAATTGCCTAGCTGTGTAAACTTGGTTAAGTCACTTAATCCTATTGCCTTAAATAAATAAAATTTACAAAAAGACCTGTTTCAAGTCCTGCCTCTGATGCTGGATGTTTGACCTTGGGCAAGTCATATATCCTCTTCATTTCCCAGGCAAGCCTCTAAGACTTTAACAAGAACACTACTTTTGATCTGCATTAATAGATGAGATGTTTGCTATAGCATGAATTCATAGATTTTGTAAAAAAATAATATTATAATATAGGGTTAAATAGATTTTTATTGCATGCATATTAATTCATTGCAGAAAACAGAATGTGGATAGTGTTATATTATGAACAAGAATTCTAGAGGAAACCAATCTGAAGACTGCCTGGAGGATATGGAAGGGGTGGTATTGCTATTCAAATTTTCCCTTGAGAACTGCTAAGCTGAATTATATTATCTCTTCAGTGATCAATCCAAGATGGTTTTGATGATAGTATTGGTAGTTTGGGACTAATCAATCAGTAGCATTTGTTTCTTTTTCCTGGATAACTGTTTTGGAAGGACTCAAATATCAAAACCATGCCTATGTTCTCAGGATTATAAGATCTTGTATTCAAAGCTAGGAGGGATCTTAGAGATCAGGAAACAATCCCCAACTTAATTTTGAATGCTAAATAACAAGAAATACAAATCCCTTTATCATCATTATCAGGATTTATAATGCCTATTCAATGCGTTAATGGGTTACTTAATTGTTTTCCTAGTGATGAAGACTTTGGTAAATGATTCATTTTGGTGGATCCATTCAACCTTAATCTTAGATAGACAGTGATGAGCATCCATCTCCAATTAGTAATATTTTCATTCATAATCATTCATTGTACTTTTGTCAATACTCACTCAATTTAAGACTGCTTCTAGCAAGTCAATTTTATTTTGATCTTCGCTCATCAGAAATAAAAAGAAAACTTGTAGCAAATGCTTTATCAATCCATATGTTGTCAATTCTCTTTCTTATGCCATTGATATCATTTTTTCATTACTACTTATGCACTTTTTATTTTAAAGCATTGGATTTTCCTCTTATAAGTTACCTTGCTAGCCTGAACCTCATGAGAACAACAGAATTTGGTTGTGACTGAACGAGTTCGTGGACCTGGCTTCAACATGGCCAAATTGTGGGATGCTGGGGCTGATCCTTGGATGCAGATTGGCTACAATGAATCAGACTGACTGAATCTTTCAGTCAGGTACAATTCTGCTGCAATCACAGAGACCCAGCCATAAACTGGCACTGGTTTATGCTCCTGATGACACTATTATCATTTTTAAAACTCATCATTTATTCATTAAAAATTCACCCCAAGGCTTTTAGGGATGGTGTCAGAAACATAAATACAAGCATTAAAGTAAATCACACACACTTATTGGAGTGGGACTTCAAGGTCAACTGGTGCAACCCCCTGCTTCGGTGAAAGAACATTCGAATGCTTTATCTGTGATCCATCAGACTGTTGTCTGAATCTTCCTTTATATGAAGGTTCTCTTTAAAGAGACTGTTAAATGAATCTTTAATCCAATTATCCTGGTAAAATATCTTCTATGATCTGACCAAGCTTTGTCATAAAGCAGGCAATGTCCCTTACATATTATTAAATTTTGCTACAGTCATCCCTTCTGTCTTCTCAGATTCCAACTGACCTCAGTATTTGATTTCCATCTCTTCTCTTGTATTGTGCCCTTTAGCTGGGTGACCATTTATTTTGCCTACCTCTCTACCTACTCCTAGTCAACCACCCATACCTCTTCTGGAGGGGAGGGTTCTATCTATGTATAGTGCTACTACTAATATTCTATAACAGATGGACAGACTCATGAAACTGCCTACTCATTTATTGTGGAATTGCAAGGCACAATTACTCCCAAACAGAAATATCTTAATACTGACTTCGATTAACAAACATCTAGAAGCTAATAATGATTTTCTATGTACTTTTGAAGGGAAGTTTCCTCCCCATTCAAGGTAATTGGTAGGAAGACTGAAAATAGATGTCATCACTGCGAAACAGAAAAGGCACTGAATGGTGATAGAAAATAAACAAAAATTCCAAAGAATTGTCCTTTCCCTTCCCAGAAGTGAAGCGGTATACTATGGCTGTACATGGCTCCACATTGTTGTCTGTTTTTTTTTTTTTTGCTGTTCATTATTGATTATTTACTATTTACTATTTATTTACTATTCATTTTCCTTTGCCTATTTACTTTGTTACAAAAGAGGGTTACATTAGGGTGATGGTGTTATTGAGAAGTGATAGTATTGTTTAAAAAAATCCAACCCAAAATATCATTAAAAAAGTTAATGAGACAGGATTTGGAAAATCTGAGTTCTAATCTTAGTTCTTTGATTGACCATATTGATGACTTTTTGTTATTTCATTTCTAGGGAGTCTGCATTTTCTTATTTTATAATGCTATTATACTAGCATTTACATGGTCCCTTAAGGTTTGCAAAGCGTTTTACACACTTTCTCATTTAATCTTCACAGCAATTTGGAGAAATGATTGTTGTCCCCATTTTATTATTGTAGAGAAAACTGAGGCAGACAGACATTAAGTAACTTGTACAGGGTCATATAGCTAGTAAGTGCTTAAGGATGAATTTGAAGTCTTGCCATCCTGATTTACTCTATCCATTGAGGCACCTAGCAGCCATTTTACTAAATGAGAGGGTTGGACTAGATGTGTTAGAAGATCATTATTTTATAATTCTTTGATACCTGGAAATTGAAATATTTGCCATATTCACAACAGAAATATGAAACAAAGTTACAAGATCAGTTTTATCCTTGACAATTGAGACCTTTGAATAACTTCAAAATTTGATAGAATGTTCTTAGATAAGATGTTTTGAAGGAAAATGCTTATGTGGAAAAATAAAATTAGCTTGCATAGTTCATGAAATATATTTCGGGTTATCTGAAAAAATCATAGTAAATAATCATTGATAATAAGGGGAGCAAATTAAAACAATTGAGGTTTCATCTCACCTTCAGCACCTTGGCAAAGTTGATAAAAGCAATAATCAATGATGTAGTTATTAAGAGAACTCTGAATTAGTATATTCTGGAAAAGAATTTGAAATTTCTATTGGAAATGTGGCTGATTTTCTTACGCTCTTTGACCCAATTATTAACTCTTATGGGATGTGTACTCACAGAGGCTTTTAAAAAGATGCAAAGATACCATGTATACAAAATACTTATAGAAATATTTCTTTTGTAGTAGAAAAAAAGTTAAAAATAAAGTAGGCACCCATCAGCTGGGGAGTGTCTAAATAGTTCTGTATGAAAGCAATGTAATCTTATTGCTTTTAAAAAAAATCTTGGCAAGTGATACAAAGTGAAGTAAAAAGAAACAAGAGAGAAATGATCAAACTGATGAAAAAGAAAATATTGCTAAAAGATATTCAAAACAAAATCAATTCTGTAATGACCAGTTCCATCTTTGGAGGACTGATGATTAAATATTTTTCCTTTTTTGGGGGGAGATGGGAGAAAGGTAATGCACAAAATGTGTAAAATGAAGCAGTTTGTGTCAGAAGTATGTGGTCAGTGTGTTAGTTATAAGAAAGATGCCTCAGAGCAGCTAGGTGGTGTAGTGGATAGAGCACTGGCCCTGGAGTCAGGAGTACCTGGGTTCAAATCCAGTCTCAGACACTTAATAATTACCTAGCTGTGTGGCCACTTAACCCCATTTGCCTTGCAAAAAAAAAAAAACCTAAAGAAAGATGCCTCAATCAAACTTTTAAAAAGGAAAATTGCCTTAGTTATTATTATTTGGTCATTAGTTGTCTGATCCTTCATGATCTCTTTGGGGGTTTTCTTGGCAAATATACCAAAGTGGTCTACCATTTTTTTCTCCAATTAATTTTACAGATGAAGAAACAGAGGCAAACAGTGTTTGTCCAGGGTATCTGACTTCAAATTTGTACCCAGGAAGATGAATCTTCCTGACTGTGGGCTCTCCTAGCTGCCCACATTATTGTGAGCTTTTGTTAAACAAAATATATTAAAAGAAAATTTTAAAGTATCTTATGTAATCTAATCAGTAAAGTAAGATCATTACCTGACTTCCAAAAATGCCTACATCAAATTGGAGTGGTAAAGTATTGGAAACAACACTGAATTTGCAATCTGAAGACTTGAGTTTGAGATTTACACTTACTATATTTTTACCTTGGTTGAATACTTTTTGATATTTTGGGGTCTCAGTTTTCTCATCTGTAAAATAAGAACTTGAACTCCATGTCCTTCAAGAACACTTCTACTTTTGTGACTCTTACCTTCATGGTTTAGTAGAATTAATTGGAAGACTTTGTTTCACTATTTGCTGGCAGCAATCTGTTTTTATAAACTTTCCTTCCTCTGGTTCTCTTTTGTGACCACTACTAACATGGAGATTCTTCATTATTCTGAACTTTTCATGGATGTGGTGAAGCTATAGGAGATTAAAAGGGTCAGATTTTTTCCCTCTCTGAGGCTTTCAAAAGAAAAGCACTGGACAAATGCCATATGGACATTTGAATATAAAAGTTAAAAATCTATCACAACTGTTTGAGTATTCATTGTTGTTACAAGGATGATCTTTCTCTCTTTAAGACTTTTTTTTTGAAGGGGAAGAAGTTCATTAAACATACTATGACTGGAAGCATTGATAAAGTGTTGATCAGTTCATCAGCCAAGTGGGATAAGCCTAAAGCTTAGGACTCCAATTAGAATTCAGCAAATTAGGTCAAGAAATTGATCTAGTATTTGCTCAGGAAGGGATTGTACCACATAATTCCATTGTAACAAAGGGACAGTTCATTGGCCAGTGATGATATTGCCCCCTGTAACTGCAATGGCCTTGAAAGAATGTGAAGCATGGTGTTTTGTCTAAATAGGGTGACCAGCTACTTTTTTTTGACCCTTTGGTTGTTTCTTGTCTACCCTCTCACCCATGAGAGAAAAAGTCATAGATTTAATTCCCATTTCATCCCTTTCACAGACTTACTTGACTGTTCCAAATCACAGAGATCTCTACCCCTCTGGAGAATTAAATTCATGTTCTCTGTCACTCTCCTAGCACTTCTCATAGCATTCTTAGAGTTAGTTGCCTCACTTCTCTAAATGGTAGCAGTCTAAAGCACAGAACAGGTGTCTTAGAATCCTGACTCCTGTTTAGTACAGATCTTTGCACTCAATAAGTAATTGAAATTTCCAGGAAATCAAAAAAAACCCTCCTCTTAGCCAATACTTATTGTAGAATATTCTAGTGGGAAGAGCTTTCTGATCAGGAAATTAGAACTCATCTCATGTCACACTATATACTGTATGATTGTGGACAAGTGACTTAATCATCAGTTTATATATCCTGATATATCAATTTGTCCTTATTTATAAAGTGGGAATGATGATGCTTCTACTATCTG
Organism: Macrotis lagotis; assembly: GCF_037893015.1. Lineage (NCBI taxonomy): Eukaryota > Metazoa > Chordata > Mammalia > Peramelemorphia > Peramelidae > Macrotis > Macrotis lagotis. Next base: position 588,799,927 of record NC_133658.1, read on the forward strand.
TCTCAGGGTTGTAAGAAAAGTGCTTTGTCAGTTGTGAAACACTAGATAAGAGTGAAATATTATTATTATTGAAATTTCTGACAAGTGAGTTCCACTTCCTTTGCTGCTTCCTGAGGGACATGATCATGAGAAACGTGATTCCCCATAAAGTAGACTCTAAAACTCTATGATCAAAAGAAAAGGGAACAAATAATGATTAATTTCCAAACTACTATATATATATATATATATATATATATATATATATATATACTATATATATATCTATATATATATATATATAGATATATATATATATATATATAGATATATACCACAATATCATTGTTTTTTGCTTCAGCACAGTTTGAGATAAATTTTTTCTGGATATTTATTTTTGTCAATGTTTAAATAATTTAAATGATTAAAAATTTAAACTAAAACTAATGAATAGGAAAGATGTAGAAGCTAGTCCCAACTTTGTTTTCATTGTTCAAAAAACCAGTTCAGCTGAAACTAAAGCACCTTGCCAATCTCCCTAAAATATTCTGTCTCTGGACAGAACCATTAACCATTTTTAAAAAGTCAATAATCAATAAGTCTTAATTTGTTGAACTGGCATTTGTGCAGGTTTCATCTAGATGAAATTAATTAGGAAGAAAATGGTTTCTCAGCGATTGGAGGGAGGAAGGGAATCAGTGGCAAGATAAGTTTGACCCTGTGTTGTGGAAATATTTTAATGAGGTTAAGACTCAAATCACTCCAACTGAATAGCTGGTGAGCGTGTGCTGACATTTCTAATGGGTCCAATGAAGGCATCTCTCAGAAAATGGACCAATGACTTTGAAGGAATCCTGAGGGTCAGTGACTTTCAGAGACATGGAATCAGTGGTTGTGGCAATTTTTTGAAGAGGAGATATAGGATATGAGATTGAATGATGCTCCCATCATTCAAGAGTACTGAAAATAATAGAACTCAATCAGAATTTAGCAGTTCCCATTATTCCCCCTCCCATCTAAGGTAGGTCTCTTCCTTAATCTGCATAACTGCACCTTGTCCAATAGTCCCTGGGTTCCGCACTCTGTTAATTGAAGTGTGGTAGGATCACAGCTTTGCCAGCAACAGGGGCAGCTTTCCTTTCTGAGTTGTCATCTCAAATGCATCTGGCTGTGATGCTGGCATGTGATAACCACAGACTGAAAAGAGAAAGGAAGCAATATTCATCACACCACACTCAGCAGGGACAGTACTTACTCTAATTGCTTCTGGAACTCTTCACCTGGCCCTTATCAACAAAAGCAGTGATGAAAAGAAAACAGGCAAAACTTCATCAAATATATTGGATTCTCTCCCTACCCCAAGCACATAACTAGATCATTTTCATAATAATAAGAGGAAGGGGATGACAGGGTAAATTCAAAGTATTGACTCAACAGTAACTGAGTGCTCCAGGTGAGAATTGTTCACTTACTTGTGTTTTGGGAAGTAAAGTGGTATGCTGGCCAGAAAATGGAGCTGAGAGCTAGGCTAGAACAATAACTCAAATTTCTACAAAGCATTAAAGTTTACAAATGCTTTGCTCATCTAGTGAGGAAGGCAATACATTGATCAATACTCAAAGGACCTGTGTGGGTGGACCAATATTAGACACAACTTCACAACTTTGATCTTTGAGACCTTTTATAGTCCATCTATGTAGAAGATAGTAAAATCCTTTATAGCCACAGATGATGAAAGTGAGGTTCAGGGAAGTGAAATTATTTTCCTAGAATCATATAACGTAAGAATTGTACAGGGACTTGATAATAAGAGCAAACTTCTATGGACCGATTAAATTGCAGAATACTTTGCATGGAAACTTCTCATTCGATCCTCACAACAAACCTGTGAAATAAAGGGGCTAAATAGTAGGCCTGTTTTACAGATGAGGAAACTGAATCTGAGAGAAGTGAAGTGAATCACACAACTAGTGTCTGAATCGAGATTTGAGCTTATGTCTTCCTGATACCAAATTCTCTGGTCTTTCCATTGTTCTGTATTGCCTCTCTGAGAATCTTACCTGAGGCTTAGATATCTGTTAGGCGAATGACCTTGCACAAGTTACCTTGTTCATCTTTCTCAGCCTCAGATTCCTCATCTGTAAGTTTTGTATACTAACCAAATTCGCTTCATAGAGTTATCGGGAGAATAAAATAGTACCAACTCTATGAAATTGCCTTGAAACTATAAAATATTATGTTATGTTATCATTATTATTTGTGTACTTGAAAATCTGAAATGATTTTCTAAGTGATAGCTCTTTCAGGTAGGCAGGAAGGAATGTTGGCTTTGGAATGGAGGTTTCAAACCTAGCTTTTACTTATTACTACTGTGACATTGAATAAGACACAAACTCTTTAGATCTCAAATCCCCTATCTATAAAACAATACATTTGAACAAGATGGCTTTTAGGTCATTCCAAGCTCTAAATCTATGTTTTTTCCTTCATTTTAAAAATTAGTAATGGTATAAATATAAAATGATATAAATGTAAAAAGACTCCTATATAGAAATTGTTTCTTAAAAAATATATTAAATTTAAAATGGAAGTGCCACACTATCTTGCTTATCTATGACCTCTTCTGAACTTCTTGCTACAATCTGAAAAATATTCATTAATATTCTTCTTTCTTAACATCTCTATCACTATCCCCCAACTCTTCTTTACAAGGCTCCCACTCTACTAAATTAAAAACTCTCCCTCATAAAAATGAGTATAGTCAAGCAAAAATAATTCATACAGCATGTCTACAAATGTATGTTTCATTTAGTACCTATGGTCAAGAAGTTGAAATATATTTCATCATCAGTCTTCTAGAATCCTGCTTAGGCTTTGCATTGATCAGTGTTCTTCATTAACTCTTTCAAAGTTTTACCTTTGTACTATTGGAGTTATATATATTTTGTTCTGCTCATTTTGCTATCATCAACACAGTCTAGTCTTCCTAGGTTTCTTTGAAGTCATTCCTCTGTTATTTCTTATAGCATAATACTTTAATCTTCACACACTATAATTTGGTTCAACCCTAATACTTTTCAAGATAAGTGTGGAAAACAAGAAAAACAATCTGCAAGGATAATAACTTGTCATTGTTCAGTTGTTTCAGTTGTGTTTGATTCTTTGTGAACATCTGCCCTTGGGGTTTTCTTGGAAAAGATACTGGAGTGGTTTCTATTTTCTTCTTCAGTGGCAAATAGTAGTTAAATGACTTGCCCGAGTTTAACTCACTAAGAAATTTCTGGAGCTTGATTTGAACCTCTCTTCCTGTCCAGAGTTCTATTTATTATGGCACCGAGATGTCTTGATTTAGATTTGGGTAACTCTTGGAATATAGATCATTAACTATCTTGTCCTTTGTCTTTAAATTTTGTAGTACTCCTTACAACATGCTTGGTGGTTTCTTTAGGGCATCTTTCCTAATTGTTCCTCACTCTTACATTTCACCTTCCTCCCTCCTAATCCCTCTCCCCCAAATAGTCACACCTGATTCTATTAGATGAGGCAGCTAGGTGGTAGAGTGGGTATACTAATAGACTTGGAGTCAGGAAAACCTTAATTTAAGTCCTACTTCAAATACTTAACTACATGATCCTGGACAAATCATTTAATTTCTGAGTGTCCAAATTAAATGAAATAACTTTTATAAAGTGTTTCACAAACTTTAAAGCATTATGTGAGGGGTGGCTAGGTGATACAGTGGATAAAGCACCGGCCCTGGAGTCAGGAGTACCTGGGTTCAAATCTGGCCTCAGACACTTAATAATTACCTAGCTGTGTGGCCTTGGGCAAGCCACTTAACCCCATTTGCCTTGCAAAAACCTAAAAAAAAAGCATTATGTGACTTCTAGTCATTATGATCTACTGGTTGAAGTAAGGAGGGGTTGACAACTTGTTAAAAACTGAACTTTACTAGTAAGTTAGGTACATTAACTATTAAGGGAAAGTAAGAAGGGAAGTATGAGGAACATGTACATTTTTCCCAGTAGAGCCTAAGGAAGAAACCTTATAAAACCTGCACAGAAAATTAATAAACTTTCATGTTGGTTCACAGAGGGAATCAAAACTAATTGTTTGATCTCAACCTTGAGATCCAGGAAATATGTATAATATCAGTGTTAAATTGATATATTCCCTTTTCCATTAGAGAACATTTCATATAAGGAGCAAACAAACCTATAGGACAGACAGTACAGATGTTAGTTTCACTCCCCCTCTTAGAAACCACTCTCTCTCTCTCTCTCTTTCTCTCTCTCTCTTCTCTCTCTCTCTCTCTCTCTCTCTCTCTCTGCAAGGCAATCAGGTCAAGTGACTTGTCCAAAGTCACGTCACACAGCTAGATAATTATTAAGTGTCTGAGGTCACATTTGAACTCAGGTCCTCTTGACTCTAGGGATGGTACTCTATTCACTGTGCTACCTAGCTGCCCCTATAAACTTCTAGCTCTAAATACACAAACTAGAGTGTATGAAATCATGAAATGCTTATAGATGATCTATAGATCATCTTATTCCACTTCTTCATTTGACCGATGAGGAAATTGATTCACCAAGTTCCCAAAGTAGTTGGAATCAGAATAAACTGGTACTAGGTAGGGCAGCATGTATGTCATATATTTGATTAGAATTATAGAGATACTACCATGTATTTAGGTAAAGAAAACAGTAAAGTGTCTGATTATGGCAATAGAAGGTTATAAAGGAAAGGATATAATGGTTGTGGTGCTTGGGAGAACACGTAATTTAAAGATATATACATATATATATATATATATATATATATATTTCAAAGTACATGAAACTGACAATGAAATTCTTATTGAGAACATTAGGATGAAGCCATAAATAGAAAAAATAACTTTATTGTAACAGTATGACAAAGATTTTCTGATCAGAAGGAAGATGTGGATGATGCTTTCCTAAAACAGATTGCAAAATTGCCATATAGAGACAGTTTTAATAGTAGTAACTGGGACTTCAGCTATCAATAAGAAATAGTTATTTGGTCATGGATAAGTGACAGAAATTCTGGAAGAAAATGCTACTCACATCTTGGAGTCTGGAAAAGTGAAGGGAGAAAATACTTGGGACAGTTTGATTTGTACCCTACAAATCAAACACTATGAAGTTCATAGAAAATAATAAATGATATGATGAGATCATAAAAGGAAATGTAAGAAGAAAAATGAGAAACTTTAAAAACTGAAATTCTAAACATTTGTGAATAATTCCAGTGAAATAAAGCAGGGAAAGCTATCTAAAGAAACCAGATCTGATTATAATTGGGCTCTCTAATAAGCTCATATTTTCAAGGAAAAAGAAAAAAGGCATTGCACACATGAAGACAACAAAGAAAGACGTGAATTTGAAATCTTTCAAGTTCCTGTGAGAAAGTTAAAAGACCAAGATGGACTGAGATTCACAGAAAGTGCTGAAAGTTTAAAAAAAAAACGAGGAAGCACAATAAGATATATACAAAGTAAGACCAAGGAAAGAATAATTCATTGAGCAAGATGGCATAATATTAACAGGGGACATAGAAAAGGCAGAATTACTTAACTTTATTTTGTTTCCAATGAGGAAAATTGCCAACCTAAAAACTGTGGAACAAAGATTGAAGAAAAACAATTGAAACTTATGGCAAGTTAGGAGATAGGGAGAAAAAAATCTAGTTATTTAAAATCATTTCAAATGAACAGTCCCTGATTACATTTCCAAGAACTAAAATTGTTTTTAGATGTAATCTAAAATTACTCTCAATAGTCTTTGAGAGATCATGGAGAAGATGGAAGATGGGGGATAATGGGAAATAAAAAATTTATCTTTTTTTTAAAAAAAAGGGAGGGAAAAATTGTTTTCAGAACTCACAGTTCAATAACATTGTAAAAATTCTAGAATGGATTATACAATTTTTTGAAGATTTTTCAGAAAATTCATTAGGAAACAATATATTTTTGTGAACAATAGATCATTGTCAATTAAACACCACTTTCTTTTTTTGAGAGGTTTATTAGGTGTATAAATCAGAGGAATGTTGTACGCAACAGGTATCTTGATGTTAACAAAGCAATGGACAAAATCTTGTATGATGTCCTTGTGTTAAACATGGAGAAATATAGGCTGGATGTCAGAAATAGCACCTTATGTACTTAGTGCTTTATTGTGCGCAACCTTTTTTTAAACATGTGATATACATGAATCAAAATTCCAATTGTGTCAGCTATAATTCATGTCATTTTGAGAAAACCATTTAACTCCCCAAACCTCATTTTTCTTATCTATAAATTGGGGGGTAAAACCTTCAAACACCTATTCCAGAGGGTTGAGTCAGTCTATAAAAGGGCTTTAAGAAATCTTAAAGTATTGAATACCATTTAATTATAATTTACTCTTATAAATATATCATTACATAATATTTCATATTTTATTTTTGTTTTATACCATATTATCTCATTGATATTCATAATCTTAAGAAATATGAGAAATAATTATTTCTATTTTGTGCCTGATGTATCTCAAACTAAGAAAAATTAAGTGTCTTGTCCAAGTCACAAAGCTTAAATATCTGAACTGGATTAGAACTCCTGATTTTTGACTCCTAGTGAAACATTTTTTATTTACTACATCAGGCCTCCTTTCCATCTGTAACTAATTGAATAACCATATTCAAGAAATATTGATTAATTGATTAATGTCAACCTAGAGAGAGATTCCCTAGTGATAGAGATCTCACCTTGAGCTTGCTCTGACCCTCGGTTTGATCAAAGATTTGGATAAGGATTCAGGAAGCCTGCCAACCCAATTTATAGATGACTCAAAGTGATGACAGATAGCTAATGCAAAAGATAAAAGTATCAACAGGGTAGAACACTGGGCCAAGCCAAAATGCCATAAAAAGTGCTACCTTTAGCCCAGGATAGGGGTTTTTTAGCTAATACAATCTTGGGTTACAGTGAGGTGAGCAAATTACTTGTATTGTCTATGAAAGTTCATCTTCAGTGCTATGTCATGGTGTGATAGACACATGTTCTCAAAGGCTGTAAAAGATTTAATGTGTTAGCTTACAAACAGATTATGAGCTAGGTGAAGATCAATCTAGGAATGTGAATAGAGACCCATCATCAAAAAAGGCACTATTAGGTAAATCTTTTAGAGGGGTTAGGGGAAATGCTAGACAATCACTCATCAAATCAATCAACTATGAATGGGTTGGAGGTTTTTCACTGTGTATTGACTGAGGGAATATACAAACAAATTATAATCATAATTTTTTTGAAGGAAACACATTTCTAACTATTTTCTATTTTGATCACATTGGGTCAGAATTATTGTTCTCAGTTCTGGCACCATATTATAAAGAAACTAATAAAGTAGAGTGAACCTAGAGGAGAGTGGTCAAATTGGTGATAGTTCTGAAAATCAATGAGGCCACCCACTATGCTACTTTGAAGGACTTTTATAGAAAAGAAAGACCAGGCTTTTCTTCTGTGGATACCAATAGCAAAATCATGGCCACCGGGTGGCAGATTTCAGTTTAATATAAGGAATCATTTCAATCTTTAGAGCTGTCCCAGATTATGGAGGGCAAAATATTATTGCTGGTAGTGTTTCAGCAGAGGGTACATTGCTATCTGTCAGGCATGAGGTAGAAAGGTTTCTCCCTTTGGGTGAGAGCTAGGACTGAGCGACCTCGAGGATCTTTTTAATGCTGAGATTCCAAGGTTCTATAAACAAAACATAAGAGGTGATAAAATGTTGAATAATTTCTTGTGTGAGGTACAGATGAAGCACAGCCAGGAAGGTGAATTACTTTTGCTTAAAAACCACTCATTATAAGTCAGTCTTCTTTTGGCAAGAAAGCAGGTGTGAAATGAGAATAATTTTCTTTCAGGTGAAGCCATCCCCCTTTATTTATATATTCAGTTTTGACACATCCTTCTCCTACACTTTTGACTTCTATTGTCACACTACTTCCTGGTGCTCATCCCTTTTTCCCCAACAAATTTTCTTGTCTCTTTTCTCTTGGTAGTCAAGTGCACAGTGGGTAGAATCCTATGCCTGAAGTTCAAATTCAGTTTTCAATATTTACTATGTGACCTGGAGCAAGTCATTAAAACTTTTGCCTACCTCAGTTTCCTCAACTATTAAATGGGAATAATTATAGCAACTACCTTACAAGATTGTAAGGAGGATCAAATGAGATATTTGTAAAATGCTTAGCAGAGCACCTTATACCTAATAAGTGTGCCTATAAATGATTATTCCCTCCTCTTTCCCTTCATTAAAACTTATGTATTCTAAATTCTATTCCCCCAGGGTCTTGCTAGCAGTTGAGTATTTCATCAAACTGATTCTCACTAAAGAATTAATGACCCCTCAAGGTTACTAAAACCTTAACCAAGAGAACTGAGTAGAAAGTGAGGAAGACATCTTGGAAGGACCAGTGCAACTTTTTAGCACCCTTAAAACTGAATGAGCATTAAGTGGTTATTAAGGGTTGGGGTATAGATCAATATTTTCCTATCCTATCCACTTCAGGTGAATACACTGCAAAAGACCAACCTATAATGAGCATTTTTGACATACCCTCCTTGCCCCTACAGAGGACTTCTTTTAAATCATCTTAGAACAATTAGTATAACTCCTTATTCTCAAAGATCTTCTTATTCTTTTTTTGCAAGACAATGGGATTAAATGATTTGCCCAGGGTCACGGAGTTAGGTAATTATTAAGTGTTTTGAGGACAAATTCCTGACTCCAGGTTCTATCCACTGAATCACCTAGCTGCCCCAGATTTCTTTATCCTTAAAGAAAAAACTATCTCCACCCATAGTCATACACCTTAATTTTACCATCAAAATATCTTTATGTTGGGAATACTTTAATGTTTAAGTCAATAGGAAATGTTCCAAGAGGAAATTATGTCATAAATTAACTACAGGGGTTAACTTTTTTAAAAAAATCCATCTATCTCCCCTCTGAAAAGAAAAAAAAACAATTAAGAGTTCTATGTTTGCACGTGTGATACAGTGCAATGAGATTTTGAGGGAAGAGATGAGTTGAAATCCTGACTGTTATTTATTACTGAATTTGTCCCTTTACCAGTCTAGGTCTCAGTTTCCTTTCTGTAAAATGAGTAGACTGAATTAGGTTATCTCTAATTCTTTCAAGTTGCAAATCTTATAATCTTTATCCATTTTTTTCTTCCTTCTTGGAGAGAACATTAAATTTACTTAAGGGTAATTTTACTAAGATTTTCTCTAATCATTCAAAATTATGTTATTTGGTAGGTAAGTTGAGACAGTTGGAGTTACTCTTCTTCTATCTTTCTGCCTCTCTGTCTCGACCTGTCTGTCTGTCTGTCTGTCTCTCCCTCTCCCTCTCCCCCCTCTCTTTCTGTCTCTGTGTCACTGTATATATCAGTATGCTTAGTAGAACCTTCCAAATGACTAAAATCCTCAGGATGTAAAAATTCTTTTCAATTATTTGGTCATCTCTACATTTTCTAATGCCATCATTTGCCATTGCCATTATTCTTTCCAGTAAGTGCTCTTTTTCTTTTTTTCTAATTACATGTAAAGTTAGTTTTCAACATTCATTTTTGAAAGATTTTGAGTTCCAATTTTTCTCTCAGCAATTGGTTCCTATCTCAACAGATTAAAAGAAACACATACATTTTTAAAATAAAGGCCGAAATTTAGTTTTGTGGTATATTATTCAGTTTTTCTTTGGGTTCACAGCTTGATTCTTATAAGATCAGTCTTCTTTCCACTGAGGCCTTAACATGAAGACCCTTGGTGACTTTATTGGCTTCCTTTGCTAAGTTTTAAAATATCATTTGCACAGAATTTCTTAGTTTTGTCAACAAATTCTTCATTGATAACTTGCTTCTCCTTCTGTAGGCCCTTGGCAGAACCGAAAGGAGTCTCTGCATGGTGCAAAGAAGGAACAGCTTTCCCCAGCCCCCAGGGGCTGTTGCATTATTCTGCAGGCTTCTTCTCTGGGCTTGACTCAGTAATGTTCTTCCCTTACAAATTTCATCTCACTGTACTGAGCATCGAAACGACGCAGTTATGGAGCGCACAGGGAAAAAAATTATAATGCCATTAAAAGATATCATAAATTTCAGATCAGCATCATTTCTAATCCGATACACAATTTTACTGTCTCTATAAAGTAGGTGATTTGCAGTGGTCTGAGGCGTCTCCTGGAGCGTTTTACTTCTTTTTAAATTAAACACACCAACTTTGTGCTGAATTCAGAGTGTGGACATAAAAAAGGGGGTAAAAAGGAGAGGGAAGGGACATCAGATGGGAATTGCAATTGAATCTTTATATATGCCATCTTGGGACTGTGGTACTAAATATAGTGCCAGGTAAATAGATGTGCTGAAATATTCAGAATAAAAAACAAATGTTCCAATAGCAGAAGCACTGAGCCCTGAGAATGTTTCCACACTGGCTGTGCTTAAAATAATAAAATGCTGTTGTTTAAATCTACTCAATCCTGAGAAGCCCTATATACTAAAAAATATTGCATGTGTGGGTGTGTGTGAGTATAAACTCGTCTATTCACACACACATATATATCTGTGTATGTGTGAATCTATTTTTTGGAATATATACATATATGTGTGAATGTATATTTTTCTGGCATGTGTATTCAAAGTATGTGGGTATGTGTGTATGTATATATACATATCCAAAAAGTATGCTTTCTCCTAGAAACATATATAGAGGGGGGGGGGGGAGGGAGAGAGACAGAGAAAGCAGAGACAGAGATAGAGACAGAGAGAGAAAGACAGAGAGACAAAGAGTCTATGAGAGAGGAGGGAAGGGAGAGGAGAGAGGACCAGATTTCATTACAGTCTAGAGAACTTTTTTGGTGAGGAAACTCTTAATGAAAACAGCACCTGCTCTATAAATTATGGGGCAGTTGGGTGGTTCAGGGGATAAAGCACCAGACCTAATGTCAGGAGGACTCATCTCCCTGAGTTCAAATCTGGCTTCAGACACTTACTAGCTGTGTGACTCTGGATAAGTCACTTAGGTTAATCTGTAAAATGTAAAATGAGTTGCAGAAGCAATTGGTAAAGTACTCTTTGCCAAGACAACCCCAAATATTTTCTTGTCGTGAAGAATAGCGAAATCACTGAGCAACTACAACTTATGATCTTAGAGAGCTTTCTGGGGGTGGAAGAAGCTGAATAACTTGCACAGATCATACATCTAGTATGGATTATATGCTGGTCTTAAATCCATCCCTGCTATCTCTAGAATTGCCTTTTACCATATTATTTATGTTTACAAAATTAAAGCAACTTATAAGGGATCTGATTATACTAAAAAAAAGTACAGTTTTAATTTAGAAATTCATTAGCAATTTTTATTGATTCATAATTTTTACAAACCAAACACTTGGACTGTATTTATTAATTTTTTAAAAAAAAAGAAAAATTATTTATAACTTTGCTTTTCTATCAGTTATTTTCACATATCTACCACTCTACACCTGAAGAAAAACAGTGAAGGAAAACTCAGACACAATGCTAACATTTAACAGTTAATGCAACATTCTGCATCCACAGTATTCTACTTTTTTAAAGAAAGGAAAGAGAAGTAATTCACTTTTTCTAGGAAATGACTATGTCATTCCAATCATTCAATGTGACTTTCCTTTAGTGTTCTTTCTTTACATTATTATAGCCATTGTGCATATTTCCCTATTTCTGCCTCTCATTTTCACATTAATTTGTATGACAATTTTCCTACTTTCTTCATATTCATTTTCTTATGATTTAACAATATCATAATATGCATATATCATAATTGGTTCACTCTTTACAATTATTTTAAATGTCACTAAAAATATTTTGGTATGCATGTAAATGTCCTGTATTTGTCTTTTAGTAGTGAGCCTGTTGGATCAAGGAATATGAATAGTTTTCTCACATAATATCCACTATTTTCCCAAATGGTTAGAATAATTCACATCTCCAAACATATTAGTATGTCTGCCTTCCCATTGCCCCTCCAACATAGAGTACTTCCATTTTAAATCATTTTTGCTAATCTGAATGTGAGATGAAATCTCAGCTGTCTTAACTTGGACTTTTCTTATTATCATTTTGATTATTTTTTCACTTGTTATAAGTTCATAGTCTTTTGAAACCCATATCCTTTTTTAAATTATGTATTTGGCAATGATATGGACATGCATATGTTAATTCTCTCTATATTGGAATTTTATCCCGGATATTTCATGTAAGGATCTTTCTTCTTCCTACTCCCAGTCAGCAGTTTCTCTTCTTATTCTTGCTGCATTGTTTTGTAGTGCAAAGTTTTAAAATTTTATGTAGTTAAAATCACCTATTTAATATTTTAAGATCTCCTCTATCTTTGTTTGTTCCCACATTTTCCCCTTTCGTAATACTTTTGAAAAGATTCTTCTTCTGTACTCCTCTCACATTGTTTTTACCATATTACCTTTTATATTCAAGCAAACAAAGGTATAATTGTTGGTCTAAGTTGGCATCTAGTTTTCCAAGCAGTTCTTGTTGGATAAGCAGTTCTTTCCCCAGGACTTATGGTTTTTTTGGTTTATCTAACAGAGAGACTATATTCAAATATTTCTTTCTTATCTAGTTTGGGATTTTAATTTTAATTTTTTTTCTTTTTTACTGTGAATTTGACAAACATCAACAAGTACCAGTATTTCAAAATACAAAGAAAAGCAGAATAGGATGAAATAATGAGCTTCTATTATTCACTTTTGTCCTTATCTTGTTTGTTAAGGTTCTCTTTTGAACATTCTTCTGCTCTCTTCTTTGTTTTTAAATGTTTTACTTCTGTTCTCCTTTCTTCCATCATTATCAGTATCACTTTGTTTCCAGTTCTTTGCTACAATCAAACAATTCAATATATCTGAATTATGTTAGGTTTTTGCATTATGGCACTATGTTATCTTACTGGTTCTTTAAATTGTCATAATCTCAATGAGTTAGTTCTTTGTCCCCCAAACTTAATAGCATCAATCATTCAATCATCAGTGAAAATTTACAATGCTTAGAGTTCTAATTTAGGTACAGTGGAGAATTCAAATAGTATTTAAAGCAAAGTATATGTTCCTAAAGAGATTATACTGTTTGTCGAGAAAGAGCAAGCTGTTGAAGATTTTAAAACCAAGGAGATGAATTTGGAATGGTATAATGGCCAGGGTACAAGACTTGAAGAAAAGAGCTGGATTCAAATATAGAGAAAAATTGTGTGACTCTGGACAAGTTCAATTCAATTCAGTTTAATAAACATTTATTAATCATCTACTCTGTGCCTGGCCCATATGTCCTAAGAATTGGGGATACAAATAAGAAAAATATTAGTCCCTGCCTTCAAGGTCCTTACAATCTAATGGGGGAAGACTACACACAAAAGTAAACTGAAAAGTAGGAGGGAGTACCAGGGGTAATTGGTGTGAAGATACAATTTCATAAGAGTGAAAATGAGGCAAAGCTGCAGGTGGAAAATATACTTATCTGGAAAATTCTAATTGGAGCCTTCTATAAAAGAAGGCTTTGGAGTGTCCAGTGTCCAGCCCTCCAATCACAACTGATGGAGTTGAGAAGATGTCCACTATAAAAAGTTGAGTCAGTCAGCTTGGTGATGGGATTGCATCTTCATTCTGAAGGAGTAGGACATGATGTTAAAAATAAGAGTCATATTCAAGCAGAGCTATGCTGGAAGATAAGAATTACCAAATCACTTAAATCTTTCTGTGCCTTGGTTTTCTCACTTAAAATGATATTACTACTCAATGATTTATATCTAGATTCATGATCCTATGAAATTTAGACTTAGTGTATTTGAAATAGGGAGCAACTGTAGGTTTTTGAGTAGGGGAGTGACAAGGAGAAAGCTTTTGGGGGGAACATTTGTCTGGCAGTGATGGTGTATGATTGATTTTAGAGGGGGGGAGGTAGTAAATCATCAAGATCCTATGTAATGGGGTTCTGGTCTAGTGATACTGGTGGGAATAAAGACACAAAAGATGTGAAGACATTTTATAGCATTGTCTCCAAATCTCATTATTGTCTATTTAAATGTGTTTATTTATTTATTTTTATTTATGGGGAAAGAGGTATAGTCTTTTTAAAGTCAGATAGTAGAGCAAATTAATCCTGTGTGTATTGGGTGATAAGAGGACCAATTGGATGTACATTTCTAGATACCTAATGGGGAGGGGGACATATTTAGAATCCCTTTGAAGTCACCTGGAAATTGCTGACTGGAAAATAAAATCTTGGGAGTTTATATAGACTAGAGGCCTTGCACATTTTTTTCTGTCTGCTTTGTCCAGTGATGTGGGAAAACATGAAAGGATTGAAAGGACTATTATAAAGGGTCTAATGGAGAGGGTTAAGAAGTCAACTTAAGTTGAAAATGCTTAGGACTAAGAAGATAAAAAGCTAAATGGAAACACTTGGAAGGACATTTGACACAAACTTGGTGAGGGTTACTGGGGCTATGGACAAACCCTAAATAAGTCCAGCAAGGTTCAGGAGAATTAGAAAGATGTGTTTTACAAAAACTTGGAGATGAAATCAGGGCTAAGAATGAGTTGCGATTAGTAACAGTTAAAGATTAATGAGTTAGGTTCCAAATTTGAGTCAAAGTTTAAATTTGGCTATGATTACTAAATTTCAAAATAAGTGTAACACTTAGTGAAAATGCTCACCTATTTAAATGATATTATATACATGTTATATTCATCATAGGTAGATATAAAGATACATTAGGTGACATGCCTAATTGCATCACAAATGGTGGTAAGTTCTCATTGGTTGACATGAACTATAGAAGGCCTAGCTCTTCAGACTATGTCCAAACCAACCTTCTCTTTGTTCCTCAAATCTCTTACCTTTGGGTTTGCTGTCCTCTTTGCCTAAAATGCTTACATTTTTTTAACCAGTGACTTATAGAATTCCTTCTATTTGAAGTCTTACATGTTTCTCCCAACTGATAGTATATATATATATATATATATATATATATATATATATATATATGTACATATATATACATAATATTATATATATGCAGAATATATGATTCTTGAGACCAGGGAGTGTTTCACTTTTTGTCATTATATTTCCAGTCCAATACATAGTAGGTGCTTTATAAAATAAGTGATTATTGTTTGATTGATACAAAGCACCATCCATCCTGGGGAACAATAATCATTCTTTAAGGATAATAGTAAATTCAAGCATGGTGTGATAACAAAAATCATATTTCAAAAGATGAGAATCAATTAAATTGAAGAAGTATAAAAATATGGTAATAAACTAGATTTGGAGCATAAAATAGAAGAAAAGATTCCTCAGGCTCATCTTATCTAACTCAAAGTACACTTGAAGGCACAGTTTTCTCATTCTTCAACTAGTTATAATTGCTTCTTGAATGCCCTTGTGGTACAGGGCCATTTATAATATGTAGGAAGTAAAAGACCAGAGGTCAAACCATTCTTTATTCAGGGTCAAGTGGATTTCTAAACTCTGATCATTGGTTCTGTTGCCTTTTTCTAAGTTTCCAGATTATCAATTCTTTTCTACTTTGACTACTGCAACTTAGTTACCACTTTCCAAATTTTGATTTAATTTCCCTGTCACCTGGGACTTCCACAGAATCTTTATCTTCTTTCTTGACTTTTTGATTTTCAGATTTTGAATTCACAATTAGTCTATGAAAAACCTCTGGCAATTTAGCACTTCAGTTGTTCAGGGACCATATCTCTGTCCAGAATTTTACTGGTCCCAGTCCTCCTACCTGATTTACTAATCTTACTTTGTTCTCATCTATGTTCCATGTTGACAGAATCAAAGATTATTTCTAAATTTTTGTAGCCTGAGAGACTAGAAGATTGCTGATGCCACTGATGAATAGATTAGACTAGGGAAGGTAATTAGATCTGGGGGAGGGGAAGCAAATTAGTTTGGTTTTGGATAAATTGAATTTAAGTCTATGATAGAACATTCAGGTAGAAACACCTAGAATTTCTGGGCTGAAATTAATCTGAGAAATCAGTAAGATATTCTTGAGCATTATCTGCATATAGAGACAGCAGTTGAAACCATGAGAGTTGGTGAGTTTATAAAGGAGTTATTATAGAGAGAGAGAGGTTAGATTTATGAATTAGGGGAATGGATTAGTATTGGGATATAGGAAAGAAAAAGAAAATCCAGTAAATGAGATGGTATCCTAAATTCTTCTTGCAACTCAAGGGTATTTTCCTTGCCCAGGAGCAGTTTCCTAGGGTTTCTTTTCATAAAGGTTTGTCTTGGAATTTCACTCTTCAAGCCATTGGGACAATGCCTGAGAATCTCTCCATCTTTGAGGTTGTGACCCAATGTCTCATATCTTTCCTTAGGTCTCCTTTCTGTCAATTCCAGTCCTAACTCGAGAGAATTTGCTGCAGGTATTAGAATTCCTATGTGAATCTGAGTTCTTTTCTTCTAACATCTCTATTCACTGGTTAGAAGAATTAACAGTATGCTCATTGTATACAAGTAGACTCTAGTTTAATGAATTCCATTTTAATGTCTAGTTCAATATTGGACCTCCCAGCCAATATCCAATACTACCATTAATTTCCAATGTGAATATGCTAACTTCTATTAAATAAACCATTCCGTATAACGGATGTTTTCACAAGCTCTTACCTAATTAGCAATCAATTTTATTTAATGAAAAAGATGTCCTTTTGAAAAAAATAATTCTATTCAAATAGAGTTGAATAGACATATTCTTTCAAAAACAAACTATTTTTCTGAAAATGTTGTGTTAGACTGGGAGAGTTTTGTGAATTGTTTTGTACAACTCATAGAGCTTACCCATCATTAGTACACATAACACTTTGAAGTTTTCCAATAGTTTTGTCTGCATTATCTTTTTTTTTTTTTTTGCTAGGCAAATGGGGTCGAGTGGCTTGGCCAAGGCCACACAGCTAGGTAATTATTCAGTGTCTGAGACCGTATTTGAACCCAGGTGCTCCTGACTCCAGGGCCGGTGCTTTATCCACTATGCCACCTAGCCGCCCCTTGCATTATCTTTTTGTCTTCGTAAAAAACCTGTGAGGGCGCTTCACGCTGGAGGCGCTCGACGGCCCGGGGCGCTGCGAGACGCTGCTGCGGCGCGGCCGAGGTGTTCCCGGCGCTGCGGCCCGGAGGCTTCCAGGCCTACTACCGAGATGAAGATGGGGATCTGATTGCCTTCTCCACTGATGAGGAACTGAGCATGGGGATGAGCTACATTAAGGATGAACTTTTCCGGATTTACATTAAAGAGAAGAAGGAATGCAGGCGGGAGCATCGTCCTCCTTGTGCCCAGGAGATGCCCCCCCCCAAACATGGTGCATCCCAATGTGATCTGTGATGGCTGTAATGGACCAGTGGTGGGGAGTCGCTTCAAGTGTAGCATCTGCCCAGACTACGACCTCTGCAGCACCTGTGAAGGCAAAGGTCTTCACAAAGAGCATAACATGATTGTCTTCTAGAACCCCTTCCACCCCCACCTGCCTGAGTGGTTTTCTCACCGACGTTGGTTGCATAAGATGAGACATGGGGCTTTCCCCCCCTTTTGGGTGGATGCCAGGATGGGGGTTCGTTGATCCTCACCCCATGAATCCAAATGCTCCACAGGCACAAACTGGTGGAACTCCCCCTAATCCAGGAGCAGAACAAGGTCAGATGGCTTCAGCTAGTGCACAACAGGACTCAGACCCCAATGTCACCTTCCTACAGAATGTAGGTGAAAGTGTGGCAGCTGCCCTTAGCCCTCTGGGTATTGATGTTGACATTGATGTAGAACATGGTGGAAAAAGAAGCAAGGTGACTCCATCCTTCTCCCAATCCAACAGTGAGGACAAGAGTAGTCTTCAGTCAAGCAGTTCCTCCAGCAAAAAGCCAAGCAAGCATCCAGACCTCTGAAATGGAAATGATGGCCCTTTCTGAGCAGATGGAGAAGGTAATCGTGGAGTCTTCCATGCAAGTGGATGAGAACCCACTATCCCAAGATCAGGTAGAGGCTGGTAGCAGTTCAGGAGGAGATGATGACTGGACTCACTTGTCTTCAAAAGAAGTGGATCCTTCCACAGGAGAACTGCAGTCCTACAGATGCCAGAAACAGATAGTCTGAACTCCATGCACCACTCTTAAGAGGGGCCCACAGGGCTCAGGGAAGCTGCCCTATACCCACATTTTCCACCAGAAGCAGATCCCTGTTTGATTGAATCCCTCTCCCAGATGCTGTCCATGGTCTTCAGTTAAATTTGTGGAGAACTAATGTTGTCTTTTGCCATATCCAGCACCATTCATTCAATAAACATTATTCAGCCTTTTAAAAAAAAAACCTGTGAGATAAGTACCATGATTATTTTCATTTTACAGGAAATGAGACTGAGAAATGCTAAGCAGCATGCAGGAATACTAAGAATTTGAACCCAGAACTTTCTGACTTTAGAACTAGTCTCAATACGCTTAAAATGAATAGTGATTGATACTAAAAATTGAAAAGGGGGAGGGTAAGCAGGATAATTTTGGAGAAATTACACCATTCTTTCAATGAGTTTAGTTGAGTAGTACAGTGAATAGAGAGTTAGGCCTGGAGTTCAAAAGACCTAAGTTCAAATCTGGTATCAGCTACTTACTAGTTTATGACCCTAGGAACCTGTTTAGCTCAGTTCTTCATCTGTAAAAAGAACTGGAGAAGAAAATAACAAATCACTCTTACTATCTCTGTCAAGAAAACTCCAAATGTGACCTTGAAGAGTTGAAACTGAAAAAGGCTGAATAACTTCATTGAGTCTAATCTTTTTTTCAGAAATAAAAGCACATATTTTAATATAAATACTTTTCTATGTCCTGTGGCTATGAGTCATAAAATACTATAATCTTTGAAGAATTGAGGTTTAGGATTATCCACAGGACAATGAAAAGGTACATAGTGGATAGGAGAAAGCTACAACACAAGACTTACATAGAAACAACATAATCAATGCTATCTGAGAAATATGTTATCTATAAAAAGATGAGCTAGTAATAAAGAAAGAACTGGTATTCTGGTAATAAAGATGACTGCTGGAGAGGTTACATGCTCCATTACTGTCCACACAATGCCAAGTTCTCTGGTAGAAATTTTTTAGAAAATTGAGTGGACCCCCAGTGGTAGACAATGGAAAGACATGGACAATAGTTATGTGAAATGGACAGGCATAGGTGGGTTATGACTTACATTATTGGTGGAAAAAATCTATGTTGATGAAATTACAAATCCAGCAAAGATAAATTACATGTTTCAAATACTTCTTTTTGTCAATCGTGTGCTGTAGAAATCATTCTATAGTTCTTGTTCCTATTTTATGTTTTCATGAAAAATATCCTAGACCATTCTCATGAAGATTTTGTAAAAATGATAAAATACAAATATAAGTCAATAGTGCTTATGTCTTCTTTATTATTTTGGTGATATATACTGTTGTCTAATGTGGTTCTTTTTTCAGCTTCATCTACAAATGCTTTTCAATAACATAAATTAGTTCAATCTTATGCACAGCAGCCTCATTTCTCCCTCAAAGATTTTTCCTTTTTTGGCAGATTTTTGAGGTGACACTGCTTGAAAGCTTCTACCTTCTCCTCTATGTTGTTTTGTGAATGAATTTTACTTCTAAAGTTTCCCTTAGCTATTGTTTTCTCTAATTTTCTCTACTCCCCATTGGATCTCCTTCCTATCTTTGTTTTTCCTGTAACTGATTTGTTCATCATTGTTTAATATCCTGGGCTAGCAATTTTGGATGCATTCCTCTTCCTTTAGCACTGGATAAGAAATAAATAAAAAATGTCACACTGGTTCAATTAGGGGACATGATAGACAAAGCAAAATTTAATCTCATCTAGAGTTTAATTATTTAAGACATGGTTTCCAGACAAGAGGTGATGGTTTCATTGTACTGTACCCTGTTTAGACCCCACTTGAATGTTACATCTTAGGAAAGACTTTGATAAATCAGAAGGCAACCAGAGATGGGCACCTAGAATAGTAAAATGACTTGAGACAGTGTGCTATAGGAAAATTAGTTGAAGCAACTGGAGATAGGCATCTTGTAGAAGATATGTGAAAGATGCCTTTTAATTTGTTGAGCTGTCATATGAAAGATAAATTAGATGTGTTCTTCTTGCCCCTACAGTATGAAACTTTGAGAAAGAGGCATAACTTAAGAATTAAAAATAGGGAAAATTTCAGTGACAAAGTTACCAACAAAGTAGAATAGGTTGCCTCAGGACATAGAGAGAAAAGTTTCTCTGAATTTTTATTTGCCCTGAAAGATTGAAGAAGATATTTTTGTTCTGGTATGAGTGAATCTAGATGATCTCTGATGTCCCTTCCCATTTTTGATGATTTTGAAATTTGAATCATTGAATATTCTATTACATTGACTACCACAACAGATCTAAGCTTGAGTTCTAAAATTTCTCTAGAATGACCTTTCCCCTCTCCAGTCCTTCCCTCATCATTTTTATCCTTCCAGATTGTTTCTCCCTCTAATATCCATTCTACACCTTCTACCAGGCTAAAAAATGTATTACTTTCATCTTATTATTTCCCTTCTAAGAATAAAAAATTCTTTTTGCCTCTCAAATGAAACCTAAACTCCTTTTCATAGCTTTCAAAGCTTTCTATAATTTAACACCTCTCTACATATTTATCCTATTTCTACTCTTTCTCAACTTATATTCAGTCCTACAGAAGACCAGGTATCCTCACTATTCCCTAAACATGTCATTGCCAAACCCATGTTTGTATGTTTTATTCAATCTCTTTCCCACTTTTGAGTTCTCTCCTCTCCATCTTATGCATCCTAACCATCTTTCAAGGATTAGCTGAAGTTCAATCCAGTTCAGTTTTTTTTCTTAATAAACATCATCAGGGGCAGCTAGGTGGTGCAGTGGATAGAGCACTGGCCCTGGAGTTACCTAGCTGTGTGACCTTGAGCAAGTCACTTAATCCCAATTCCTTGTAAAAAAAAGAAAAAATAAATATCATCTATGTGCAGGGCACTGTGCTAGGCACTGGTGTTTCAAAGGTAAAAATTATGGTTTTCCCTGGTAGACTTCTCAGATGAATAGGGGATCATATGCATGTAAATAACTATAATAAATAAGAATATCTTAAGTGAAAAGAGTGGTCTACTGAGGGATGAGAAAATTGGAGAGTAGGAGAGATTAATTCTAGCTAAGGTGAATTGAAACAATGAAATAAGTTATATAACTTCTCTGTGTCTTAGCTTTCTCATCAGAAAATGGGGATATAGTAGCTTCTATCTTGTAGGGTTATTTTCAGGATCATATAACTTAATATATGTCAAATGCTTTACAAACCTTAAAATGCCATATAAATGCTAATTGATAAGGAAGGAAGCAATTTCTTTCATGACCACTGTAGAGCACATTGATCCTTCCCATTTGTGATTTCCTTGTTTTTTTTTTTAGCAATTTCACATCAGTGTTGACTAATATACATTAATTTTGCTGCCCTAATCTGAAAGATGGATCTTTGAGGGAAGAGACAATATTTGACACTTCCACATACACACATAGATCTGTGCATATATGTATATACACAATACACATGTCTTTCCATATATAACACACATAAATAATGATACTGGATACAAATATGGTCCTCAATGAATTGACTTAGAAATTGATTGTCTTCTGGAAATAAACCATCCTTCCTCCAAATTATTTTCAAGTGCTTTAAAAATGGCAGAACCAGACTATGACCAGAAGGTCATGCCAGAAAGTCTCCCTTGTCTTTTTTTCTTACAGCTTTGTCTGGCTTGCTTGCTAATGCTATTATAGTCAAAACAAATGACTTCTCATGTCTTAATTTTAAGCAAGAGATACATAAATTCTTTCACTAGGAGGCAGCTTTCTTTGCATTATTTTTTCCTACCTCCCCCAGGGTAAGAGGGGTTTTCCTGTCTCTTTCTCTTATAAATATCTTGCTGCTGATGAGTTTAATAAGGAAAATAGCTCTGGTGGGATTTCCTTGAGTCAAACTGCTCACAAGACTGCTTTATCTTTTGAAAGATCTTGATGGAGTGAATATAGCCTCTCTCTGGATTACTGAGTCAAGAAAAGAAATAAAAGTTTTCTTTGCTGAATTTAGGTTCTCATATGACTGCATTGACCATGAGCAATGAGGTTGCCTCTATCTCACTGACAGCTGTGGAAGAAAACATTTCTGGACTAATAGCTACCATTTTTAAAAATCACATTTCTTCTTTCAAGACTAATCTTTCTTCTTTTGCCAGAAACTCTTAGCTTCTGCTTTGCAATCATAATCAATTAATAGACAAATATGTAATGGTACTACACTATGGATTGGGCAATATGATGAGAATGTAGAGAAGATAGAATGAATTGGTTTAAATTGTCAGAGATGTTAGATGTGGATTAGTGCTTGGGAAATGAAAGTTGTTATTATGGCAAAGCAAAAAATGACCTTGGAGATTCTAAAGTACACTTATTCCTTTTACACATAAAGAAACTGTGGCTAAACAACTTGACCAAGTCTACTCAGCTGGTTGGGGGGTGGAGTTGGTACTCGATCATATGCCTTGAATTCCAGATAAGTTCTTATTCTGCTTCATTAGGATTTTATTCTTAGGATTCTTCTACTCTTCTATTCTTAGGATTTTAAAAAATAATTTACTATCTCATTTTTAAGTTCATAAAAATAAGTATATACACATATGAATATAAAGACACATACACACACACACACACATGATATAGGGATAGGGACTGAAATAGTGATTTCACGGATATAAAGAGCTTCCTAGTGAGGAAACTTCCTCTATCCCCTTTTAACAGCCCAGATCAGAAACTTCTTTGTAGCTCAGTCTTAGAGAGTGGTTTGGTCTGCAGAGTTTTAATTGACTAGTACAAGTGTGACGTGGCCAGTAAGTGTGAGAAGCAGGACTTAAAGCTTAGATATTCCTAGTTCTGGGGCCACTACACTGGTTATCCTATAAATGTCTATGTAAGTGCTCCTATGTGTATGTATACTCAACCCAGGGCTCAAGCACTTAAGACTTTTTTCATTGATAAAAGACTGATTTTTGATGCTCTCTTCGTCTCTGTCTCTCTGTGTATGTATATATACATGTATACAATTTAGCTATAATCTATATTTTTATCATTCTGTTTTTCTGTCTGCTATGTTTGTCTATATATCCATCTATTTATCTGTCTCTTGATGTTTGTCTCTCTCTCTCTCTCTCTCTCTCTCTCTCTCTCTCTCTCTCTCTTGCTCTTTCCTCATATTCTTGCTCTTGCTCTCTTTCTCTGTCACTCTCTCATTCCACCCTGAAGAAACTTATATAAAGGAACCTTCATTTGGAAAGTATGATTAAAATCATCACAGTAAGATATTAACCTTAACAAGATAACAATGTAATAGTTCCTGCAAGGTGGGTATAGATTCAAGAAGCAATTAAATAATTCTTCCTCTTCATAACCCTGTGACATGTTGTTGGGAGTGGAATAGAAAATAAATAAAATTCATAGTCCCTTTCCTTATTGACTCTGTCAGGATAGGATTTTACCTATATGGCTTTTAGCAAGTCATTTAAAAATTTTAAACCACAGTTTCTTAACTAGAGTGATTAGATCACAAATGTTTCTTTGGGATCAAAACATTTTATGATCATTTAAAAGATGGTTTGTGAGCACTTAGAAAATATCATGGTTATGCCAAACTAATGAAACTTAGATTTCTTATTGAATTGTTAGACTTATAGAGTAAGTGCATATAATAGATATTCTATATTTTGAATTCATCAAAATATCTGACAAATTCTATCACATTGTGAACAAGATAGAGAAATATGAATTGTCTAGTGGTGTAATTATATGAATTTGAGGCATTTATGGGGCACAGTGAATAGAACACTATCTTGGAGTCAGGAAGACCATAGTTAAGATCCAGCCTCAGACAATTACTGTGTATCCCTGGACAAGTCACTTAACCTGTCTACCTCAATTTCTTCATTTGTAAGATGAGGATAATAGTAGTCCCTTATTCATAGGGCTATTGTAGAAAAGTACTTATCACAGCACCTAGAACATAGTAGGTGATTAACAAATACTAGTTACCTCCCTCTTACCCTTCACAATTAATTGGAAAAGTATACTTGAAAAGTATTGTTCAATGGATCAGTCAACTTAGATTAAAGTCTCTATTGAATATCATTATTTTCTGTCCTCTCAACATTTTGTTTTTGTCAACAATTTGAATAACAGAATAAATACCCTGGTTATCAAATTTGTGGATTAAAAAAAGATGAGAAAGTATTATCATGATAAAAAGCAGGATTCAAAATGAGCTCATTCTTTTATTCATCAAAAAATTTATCTTACATTATGTCTAAGTCACTCGATTGAAAATGACAGAGCTCAAAGCAAAGCAAAAAGAAACAGCATGGATGAATGTGAATTCCTACATATAGCTTTAAAGAATCATTTTCACATTCATAGAATATGAAATTTTAGTTTGATAATATTTTCTATGTAAAAGATATTGGTCTTCAATTGAGCATAGGTCAACATGAGTTAATAGCACAAAGTAGATTCTCTTAAAGCTAATGTGATTTGCCAATGCTTGGAGAATATGTGATTTCATAGAGAAGAAAATCCTCTTATTCACTTATAGACTAAATCTTTGTAGGATTTTTGAGAACTTCTGTGGCCAAAAAGCCCTGTAGTGAACTTGATGATCATCCTTTCTGAACTTAGCTTGACTGGTCTTTCAATGAGGAGTTGCATTAAAGCACCCTTTAAGTTAACCATATCTGAGGTCTTTCCATGGCTGAAGAAACAGATTGAACTTTTATTTACCTGGTATGACCTTCAAGAATTCAGAATTCTCTCCATGTCATGATAGGACATCAAAGTACATCTGCTTAAGGTTATGGGAGTACAATGGCTGAATTAACAGAGAAAGATAAGAGCATGATCAAGGCAAATAATAGCTTTATTCTTAGCCAAACTAAATTTGTCATATCATATATATATATATATATATATATATATATATATATATACATATATCTGTATATATGTATATATGTCTTGTCAAATTTAAGAGAAACTATGGCAACGCTAATTTATATAAAAGATGATGGACATGATGAAAGGCATGGAGATCACACTATGAAGACTGAATGTGAATCCATAGAAGAGAAAACCAAATGAGGGATGTGGCAGGTTATTGATGCTGTTGTTCTAGATGTATCTGACAGGAATCCATTCGGGGTTTTCTTATCAAAGATAGTGGAATGGTTTGCCATTTCTTTCTCCAGCTTATTTAATAGATGAAGAAACTGAGGCAAACAGAGTTAACTGACTTGCTCAGGGCCACATAGATAATAAGTATTTGAGGCTCAGGAAAAGGAATCTTCTTAACTCCAAGCACGGCACTTCATCCATGTGCTACCCAGCTGTCTCAGCTAGGGATATAGCAGCTATCTTCATATAATTGAAATGTTATATGAAAAATTTTGAATATCTTATCTGTGTTGCTCCAGAAATAATAATAATAATAATAATAATAAATAATATGAAAATTACAGGGACATATGTTTATGTACTAATGTGTATAAGTATATAATGTATATGCATGCATACAAATGTCTCACACATGTATTACATACACAATACATAAACATGTATTGTATGCATATGCAAATGTTTTATATATGTGTGCCTATGTGTGTGTGTGTGTGTGTGTGTATACATCTATCTATATTAATTATTAGGGCTCTATCCTAATCATTTCTATCCATCTGAAGAAGGATGGTATAATGCAGAAGGCATTGAGGGCTCTATCACTGTGTTTCAATAGAGGCTTGATGACCATGTGTTGGGGAAATTGTAGAGGGGAATCTTGCCATGAATTAAGAGGTGAACCTAGAAAACATCTAAGATTCCTTTATATTTTAAGATTTTGACATTTGAGAAGCTCATCAATTTGAATTATTCTCAATCTTGTTTTCTCTTTCTCACTTAGCCATTCTACTTAGTCTTCCTTCACATGGTACTCTGCCTCTATCAATATCTGACTTTGAGCCAATTATTTTCATCTCTCTGGTCCTCAATTTCTTTTTTTTAAAAATTAATTAATTAATTAATTTATTTTCATCCATTTGTACATGCATATTTCCAAGTTACAAAATTTCCCTCCACCCTCCCTTCCCACCTCCCTCCCCTCAGCAGGGAACAATCAGGTTAGCATTTTACATTCATATGTATTTTGTTAGACATATTTACAAATTAGTAATTTTTAGCATGAGGAATTAGGGTAAAGGGAAAGTGATACATAAGAGATAATTTTTATAAAGTGTTTATCAGATTCAGAAGGGTTGGGGGGTTTTTTCAGTGTCTTTTGTTTTGTTTTTCTTCCTCTGAAGAAATATGGGGATAATATAGTCCATAACCAGTCAAATACAGTTGTCAAATACAGCTTTCTGGACTCTTGAGAGGAGTTGCTTCCATCGAGGTCGTTCATCTCATAATGTTGCTGATGTGTACATTGTTCTCTTGGCTCTACTCCTTTTGCTCAGCATCAGATCCCTTAAGTCATTCCATGCTTCTCTAGAGTTTGTCCATTTTTGGTTTCTTATAGAACAATAATATTCTGTAGTTTTCATGTACCATAACCTATTTAGCCATTCCCCAATTGAGGGGCATCTTCTCAATTTCCAATTCTTTGCCATCTGGTCCTCAATTTCCTCATCTGAAAAATCAAGATATTGAACTCTACTACCTTCCAACTCTATATCTATGATACATATATTTCTTTCTTTCTTTCTTTTTTTGGCAAGGCAATGGGGTTAAATGATTGCACCATTTAAGCTGCCCCCTGATATTTCTTAAACTCCTCTTACTCCCTTGATTGTCTCAGTTGTCTTTATCTGGAGCATTGTTGGTTCTGAAAGTTTTGTGGAACCTTCTTGAGGTCCCACATCATTATTTTATTTTATTTGTTTTTAGGTTTTTGTAAGGCAATGGGATTAAGTGGCTTGTCCAAGGCCACACAGCTAAGTGATTATTAAGTGTCTGAGGTCAGATTTGAACTCAGGTACTCCTGACTGTACTCCTGACTCCAGGGCTGTTGCTCTATCCACCGCGCCACCTAGCCAACCCCCACATCTTTAACTAAGGACAGCACTCTTTGCACAAATTCAAAATTGTTTTTTCACTTGGATCTTAGGAACATTAGTCTAGAACTTGCCTATGACTGGCTTCAGGAGCAAGTAGAGATGGCAAATAATCTATCCTCTATCTCCAGAGCCAGGATTCTTTCTACTGACCATACTCTCTTAGAAAGGACAATGTTTCAGTTTCATTTCTAATAATCTTGCTGAGAATGTTGATTTGTTTTGGGGACCTTTTTAGAGGTATAGAGATATAGTCAAACCAAGTTGCTTTTGCTATAACAGGTCTTAATTTTCTCTCTTTTTTTCCCTGGGGAGAAGTGATATTCCTCCATGTAGAAAACCAAGGTCTATCAGTACCTGTAATACTTTCTGAAGTCCTGTTTGTTGAATTTTTTTTATTTTTATTCTACAAATTAACCCATTTATTGTTGGACTATGGGCTATAGATAATGGCTAAGGAGAAGATTTTACTGGTCTTTCAATTCCTTCAGTCTTCTGATGGCAGATTTGACTGTGACTGCAGAGGTAGTGTTGTATGGCCATATACCACCAGCTACTGTTTTCATACAGGATCCACAATGCCAGATATCCATAGCCCATCTCTTCATTTTGGTCTTGCCACAGAAGGAGCAGGTATACTTGGCATGCTGGCTGATTTCAATTTTTTTCACCATTTTTCTGAGGGATGTGCCATAACGTGTTCCATATATACCATCAAATTCTGACCTTCTTTGTACATTTAGCCATGTCACCAGGTGCAAAGTCAAATAAGATCCAAGAAATGGTACCTAAAATGGTCAGAAGAATGGAAGGGCTGCCAAGTTAGATGTGTGATTTGGAAAGATGAAGATGAAAAGGAGTAAAATTTGTAAAATTATGAAGGAGAATAAGAGGAAATTTGATTAATGCTTTTTCTGCACCAGACTCATATGTGATGAAATGTGATTGCATTGTAATAGGAAACTCCTAGTGAGAAAAATTATAATACCAGAACAAGATGGCATCTTGTGCTGCCACTTAGTGTGTTAGAGTTGCTTTGGGTTCGGTGATGTTGGGTGATTTGCCAAGCACCACATGACCCTTATATATCCAAGGTAGTGTTTGAACCCAGGTTTTCCTGACTCTAGTTCTTTATCCACTGTATCATGGTGCCTCTGCTAAACACATACCAATCAGAAACTTGGATTTATTTATAATCTTATTTAGCTTGAAAGAGGTTAAATGTGTGGAAAATAAAATTTTTTTTTATGTAACAGTTAATTACCTTATGGAATTTATACTCCCAGAGATAGCATAAGCTGAAAGTACATGTATCTAAAAATTTTTTTTCTTAAATTTTTGATCGACAGATTAATAAGGGATTATGATAAGAAAATTCCCATATTTTAACTCATTAGAGATATTAAGTACCAGGGACAAGAAAATATATTGGATAAAGGTAGTGGTTTATAATATAAAAAGTGAAAAAATAGAATTCCCACCACCATCATCAATATTGTCATTATTGTTGTAACAAGTAGCAACTATTCAAATCCGACCTCAGACACTTAATAATTACCTAGCTGTGTGGCTTTGGGCAAGCCACTTAACCCCGTTGCCTTGAAAAATCTAAAACAAACAAACAAACAAATAAAAACAACAACAACCAAGTAGCAACTACAACAAGAGACTGGATGGCTTAGTGAACGGAGTCAGATTCAGAGTCTGAACTGCCTATGTTCAAGTCTAGCCTCAGTCTTGTACAGAGCTCTAAAAGTCTTGGGACAGTTTTAAGATTTAGTAGCTTAAAACAGGAATACTCTCTGGAACTGTATGGCACTGGATCAATCACTTAACTTTTCGGTGAACTTTCAAAGACTGCAATGAGTATGATGTTATGAACTTTTTAAGACTGACTCTAAGTTTCTGGTAGTGCTGATTTGTATAGGAAAAGAGAATTTCCTTCTCAGGAGTTTATGATATCACTGAAATCATAGTTCAAGATAGGACAAGATAAAAAATCCATCACCACCACTACCACAGTCTTTCTTCAGTATAGTAATTTTAACTATTCTACTGAATGGAATAAACCACCAGACTTACAGTCATAGACTTTGAGTTTGAATCTTAGTTTTGCCATTAACTGCTTATATTGAGAGTAATCTTTTATAAGTCACTTCTCTTCTTTAAAGTTTAGTTTCTTTAACCATAACATGAAAGGTAGGTATTAGAGAATCCATAAAGTCTATTCTGATTTTAAATCCTAAGAACCTATTAGGTTCATGGTCAGTGATCCCACATTTTCTTATGTATATTTACCAATGTGTTTATTTTTTTATGAGACCAGTTGATATGTACATTTAAGGTTCCATTTTTATAGAAGAAGCTAGGTTGGTGCAGCAGATAGAGTCAAGTCAAGAAGATCTGACTTCAAATCTGGCCTTAGATACTAGCTGTTTGACCTTGGACAAGCTTCTGAAACTCTTATTTACTTAAGTTTCCTGGTCTGTGAAATCATATAACCTATAATAATATCACCTGCTTGCATAGGTTAGTTACTGTGAGGATCAGACAGGATAATATTTGTAAAGTTCTTAGCATGTTACCTGCTACACAGAGATTCTATGAACTAACTTTTGTTTATTATTATTATTATCATTATCATTATCATTATCATCATCAACAGTGAAAGTCACATCTGGCATCCGTCAGTACCTTGATAAAGGTGTTCTTTAAAATGACAGATTATACATTTTGACTATTGGCTTTACCTTGAATCACTATTAGCCTTTTTGGATGGAAGTCAACTTGTCCTTATCGACATAAAGTTTGTCTCTTTGGTTTAGAAATTCCTACAGTATTATAATTATTTAATCTAGCAGGTCAAACTATGCTTCTCTCTTTCAACTTCCATCTGCCAGTCTCTATTCTTCCTGTGGCATCTATAATCTAGTACTCCTATCTCCTTTTACTAATCCTTTCAATTAGTTTCTAAGATGCAATTATATGGGGTGGCTAGGTGGAGCAGTGGATAGAGCACTGGCCTTGGAGTCAGGAGTACCTGAGTTCACATCTGGCCTCAGACACTTAATAATTACCTAGCTGTGTGGCCTTGGGCCACTTACCCCATTGCCTTGCAAAAACTAAAAAAAAAAAAAGATGCAATTATACAAGGCTGTCACTTCCATTCTCAGTTGCCTTTTTTTAGATGTCTAGAATCTGCCTTGGAACATTTGTGAACTCTCTCTTGCTTTTCTGACACTTCTCACAAGAGTTTGCTGTCTGATTTGGTGGATCAACTATTGTGTCACCATCATTTTTCTTAAACTTACCATGAAATTCCCTCTTGCCCAATCTAGCAGGATCTTTGTTGATTCAGCTCTAGTGCTATCCCATACTTATTAGCTCTCTTGAACTTATAAATTTCAGCTCCTTCCATTTTGAAACTTTTAGTGCCAAGAACTTGATGTTGTTGCAGGTTACAAAAATTTATTCATAGCCTCTTGATTCTCAATTCTTGATGTATCCAAATCCTTCCTTGTATTAATAAGATCCTTTTACCAGATCAGAAAGTAAACATTTTAAAATTATGATTTTAATCAAATCAAATGCACTCAGATTCTATTCAGTTGTAGAGCTGAAAGAGGAAATGAATATCATCTGGATCATACATCTTAAAAGATCAGACATCTCCTATTGGATTGACTCTAATGGGGAGTCCATGTGAAATACTGTTTCTAGAAGGGGAAACATTTTTTCCTTTTAAGAAATATTTTTTATTATTTCTTTTTATCATTTTTAAAAAAAAATTTATTCATTTTGAGTTTTACAATTTCCCCCCTATTCTTGCTACTCTCCCTCCACCCCCACACAGAAGATAGTCTGTTATGGTATACAGTTATCTAAGTTGAATATGATGAGAGAGAAATCATATCCTTAAGGAATAAAAATAAAGTATAAGAGATATAAAATTACATAATAAGATAACATTTCCTCCCAAAATTGAAGGTCTTTGTTCAAACTCCACAATTCTTTCTCTGGATACAGATGGTATTCTCCATTGCAGATAGCCCAAAATTGTCCCTGATTGTTGCACTGATGGAATGATCAAGTCTATCAAAGCTGATCGTCATCCCCATGTTGCTGTTAGGTGCATAGTGTTTTTCTGGTTCTGTTCATCTTGCTCAGCATCAGTTCATGCAAATCCTTCCATTCTTCCCTGAATTCCCATCCCTCCTGGTTTCTAATAGAACAATAGTGTTCCATGACATACATATACCACAATTTTCTAAGCCATTCCCCAACTGAAGGACAGTCACTTAATTTCCAATTCTTTGCCATCACAAACAGGGCTGCTATGAATATTTTTGTACAAGTGATGTTTTTACCCTTTTTCATAATCTCTTCACCCAGTAGTAGTATTTCTGGATCAAAGGGTATACACATTTTTGTTGGCCTTTGGGCATAATTCCAAATTGCTCTCCAGAAAGGTTGGATGAGTTCACAGATCCACCAACAATGTATTAGTGTTCCAGATTCCCCACATCCCTTCCAGCATTGATCATTGTCCTTTCTGATCATATTGGCTAGTCTGAGAGGTGTGAGGTGGCACCTCAAAGATGCTTTAATTTGCATTTCTCTAATAAGTAGTGATTTAGAGCAATTTTTCATATGACTTTGGATCACTTTGATTTCCTCATCAGTAAATTTCCTTTTCATATCCTTTGACCATTTGTCAATTGGGGAATGGCTTGTTTTTTTGAAAATTTGACTCAGTTCTCTGTATATTTTAGAAATGAGTCCTTTGTCAGAAATACCAGTTATAAAAATTGTTTCCCCGTTTACTACATTCCTTTTGATCTTGGTTACAGTGGTTTTGTCTATGCAAAAGCTTTTTAATTTAATGTAATCAAAATTATTTAGTTTGAGAGGTGGCTAGGTGGCACAGTGGATTGAGCACTGGCCCTGGAGTCAGGAGTACCTGAGTTCAAATCCAACTTCAGACACTTAATAATTACCTAGCTGCATGGCCTTGGGCAAGCTGCTTAACCCCATTTACCTTGCAAAAAAAATTATCTAGTTTGTTTTTAATTATGTTCTCCATCTCTTCCTTGGTCGTAAACTGTTTCCCTTTCCATAAATCTGGCATGTACACTACTCCTTGATCTTCTAGTTTGCTTATAATATTGTTTTTTATGTCAAAAGCCTGTATCCATTTTGATCTTATCTTGGTATAGGGTATGAGGTGTTGGTGTAATCCAAGTTTCTTCCATACTAACTTCCAATTTTCCCAGTTTCTAAGAAAGAGAGTTTTTATCCCAAAAGTTGGACTCTTTGGGTTTATCAAATAGCAGATTACTTATAATCATTTCCTGCTATTGTACCTAGTCTATTCCACTGATCCACCACTCTATTTCTTAGCCAATACCAGACAGTTTTGATGACTGATGCTTTATAATATAATTTTAGATATGGTAAGGTATTTTTTAACATTCTTAAAAAAATTTGTTTTAAATTTTTTCCCTCCCTCCCAGGTCTCCCCCCAATCAATGAGAAAGCAAACAAAATATCAATTATACATGTGAAATCAAGCAGAACACATTTCCATATTAGTCATATCATGAAAAAAAAGGCCAGGAAAAATAAAGTGAAAAAAACTATACTTCAATTTGAATTACAAGTTAATCAGTTTGTTTTTCCCTGAAGGTGAATACCATTCTTTATGATAAGTCCCATTGGAGTTGCCTTGGCTCATTTTATTGATCAGAGTAGTTGTCTTTCATGATTGATCATCATTATAATGTTGCTAATGATCTTCTAGTTTTGCTCACTTTATTCTGTATCTATTCATATAGGTCTTCCCATGTTTTTCTGAAACAACCTCCTTGTCATTTCTTAAAGAACAATAGTTCTCCATCAAAATCATGCATGACAACCTCCTTAGTCATTCCTTCATTGATGGGCATGCCCTCAATGTTCAATTCTCTGTGATCACAAAAAGAAATATTATTAATATTTTTGTATGTATAGGTCCTTATCCTTTGCCTTGGTCTCTTAGAGGTTTAGACAAATTAGTGGTATTGCTGAGTCAAAGGCTGTATACAATTTTACAGTCCTTTGGAAATAATTTCAAATTGTTAGATTCTGGTATCTAATCCATTCTATTATCCATTTCCATTTGATAGATGAAATCATCCCAT
Source organism: Macrotis lagotis (assembly GCF_037893015.1). Taxonomy (NCBI): domain Eukaryota; kingdom Metazoa; phylum Chordata; class Mammalia; order Peramelemorphia; family Peramelidae; genus Macrotis; species Macrotis lagotis. Next base: position 588,833,396 of record NC_133658.1, read on the forward strand.
TCACATTCTACTACTACTACTACTACTACTACTACTACTACTACTACTACTACTACTACTACTATTACTACGATGATCAGATTCCATCATAGTTCTGACCATCACAATCAAAGATGGAAGTTCTGAAAGGAAAAATCATACTGACAATTAACCTATTCACATTCACAGTTATAATTACAAACTGTGAATTTTCCTTTGTCCTTTTTTCTTTTATTTATCCTTCTTTCTCTTCAAGAGAAAGACTTTTCAAAACTTGCCTCTGACCACTGCCTCCTTTAATCTACCCTCCCTTTCATATTCCTCCCTTTCTCTTATCCCCTTCCACTCCTAATTCTCTATTAAATTTTATATCCAATTAGATACAGGCATATATATATGTATATGTGTGTGCACATATATATTCATGTATGTATGTATGTATGTATACACATATATATCTTCTCTCTTTGAACCTATTCCAGTAAGTGTGAGGTTTAAATTTCTTTCTTTCTTTTTCCAACTACATGTAACAGAAAGTTTCAAAGAAATGTATGATCACCTGGTGAGAGTGAAGGATAGCTGGTGGACTGCTAGCATATTAATCTCAAATGAGAATTTAAAGACCCCCCCAGTACACTGGGGAGGCCTCTATGATAACCTAAGGAGAACACATAAGAATTACATATATGGTATACAGCCATAGATGGATGGAGATGTACATATTAGAAGGAATGCTCATATCAATGAGAAATCAAATCCATTTAAATATGTGAGCACTTTTAATACATAATCTCAATGCATTCTCATAATAATTCTACAATTGAACAACTCCAGGGATTTTTTTAAATATTCATTTTACATATTAGAAACCATTTCAGAGAAATTGACTACACTGTTATACATCAGCATAATTCTTCTGACCATGTTTCTTGGATTTTTTTTCCAGTCTAATACCTTACATTAGAGTATTACTGGAGAGCTAAAATGAGAGTGAAAGCATCAATAGTCAAATCACTTACTCTGTCTAAGCCTCTGTTTTCTTGAATGTATGATGAAGGTATTATATGATATTGATTTATCTAGATCTAAAGCTGGAGGGGATCTCAGAAGCCATTTTGCCAAAAACTTTCCATTTTTAAGTGAGGGAATTGAGATCCAGGTAGATTAAGCAACTTGCCCTAGGGCATCCAGTCAGTAAATATAGGAAGTAAGATTTGAATAGAAGTCATTACAGTTTTTACTTCTAAATCTATGATTGTATATGTGTAAAATATAATTATTGATTTTTTTTGTAAGTGCATTCTTTGCAGCTTGTATGATAATAACTTACATCTTTTCTTCTCCAACCAGTTCCACCCTTAATCCTGGGTACCAAAATAGAGTTTGAGCCAGACAAAGGAGTTAGATTTCCAAGATAGATCTATCTTGCTCATTGCAGACCAATAATTCACATGTGGACAGTTCATGAGGTTTTCTCTACTTAATAGGGTAGTTGCCTTAAGATACATCATTAGTGTATAATATTTGGGGCCTGAGCAGCTGTTAGATCCTCATGATATTGAGAAATATTAGAGTTCAATATAATGGGAACACAGAACCCAGCTGCTCTCCCTTGTTGAACTGCTTTCTGCTTTCAAGGTCTTCAGCTCTTCTCGGCTTCACATTAAGTAGACCAAAGTGAATGAATTAAGACATATGTCAACTTGAGGATAACCTTATGAAAAGCAGGCCTGGAAATGTTCATACTATTCAGTTGGCGAGTGTCCTTTCTCTTTGAGCAAAATCACAAGCCCCAGAACAGAATAGACAGCAATAACAACACTTTAGATATGTCTATAAATTGCTTAAATATTATTGAATTTTACATTTCTCTCCCAATTTATATCACTTCTGCACAACTCTGGTAAATGTTCTATGTTGTCCTGTGTATTAAGTTCCCTTAATTGATACATATTTCTCAAATGCTTGGTAAGAGTTTCAGTTGTTTGTTGAGAAGTTTGCCTTTATAAGCTACATGCATTCAGGTGAGCACTGAGTACTTTTTCAAGTATAATTAACTTTTATAGCACTTCTGGAATAATGGGTCCTATATGAAGTTATCTTTGGTGAAGCTTAGAAAAACCTGTAAGATGATATCCAAGTAAATAATGAACCTGGGTAATAGTGTCTCATTGGATATTAAATATGAGAAGAGTTCATATTTCAGTGTTTACATTATTTCTCATCCCTCTTTTGGTTTTAAATAGCAAGGCAGGGGGTTACTATAGAATCTATAAATTGTGAAATCATTGAATGGAATGAGTATTGGATGTTGAATAAGAAAAACCTTAGCTTTACTTCCAACTCTCTACTCACTGATTATGAGGCATTGAAAAAAAATATGATTATTCTCATGATACTAAACTCAGAAAATTATGATAAAACAAAAGAATGAATGTGAAAATACTTTGTAAACTGACCCTGAAAAGAAAACTTTTTCTTGTTACTAATATTAAAAATATATAACAAATATAGATAGAATTCTGGACAGAGTCAGGAAGACCTGTTTTCAGTCCTGCCTCAGATACTTACTACCTAAGGACTCTGAATAAGTCACTCACCTTTAAAATGAAGGTATTGGACTTGAACATCTCTGATATGCCTTTCAGCTCTAAATATATGACCCTCACATTCTATTATGTGTGAAGCACTGAACACAGAAACACACAAATATGGTGGAGGTCCTGTCCTCAAGTAACTTTCACTGAAATATCAGGGAATATCACATGTACAAAAATAGTGTATAAAGTGGAAAGTGTTGGGGCCAAAGGAAATATTCAGAAAAACAACAGTAGAAGAATTGGATTAGGGAAAGAAGACATATTGAAGTGTGACAAGAAATATTCCAGTCAACTTTTCAATTTTCTTCAATCTACCTTTTATAGTTGCTATCAATACTTAATACTGGGTTGTAAAAAACTTAGAATTGACATCATAATGCACCTTTATTTATGAAACACAGTGCCCAAAACATTGTGGGTACTTAATAAATGCTCAAGCAACTGTTGACTGAAGTTTTTCTTTGATCAGGGCTTATTCTTCTCATTTTTCAGAAGGAGAACCTGAACCTTGTAGATGTTAATGGAACTGGGAGTTACAGCCAAATGGCATCCAAATATCTTAGCAATAAAACCAACCCTTTGATTTCAACATGTCACATATATGAATTGACTGTGTTTTGGATGTGATTGAGTTATTTCAAATTTGCTTCTAGTCTTTCTTAAAAGGAAGTAGTAGAAATCGCAATCTATATGCTGAAGGATTCAATATAGTTCTAATAAGATCTTTATTTATTTTGTTTTTTTGTGAAGATGAGAGAGGTACACAACTCAGGCTGCTCTTCTATTATTCCTTATTGATGCTATATGAACACCTCACATCCTTTTTTGGTTCTATTTGCTACTGATTATGTGCTTTTTTGAAAAGAAGACATTAATGGCATTGTACAGGAGTTTTGTTATATGTACCATGTTTATTTCCATTCCATATGGGCTATTGCTTGCATTTTTAATTCTTTGGAGATTGTGGTATTTGCAACAATATTGCATCACTAAAAAAAAATTCATGTTAAAAAAAGAAGGAAGTGTGATACTAGCAAACAGTTTTGTATCATTTAAAATGTTATGCATTTTCCCATAATCAATTCAGATAAATTTTCTTTTTTGTTCTAGGTCCTGGTTTTTCTGAGGTACCTCTTGAAGATGTATTTATGGATAGACTAACTCAATGAGCTCCAATAATCTTATCAGTAAATACTCTAGAAAGATAAAATGGATGTTGTTTTTCCAGAATAGTTGGCCACATCAATTTTCTAAAATTTTCTTTTGTATATATTTTACTGATTTTCTTTTGTCTTTTAATCATAGTTATTTCCTCTTCCTTCAGATTCCTTTTAAATAACTTCTTCATCTGTGAATAGTACTTTTTAGAAAAATCTGACTATCAAGAAGGAATAAACCTCATATTTGAATAATAAGCAAGACATTTTCTATGACCCTGGTGAGTTTGTATCTCCCAATTTTGTCCCTTTGATGTTAATAATTGGCAAAAAAAATTTCATCAGTTATCCCCACAGTTATACTTGTCATATAATATTTAGCATATAAATGGAAGAATCAATTTTAAGGGGAAGGTCATTAAAGGGCAATGAAAGAAAGTTTATGAAGAAGATAGCATATGAGTCTGACTTGAAAAGATGACTAGAAATTCAACAGAAAAAAAGAGCCTTAGGGAGACAATGATAGGGATATGGAACAATGAGAGCAAATGGAAAAAAGTGAGAGTTCAGGGTACATCCAGGAAGGAAAGGGTAATACAGTTCAGATGAAATGTAAAGTGTAGGAATATGAGAACCAGATTACAGCAAATGTTTAATTCCAGGTCAAAAATCACAAGATTTAAAGACAGAAAGAACCTTCTTATTTTGGATGAAGAAAAGGAGGCAAGGGAGACCCTCTATGTCACAGATATAGGAAACTCACTACAAGTCATCTAACTCCCAATCCAGTGCTCTTTCCATAGTGTCAGTTCAAGAGTCAATGGAGAACCACTGGAGTCTGGAGAGCAAAGAAGTGACATGATCATTAACTTTGGAAGAAAAAAAAAGGCTTCCAATTGTGGTATGAAGGGAATATGGAAGAAAACTCAGGAAGATGTTTAAGGATTCTAGTTCAGGTGAGTCATAATGAATGCCTACACCAGTATGGCATTCATAGAAAACACGGGAAGAGATGTAATAGCTATTATGGAGGTGGAATCAAAGGAAACCAGCCTGGAAGTAAGAGAGAAGACTTAAAGGAAGCTTCCAGATTTTAAACATGATTGGATGAATAATCAAAAATAAAAGCAGATTTTGCTAAAATTAACAAACAATAAAAAGCTGAATCTAATATTTCTTGTGCTTTCAAGTAGAAGGGTAATTGTGAAGATATAGTCTGTAGAAAATTGTGAAAGCTTACCTGTTTCTTCTTTGTGTTTTCATCAAGGATATCTTTTGATACATCAACCATTCTTATAAATATTACATAAAGATGAGAAATAAGGCTCTATAGGTCACTGGAAAATATTGTAAAAGCCATGTAGTCTAATCTCATTTTTTAGGCGAAAAAACTAAAAGCCATGGTCATAATGGCAATGAAAGAAGCAATATTAGAACCCGGATACTCTGATTCCAAATTCAGTTTTCACTTGATACTTATAATTGGTTGAGAGCAGCTTATGGCTTCTCAGTCATTTTTATTTTTGTTAAAACTCATGTATGATCTTTTTCCTTTAATTTTTAAAGGGGGGGGTAGTCCTCTGTCCCCTGTTTCCTTGAAGCTATCTTGATACAGATTGAAGTATGCCTTTTTTTCTCTCAGTTCATTTCTCTTGAGGTTTCTCTGTCTTTGGGGGTGTGGAAGATGGGTTTATGTTTACTTTCACAAGATTATTGTGGCAATGTGAAAATAAATAAATCATTTTAAAAAGATATCTTGAAAAGCCATGCTTGAATTCCCTTAAAATTGCCACCTTTAGTATGATATTTTTTTCTATTCACATTAGGCAGGCAATTTATTGATTTTATTTCCTTAATCAATTCATCTATTAACAATTATTAAGTGTCTACTGTGTGCCAGACACTGTGCTAAGTATATATAAGCTAAGACTATAAGGGCAAAAGTTGAACATCTCTTAAACTCAAGGACTTTATGTTCTATTGGGGGAAGCAGCATATGTATAAGTATGTAACTATATACAAAAATAGTCATTTGGTGGTGGTGGAGGGAGACACTAACTGCTATAAAGATCAGGAAATGGTTTATGGAGAACTGAGATTCTTAATCTGGGATCCATCTGTCTGAAGAAATATTTCAAAAGGTCTGTGAAGTTGGATGGGGAAAAATCATCTTTATTTTCACTAATCTTCTATTGAAATGTAGCATTTCTTTCAATTATCAAAACAACAACATTATTTTAAGAAGGGGTACATAAGCTTCACCATATTGTCAATTGGATCTAAAATACAAAAAAGGCTAAGGTGCCCAATTTGCATTTGAGCTAAGTTTTCAAGGAAAATGGAGATGGAAGAAATTTAAGGTGAAGTTGCATTTGAGGAATGGAAGATAATCAGGGCAAAGGATCTTAATGAGGAGATGGAATGTAGTGAATGAAACATAGTAAGAAATCTAGTTTGGCTGGCTATGGAGTGCATGTTATCACTGCCTCACATGGTTCATTCATTCCTGAGAAAGTAGAATCTGAGTGTGATGGTTCCACTATTATTGAGGAGAATATATTATCATGGAAATACTAATACTTCTCTTTTATTTCATATCTATTTATTTTTCTTCTAGTTTTATCAATAAATAATCTTGTGATGATCTGACTTAGCTGTGTCCATTTAATGCTCTTTTCTGATTTAATGCTTTCCTCTAAACGACAGTTCAGTGTTTGATCTTAAACTGTCTGAGCTTCAGTTTTCTCATCTGTAAAATGAGGATAATAATATTTGTAACATCTAACATCTGTATTCTTGCTACATATTTGTAACAGTCATTTTTTAGTTGTGTTCAACTATTCACGACCTCATTTGAAATTTTCTTGGCAAAGAGTGGTTTACCATTTTCTTCATCATTTCATTTTACATATGAGGAAACTGAGACAAAGTTAAATGACTTATCCATCATCACACAGTATCTGAGGACAGATTTGAATTAAAAAAATGAGTCTTCCTGACTCCAGACCTGGCACTCTATCCACTCTGGCATTCATTTTTCTACATATAATTCTATGTAGTATAATTATTATTTCTCATAAGTTTACAACTTCTCATAAGACACATCTTCTAGAATATAAATACTTTGAGGGAAGGTAATATTTCATTTTTTACTTTTATGTCTCCAGTACCTAGCACTGTGATTGGTCATAGTTTCGAACAAAATTCCTAAGTCTTTCAAAGTAATTGGTCTTTAAAATATGTTGTCATTGTATAAAATGTTCTGCTAGTTCTACTCATTTGATTCTGTATTAGTTCATTCAAGTCTTCCAGATTTCTTGAAATAGATCTCATTTCTTATAGCACAATTATTTTTGTATCCTGTTATGATTAATGAATTATTAAGTCATTCTTCATCTGATGGATACCCCATATCTTTCCAATTCTTGGCTACCACAAATAAGTTATTGAAAATATTTGAATACATCCCTCCTCTTTGATCTCTTTGGAGTATTTATAGGAGTGTGCTAATAAATGTTCAACAATTTGGTCTTAAGAAAAAACAAGTCTGTGACACACTTTTATGTTCAATTTACATTATTAACATTTTCTCCATCACTTTCTGAAATCTAAACAATCAATAAAATGATAAAAGACCTGATTTGGAGCAATTTCTAGTTTCTGGGATTCATCCAAGTGGATGAAGCAGGTGTTGTCGTGATTAGATATTGAAGACTCCAAGGTCATCCACTGCATCCCATGCTACCTCTAACCATCTTGACATTTTTCTTGCCACTGGACTTCAGTGACTCTGGAAAAAAGATTGAGGCTGATGACTGCTTTGTGCAGGAATGAAGACCTCATTGCATAGCATCATTAGTCCTCTTCAAAAGTGAAAGATGAACAACAGCTAAATTATGCATATTCTTTGACTCAGCAATATTGCTACTTGATATGTATCCCAAAGAAATAAAAGAAAAAGACACATAGGTACAAAAACATTTAGGTCTATGTCCAGTGGTATGATAGAGCCAGTTTGAATAAGCTTACAAGTATTGATTATTAAACCTCAAACTAGACTAGTCTTCCTCACCCTATATATACACATATACCCTGTATGAGTTAATAGCTTCCTGTCATAGACATAGTTCCAGTATGCTAAATCAATTTACAATTTCATCAAACATGCATTAGTATACCTGTTTTCTCACAACTCCTCCGTATTTGTCATTTCCCTTTTTAAATCAACTTTGCCATTCTGATGGTTGTGAGGTGAAAGCTCAATGTAGTTAAAATATGTACTACTCTAATCATTAGTGATTTAGAACATTTTTATGATTATTGATAGCTTTGGTTTCTTCCTCTGAAAATTGCCTATTCATATTTTTTAATCATTTATCAATTGGGAGACCATCTTATATTTAAAATTTGAATTTGTCTTCTATATATCTTAGAAGTGAGATCTTTATTAGAGAAAATTATTACAAAGATCACCACCCCCAATTTACCTGCTGTGGGTTTTTTCCAACTTTCTCATAGCAGTGATTGTTTTTAATTGGTTAAACTTTTTTAAGAAATAGTGATAGGGGCAGCTAGGTGGCACAGTGGATAGTGCACCGGCTCTGGAGTCAGGAGTACCTGAGTTCAAATCCTACCTCAGACACTTAATAATTACTTACCTGTGTGGCTTTGGACAAGCCACTTAACCCCATTGCCTTGAAAAAAACCTAAAAAAAATAGTGATAGATTGATTGTTGCTTATTTCTATTTTTCATTAAATAACCTAGATTGGAGAAGTTATACTCGCATGCAGTGTCCTCTCCTTTATGCTTCCAATGTAGTATTTTTCCTTGTATTCTTTCAAAATTTTGATATTTTAATGATCTCTCTCCACACAAACACTTTTTTTCTGAAATATTACACATTGGTAAACAATTATTTCCTTTCTACAATCATCTATTTCTAATATGATGTTCAGTTCTGTGTTTTGTGCCTCCCAATTCTCTTTAAGAAAATATTCATAATATATATATATATCATGTGTGTGACTTTCTGAGTAAACTATAAGATATGTTGATTAATTTAATTTAATTCAATTTAATTTCTTGATTAGAAACCAGACCTTCTTGTTTCTCAGGTATGTCTCATACATAATTTAAGAAAGATTTGACCTTGTCTGAAATTCTACCAATTAGATATTTAATTTAAGTGCATAAGTAGCCCCTTGTAAAATATAACCAAATAAATTATCCTTTTATAAATATAATAAAATATTAAGTTGTTATGTGTCTGCTGACCAATAATCACTTTATTGCTAATTCCATGGGTTGTTTCTCTTTCCTCATTCTTCTTGATCTTATTTGAGTCTGCTTGAACATTTTTGCCTTCTAGATACTCTCTCCTTCCTGGGTTTCTAACAGTGCTCTTTTCATGGGTCTCTTGCTATCTGTTGGATCATTGCTTCTTAGACTTGTTTTAACAATTATCATTATATTCTCTATGAATGGAACTGCCTCAGAGTTCTCTTCTGAAATTTTTTTCTTTTTTTCTTAGTAACCTCTCCTTTGCAGATCTCATAAAGTTCCATGTACTCAACTCTCTCTCTGCAAATATCTCTGAAATAAGCATATCCAGTATTCATTTTTTCCTGTGCTTCATTCTTACATTTTCTACTGTCTACTGGACATTTCTACTTGGATATCTTCTAGGCAACTCAAATTCAACATTTCCGTAATGAAATTCATTATCTTTTCCCCCAAATTCACCACTATAACTAACTTGCCTTTTTCTGCCAAACATATCATCATTATTTGAATCACTTAAATTCACAACCTAGGAGTCATCTTTGACTCTACTTCATCACATAGATCCCATCAGTAGCCAAATCCTTTCCAAATTTCTCTGTTATCCATCCTTTCTATTTCTATCCTGACCTTTAGGACCTCATTAATTCCTTTTTTCTGTGGGGGTGGGGGGGTGGGGGTGGTCCTATAATTATAGCCTCTTAATTTGTTTATCTGCAATCAGTCTTTCCCCATGTGAAGCCATCATTTATAATGCTGTTAAATTGATATTTCTAAAGCACAGGTGAGATGATCCCTCCTGCTCAAAAAGTTTCAGTAGTTCTCAAGATCTTTTAGATTAATGAAATGCAAACTCCTCTGTTTGGCATTTAAAGTTATTCAGACTTTATAGTCTTTATTTCCAGGTTGATTTTATTTATGTATAAATATGTATAAATATATTTATTATATATGTGTAAATTATATATTATTTATTATATTGCATATAATATATATATATATATGTATTCCAAACCAGTCTAGCTTTTGCTCCCCATATACCATTCCACAACATGAAATCATACTTTGGCACAATCTTTTGTACATTGTTTTGTTGAAAATGCCCTAATTCCTTAACTTTTCCTCTTGGAAAGCTTACCTAATTTCAAGGATCAGTTCAATAGCCTCCTCCTTCATGTGATCTTTTATGATTGAGCTAGTTGTCTGACATGCTCTCAAAAAAAGATCATTGCATATATATATATATATATGTATATTGAATTTATCTTACTCATATATTTAGAAACATGCTATCTCTTTCCACCTCTATGAAGAATGGATCACCTCATTTTAATTTTGTATCCCCCTGTATCTAGCATAGGACCTCACATATATCAAGTATTTAATAAATGTTCATTATTGATATATTCCTGCCATATTTTGTTGTGTTTGTTGTTAATTTTTTGGTTGATAAAATAAAAATAAACTTCCCCTCTGGAGGGCACCTACAAACTTAGCCCTTTTGCATAAATTGCATAATTTCCTTAATTTTTTTTTTCACATTTCTCTGTTCTTAAGGCACAATTATATTCCTTTACATTTAGAAATCCCAATTTGTTCAGGCATTTCCCAATCAATGGGAAACTTTTCTCTTGCCTGGTTTCTTCAAGGATCAGGAAGCCAAAATTCTGATATTTAAGATATTTTTGTATTTAAGACAACATATTTTGTGACTTCTTTGAGAAGATAGTAAACTTTTAGACAGTTCCTTAGAAAAATAAAAAAAACATTCAATCTAGTAGTTGTTTAGTCTCAAGGTGCCAAATAATCAATTAGACCAATTTTTCTCATTGAATTGATTGATCTTTTGTGGAAGTCACCGAACTGAGCCATAATTTCAACATTGTATAGGCACTGTTTTAATGATATCCCAGTTGTGAAAATAGGGATGTTTGTGTTAGAAATAATAATAACAATAACAAGATTGTGGATTAACTGATAGGTTTCATTTCCTGCTTCCTCCAGCTATCAAGAACCCCCCCCACACACACACACACTTTTAAACACTTAAACATGTGTTTGCTCCAAGACATTTTTTTCATCTTTCTCATTTTTTTGTATTACAAGATTAAAAGTCAGAAAACCACAATACATATGTGTGATTAGTTAATAAAATGTATTAGTAAATGAAAGAAAAGGAAAGCCAGATGAATCTTATACCTTCTCTTATAGCTTGGAATAGAAACAGAGTTTTTAATCCTTTCTAGCATAGAAAAACAAGAATAAAGAATTCAAATGATCCACATGTGTTTAGAATATTTACCCCCACGTTTACAGTATGCACATGTATATATCTCTCTACACATTACAATATTATACATAGACACATGTGTATTTGAATTCACAAAGCTTTCTTTTCTTTAAATGCAGCAAGAAGCTTTTTTTCTACAGATTTCTTTTTCTTTCTTTCTTTTTATTTTCTTTCTTTTTTTTTCTTTTTTGATATTTCAAAGCTGGCAGTTCAGTAAATGGCTGGAACTGCCACATCTCTGTTCTTGCTAAAGAAATCAATGCTAATCCTATTACTGGCAGTTATCACCTATCCCAGAACTCGCAGCTAAAAGAGAAAAAAAACACTGAGATGTCAAAGTAGGGGAAAAAAAAGGACTGGGGAGGAGAGGCGTGGGGGGGGGGGGAGTGTAGGCGTCCTTCATTCACTTTCAAACAGTGATTGTTTTCTTTCTTTCTCTATTTTTTTGATCACATTTGCTCCTATTTGGAAAGAAACTAAACTATAAAAAAATGAAGTTCAAAGAACATTAAGGGTCTGATTTAAACCCACATTAAGTAATGAAATTCAGAACACAGTCTGTAATTTTGGACTTATCTTATTCCAATGTGTCTGGACGTGGCAGCCTATAGTAAGTATTCAATACTAAAGACCCTCAGCCTTCAGTGATATATAGGGAGGGAAGCTTGGTAAGAGAAAGGGGGGAAATATGATATCTGAATTTTTATTTTTATCCTTTTATAAGATGGTCTTAAAAATAATAATTGCTTCTTTCTAAATAATAGAAATATATGTGTGTTCTCACACATGTGCAAAATCTTTCATTTGTCATTCTAAGTCCTACAATAGATCATTGGAAAAAATTAATAAATATCTTAGGAAGTTAAAAAAGACTAATCATAAAAAAGCTAATCTAAATAAATTAAAATTTAACTACTTTGGTGACCATTGAATGAGTACTCCAAAATGTAATTCATTTACTCTGCCATTAAATTGAGATAAAGAACTAGAGATGAGTTGCTTAAATACACAGCGATGAGAGTATAAGTATAATGGTATTAAATGGTGCAGGACCCAGTTTTTTTTTTAAATAAGAATGATTTTATACTACACTTAAAATGAATTTATGCTAAACCTAGAATTCTTAGATGACTGGGAATTAATTAATGTGAGTTTTCCCTAGAGGAGTATGGGCTGCCTTCCCTATTGACCTTTCTCTCTCTCTCTCTCTCTCTCTCTCTCTCTCTCTCTCTCTCTCTCTCTCTCTCTCTCTCTCTCTCCTTTCCCTCCCTCCCTCCTCCCTCCCTTTCTCTCTCTCTCTTTCCTTTCTTTTCTTCCTTTCCTCCCTTCCTCCTCCTCCTTACATCCTTCCCTTCTTCCATTACTTTCCTTTCTTTTCCTTTTCCTTTTTTTCTTTCTTTTCCTTTCCTTCCTTCCCTCAGCCTTTCTCTTTCTTTCTTATTTTATAGACACTTCTTTCCATTGCCAACACATTCCAATTTCTATCCTGTCCCCCAAATACTCTCATCAAGTACAGATGCATATTTAAACCAAACAGTACTTTGGGCATCTATGACAACAAATACCTCATTCTGCACCCATAATTCATCAACTCTGAGCCAAAGAAAGTAAAGAGGATAAAGAAATGCTTTCTTGTCAGTGAAAAGGAGCCAGCAAAGATCATTGCACCAATTAGAGTTCTAATACCGTTTCCCCTTTTTACAATGTCATTGTTTATTAAATAAATTATTTCCTCAGTTCTGCATTAGTTCATACAGGTCATGCATAATTTCCTTAAGTTTTTCATATTTCTTGTATCTTAAGGCATAATTATATATCTATACATTTATATATCACAGTTTGTTCAGTCATTTCCCATTCAATGAGGAGTTATTTGTTTCAAGGTTTTTAAAAATGGTAATAAAGTTATTCCATAAATACTTTTATGTATAAAAGTATATAATAGTCTTTTTCTTTTGTCTTAATCAACTTAGGCTGCATACATTTGCTATCACTGAGCATGAGGACAAAAAATTTAGGAACATTTCTTGTTTAATTCCAAATTGTTTTCTATCATGGTTGTACTAATTCATGGCTCCAACAATAGGATCTTACTGTACCTAGCATCCCACAGCCTTTGTAATATTTACTATTTTCATTACATGCATATGATGAATGTGTAGTGAAATATCTGAATTGTTTTTATTTGTGTCTACTATAATCTCTATTATTAGGGATCTGGAGTATTCTTTCATATGACTGTCCATAGTTTTCATTTCTTCTTTTGAAAAGTGCCTATTCAGAAATCTAGAATCTTAATAGAATTTTTTATAGTAGAAATAAAAGGGAAATGATACTTGCAAATCTCAAATTGTAATATATAGTAGTAATTATCAAAACTATAGGATAAGGATTAAAAAATAGAAAAAAGATCAGTTGGAAAGACTAAATAAGGAAAAATGTTAGACAACTGAACTCAATAAACTAGTGTTCAATAAATCTAACAATGGAAATTACTGGGGTAGGAATTACTACCCCCCCCCAAAAAAAACTTGGCAATAGCTAATGAGGAAACTGGAAAGTAGTTAGACAGAAATATAGGTTAGACCAAGATGAATTAATGAAGGAAAAATAGTTTATTAAGTGATTATTATGTATTAGGCCCAGCTCTAAAAACTCAGGACATATACATATATATCTATAGTGACAGTTTATATTCTAATAGTCAGAGACAATAGATTATAGAGGCATACTGTCCAGGGGAAAGAATTTTGGGCTGAAAAGTCACAGGGATGGTATATTAATTCACACATAACTGTCTGAAACATTCTTTCTAATATATATTTGTTTACTCAGAGCAAGAGCTGGAGAGTGGTGAAGAGAATGTTATGTAAATGTTATATATGAACAAATAGCAAGAGTCTGGGGGCAGAGGGAGAAAGTGAAATAGAGACCGAGAGACAAAGACAAAGACAGAGAGAGACAGAGGAAATCAAAATAGTCCAAGGATCATTCTCTGTGAATAAATCAAAGGATATTATCAAACAATTTTCAAAAAAAGAATTTCAGACTACTAGCATGTAGGAAGAATAATGAACCTGAGTTCCAATCCTTGCTTAGTCATGATTTAGCAAAGTCATTTATTATCTTTGAACCTCAAAGGAAAGTGAGAAGAAATTCTAAGGAAGGAAACAAATATCAAAAGGAGTAGAAGTTGGAATGAGTCTAATGGAAAATGAGAAAAAACCTCGATAGAGATTAAGGTTCCTTTTGGGTAATAGTGGAAGACAGTGACATCCCGATATTATACCTTAGAAATGAGATACACTCAACTTTGGAACTCCTGCCTTAGGTCCAAGTTGTCCCAATGATAAGCACCCACTAAAACTTAACTGGCCCCAGACCTCCAACTATACTTCATTCAGTCCTTTTTTTTTTTTTTTGCTATGTTATCATATACATTTTTCCAGTATCCATATACATCTTGTTCAGTATCCTCATTGCTTCTGCAAAGTATCCATCAGCTGATATCTATGACTTTCCAAACCAAAGCACCCACCCTTAGATACCATTTCCTTTTCTGGTTTTTGCTACTTTAAAAATATAAGCTCCTTGAAGGCTAGGACTGCCTCTTTTCTGAATTTGTATTTCTAGTATTTACCATAATGAATGGTTCGTAGTAAGCCCTTAATAACTACATTCTTATTTATTTAATTATTCATTCATTCAGAGTGTAGTAGACTGAACTGAATCAAAAAGGAGTTTGGTCTTAATTTTTTGTCCTTGAAGAACGACTCAAAGTTTTCCAGTAGCTCAGAGACATATAATTCATATTTATACATCCCTTTTTATTTGATATTTTGTTTTTCCTTGTCATATGTAAAAAATAATTTTTGATATTCATTTTAACACTTAGAGCTCAAATTCTCTTCCCTTCTGCCTTCTTTTCCCCTTTCTCCCCCAATTGAGAAGCCAAGCAACTATAAACTATGTTACATAAGTGTAGTCATGTACAGCATGTAACTATACATGAACATTTCCAAAATGCTCATTTGAAAGAAATATAGACAAAATCCCTCAAGAAACATAAAGTTAAAAGAAGAAATTATGCTTCCGTCTGTATCCAGACACCTTTCTCTAGAATGGACAGCATTTTTCATTATAAGTCCTTCAGAGTGGTCTTGGGTCACTTATGTTACTGAGAATAGCTAAGTCATTCATAGCTATAGTCATTTATGATATTACTGCTACTTTGTACACAATACATTTTAATTGGCATTGACTCACATAAATCTCTCCAGGTTTTACTGCTTGTAGCCTGATTATAATTTCTTGTAATAGAATTGCATTTTATCACAATCACACACCACAATTTGTTTAGCCATTCATCAATTGAGGGGCATCCCCTTAATTTCCAATTCTTTAAAAAATTATTTTTTAAAAAATTTTATAATTTCTCCCCTAATCTCACTCCCCCCCCCCCCACAGAAGGCAGTCTGATAGTCTTTACATTGTTGCCATGCTATACATTGATCTAAATTGAATGTGTTTAGAGAGAAATCATATACTTAAGGAAGAAAAATAAAAATATAAGAGATAGAAAAATTACATACTAAGATAACCATTTTTTTTTTAAATTAAAGGTAATAGTCTTTGCTCTTTGTTCAAACTCCACAATTCTTTCTCTGGATACAGATGGTATTCTCCATCACAGATACCCCCAAATTGTCCCTGACTGTTGCACTGATGGAATGAGAAAGTCCATTAAGATTGATCTTTACCCCCCCCCATGTTATTGTTAGGGTATACAGTGTTCTGGTTCTACTCATCTCACTCAGCATCAATTCATACAAATCCTTCCAGGCTTCTCTGAATTCCCATCATTCCTCATTTCTAATAGAGCAACAGTATTTCATAATGTGCACATACCACATTTTGTTCAGCCATTCCCCAAGAGATGGACATTCAGTTTCCAATTCTTTGCCAGCACAGAGCTATGAATATTTTTGTACTCAATTTCCAATTCTTTACCATGCATAGAGCTGTCATAAATATTTTTGAACATATATGTCCTTTTTGTTTTTTATGTCTTTTGGGGTACAGATTTAGTGATGATAATGCTAGGTCAAAGGATATGCATGGCTTCATTGTACATAAGGCATAATTCTGAATCATTCTACAGAATAGTTGAATCAGTTAACTGCTCCATCAACAATATATTAATGTCTCAATTTTCCCACATCCAACCAACATTTGTTATTTTTCGTTTTTGTCCTATTAGTCAATTTAATAGACATGAAGTAGTATCTCAAAATTGTTTAAATTTTATTTTTTACAATCAATAGTGAGTTAGAGCATTTTTTTCATATGACTATAGATATTTTCACTTCATCTGAAAACTATTCATATCTTTTGATCTTTTATCAGTTGGGGAATGGCTCTTTATTTTTTAAATTTTAACTCAGTTTGGGAAATAAGACATTTATGAGAGAAACTTGTTTCAAATTTTATTTCAAAGCTCTGTTTCCCTCCATTCTATTTCTTCCTTTTTATTCTATGCTTTCTTCCTTTCGCTGAATCTCTCCTCAAAAGTGTTTGACTTCTAACTACTCCCTCCCCAATCTGCCCTCCCTTATATCAGACCCTTTCTCTTATCCTTTCCTGTCCTACTTTCCTGTAAGCTAAAATAGATTTCTATGACCAATTGAGTGTGTATGTTAATCCTTCTTTGAGTCAGTTCTCATGAGAATATGGTTCACTTACTCCCTCTTATTTCTCTCCTATTCCCTATCACTAAAAAAGCTTTTCTCTGCCTCTTTTATGTGAAATAATTTACTCTTATTCTATATTTCCATTTCCCTTTCTCCCAGTACACTCATTTCTCACCCCTCAATTTTATTTTTTTAGATATTATCCCTTATTTTTAACTCATACCTCTGCCCTCTGTTTATATTTACTCCTTCCAATGCCCTAATAATGAGGCAGTTCTTATGAGTTACCAGTATCATCTTCCCTTGTAGGAATGTAAATATTTTAACCTTATTAAGTCCCTTATGATTTTCCTTTTCTGTATACCTTTTTATATTTCTCCTGAGTCTTGTATTTGAAGATCAAAATTTTCTGTTTAGTTCTGGTCTTTTCATCAGGATTACTTGAAAGTCCCCTATTTTATTGAATGTTCATCTTTTCCTCTGAAAGAGTATGCCCAGTTTTGGGGGTGGTTGATTTTTGGTTGTAATCCAAGCTCTTTTTGCCTTCTGGAATAACATATTCCAAGCCCTATGATCCTTTAAGGTAGAAACTTCTAAATTTGGTATCATGATTTTGAATTGTTTCTTTCTGGCTGCTTGGAGTATTATCTCCTTTATCTGGAAGCTCTGGAATTTGACTATATTATCATTTTAAGAGCTCTTTCAAGAGGTAATTAGTGGATTCATTCAATTTCTATTTTCCCCCCTGGTTCATCTAGGCTCTTTTTTGATCATGTAACCCAATAATTTTTAAATTACCTCTCTCTTGGATCTATTTTCCAGGTTAGTTATTTTTTTCAATGAGATATTTGACTTTGTCTTCTATTTTTTTATACTATTTTGGTTGTTTTATTGCTTCTTTTTTTTCTCATAAAGTCATTAGCTTCCATTTACTCAATTCTAATTTTTAAGACATTATTTACTTTCATGAACTTTTTGTACCTCCTCTTCCATTTGATCAACTCTACTCTCTAAGGAGTTTTTTTCCTTCCATGAATTTTATGCCCCTTTTTCCATTTGCCAATTCTGCTTTTTTAAGAAGTTATTTTCTTCTATTTTTTTTTTGTTAATTTCCTTTACCAAGTTGTTGAGTCGGTACTCTTGATTTTCTTGCATCATTCATTTCTCCTTTCAATTTTTTCCTCTATCTCTTATTTGATTTTCAAAGTTCTTTTTGTACTCTTTCCTTACTTGAGACCAATTCACATTTTCCTTGGAAGATTTTGATGCAGGATATTTGACTTTGTTTTCTTCTTCTTAGTGTGTTTTTTGATCTCCCTTGTCTTCAAAGTAACTTTCTATGGTCAGATTTTTTTTCTATTGTTTGCTCATTTTCTCAACCTTTCCTAGACTTTTAACTCTTTGTAGATGTAGGTTGTTGCTTTCAGGATGGAGCGCATACTGTTCCAAACTTCAGGAGTTTTGTGCAAGTGTTTTCAGAGACACTTTTAGGAACTTGTAATTTTTCATTTCTTTCAAGGTGCTATCATCTAAGAAGAGGTTTGTATACTACTCTTCTGGCCTGTGCTTTCATCTGTGAGAAACAAACAGCATTCTTTTCTGCCCTAGACTGTGAGAAGGGTCCAGGCTTCACTGTGTTCCCAATTTCTGGGGTACTGCTACTTCTCTTCACCCTGGGACTGCTACCCAGGATTACCATCTGGCTGTGAGTATGGACAAAGAAACAGAGTCCTGCCTTAGTGCTAGCAAAAAGACCTCTGTAATTCTAATCAGTTGTTCAACACCTTACCATCTGTGGGCAATGAATTCCAGAAGCATTTTCTATTGCTATAGATTTAGTGACTCCCAAGGCTTGCTTCTGTTTTTCTGGGACCTATCTGTTTGACCTGTGTTGGATTGCACCCCTCTTTACTGCTAACCTTCTATGTTGTCTTGACCTGGAAAATTGTTTCACTACTTCTTTTTTTGGATTATGCTTAAGATTTGTTGAGGATTTGAAAATCAAAGAGAAATTAATAAAATCAAAAGTAAGAAAACTAATTAATAAATAAAACTAAGTTAGTTTTACCAAAAAACCCAATAAAATAGATAAATCTTTAGTAAATTTGATTTTTTTTAAAAAAAGAAGAAAGTCAATTACCAGTATCAAAAATGAAGATGGTGATTCATCACCAAAGAGAAGGAAATTAAAGTATTAATTCAGAACTATTTTGCCCAACAGTATCCCAATAAATTTGACAATCTAAGTGAAATGGATGAATATTTACAAAAATATAAACTGCAAAGGATAAAAGAGGAAATTAAATACTTAAATAACCCATCTCAGAAAAAGAAATTGAACAAGCCATCAATGAACTCCCTAAGAAAAAACTCCAGGGCCAGATTCATAAATGAATTCTATCAAACCATCAAAAAACAATTAGTTCCAATTCTAAATAAACTATATGAAAAATAGGTGAAGAAAGAATTCTGTGAAATTCCTTCTATGACACCAATATGGTGCTGATACCTAAACTAGGAAGAGTCAAAGCAGAGAAAGAAAATTATAGAACAATTTCTCTCATGAATATAGATGCAAAAATTTTAAATAAAGTATTAGCAAAGTGTTAGCAAAACAGCAAAGTTTTAGTAAAACAGCAAGTTTTCACTACACTGTGATCAAATAGAATTTATACTAGAAATTTATACTAGAAATTTCCTAACAGGAAAATTCAAACATGGTCAAATTCAAATATGGTCAAATATGGTCAAAAAGCATAATTGACCATATCAATAACAAACCTAACAAACTTATGATTATTTCAATAGATGCTGAGAAAGTTTTTGACAAAATACAGCATCCATTCCTATTAAAAGCAATAGAGAACATAGGAATGAATGGCATGAGCATTATCTCTCTAAAACCATTGACAAACATAATATGTAATGTAGATAAGAGAGAAGCATTCCCAGTAAGATCAGCAGTGAAACAAGGATGTCTATTATCACCACAACTATTCAACATTGTATTAGAAATATTAGCTTTAGCAACTAGAAAAGAGAAAGAAATCGAAGGAATTAGTATGGGAATTAAAGAAACAAAACTCTCTTTGCAGATGATATGATGGTATACTTAGAGAATCCTAGAAAATCATCTTAAAAAACTACTTGAAACAATTGGCAACTTTGGCAAAGTAGCAGGATATAAAACAAACCCACATAAATTATCAATATTTCTAAATATAACCAATAAGACATAGCAACAAGAGATAGAGAAACTCCATTGAATGTAACCATAGACAACATAAAATACTTGGGAGTCTACCTGCCAAGGCAAACTCGGAAATGATATGAAAACAATTATAAAACACTTCTCATACAAATAAAATCAGATCTTTATAATTTAGCAAATGTCAAGTGCTCATAGGTAGATGAGCTAATATAATAAAAGTGACAACTCATAATAAAAAATAAAAATGACAATTCTCCCTAAATTAAATTACTTATTCAGTGCTATAACAATCAAACTTCAAAAAATTGTTTTATTATCTAGAAAAATAGTAGCTAAATTAATATGAAAATAAAATGCAAAGGAAAGTGGCCTAGCCATATCAGATCTAAAATTATATTATAAAGCATCAGTCATCAAAACTAAGAAATAGTTGGCTATTTCTTGGCTAAGAAATGGCTAAGAAATAGAATGATAGATCAGTGGAATAGATGAGATGCTAAAGAAATAATAGTAAATGACTATAATAATCTACTGTTTGATCAATCTAAAGAGTCCAGTTTCTAGAATAAGAACCCACTCTGATAAAAACTGCTGGGAAAACTGAAAGATAGTATGACAAAATCTAGGGGAACTATTCTCTCCAATGTTGACTGTCCTTTCTTTTTTCTTCTTTATTTAGGGGAAAAGTAAAACTTCAGAGCATTTCTTTTGTTATGAGTGATTTGGAGTGATCTTTTATATGGTTTTTAATAGCAAATAATTCTTTTTATTAATATTTTATTTGTTTTCTAATTATATACAATAGTAGTTTCTACCTATCATTTTTGTAAGGTTTTTGAATTTTACAATTTTTCCCTTACCCTCCCTTCCATCACACATACCCCCCACAGGCGGCAGGCTGATAATCTTTACATTGCTATACACTGATTGAAATTGAGTGTTTTGAGAGATCATATCCTTAAGAAGAAAATAAAATATTAGAGATAGCACAATTATGTAGTACATAAGATACTTTTTAAAAGGAAAATTGAAGGTAATAGACTTTGTTCTTTGTTTAAACTCCACAGTTCTTTCTCTGGATACAGATGGTATTCTCTGTCACAGGTGCTCTAAAATTGTCCCTGATTATTGCACTGAAGAAATGAACAAGTCCATCAAGGTTGATCATTCCCCCTTCTGTTGCTGTTAGAGTGTACAGTGTTCTTCTGTTTCTGCTCATCTTGCTCTGTATTAGTTCATTGAAGTCTTTCCAGCTTCTCTGAAATCCCATCCCTCTTGGTTTCTAATAGAACAATAGTGTTCCATAACATACATGCACCACAATTTGTTCAGCTATTCCCCAATTGATGGACATTTACTTGATTTCCAATTCCTTGCTACTACAAACAAATGCTATGAATATTTTTGTACAAATGCTTTTATTCTTTTTCATGATCTCTTCTGATTATAGACCCAGTAGTGGTATTGCTGGATCAAAGGGTATCTGTACTTTTATTGCCCTTTGGGCATAATTCCAGATTAATAGCAGATAATTCTTTTGAGAATGGGCTGTTATATTAGACTTCATCATGAAACTGCAGTAAGTCATATTCCTGCAAGATCAAATCAACTCTGAAACTAACACCTCTGGAATAACTTTAATTTCTAGGTTCTCTCCCTCTTCCTAATGGAAGAGTGTAATGTTTGTCCTTCATTTTTTTTTTTTTAGGTTTTGCAAGGCAAATGGGGTTAAGTGGCTTGCCCAAGGCCACACAGCTAAATAATTATTAAGTGTCTGAGACCAGATTTGAACCCAGGTATTCCTGACTCCAAGGCGGGTGCTTTATCCACTATGCCACCTAGCCTCCCTGTTCTTCATTTTCAAAGAAGCCGTGACATCAGAGAGGTGATACCCTGACAAGCACTGTGAATTGGATTTGAGTGAGGGGAAGCTATGCTACATTGCAAGCCTCACTTTCTTTTCCAGTGCCATCTGGGTTCAGTGGCCAGATATGAATCAGAGGGGACGGCTTTTAAAAACCTAAAAAAAAAAAATGATATGAATCAAGATAACTGGAGATGGTCCTGGATGCAAGGCAATCAGGGTTAAGTGACCTACCCAAGGTCACACAGCTAGTCAGTGTCAAATGTCTGAGGCCAGATTTAAACAGGGGTCCTCCTGATTCCAAGGCTAGTGTTTTATCCACTGTGCTACCTAGCTGCTTTCTGATGCTATGTTGTCTCTTTATGATCTTGATTTAATATATATTCACTAAGCAGTCTATTATATTACATTTCAGAATTTTTTCAGGAACTAAAGTCAAGTTCACTAGCCTATAATTTACAGATTCCTTTCTCTTCCATATTTTGAAAATTATTGCTTTATTTACTCTCTCACAGTCCTTTGGAACTAGTTTTCTCCTTAATTATCTTTCAAAATCGCTGACAATGGTTTATCAATAAAAACTTCTAGTTCTTTCAGTTCTCCAGAATATACTTTGTTCAAGTGAGGTGATTTGACCTCATCAAAGGCAACTAGGTATTTCCTTTCCCTCTACCATAATTCTGTACTGACATACCTTGAGGTGACACAATTTTTAATTTTTAGTTTAATGCATTCCTATCTTTCTCCAGAGGGGATTTTTTTTAACTTTGTGTATTATGTACTGGAATTTTGCCCACTTGCATTATATAGTGAATGTTTACTGTTCCTTGTGCTGGGAGTAAAAAAAATTAACTTAGCATTTGATAAGTCTTTTTTTAAACCATGTCATAACATGTGTACTATGTCAGATATTAGGAAACATTTTTCTGAAGGCATTTACAGATAACTTTCAATTTTTGTCTCATCCATCCATTTGAACACTTTCTGTATATATTAGGGTTACTTGAAACCAGATCACAGTAGCTTGGGTAGAATATTTGATTCTTTTGGGAGAAACAAGGTTGAAGATGATTTTGATAGGCTGAAAAAATAGTATCAAACCAATAACTTGCAACTTCACATGGATAAATTGTACTTAGGCTTGAGAAGTCAATACTAAAAATATACTATGCAAAACAGTGAAAAAAAACCTGAGGGTTTACTTGACCTCATGACAATTCAATATTAGCCACTAATCCGACAACTGAGCAGCTAAGTGGCACAGGGGAAAGTACCTGGAGTCAGGAAGACTCTTTTTTCTTGAATTAAATCTAGCCTCAGACACTTACTAGCTGTGTGATCCTGGGCAAGTCACTTAACCTTGTTTGCTTCTATTTTCTCATCTGTAAAATGAGTCGGAGAGGGAAATGGCAAACCATTCTTTGCCGAGAAAATCCCAAATGGGGTCATATAGAATCAGACAAAGCAGAAGCAACTGAACAACAGCAATCCAACAACATTCTTGGAAAAATTAGTACAAATTGCATTTCATTAATAGATGTACTATGTCTAATTCAAAGGAGCTAATATTTCTCTTATGCCTTGCTCATCAGATGGCATCTGTGGAGTATTGAGCTTATGACTCAGAATCATGTTTTAGAAAGGACATTGTCAATTTATAGTTTACACAGGAGGGAAATCAGAATTGTGAATAATTTGAAAAGCATGTCATATGAAGCAGTATGGTGGAAAGTTTTATGGATTCAGATTTCAGAAGGCTTAGGTTCAAATCCGTAGTTTGAGATTACTAGGTATAGAAGTCAGTGCTAATTGCTTAATTTATCTGAACCTCCATCTCTTTATCTTGCATTTACCTCATAGAGTTGTTACAAAGATCAAATGAGTTCATACAAGAGAAAGTACTTCGCCAACTATAATTCCCACTATAAATGACCATAGTTATTATTTGTATTTATAAGGTTCTCTAGCGCTTTTCTAGAACCAATAATTTGACATAGCAAGTTATGGGTTTTTTAAAACTCACTCATACCTTTCAAAATTTTCTCCTATTAGTTGGGATTCACTAAAATCTACAATCCTGCTTTTATGGAGGAGTTCAAATTCAGGGGAAGCACAGCATGCTCTATAAAAACATGGATTGATTAAAAATATTTAAAAATAAACATATTAAAATGCATACATGCATTTATGATTCACCTTTTTTTTTAGGTTTTTGCAAGGCAAATGGGGTTAAGTAGCTTGCCCAAGGCCACACAGCTAGGTAATTATTAAGTGTCTGAGACTGGATTTGAACCCAGATACTCCTGACTCCAGGGCCGGTGCTCTATCCACTGCACCACCTAGCCACCCCAATGATTCACCTTTTATTCTACTTCTGTCTGTTTCCATGGTACCTGTATTTCACAAATGGTTTGGATATATTTTACAATTTTGACAGTTTTAATTAGGTGACATTATTTAGAAGAGCAAATATGATATAGCACTATTTCCCCTTATAACCTAATTATGGAGATATAAGTGATAAATTTATAAGATATATTTAGGATCAAATGATCAATTGTGCTTTGCTTATATAAAAATGATGCACAACAAAGAAACATTTATGCTGATAGAGAGGAATAGTTAAGATTGTAATTCATAGAGGCTCACATATAAATAATCAAGTAGACTCTCAAGAAATATACAGCCTAATTAGTTGCCTATTAACATATTATTTGTAAGTGGTGATCTATAATTATAAAACTGTGGTGAAACCACTTTGTAGTACTATTTAAATAAGATGCTAATTTTACTGTTTAAATGTTGATTCATACTGGTGTTTTCTTGAAATAATGCTACTCTTCCTAGGAATTTTGAAGATAAATGGGATTTGTGTAACTTGCAGCTCTGTTATCAGGGTAAAGTCAATTATTTCTAAGAAGTTATTTGTTTACAAATTTAATTCACAGAAAACATAGCTTGCATAGTAACAAAATTAAAGAATCAGTCCCTGATCTATTCTCTTCCTGCAAAAGTACACTGATAGAACAATATTTGATTAGGAAGAGACTGGTGGTTTAATATGACTGATGGAGAACTGAAATGCATAGTTCACTCTTTTTATTTCTGACACAGTGAATAGAAGACCATCTTGATTAAGAAAGAAAGCAACAGGGTGGTGCAGTGGATAGAGCACCGGCCCTGGAGTCAGGAGTACCTGGGTTCAAATCCGGCCTTAGACACATAATAATTGCCTAGCTGTGTGGCCTTGGGCAAGCCACTTAACCCCACTGCCTTGACAAAAAAAAAGAAAAGAAAAGAAAAGAAAAAAACGAAAGGAAGCAGCACCTCTGACATCAGGGTTTTAAAGAAGAGGTTAACCATGAGGTTATAAATTCATTTGCAATTCTCTGGACTCAGTATTGCTCACTAGTTCATATGACAGAAGGATTCATTTATTATATATATCTTTCCCTCACAAGACCACTTTTGAAAAATGGAGAGATATATAAGATTATTTAAGCTTTGTGAAACTACTTTTTTTTTTTTTTTTAGGTTTTTGCAAGGCACTGACTGGGGTTAAGTGGCTTTGCCCAAGGTCACACAGCTAGGCAATTATTAAATATCTGAGGCCAGATTTGAACTCAGGTACTCCTGACTCTAGGCCGGTGCTCTATCTACTGCATCACCTAGCCACCCTGAAACTACTTTTTTTTAAAAACTTCTGCTAATCACTTTCTATTTTTGTTAGATAGCCATTTATCCATCATGTGAATTCACTTATTTTTGGTTTTACTAAATATTTTCATTGTTCTAATATAAACTGTTGTTTTAAATCCTCCAAGGGTATTTCATGTATAATAAATTCAAATATTAATATTGAAAAAATGTATTTATCCATTTAATTTAGGATGCATGTGTTAATGTTTGCTGGTGGGAAGAAATCAGCTGTTGGTTAACGAAAGTGAGCAATCTGCTTCCAGAAGGAATTAAACTACTTTAAAATTATTTAACACATATTACATATAATATTGAATAATATATTATATTAAAAATAAAAGTGGCACTGACAGAGAAAAGACAACACATACTTTCAAATGATATTATATTTTACTTAAAAAACCCAAGTCAGCAAAGAACTAATCAAGATGATTAATACTTTCAGAAAATGAATTTTTAAAAATCCACAAAAATCATTAGCATTTCTAGATAGCACTTTTAAAAAAACAGGGAGAAACATTTCACTCAAAATTACTCCAGAATGAATAAAATATCTGGGAATCTACATGACAAATTTGCACTGGCTTATAGTAATATGATTACAAGATAACTCTTTATAGAAATGAAGGACATGAATAATTGAAAATATAGTCATTGCTCATTGTTGGGCAGTACCAACATAATAAATATAATAATATTAATTTAATTAATTTAATGATATAGTTATATGTCAGTCAAAATGTTGCAGGTTTATTTTACAGAACTGGACAAACTACAGCTTTTCCCCAATCATTGCATATATCTTCTGGCATTATGACCTCACAATCATCCCATTTTCCTAATCTTCAGTTTCTCCCTTTTCTGCTAGTTGCTTCCCTGCTCCCCAACCTTAAAAAAATCCTCTCTTAAACTTACATATCTCTTCCATCATTTTCCTATGGTTTTATGTTTTCCATTTCAAACTCCTGGGGGGTGTGTGTGGGGGGGGGGAACTTTTTATACATTCATACTTTGCAATCTAGCTTCTATAGCTCAAATTACCAATGATCTCTTAACCATCCAATCCAGAGGGTATTTTCTCAATTCATATCCTTATCAGTATATCTGTAGCATTTGATACTGTTAAAAATCTTATCCTCTTGGATATTCTCCCCTCATTGGATTTTGGTTACAGTCTTTCTCTTAATTTTCTTTCAGTCTCTCAGACTTCCTTGCAAGATCTCATCTATTTTCTACTCCCTGTCAGTGTACCTGGGATCCTGGAATCCCATCTTCCTGTCTTGGTCACCCCATCAGTTACCATATATTCAGGTATCTTTTCTACACAGCTGACACCTAGATCTTTGTATACCACCTCAGATTTTATTTTATACTTCAATTCTGTATCACCAATTGAACTGTCTCACAATGAGCTCAAATTCAGTTTGACCAAAACACAAATCATTATCCTTCCCACTAAATTCAACCCTCTTCCCAAACACCTTATTTCTTAGGGCACAATTTTTCCTTTTATTCTGGCTAACAATCATGGAGGCATCCTTAAAGCCTCCACTTTTCTATACTCCTTTTAATCAGTTGGTTGGCAAATCTTGTCAGTTTGACTTCCATAACATTCATTACATTTGATCTTTTTTACACTCACATGGCTACCACTTGAGTTCATCATCATCTCTCACCTAGAATATTGTAATAACCTACTAATTGATTATTCTGGCCCCAGTTGCTCCCTTTTTCAATCCACACAACTGCTAAAGTGATATACATAAAGCATAGGTATTACAATGTCACTTTATTATGCAATAAACTCCAGAGTGTCTATTACCTATAGAATAATATAGAAAATTCCTCTGACTGGTATTTAAAGCTTTATATGTTGATTCCAATCTAGTCTATATTACTCACATTCATACATTCTTCATCTTAACTGTCATTCTTTCTGTTCCTCATCAGCTCCATATCTTCTAGCTCCAATCTTTGTGCTTTTGCACAGGCTTTCCATCATCTCTAGAATATACTTCTCTTTCATCTGTACCTCCTGCTTTAGTTCCCTAGAAGTTCAAATCCAATAAATGGCCCTTACTAATTCTCTTCTCGCATGCCAATGTCTCCCTCAAGATTGCCTTGTGTTTATTTTCTATGTATATATTTCACATACACATCCATTTGTACATTTTTATCTAATTGAATACAAAATCACTGAAGGCGCAGACTATTTCCATTTTGTTTCTGCATTCTTCTAACTTAGTCCTATACATGTTAGACAAAGACAGAAAGTAAATGCTTATTTGTTGATTACTGTCACAAATGACTTGGAGGAATGAAACTTTTAGAATCTCAAATGGCAAAAGCAGGAATAATGGAGGCATAGCAATGGCAAATTGCAAAACTGTTAGACAACTGTAACTATGCAAACTTTTTGAGTGTGTGTGTGCATGTATGAAAATCACTAAGCTGTTCATACTCTTTGAGTTAGTGGTCCCACTATGAGATTCCCAAGAGGGTCAAAGAAAGAAAAAAAGTGGTACATATACCAAAATATTTGTAACAGCACTTTTTTTGTGGTAACAAAAACAAAATCATATAGTTGGTAGTCATAAATTTAGAAGATTCTGAAGAAATCAAAATTATTAAGGCAGTATAATCCTAGTAAACCATTAAAAATCATACCAGGCATTCAGAAAAGAATAAGACTTTAACAAAACTAATGAATAGTGAAGAAAGCAGATCCAGGAAAACAGTATGCACAATGATTACGCTAACAACAAAAAACAGTCAAACTCTGATTAATTATAAAGAAAAATCTCAGTCTGGAAGAACAGATGATGCAATATATCTCTTTCCCCTCATTGGAGAGGCAGGGGACTACAGGTATGAAATGTTTTGTGTGTGTGTATGTATGTATATTATATATATATATATATATCATTATGGTGGATTTTCCTTAACCATTTTTCTTTTTTAGAAGGAAGGTTTAATGGACAAAAATGACTATGATTAAAAAAAGATGTAACAATAAAACTTTGAAAAATATAACAAAAGTATGAAAAAGGCAGTGAAATTTACTTAGATATGTCCTAAATATTTAAGCTTGTTTTACTTTAATTGCATCTAAATCAGGATTCAATGTTCTCTTGATCAGATCAGTCAGGTAAACATACATACAGATGTATATACATTCATACATACATTCACAACACATTTATGTGTGTGTGTATATAAATTCCCTGATATATATATATATATATACATATATATATATATATATATATATATATATATATATATATATATATATATCAGGGAGCAGTTCTGTCTTATAGTTTAATTTGGAAGACCATCAAAGGCAATCTCCCCCTCATCTTCCAGATAAAGTAAAAATATCTTAAATTTAGAGAAAAATACTAATTATATGAAAATAAAGCTTCACTTTGATTCTTAAATAATAGAGCTTCAGGGAAAAGCTGTAGAGTTTAACAGAGCAGCAGGAGGCAGAAGCAACAGCCCACTAAGCAAAGAGATACTTAAAGCCCAGCTTAGAAAAACAGGTCATTCACAAATTATTCATAAATTTCTTAAATTATCAGAGAGCTCATTTAGAAAGCATTAGGAAATGAAAAGCTCCAGTGAAGCTACAGAGGCTTCATAGATTTGGGGGGGGAATGCAAATTGCTCTATATAATATTTTACAATTATATTCAATAAACAGTAAATTTATAGGCTTTA
Organism: Macrotis lagotis; assembly: GCF_037893015.1. Taxonomy (NCBI): domain Eukaryota; kingdom Metazoa; phylum Chordata; class Mammalia; order Peramelemorphia; family Peramelidae; genus Macrotis; species Macrotis lagotis. The sequence goes on from NC_133658.1 coordinate 588,862,891, forward strand.
TGAATAAAAAGTTGATCAACAAAGAAGAGATGTATTTCTTTAATTCTCCATAAATATGAATTTTCTATAGGACAACACTGCTAGGCAAGCATTACTAAAGACATGTGACCACCAAATAAATATAATGTGGATCCAATAAAGCACATAGAATAGAAATAACTGGTATGGTTGTCCACCACAGAATACTGGATTATCCAGTATAATATTCCAAGATCCTATTATGTACTGGATGGTTTTATAAAAAAAAAACTGTCTTATCCCTAAATTTATCCCTATCTTCCTCTTCTTTTCCTTCCACTATACTCCATGAATTGCCTTTCTATTATTAAAAAACACAAAACTCCCTTATATCTTCAAATTTTTCAACTTGCAGTTTTTCTATTACATACACTGATTGAAGCCTTCCTTTTCTTTGAAGTCCCTCATCTATTCCCACCATTCCCAGTGCTACTCACCTCTTCTCTTAGGCTCCATTTTATCTTAACCCAAAGAGTCAGGAGGAGTAGGCATAATTCTCTTTTCTCATTTGCATTTCTAGGCTCTTCCTCTGTCTCTAAGACCTAAAACCTCTCTTCTTTTGAAGTTCAAACCAACTGACTAAATAGACTCTTTATTGGTATCATCATATGACTTTCAGGTCATGGTCTTATTCTTCATAGTCTTCTCATCCAACCTGATTTCTGACATCATTTTCCATGACTTTAAAATTTCTTTAGGCCCTTCTAAAACTGTTATCTTAGTTGTTTAAATTCTCATAATTTCATTCTGTTCCAGATCATCATTTCAAGGAATTGTCACATCTAGACCTCTAAACTACCTATACCATTCTAAGTTTAAGATGCCACACACTGGATAAAATTCTACTTCCAATCTTAATTTCTGTCATTTAACTTAACTCTTCACTCCTCCCAAATCTGCTTTTTGTCATCATTGTGCCTCTGGCCCTTCAAACCCCCTGTTCTTTCAATCTATCATACCTTTTCTGATCTCTCTTACCTCACTCCACACTTCAGTCTATATCCAGTCCTGTCTAACAATACTTTTCTCTTCTCCTACTTGAATGAAAAAAATGAGCTCTCTCATTTCTCATCCTCCACATCTCAAAATTTCTCTGTGTCTTTCCATATTCTCTCTTCCTTTGCAATCTCAAAGGATAAGGTGGTCTTCAGTTTTGCCAAGGCTAACTACTCTACTCATACTCTTGATCCCTCTTTTTTTCTTTCTTCTCCAGAATAGTGTTCATCTCTTTCTTTTCTTATTTTAAGAGGGAAGTTGAAGATTTCAGTGAATAGATCACATCAGACCTGGATTCAGAAAGACAAATGAAAATCTGGCTTCTGACACTAACAGCATTGTCGTGGGCAAGTCAGTTAAACTCTAGCTGTCTCAATTATTTCATTCATAAAGTGAGAATACTCATAGCATTTATCTCTCAGGGTTATTGTGAAGATAAAAATAAGGTAATATTTGAAAAACTCCTTGTAAATTTTAAAGCATTATGTAAATGGTAGCTGTTCTTATTATTGCCCCCAAAATATACATATCACCCCTGCTTTAAAATTTTTCTATCATAATCTCAAACTATCATCCTATCTTTGACCTTCCATTTCATTACTCAACTCTGAGAGAAAATGTAGGGAAAAAAAACCTTCTTTGATACCTTTAACAGACAGTGTTCTCCTTCCTCAGATTTTCTGAGGGACAATTTGTCTTGATCTCTCTTTTGCTCTTGTCAGAAAGTAAATAGTATTATAATTATTTGCATACATGCTGTGTCTTCTCTAGTGGATTATTTTTGTGTATATTTGTTTTTTTCTCCCATATTAGATTGTGTCTTTTGTCTGGTTTTTTTTTTTTTTTTTTTTTTGGGTTTATATCCCCAGCACTTAGTATAGTGTCTGGCACATCATAGTTCCTTAATAAATATTTATTGATTTATTATCTAGGCCCTATCTTTATATTTCCATGCAAGTTCTACTCCCCTGTCTCACACAGAATAAAAATAATACTAAAACCTCAAATTTTATACCAATGGAGCATGAACTTTGACAAATTTTATGTATTGGTTCAGTCATTATTGAAGTATCTTTTGGTGATAATGGTTGATATTGTTACTCTAAAAATTAATCAACCATTTGATATGAAACTATTATGATATATAGGCATGCATAAATACAGCTGCATATGCACACATATAGGTATATGTCTCTACTTTGCAAACAATTGATGAGAGTCAGAGAATTATAAATTTTCCAATTTGTACTCATTAGGTTATCTTTAAGAACTCAATATACTTGATATATACGTAAAAAGACCATATTCTTGCTTTTGATGTGGATACACTCTGACATTATAGTTTATATAAAGATACTGTAGGTTTAAAAAAGATTATAAACAAATGCTTCCACCTTGGGATTTTGTTGCAAGTGAAATGTTAGCTCAAACAGGGATAACGGTGTGAAATGTATTTTTTCACTATAAAATGGAATCTGTTAAAGATTTTTTAAAATTTTTTGTTTTGTATGCTACAGTTATATCTCAATATACTTAATTCCATTATGGCCATTCCTTGTCATAAAGAAAAGCAGTTAAACTCATCCAGGTGTTATAATAACCACATTTTGAGGTGTGTTAACTTTCCATACCTACTACTAACCTACCTTCAAAGGATAAGGGTGTGGTTAGCTGAGTTCAACAGTCCTTTACTATCATTTTTATTTATGTCATTATAGATATTATCTGAAATAATTCTCCTGGTGCTGCTTTCTTAACTCCTTAATAGTTCACACAAGTCTGATCATGTTTCTTATAATTCTTCATATTCTTTCCTTTCTTAAACTTATTCTTTTGTTTATAAATATATAAATACATATTTTTTTTGCAGTTTTTGCTAACCCCCCAAAAGTTATGTATCTTACTTGTTGTTTCACAATATAAACTGGAAAGGAAAGTTCTAATGAATATTTCATAATTTGGGATCACCAAGATTAGTCGATGGGGATAAAAATAAACCTTTACCTAATTGAACTACATTATTCAGCTATTTTGTTAATCAGAATAAATCAATGATTCTTTAATTTTAGAGCCATCTTCCTTTTCCATCTGCTTATACAAAATGATTATGTAGGCAAATTTTTTCTTAGACATTTCCTTTTCAATAATTCCTTTTACACAATCCATAAAAAATAACTTACATTTCTCAACATTTTAATTGTTTAAAAGCACCAAAATAATTTTAAAATCAAATTGATCTCTCTTCTCACCTTTCTTTTCTTGATTTCTTATCTTTTTATTTACTTTTCCTCTTTATCTTCTTTTTCAAGCTCACATAAAAGTTAAGTGATAGAGCTGGGATACAGATCCCTCTTCTCTGACTCCAAATTTAACTCCCTTTTGCTTTATGTTTTGCGGATGCATAGATTATTTTGCATCCACAAATGCATATTACATATTATTACATAATATTACATATTATTTTTTTATAAAATGAGCTGTTTTTAAGACATCATTTGATAGTAAAATTCACTGATAATCTTGTGTAGATATAATTAAAATCTGACTTGTTTTGATTGGTGATATTTCTGTGCCCCTAGCAATTAGAATTTTATCTCTAAATGCATTTGTATTTAATGTTTTATTCTGAAGAAACACAATGTATTCAAAATATATGTATTATATCAATATAAATGCAGAAATTTTCTGAATAACATACCTTTATCTTGCCAGTGGTCCATACTTATAAATGATTGAACTTCAGAGGGAAACTAATGTGTTTAGGGTCAATGCTGTGAGTTGCTAGTCAGTGTCTTTCTTTTCCCCACCAGCTCCTTACTTCTTTCTTAGGGTGATATATAATTGACTCTTTTATCCCCCCTCTTTGTCCGGCTCAATTAATTTCACTTGAAGTGATATATTTCCCATACCTGCCCAATTTACTTTAACTCTTTGAATTTTTCTCTTTCTTCCAAACTTATAGTATTATTTCTAAGGGAAAATAGAAGCTGACTTTTAAGCAACCATCTTTTCAGATGAATACTTTGAATTCTACCCAGTTGTACATAAGTAATTGCCAATAATTTGGCTTTTCATTATAGATTATGACAAGGTTGTTTAGGAATTTGCAATTTAAAAAATTATATAAATTTTCACATGTAAACTCAGGGAAACAGGCAGGTAATCTAAGCTAAATTAGTAATATACTTTTCTTTCTTTTCTGTTTTAATAAGACGTTGAATTTGACTAATTGCTCTTGGATTGTATAAAGTGGTAAGCTGGAGCCAATATGGAGATTTAAGCAGTCTTTCTCTTTATTCCTCTAATGCCTTTTCCTTAATTTGTAGAGTTTTAGTACTTGAATTATATAGATAATTTTATGGATTCTATTTCCCTCTTGGAAATAATTTGAAATTTCAGGATAAAAACAAATGCTTTAAATCTATTGTTACTGGAGACTAGAGGACTGAAATATGAAAACCCACAAGTAAGTTAACATATTTATTAGTTAGTAGATCCTTGAATTTTCCAAGAGTATGGCAATCATTAGTGATCAAAAAATGAAGACTACTTAAAAAAGCTAAAAATCATATGGAAAATTATTAGCTATTGATGTGTTTCAGTAAAGTGTAAGCTCCTTGACAATAGGAATTATCTTGTATTTAATTTGATACCCAACACTCAACAGAGTTCCTTGGACATGGTAAGCATTTAATAAATGCTTATTTAATCAAATTTTTGTTGAACATGAATGACTTTCTAAAATATTTGAAACCCTTTCATCCATTAAAGTATATTCAATCACTACAGTTTGTGTTTTTCTTTTTTTCTTCTTTTTCTTTCTTCATCTTTTTTTTTCTTCTTTTCTTTGTTCTGGGCATATTTCCTATTTTCTACTTTTCCTTCTGCTTACAACTTTGATTTATTTTCCTCCTTTTCTAGATTGCTTTCTCTCTAAATTTCCAACAGTATTTAATTCTTGGGGGAAAAGGTTTACTTTTTCTTTTTTTCAACTCTCTTCACGACATTTTTCTTATCTGATTCTGTCTCCTTTTTTCAATTTAATATTTTCCCTTCAGAATTTCCTATCTTTCCATCTCCCCTTATATTTCCTATCTTGCCTCTTCTCCCCAATTTCTTTTTCATTCATTCTTCTTCTTCTCTCAAAATTCTACCTTCTTTCCTTCCCTGATCTCTTACTCATTACACAAACTTTTACCTCACCCATCATTTTTATTGAACTTCATTTCATTCATATATGTGTATGTGATAATATAGATGCATATATACATTTATTTATCAAAGGTTTGCCATTCTCTGTAATTGTCAATTTTCTTTAAAAAGACTTTGTGAAGGGGTGGCTAGGTGGCATAGTGGATAAAGCACTGGCCCTAGTCAGGAGTACCTGGGTTCAAATCTGGTCTCAGACATCTGTGTGGCCTTGAGCAAGCCACTTAACCCCGTTTGCCTTGCAAAAAAAAAAATCTAAAAAAAAAGACTGTGAAATGTGGTGCTTTTAATAAGTGAATTACCTAGAAAATTCTAGGAATATACTTGTAATTATATCAACTATTCACTTTGTTTAAGTAGAGTCTTTATAAAATCATACCATTGAAAAGATCTCTGAGATGTCTTCTAAAGATCCTTCCAACTCAAATTTTCTATAACTAAAGAAGGTAGATACTACTTATTTCTTTTTCTTCTATTAATTTGCTAGCATATAAGAAATGGCCTTGCTTTTCCTCCATTCAAATGGGGTTAAATCTTCTCTGTTTACAGATTTCTGTTTTATATTTCTGATAATAACCATGTAGTAAACATAAGTATTAATCTGATTGTGCCATTCATCATTTTATTCCAAGTGTCATTTTCTTATAGTTTTTGCTTATGGGATGTCAAAATATTCAGTGAAACCCCTAGATGAGTCAGTTATCAAAATATTCTGCTTAAGCATTAGTTTACAAGTCAATTTAACTAATTTAAATAGACTAACCTGATGTGATTGGTAGTGTTGCTTGTCCTTCATTTTTGAAGACCATGACATCAGGGAGGTGATGCCATGACAAGAAATGATTTGGATTTGAATGTGGGGGGGCGGGGGCATCACAAACTTCACTATCTCCTCCAGAGCCATCTGGGTCCAATGGCCAGATAGGAATCAGGATGACTGGAAAGGCCCTGGAAGAGAAACAATCAGGGTTAAATGACTTGCATAAAATCACTCAGCTAGTAAGAGTCAAGTGTCCTACTGACACCAATGCCAGTCCTCTATCCACTGTGCCACCTAACTGCCCAGGTAGTGATGCAGAGACAGACTAGGGGGCAAAGATTACCTTTCTTGACTTATTATACAAGAATCATCAAGACTTTTCAGAAGATAGATAACTTTTCTGGCTGTATTAAAGTTACCAACCACAAATCATGCCTTGCTCGGGAATCATTATCTGTCCTCACAGGTGAGGGCAATAGAATTCAGAGCTGGAACTCATTTAAAAACAGTATGTTTTTCACATGCATTTTTATTCATTGTTGTTTTTTGTTTTTCTACCACTATTATTCCCCTTTCCCCATCTTGGAACTTTATCATGTATTAAACTAAAAGAATTTAGGTAGCCACCATCCTTCCACCTTTTTTGAAATTAAGAAAGTGTGTTTCATTATCAGCTTTCTAGGATCTAGATTGTTTATTACAATTCATTGATGTTTAAATATTTTAAAATATTTAAAATATTATAGTATTATTCATATAGTTCTCTTGGTATTATTTTCTTCACAGTATCACTTCATAGAAGTTTTTCCAGGTTTCTCTAAATTTCCTTTTTTGTCATTGGTCATATTCCCATTGTCTTTGAACTTTTCACTGATATACCACTCCAAAGTCAAGAAGTTCTATTTGAATATGAAAATATTTGTCAGCATGCCCTTTACTGAAAAATATGTTTCTTAGGACAGTCATTATCTTGATATAGGACTGCTTCTAAATCTTTCTAGCTAGCCTCAGTTTATGGGTCAAAATGCTTGTTGAAGGCTGCATAGTTCCAACACTGGTATGTGTGTGTGAAACAATTGATCAACTCTTTACAAGTTTGTGCACACTTCCCATTTGAGCAATCTCTAAATGTCATTGAAGTGATTAAATCAAATTGAAGTTTTGACATTTTGCTTTTAATTCATTCTAATCAAATATTCACAAGGAAATGAGAGGAATTAGAGAGATTTAGCAGTGATAGCATGTCTTTATAAATTTGTAATAATAGCCACCAAATCATCAAAAAATCTTAAATTGAGGTTCATTAGATATGTCGCTTCTGTAAAAAAACTGTTCACTCCCTGTTGTGCCACGATGTCATCCACATATTTGACAGGGTCTTTAGAAAACTGACCCTTGTCAATTGACAGTGTTGGACAGTCTTGCTCTTTCATTAGCCTTTCCTTATGTTTTATTCAGCGTTTTTCCTAAAGAAAATATGACCTAGGTATATTAGAGTTATATGTATTCATATCTTCAATCAACTTTTTCAAAAGCCCTTGATATGTGAGCAGATTCCTTTGTGCATACATTCAAATTTATAGAATCCTGCTAGGCAGATGAAGATTATTTTCTTGTTTTTCTCTTTCATTGCGATCTGGTAGAATCAACTACAAAAGTCATGGTTAATGGTTCAAATAATCTTTAATTCTTGACATCCTTTAATTGGTCTACCTTAATTTTCTTGTTCAGTGTTTTGTAAACATAGCCAGATCATTCCAGTTTTCTTCTATACCTTCACTTTTGGAAAGATAAAAATATGCATATACATATATTATTAATAGTAAGAATCAATCATTGATAATTTGTTAATAATTAATAACTATTATCAATTCAAATGAATGGTTGGTTAATGTTATTAATTAATATCATTAATACTAACACTGTAAAATGTTACATATATTTTAAAATATTATTGTTGGCCTTTGTTTTTATACCATTGATATTCCCTATATACTAGAGAGTTCTTTCTGATGATTTCTTATTTTTTTTAAATTGCAGGGCAATCTATTGAGATCACTCTTTTTTTTATATGCCAAATTTTTTTATTATATTTATTCTTATATTTGTGCAAATGATGTTTTTATACATTACTAAAATATTCTTGCTTAAGAGCAACATAATACCCCTCCCCCCAAAAAATATAGACCCTCATGAGCAATAAAGTAAAGGAATGGAAAAAAAATAAAAATAAAAATAATATTAATAGGGGCAGCTAGGTGGTGCCGTGGACAGAGCACTGGCTCTGGAGCTAGGAGCACCCAGGTTCAAATCTGGCCTCAGACACCCAACAATAACCCCACTGTACAGCCTTGGGCAAGTCACCCAACCCCATTTGCCTTGCAACCCCCCCAAAAAAAATAATAATAATAAATGTGCTTCAGTCTGTGTTCCAACACCACCAGCTCTGTTGCCAGTAGATCTTTATGATTAGTCCATCAGAAAAGCTACTTCTATATTTTTCCATTGTTGCCATTGCTGATCACAATTCCCTCCATTTGTACTTCCCCACTACCATACATTATATTTTCTCTCTCCTTTCACTCTGTCCCTCTTCTTAAATGTGCTGTAGGGTAGCTGAGTGGCACAGCAGACTGATCACTGACCCTGGGGCCAAGAGGCCCCAAGCCTACATACCACCCCTAAGGCCCAGCAAATACCTGGCCCTGTGGTCCCAGACAGGCCATCCAATCCCAGCCCCTTGCAAGAAGTAAAAAAGAAAATATTTTATACCTGACCACTCTACCCCCATGGTCAATCCTCTCCTCTATCACTCACCCCCCCATCCCCCTTCTCTCCTTCTTACTCTAGATGTCTATACCCCATTGAGTATATATATAATATATATATTGTTTTCTCTCTGAGACACCTCTGATGAAAATGAGGGTTTCCTCATTCCCCCTCACCTTCCCCCCTTCCATATCATTGCAATAGCTCATTGTAATAAAAAAAAAATCTCATTATGTGAAATATCTTAGCCTATTCCACCTCTCCTTTCTCTTACTCCCATTACATTTCCCTTTTAGCCACTGACTCCATTTTTACACTATATTATATCTTCAAATTCAGCTCTCTCCTGTGCTTCATCTATAAAAGCTCCTTCTACCTGCTCTATTAAATGCGAAGTTTCTTATGAATATTATCAGTATCATTTTTCTATGCAGGAATGCATGCAGTTCATCATCAAGTCCCTCATATTTTGCTCTTCTCCTCCACTCTCTATGCTTCACCTGAGTCCTGTATTTGAAGATCAGACTTTCTGTTCAGCTCTGGCCATTTTAACAGGAACATTTGAAATTCCCCTGGTTCATTGAAAGTCCATCTTTTTCCCCTGGAAGAAGATGTTCAGTTTTGCTGGGTAGTTGATTCTTGGTTGCATTCCAAGCTCTTTTGTCTTCTGGAATATTATATTCCAAAACCTGTAAGCCTTTAATGTAATTGCTGCTAAGTCCTGTGTGATTCTGACTGCAGCTCCATGATATTTGAATTGTGTCCTTCTGGCTGCTTGTAATATTTTCTTTTTGACTTGGGAGTTTTGGAACTTAGCTATAATATTCTGGAGGGTTGTTTTTTTGGGTCTCTTTCTGGTCGAGATCAATGGATTCTCTCAATTTCTATTTTGCCCTCTGCTTCTAGGCAATTTTCCTATAGGAATTGTTTCAAAAATTATGTCAAGGCTCTTTTCCTGATCATGACTTTCAGATATCCCAATAATTTTTTAAATTATCTTTTCTGAATCTGTTTCCCAGAGCAGTTGTTTTTTCAATGAGATGTTTCACATTTTCTTCTAATTTTTCATTCTTCTGGTTTTGAAGTGTTGTGTCTTGACTTCTTGTAAAGTCAACAGCTTCTTTTAGCTCCATTCTAGATCTAAAGGATTTGTTTTCCTCAGAGAGCTTTCTTATCTCTTTTTCCATCTGGCCAATTCTGCTTTTTAAAGAATTCTTCTCCTCAATAACTTTTTGAACTGTTTTATCCATTTGACCTATGCTGGTTTTTAACATGTTATTTTCTTCATCATTTTTTAGGATCTCCTTGACTAAGCTGCTGACTTCTTTTTCATGTTTTTCCTGCATCTCTCTCATTTCTTTTCCCAATTTTTCTTCTATCTCCCTTACTTGATTTTCAAAATCTTTTTTGAGTTCTGTCATAGTCTGAGCCCAATTTCTGTTTTTCTAGCAGTCTTTTTGATCCTTCTTGGGATCATAGACAATGTTTTTCTCAATGGTGTTCCTCTTTTTTCCTCTGTTTACTCATTTCTCCAGCCTGTGCCTGATTTGGGGGTGCTTCCTGGGTTTTTGAGTATTATTAGGACACCCCCCCCACAAGGATCTCAGTGTGTGGGGCTCTGTCTTCCCTCCTGGTCTGTGAATGACCACAAGTGCACCCCTCTGCCACAGGGCTGAGGTGGGGTAGAGCCCTGCTGTTTTATGGGAGGCCTAGACTGCGATCAGGATCTGAATGTGATCAGAGCCCCAGAGTCCTGTTCCAGGGACATAGGACAGACCTTGGAAGTTTCTCTCCACTCCCCTACCTTTGGTAGGCTGAGCACTCAAGGCTCAGTTGCCTGTGGGCTCCTGCTTACCAACTTTGCCTGCTTCGGTTTCCTGGACCTGGGCTGCTAAGGTCAACACTGCTCTCTGAGTGCCCTGAGGGCTGGCCTGCACCAACTCACTCTGGCAGAAGCCCCCCCCCCCCCCCAATCTTTCAAGTTATGCCTGGTGCTCCCTGGGATGTAGGTCAGGAAACTGCCCCTGCTGCTGTGAGCCATGGCTACCAGGCACCCTGGGGCTGCCTCTGGGAGGCTGAAGTTCCTTCGCTCTGATGCTCTGAAGTTCCTTTGCCCCCTAACCCCATGTAACGGAGCCTTTCCACTATTTTCCAGGCTACCTTGTTCTGGAGAATTGCCTCACTAGATCTTTCTGTGGGTTCTGTCTCTTGAAAATTTAGAGTCATTATTTTATGAGTTTTGAAATATTATAGAGAGAGAGCACCTAAGAAAGGTACTTCTCCTGTCACCAGCTTGGCTCTGAGATCACTCTTCATGCATTGAGAATGCAATCCTCCTTTCACTAAGTTTTTTCTTCTATCTTTCAAACAAGGCCACCAAAGTCAATTTTTCCTGAAACTGTTATTAAGATAGAAGAATCAATGCTCTTTTGATGTTCTCTCTGGTATTACTATCTAGTTTGTTTTACATGCACACATACACACATATTTAGATTTCATTTTCCTAAAGGTTTCTTCACAGTGATGATGTGAGAATGTCTACATATTATGCTCTAGATCATTGTCATTAGTATTTGTCTCATACTTTGATGAACCTGGAGTTGATCCCAATTGATGCTGACACACCATAGATGTTTATTGAGTTTAGACATACAAGAGTCATATTGTCTATTTTCTTGCTGATACTCAAAAGTTTCTTAGGGAATGCAAATAAATATCAATGTAATCCAATTTTGGATAGTTCACAAAGGCTTCTGTTATGTATTGAATAAAGGGTAAATTTTCAAATGGCTCCCATTAAATTACTACAATACCATCATCACTATGATCTGCTTAGAAACTCAGTAAAACACTACATTCTTAATCGCTATTGTCCAAGATCTTATAAATTCAAGTAGAAAGAACTCCAGAACAGTAGATGAGTTTTTTTTTTTGGATCTAGGATCACCTGACTCTTGAGATTATATTAGCATTTTTCCATGTTTGTTTTTTCAGCCAATTCCAGAAGCATTTATTAAATACCTATCAAGTACCAGATCCTGTTCTAATTGCTGGAGATACAAAGAAAGTCAAAAGACAATTCCTGCTGTCAGTGACATCTAATTGAGAAGACAACATGTGGAAACTGTGCCTAAATAAGCTATGTACAAATTAAGTTAGAAATAATCAATAGAAGAAAGATAATAGCTATAAGAAGTATCAGGAAAGACTGAAGATGAATTTTATCTGAGACTTTAAGGAAGTCAGGGAAATTAGGAAGTATTCCAGACATGAGGAACAGCCAAAGAAAATATACAGAATTTGGAGATAATATACAAAGAACAACAAAGAGGCTGGTATCACTGAATAGTAGAACATATAGCAAACAGGATGGTAAAAGATGACTAGAAAGTAAAAAGAAGCCATAGTGTGAAAGGGTTTGAATGCCAAAAATATTTTGCATTTGATCCTGGTTTAAGGAAAACCATTGAAGTTTATAGGATAGGGATAAGCATGCTTAGCTCTAATCTTTAGGAGCTGAGTGGTTAGACTGGAGTGGAGAGTGACTAGAGGTAGGGAAACCAAACAACAGGATATTGCACTATTCCCAGTGAAAGGAAATGAAGGTTTGGACTAGGGTAATGGAGATATCAGAGGAGAGAGGAAAAAGTATATGAGAGATTCTATGAAGTTTTCAGCTTTCCATATAGTAATAACTTATCATCCCCATAAGGGCACTTAGCACATATGTGGCTGACCAATCTTATAATAAAATTATATTCGATTTCTTCAGCTTTTCTTGTATGAAGCTGCTCTAGTTCTTGATATACTTTGTAGGAATGAAATAAGCATTTATTAAGCAACTTCTATAAGTCAATGTTTACTCATAATCAATAAATATCAATTAATAATATCTTATTTGCTACTGGAGGTAAGCACTATTATTATCTGCATTTTACAATTGAGGAAACTGGACAATGGATAGAGGTTGAGTGACTTGTACAGGGTCACACAACTAGTAAAATGTGTGAGGTAAAAACTGAACTGAGCTCTTCCTAATTCAGGCACAGCTCTATTGATTTCCTTCTTAGCACTGTTTTGACTGAAATCCTTGCAATATTATTTTGGGCTTTACCCTGTGGATATGATTTATTGCCTCTTCAATATGCCATATTTTCTGCCTTGAAGGCTTGACCCAGTTCCTAGAGTTAGCATTCTTGCTCTGCCCTATTTTAATGATTCCCAGGATCCTGCATTCATCATATTTGTGAACAACCAGTTGTATAACAAAAGATAGCCCAACTTCTTCAACTGTTATTATATTAGACTACTTTGACCTCTAGTCCTACTTCTCTTTTAAGAAAGGTGGTTTTAGTCACTAAGAAGCATACTTGTTTTGACCTACCATAGAGAATAGTATATGGGATCCTAGTTAACCTCATATTTGATCTCATTGACCTATATCCTAAAAGATGTCTTGGAACTGCTTCAAAGTGCTAACTTATTCTTTCTTCTCATTGACTCTTCTTTTGTATGTCTGTTAAATAGAACTTGTTCTCTCTATCTAGGGCTAAACATTCATTATCATTCATGCATCTGTTTCATCATCATTCACAAATCATGAGATCTCAAGTTAAATTGGAATGAGTTCCACAGAAACCTCATGTCATGGCCTTCTGGAGTAGCTTCTCAATTCTTAACACAAAGTAAGAAACCTTTTCTCTCTCCTGCTGGAAGACACTTAAGAGATAAAGGTAGGTGAGCCCTGTCAATCCATTCAAATTGGCACACAGTATTATCAAAATGTCTAGCCAGCATTTGTGGGCAAATACTACAAATACTAAGTGGGAGCAGCCACATTTTTAGAAGCAATAATTCTACCAAATTAGTTACAGTGTTTGGTGGATTCCCCTGGTTCTACTGAATCTGCTAAGTTCTCGAAGGCAGGAACCATGTTGATTTCATTCTTGTGTCACTAGTATTTGATATGGTGCATTGAATATTGTAGACTTTTAATAAATGTTTGTTAATTGAATTGTGATATTGCCCTTGGTTTCCCTGTTCAAATTCTATTTCTTGTGTGTCTCTTTAATTTGTTGTTGTTATTGGGCTTTGGATATTGTCATTGGCCTTCATTCTTGTAGATTTCTGGTTTTACTCCTAAGATGCTGACCACTAATCTACCTATTTGAATTTGTACAGAATCATAGTGTTTAAACTGAATCTTAGAGATCAACTAGTTTTATTCCTTTATTATATAAATGAAGAAATTGAGATCTAGGTGTGAGAAATACCTTATCCAAAAATCACAAAACTGGTCAGTGTTAGCAGTGACTTTCAAATTCAAGTCTTCTGATTCTAAATTTAAGGTTTTCTACCAAACCATACCTTTTCTGAACTTTGCTTAATTCCTTTATTTTGACCCCCCCATCAATCTACTCAATTTCTGCATCTTATCACCTATTTGACCTGAGACCCAGGATTATTACTTTGATTTCTTCATCTGAATTCATGAAACCTTTATGATTATTTTCCCCCTGTACTTGCTTAGCTATTATTTAATTGCTTCTATATGCTATGTTTCATGCTCAAAAGAGACCAGTTTTTAGTCCTGGAACCTCCTGGTCAGTCCTGTTCTAATGTCCATCAGGATGCCTTACTGGCAGCTGCCTTTGCCATCCAATGGAGAGGTTACTCATGCCATCGTGTGGGAAGAGATTGATTTTTTCCAGGGAAATCCATACACTCAAGTAATTGAGCTATTGTCAATGTCACCTTGGGGCACACAAATGGAAACAAATATGGGAAATACTGTGCTGTAGGTATAATTCAGTACTTGTTAGCAAAAACTATATCTTAAACTTGTTACTAGATTATCTGAAATTTTTTATTAATAAGAAAATCCAAGTAGCTATCAGGGCTTCTAGGCAGTATATATAAACTTAAGGGAAATAAATATTCCCTCTTCTGGAAAAGTTCAATTAACTAGAGTTGATTCATTAATTAAGTTTCAAATGAAACAGCAAGCTGGCAGTGAACTTTCCCTTTGCCCTTATTCTCTTTGTTGTCTCTCTAGAGATACTATGGGAGAAGAGCTTTTCCTCTTTCCTTGAATTCTGTTGTGTCCTATATCCTTTTATGTTACTTTCTAGTATATAGAAACACATACCACCAAAAGCTATGTTATGAATTTTTCCAGCTGCTTGCCATACTATGACAGATGTGAATTATTTCTGTATTTCACATTTTTGAGAGTTAGCTGTGTTATTTGAAAATTATTGCTGAGAGATTTGGAATTTTTAACAGAAATCTCATGATACCAGAAGTATTTGAATAATGACAAAATCACAATAAGCTATCTTCCATTTTGTAGCCTAAGTTGAATTTTTCAGTGATGCAACAAGGTCATTTGGCTGTGGGACTTCAATTATCTTCCCTTCAGGTGATTTTTTTATGGTGTCTAGAGTTAACCAAGACCATCCTTGCCAAAACCATCAAAAGATGGGGTAGGAAGAAGTGATTCTCCTAAACTTCATTAAAGAGCTGATACCATTCATCTTTTTTCCTCATTCTTTCTCTCTTCTTCACTTTCACCTATCTCACCCTCTCTCTCTCTCTCTCTCTCTCTCTCTCTCTCTCTCTCTCTCTCTCTCTCTCTCTCTCCCTCCCTCTCTCTCTCTCTCTATTCTCTGTCACTCTCCCCATTTCCTTCTTTCCTTCCCTTCTTTTGTTCTTCCTTCTTAGTATCCCTGTTTTCTTTTCTCTATATATAAGATTTCTCTTTGTAAAAGGCCTCAACCCTGAGTACTTCATGAAGTATTTTTCTTTCTCCTTTCAGTTTTGTAATTACACAATTGTATATACAAGACAAAAAAGGTTGTATCACAGTTTTATAGTTTTTAGCAGTCTTGATCTGGTAATGCTTTCACCTTCATCTTAGAACTTCCATGAGGAAGAACATTTATTAGTAATACTGATCTTGGTTTCTTAGCTTTAAGCATTTGTACTCTCTTGTCTATGTAGTAGAACCTATCTACATTCCAACTGACTCATTCTCATGAAAGAAAATATTTGCTTAACAATGTACTATATATTTTTTTACATATATGATCTTTGATTAGATATTATCTTTAATAGAAAGTACGCAAAAATATTCATTGAATGAGTAAAAAAATGAGAAATTGGGGGGGTAGTGGAATGCCCTTTCTTCTATAAACTGCTTAGAAATCATCATTCAAATTTTATTTCATTGGATATAAATTATAAGGCAGAGAAATTGATATATGCTTCCAGTTCCAAATAATGATCCCTTATTCTTGGCTCCAAACAGGAAATCTCTTACTTGCTATCTTATTTGGTTTGTAGAGCTGAACATCTTGAGTCCTTTTATTGATTAACCTCTGAGACTGGTTGGATGTCTAAGATTTATCAATGTGAATTATTAAAGAGGGATTAATTTGTTTATTCTGGGGCAGGTTCCATTCATTCCTTTCAAAATTTATTATACTTCTCAGTTTCATTCAAAAGGGGAAGATGAATGGCTCTCATTTTGTTCTCAGGTTGCAGTAATTTTGGCTTGAATGCATGATATGAAGTAGAATTGAGAAATACAGACTCTAACTCACCTCCCAAATTAACGCAAATTATCTAAGGCTTGTAAATAAATGGATAAACAATAGATAGATAGATGACCAAATAATTTGTTGAGATATTTTCAATCGCTATTCTACATCTTTTCCAGGTTCTGGTTTCAAGTAGACAATTTTTTGGGGGGGGGAGTAAATTATAGTTAAGAATTTTCTCAATTTTTATTTCAGACCCCTCTTTTGTCTGGGAAAACTCACTATTTCTTTTCCTTTCTTTCCTACTCTACTTCTCAAAAGAGACCTGCCTTTCCTCTTTATGATCTCATTTTCTTTTCCTTCTTTGAAATTCTCTTCACAAGTTCAGCACTTTTGTTGCTGTAGAACTTAAGGTTCTTGAGGGCAGAGAGTGATTTTATTTTGTCTTTACATGTCTATTGCTCGTATACAATGTCTGACATATTGTGGAACTAGACCAATAACTTCACTAATCTAGGAAATTGCCATTAAGAAAACTCCCTCATCAATGAAGATCAATACTTGCTCAGCAATTTATAGTATTAAAGTCTTGCTGGACAGAGTTGATGCTTAAAATGCTCATTTATGCTATTGAGTTGAATTGTCTTCCTATCCAACAGAAAGATGAGCATTTGGATATTTGTGTTGAAGGGCATGGAATTATTGGTTTGCTGTCAGCATTCCTGGCCCCTAAAGGAAGAGGGGAGGGCAGGCAGAGGACCAAGTACTTGCCTGGTTTAGTGAGACTAAGGGGACTTGGCACATGTAAGAACAATATTTAGGGGAAAAAAATCCTTGTTGGTTATTAGAATTTCAGAAATTGTGTGGAACTTCTGAGCATCTACTCAAAGTATTATTCCCTGAAAAATTCTCCTGAGTCTGTTAGTTGATCAACATATATCAAGTGTCCTTAATATTCTGAAAAAAAGACAAACTATTAAATAATAGAAGTAATTGGAAATTACATCTTACCATTCTAAGTCCAAATTCAGGGAAGATCTTATTTGGCTTTGCTTTTCCAAGCAAAGGAAGAAGGACTGAAGAAAACACTTTAATTTGATATTAAGATGAATATCTACGTCATTGAAGAAAAAGAAAATATTTAGTGGGTTGTTGCTACACAAACCAAATTGTAAGAAATTGTTAAATTCAGCCAGACAACAGGTTCCTTTGAAAATATCCTGGGAATGGTCACTTACAATCCCGTTGATCAAATTCTACCCTCCCCTCAATTGTTTGTCCATACCCCACACTTGTGTGGGGAAAGCAAGAAAGGGGAAATGGTGGAAGATGAACCCCCTTTGCTGACAATGAACCTCTGAACTGAGGAGAGCATGAAACAAAGAACTTCCATTTATATTAATAGATTCGAATAATAATAGATCCATTCCCTCCCCCACCCTTGCCATCAGGCAAGGAGAGGAGTCCAAAGGTTCCATTTGGAACCACCACTTTTAACAGCCTTCAGAAAAAATATTCTAATATTTCCAGGGCTATTTACACCCTCTAGGTGCCTGTTTCAAGTCACTCTAGACTATGTTATAGCATGTCATAAATAACCCCAGTGCATTTATAAATCTGACATTAAAAATGTGTGTCTCAAATATCTCGCACGTCCCTCAGTCGTGTCAGCATCGAAATAATGTTTGGTATTTGTTTATTTTCCTGGACCACCCCATGAACCTGGGGGAAACATGTTAGGGGGAAAAAAATATAGCCACGCCAACTATTCTGGGAGATACACGAGCCCCTCCATGTTTATCAGGTTGAGGGCACTGTATTTTGATGTCAATAAGCAATTTTTCCAGCCCGGTCTCCTGCCCGACCCTTTTAATCCATCAATATATTATTAGAGATAAAGTTGGTGGATGCCTGCTGCAGTTAGAAGATAAATGACATCTCTGAAGTCAGGCATTAAAGACTAGATTAAGGCCTTGTGACACCGTTTTCAGTGCTCATCTGTGCACTTCTGTTCAACCTATCACACTGAGTGACAAGAAAGAAAAATAATGAACTGGGCCAAGGGAAGAAGAAGAAAAAAAAAGCAGAAAAAGAGAGAGATTTTTTTCCCCCTAACACACAAACTACATCAGTTCACATTCGGGATTAGACTGCATTTAAAGAAAGGGGGGAGAAAAAGAAAGAAAGAAAGGGAAATGGGGGAGTGAGAAGGACAGGAAAGGAATGGATGGCTCTGTAAAGATGAACTAGCAAGAAGAGACATTAGAAATAAGAATTTCATTTTTTTTTTTGGTCCAGGTGGTTTTGCTTTCTTGTTGCCCACCCCCTACCTTCTTCCACCATAGGCTTGACCTAGTTGGTGGGTTGTTTTTTTTTTTTAAACTTGCTGTAGGTATATTCTGGAATCAACTCAAACCTCCTTTAAGAGTGTTGACATAAATCTTTATAAGATGCTGTGCTCAGTCCTAAATCTTGGTGAATCATGTTCTTCTAACCCTTCCAAAGGATTTCTTTCACACCACCATCATCTGTCTTAATGGAGCTATTAGACAATTTTTAAAAGTATCTGGTCTCAGTTTCTTCACCTGTAAAATGAGGGGATTGGATTTGAAATATATTAAGGTCCATTGCTTCTCTGAGATTCAAATATATTTTTAAGAATGATGCGATTACAAGCTGCACAAATACGAATGCTGAATTCTCCCCCAGAAAAAAATGCTGTGTCAGAGTTAGGAAAACAAAAGGATTTCAAGGACAATACAAAGGCTATCATATAATGAATAATTTCTTTGGAGGCTATGGAAAAGGGTTCTAATCCTAATCCTGTCACTAACCAGTTATAGATAAGTTTCTTAACCTTTTTGTGTTTCAAACTTCAAAACCATGAAATGGGGAAACAGCATTTACCTCATCTACCTCATTAAACTGTGAGCTCCCATAAAATGTTCTCATCAGAAATCTTCTTACTTGCCTTGGTTTCAAGTCTAATCTCTCCATTTGTGATTTACAAATTTGTCTTTTCCCTGCTCAACTTTCAGCTGGACATATCCACTTGGATAGTATGTCTTAGGCCAAATGCACAGTGTTTAAAATCATACTCGCCATCTTCTCTCTCAACTGAGTTTCCCCTCTCTTGAATTGCACCTACCACAAAAACTTTGGATCCATTTTTAATTATCTCTCTAAATGAATGGGAAGAATTGCCTGGAATACTAATTTAAGATAGAATACAGTTCCTTTTCATTCCTAAAAGCAGCAGGTCCATCAGTTCCTCACACTTGGATTATTGAAATATTCATCCTCTCCTCTATCTCCAATCTATTTCATAGGTTTTCTAAAACATACCTGTGATCAAATTACTTTCTAGTTCAAAAAACATTGAAAACACTGAGGTTAGTATCAGAAAATTTGTATTCAAGTCCTACCTTTGGCATTAACTAGTGATGTACCTGTGGGTAAGTCATTGAACCTCTCTGACCCTCAGTTTTCTCATATGTAAATTGGTGATATTAATTCTCCAGATACTTGTGTAGCAGACCTTTGGAGGTCAGGTGCCTTGACATTATGATCTTTGCTGTATCTCTTTTTGTTGTTTCTCTCTCTCTCTCTCTCTCTCTCTCTGTTTTTATCTATTTCTATTTTTCTCTGTTTTCTCTCTCTGTCTCTTTTCTCCTTTTTGGTTTCTGTCCCTCTTGTCTATGTCTATGTCTAGTTTTTGATGCATGTAGTCTTCTTTGCTTTCAGTTTTTCAGAATTCCTTAGTTCATTGCTCACCTCTCACTCTTCTCTTTTAGATGAGAGGAGAAACAACTGCCCTTTCACACCAGTCCAATCTCACTGTTTCCAGCAACCCTAGAGACAGGTGATGAGGTTTTTACTTCTGTCAGCAGAAACTATTCTTAAGCTCCCCACTGTATTCACCTTGGCTATCTCAGAGAATTGCTACTAAAAAAACACTTTCTGAGCCATGAAACACTACATAAATGTGAGTCATTATTAATCTTACCTCTTTTCCTCCTCTTCATTAGAATCATCTACTGAAGTCCTTTTTCAAAGCTTTATCTAGATGTGGTGACCCTGAAATGTCAAAATCTATTTCAGAGAACATAGGTTCTGATTCTACCCAGATGGAGTAGGTCCAAGTGCAAAATATACAATACTTCTGTAGACCAAGGACTAGACTAATTAAGTGATGGCTAAAAGTTGAGGAATTTTTTTACCATAATAATCTTTCTGATAGTGGTAGGCTTGAGATCTGTAATCAGTGAAGGAAGTATACATACAAATGAAATGCTGAATCCTTGAAGTAATGAAGTAATGATGGTGATGATAACAGCAACAAAATAACAGTGAAATGAACCCCATCACCCACAAAACAAACTCCTGATTCCTCAGCTGGATACTTAAGGCTTTTCAAAATAAGACACTTACCTAATTTTTCAGCCTTATCTTACATTGCTACCTAGAAATAGGTGCTCTGACAAACTCTTCTACTTATCATTTGATTAGACAACTCTTTCATCTAACATGTCCACCCCCTCTCCCCAAATCTCTATCAAAATTCTATCCATCCTTCACATACTTCAAATTCTACTGTTCTTTGTATTTTTCTCTAATTAGTACTGACAGAAGTGATTTCTATACCTCTTGAAAGACTTACATATTATCGTGGTTATTTTTAAATTGCTCATTGACCACAGGAAACATACCTTAATTATCTTACTATTCCAATGATACTGAGAACAAAAATATGTATATTATGGGCATTTTTAACAGTAAATATTTATGGAAAAATAAATAATAATATCAAAAGTATCAATTATATAATACTTTAATGTTTGTAAAGTGTTTTACATATTTGATTCCTACAGTGACATTACTATTCTAATTTTTAACTGAGGGATCTGAAGTCAAGTGAAAAGTTCATTGATTTTCCTTGTATAAGTCAGCTAATAAATATTTAAGGACAGGATTCAAATTCAGTTCTTCCTGATTCCAAATTCAGTATTCTATCCATTAGATCATCCAATTTCTTCTAATAAAGAATACATGCTGAAAAATTTAAAATGCTTTCAGGTGCTTTGCTACAAGTTCACACTTATCACATTCTGCCTTGTTTTACAGCTGACTATCTTATCTCCCCTGCTACTTTATAAACTTGAAGGTAAAAGCTCTATCTTATTCATCTTTGAATCTACCCCCAGGGTCTACCACTGTGCCTTATGCATAGCATATACTTAATGAACTCTTGTTAAATGTTATTTAAATCCTAAATGTGAGACTATGACAGCATAGATATTTTGTTACATGACAACATTTAAATCTTAAGACCTTGAGGATATTTCAGTAAAAGGCATCTCTAGCAAATTACATTACAATGCTAATAGACAGAAGCCAATCAAAGCTAGTTCCCACAACTATTATCCCTTACCTTATCCTCAATTCCAAGCTCTTTCATCTCATGGAAATCTCCTTGAATGAGTTCTAGAGTTCATCCTTTATTCACTAGCTTTTCTCTTCTATCTTACATCTGAGAATACTTTTTCCTCTAGGGAATTGCTAGGTTCAAATCTACTAGTAACTATAACTTCTTTCCCCTATCATTATTTTTCCTAGCATGTGTCTTTGTTTCTATAAATCCTGTTGTAATCCTCAACATAGCATGTAGATGACCATGGATTCTAGAAAGCAGAGTACTAGCTCTAGGAAGTTCTACCATGTTGGAAAGACTTTGAGCTGGGTCCTAGAAAAATTGACAACAGAAATGACATTTACTCCAATTGTAAGAATCCCATTCAGAATCTGAATCAAAGCAAATTAATTGCTACAATGAGACTTCATCTCCCCTTGCCCTTCCAAAGGGAAAAATAAAACAAAACCAAAAGCATCTTACCAAACATTTGACTTATTTCTGTACAGAGATAGATGAATGGCAAAAACAATACTGTATTATAGTATAAATGTTAAAAGATTAAAATCTTATGAGTTTTAGGTGATTATAAGCATTCTTGTTTCATAAAGCAGAAAGAAACAGCATAGAGTTAAAAAAAATGTTTAATGAAAGCTTAGCAAAATATCCAACTAAGCAAAGTCATCCCTGTGACATTGCAGGATGAAAATGAAATGATTATGACAAATAGGAGAAAATGAAAAGATATCCAACAGAACCCTAACATCAGAGTCTCTAAGGTTTTTAAAGAGATAGAAATAACTCTAAAAATAAAGATGGGAAAAGTTTCTGATTTGGGTCAAATTCATAGAAAGGAGATCATGGATTCAACAGATAGCAATTACAAGATCAATGAGGAAAATGGCATCTGAGGGTGGTGACAATTCAAAAGTGTGGAAAATTTTGAACCTTAAAGTCTATACACACACACACACACACACACACACACACACACACACATATGTATATACAAAAACCTTGCCTTAGGAGGATCATCTGTCCATGAATTGAGGATACTAGCAATTTTCTTTTTTTCTCCATGTAATAATAATCAATGTATTAACTTAGGCTAGTCAATAACCAACAAATTGGTTTTTTCCTCAGTAACCAAAGACAACAAAGGAAAACTCTGAAATACCTTAAATCAAGAGCTTATCTTCTAACAGAGAACTTCCCTGACAGTGACATTCAAACATGGTTGGTTGACAAATAATTGGTTGAGAAAAGAAACTAGCTCCTAGTTCCACCCTATTATTTAAGGTGGGGAGATCTACTGAGAGAGTAGTCTAGTCAAGAATTTTGTGTTCCTTTTAGGATTCTGGGCACCCGGATTAGGTCTCTCTGCTTTTGTTTTTCTCCTCCCCCCCAGATTGATTGATTGATTTGTCTGTTTGTTTGTTTATTGGTTTATTTATTTTGTATTATTACAATAATCTGGTTGTAAGAGTAAACATAACCTCCCCCCCACCAGAAAGATGAGGAACCTCAAGATTAGTGAGAGAGAGGAAAAAAGGTATACTTCAGTCTGTGTTCAGATTCTAATGGCTCTGTCTCTGGGACAAATTGCCTTCTTAATCATATGTCCACTAGAGAAGTTGCTTCCCCACAGTTGCTATTACTAGCTGTATTTCCCTCCACTCTATTCCCCCCACTTTCATTTATTCCATTCTCTCTCTCTCTCCTTTCATCCTGTCCCTCTTCAGAAGTGTACTGTATCTGAGTTCCCTCTCCCACTATCTTCCCTCTCTTCAATCACCTACTCCCTCCCTCCCCCCATTCCCCTTTATCCCATCCCTTTCTTCTCATTTGTCTCTAGGGTAAGATAGATTTCTATACCCTAATAAGTGTGTATGTGGTTTCCTTTCTGAACTATTTCTGATGAGAATGAAGGCTCACTCATTCCCCCTCATCTTCCCCCATTCTACTCCATTGTAAAAGCTTTTCCTTGACTCTTATGTGAAATGTCTTATCTCCTTCTTCCTCTCCTTTCTCCTCCTCCCAGTACTTTCCTTTATCATCCATTGACTTTATCTTGTTACAATATTATACCATTATATTCAGCTCCTTCCTGTGACTTATCTATATATGCTCCTTCTAACTGCTCTTATAAATGAGAAAGCTCATATGAGTTATCATTATTTTCTTCACATGCAGGAATGCAAACAGTTCAACAACATTAAGTTCCTCATAGTTGGTCTTTCTCATCCACTCCCTCTATGGTTCCCCTGAGTCCTGTACTTGGAGATCAAACAGGGGACTTTCAAACTTTCCTATTGAAACAACCAAAGCTGAACAGAAAGTCCCCTGTTTCATTGAAAGTATATCTTTTCCCTTGAAAGTAGAAGTTCAGTTTTGTGGAGTAGTTGACTCTTGGCTGTAAAGCAAGATCTTTTACCTTCTGGAATATCATAAGTCCTATGAAGCCTTAATATAGATGCTACCAAATCCTGTGTAATCCTGACTATAAAGCCATGGTAGTTGAATTGTTTGTTTCTGGCAGTTTTTAATATTTTCAATTTGACTTGGGAGTTTTGGAAATTGACTATAATATTCTTGGAAGTTTTTCTTTTAGGATCTCTTTCAGGATGTGATTGGTGAATTTCCTCAATATCTATTTTCCCTTCTGCTTCTAGAATCTCAGGGCAATTGTTCTGTGTTATTTCTTGAAAAATGAAGTCTAGGCTCTTTTCCTGGTCATGACTTTCTGGTAGCCCAATAATTTTTAGATATCTCTTCTGGATCTGTTTTCAAGGTCAGTTGTTTCTCCAAAGAGATATTTCACATTTTCTTCTAATTTTTGGTAGAGTTTAATCTCTTACTGATTTCTTGCAAAGTCATCAGCTTCCTTGAGTTCCATTCTGCATTTGAAGGAGTTATTTTCTCCAGACAGCTTTTTGATCTCCTTTTTCCAGCTGGCCATTTCTGCTTTTTAAGGTATTCTCCTCATTTGCCTTGTGTGTTGCTTTTTCCATTTGGCCTAAACTGGTTTTTAACATATTCTTTTCTTCAGTAATTTTTTTGTATTTTTTTCACCAAGTTGTTGACTTAGTTTTCATGATTTGTGTACATTGCTCTCATTTTTCCTCCCAATTTTTTCCTCTACCTCCCATAATTGGTTTTCAAAGTCTTTTTTGAGCTCATCCATAGCCTGTGCCCATTTTTTATTTCTCTTGGAGGTTTTGGATACAGAAACTTCAACTTCTGAGTATGTATTTTGGTCCTCCATGAGACCAAAGTAATTTTCTATGGTCAGATTCTTCTTTTTCTGTTGTTTTCTCATTTCCTCGGCCTATGACTGATTTATTACACTTCTAAGGCTTTGGGGGTTTGGAGGACAATCTGCAGTGACCTTAATTTCTCAAAGGTCTTATGAAAGGCTCTGACAGCTCTCTTGTCTGTGCTCTGGTATGTGGATGACCACAGGCCTTTCCTTCTGCCCTGGAGCTGTAAGGAGAGTCCCTGCTTGTCTATAGTAGTATGGGAGTCCAAATTGCAATCTGGATCTGAGTTGGGCAAACAGCAGAGTCTTGCCCCAGGAAGAGCAGAGGTACTTCTGCAGTCTCCCCTGACCCCCTTACCTTCTGTAGGCTGAGAGCTCTGGAAGTGCTGGGTGGTTCCACTGATTCCCGCTGTAGGTTCTCACTGTAGGGCAGCTCTGAAGCTGGCACTCTACTCTGGTGTGGCAGAATTCTTTTACCACCCCTTCCAACTGTCCCTGGTAATCTCTGAGCCAAGAGATCTTAAAACTGCTGCCCCCCCCTCCACCGCCACAGACCCAGGCACCTAGCCCAGCTGCACTGCACTATGGCTGCACTGTTCTGCAGCTGCAGCTCTTTCCAAACCCCAGTCCTGGTGAAACAGACCTTTCCTCCAGAACTTCTAACTAGTTTTGGACTGGGAAATTGTATCACTTAGTCTTTCTGTGGGTTCTGCCCCTGTAAATTTTGGATAGAGACATAATTTCACAGCTTCTGGAGTTTTGGGGGGGAATGAGTTTCTGGTATTTCCTGCCTTCACACTGCCATCTTGGCCAATATTTGTAATTTTCACAGGCAACATTTAACAAAAAAGCATATCTTTATGATATCTCAATTGGCTGAAAGATATAGATAATAAAATCCCATTGTTTTTATTGTGTATCAATTACACAAAGATATTTGACTTGCTAGAATAAAACATCTCCTTATATATTCTTTTAAAAGCTGTCTTTTTTTCACATATCCATTCAAGATTCCTTGGAAGAAGTATTAGCAGAAAGTAACTGAGGTTAACAACTCAATGATAAGGGGCAGCTAGGTGGCATAGTGGATAAAGCACCGACCCTGGAGTCAGGAGTACCTGGGTTCAAATCCAGTCTCAGACACTTAATAATTACCTTGCTGTGTGGCCTTGGGCAAGCCACTTAACCCGTTTGCCTTACAAAAAAGCCTAAAAACAACAACAACAGCAACAACAACAACTCAATGATAATGAACAATAGAAAAAGTATAAAACAAGAGCTTGTTTGGTCACCAAAAATATCTTCCATTGCAATAGTGGGAATCCATTGTGGTAGAGGATCAAGAGTGAGGAGGGATTCCCTGTAGACAGTAAAGTTTTCTAACTGCTTCGGTTTACAGATGAAATTATAACATTGAAGAAGCTCCTGGAAGAGATCTATAACTATTCAAAAATGATTTGACCTATCCATACATGTAGGAATGCCTAAATGTTCGAAGATTGTCTTCTGTAGAAATTTCAACATGCACCTGAAAGAATACCATTCTGAGTTTATCCAAAAGTGCATATTTATGGAACAGTGTAGAGATAAACAATTAGCAAGTGTCTGAGGAAAAGAACAGGCTTGAGTTGCTTTTGGGAAACTGCAAAGCACTTTTATCGACCCCAAGCTTCTCAAAAGAGCAAAATTATTTTCCATACAAACATTTTAGCCAGTATTGGTGAATGGAAATGAGAGTATCCCCACCTCCAAAGAATTAGAGTTGAGTTGCACACAAATGGTAATAGAAAGGTGCATGATGAATGTGAGAAGGCTGCGACATATTACTATGAAAGAAGTCTAAAGAAGGACAGGAGTAACAGAAATCAACAAGGAATTGTATGACAGAAGGAGAAGATGAGCTAATCATATAATGAAAGCAAAGAATGACACATGGATGACGAGAGTGCTCCACTGATATTCTCCTGCATGAAACTGAGAGGAAATGAGAGAGGCTTCAAGCAAATTGGATGAATCCCTAATGGAAAACTTTCAGTACTACATGAATGAGAGTATCATAAAATTAGCATACATTTTATTCTTGATCTATATAATTTCAGAGGATTCTGAATAGATAAGATTACAGATCCATTTGAATATATGGATATTTGAATCCATCAGTGTTTCACTCTCCATTTCCTTTACCCTAATGCACCCCTGTTTCACTTTTTTTTGGTGTCCATCTAAACAAGTATTAGAAATAATTTCATGGTTTCAGTGAATAATTTTTTCCCAAGCCACAGGGAATCTATTTTATACAGAGATATGATTGCATTTGACCAGTTCATTCCATTGATATTCACTCAGACACATGTTTATAAACTTATTTTTCTTTGACTTTTCCTTTTTTTCTTACTTTTCATATTCAGTTTGATTTCAAAGTTCTGCCAATTCTACTTCTCCAGCATTTCTAGTATCCATTTCTCCTTTTAATTCTCTCTGACAACATCCTAGGACAACTTCAATTATCACCTGCCTGCACTATTTCAATAACCTCCTAATTGGTCTTCTTGCCTCCAGACTTTACCTCCTCCAATCCATACTTCACACTGCTCCTCGATTAATTTTCTTTATATGGGGAGCTAATTATATCATTCCTCAAGACACTCAATAGCTTCCTATTGTCTACTAAGTAAATTACTAACTTCTTAGTCTAATATTTTTTACTATGAAGAAGTTGGAACCACACCACATTTACAAACATTTCAAACAATTCTTTTTCATGTGCATTGTACACCATCTATTTTAGACTAATCAATTCTTAGTATATACATATCTGATGCTTTCTCAACTTTTGCTTTTACTTCTACAGTTCCCTTTAATCCTCAAAACTTGGGGTGGGCTAGAGGACAATTGCTGATGGATCTATGAAATTAGGGATGATCCCTGATTTGGAGAATGAAAAGCATGGTCCGAATTGAGATACAAGTGAATATAAATCAAAGGTTAGACTGGGTTGTAATTAGTGATTCTTTTGAGTATCAGAAATTAATGGGGATAAATCTGGGTAGAAAGTCAGATATTTTAAGGTAAGCAGGTCAAAAAACAGCAAGAGAGAAAATATAGGGTGTGTTATTGAAATGACTATTTGATGGGTCCAGTCTATTTCCTCAAGCTGCGTCCTTTTATCTTGTGGTGTACTTTCCTCATCCCTTTCTGCTTCAACATACTCACCCATGTTCTTGCAGCCTGCAGGACAAGTCCTCCTTGCCCCCATTGTAATAGAGAAACTATGAAATGAACACTCATGTATGGAATTTGCTGAATGATCTATCTACTATTGAAATTCTTTCCATTCACTATTCAACTCAACAATCTTCACCATCAAAAGGACTTTCTTACTTTCTGACATGACTTTCCCCTCTCATTCTTAAGAGTCTGAGGCTGGATTAGAACTCATGTCCTCCTGACTCAAGGACCGGTGTCTATCCACTTATAAGGACCTTTTTAAAAATTGTTAAACATTGTTCATGTTATCTCTTCTTACTAAATTTCCATAAGATGCTATTTGTTGAATTTAGTATAATAGAATAGTATACATTTAATTAAAAAAGTTGGAAAATAGAGTAGAATGAGATGAGATAGAATAGAATAGGATAGGATAGGACAGGATAGGACAGGATAGGACACGACAGGACAGGACAGAACAGAACAGAACAGAATAGAACAGAATAGAACAGAAGAACTGAATTGAATAGAAATAGAATAGAATAGAATAGAATAGAATAGAATAGAATAGAATAGAATAGAATAGAATAGAATAGAATAGAATAGAATAGAATAGAACAGAACAGAACAGAACAGAACAGAACAGAATAGAATAGAATAGAATAGAATAGAATAGAATAGAATAGAATAGAATAGAATAGAATAGAATAGAATAAAAAGTCAATCAGTTCTGTATGGTTAGCAACCTCACTTTAAACATGAATCTATAACTTGCTTTGTTAAATATATATATATATGTGTGTGTGTGTGTGTGTGTGTGTGTGTGTGTGTGTGTGTGTGTGTGTGTGTGCGTGCGTGTGTGTGTAAATTAGATATATGTGTCAATTTTCCTATTTTCTGGTTTTGGTAAATTAAAATTTATACCTCTTAAATGGTACAAAGGAAGAGTTTAAGAAAATCTATAGTATGATTTATTACTTTTCCTTCTCTTTATATTCACTGACCATTTTGTGTAGGATTAAGGTAGGTAAGAGTGATGATGGTGTTAGTCATCATAAAGGGTACAGATTGGGTTATTGTAGCATACTTCATCCCTTCAGTGCTCATAAGACTGTTGACCTTGCTGAGATGTATCACATTCCAACTATGCCTATGACAAACCATGAGGTAGTTTCATTAGATAAGTGTTGATAAAAGGATAATGCCTCCCAGAGTTTATCTTGATTACTACTTTGTAATAGAAAGGAGTTTCTTGCATCTGTAACAGGATGAGACAAACAGGGAAACAGGTTAAACAGCATGAATACAACATTTAAAAGAAGAGAAGGTAAGAAAATTGACTCAAAGGATATCAACATCAAGAGATTATGTAACAGGCTAAAAAAGTTTCCACTAGAAACAAATCTTCTTCATGGAAATCATACTATGGAATACAAGATAATTTTATACTAATTAATCCTTTCAATAAATATTTATTGCATTTGTCTACTATTTATCTATCTAGCTATCTCACTGCTAGTCACTGTGAGAGAGTCCAAATATATAGAGAAATTACTCCTCTATAAGACTTATAATTTCAATAATAGAAAATTTTATTTGACCTCATTTGGGGTTTTCGTGGCAGAGATACTAGAGGAATTTGCCATTTCCTTCTCTAGTTCATTTTACTGATGATAAAGTGAAACAAACAGGGTTTAATGACTTGCCTACCTCTAAGAAGTATCTGAGGTTGTATTTGAACTCAGGAAGATGAGTCTTTCTGATTCCAAACCTGACACTCTATCCATCTCACTACCCAGTTTTCTATTACTATAGAAAACATACATAGATTAATAATAATATAAGGTACTAAGATGTTAATTGAATGAACTAAACAATATAATATTCAGAAGTTTACAGGAGTTTTGCTGAGGACTGAACATGCCAGGATTTCTCTAGTAAGGAATATTAGTAAGGTCTGTGAAATTTTTAGAGGAAATAAGATTTAAACTGGATCTTTAAGGATGCATAGTTATAGCTTATGCCCTGAGAGTTTAACTGGATCTTATCATACCATAGTATATGAATCATTTCTCTTAGTTAATGAGTCAGGAAGACCTAGGTTCAAATCCAGCCTCAGACTCTCGCTAGCTGTATGATTCTGGGCAAGTCACTTAACCTCTGTTTCCCTTAATCCACAGAAGAAGAAAATGAAAAAATCACTCTAGGATCATTGCCAAGAAAATTCCATGGACAACATTAGTGTGCTATGGTCCATGGAATCACAAAGAGTTGGAACTAGCTGCATCACCAAAATCCAGATGAAGTAATGAGTGTCTTAACTACAAGTGTGAGTGTGAAGAAGGGGGAATTTGTGATAGATGATGTGGAGTTAGGTTATATGGATGAAATATTTACATGTCTGCTATATGCCAATTGCTAAACACCTTACAAATATCTCATTTGATTCTCACAAAAATCCTGGGTTTTAGGTACTGTTATTATCCCTATTTTACAGTTGAGGAAATAAAGGCAAACTGAGGTTATTGAGGTTAAGTGATTTATCTAGGGTCATACAACCTCATAAGTCTTTCAGATCATATTTGAATGAAGGTCTTCCTTGTTTGAGGCTCAGTGCTCTAACCTCCATAGCACTTAGTAGCCTCTAAGAATTAAAGATGACCCTATACTTGAGAACTTTGGTGACTAGAAGGATGATGATACCCTTGACACATCAGGGAAGTCCAGAGAAGGATTGTGTTTAAGGGAAAAGATATTGAGTTCTGCTTTAAAACTGCTGAATTGCAGTTATTTATGGGACATGAAGTTTGAATTGTCTAATAGCTAGTTGTAGCTCCAGAAAGAGAGTAAAGGTGGATATACTAATATATATCTAGTGGGGAGAAATATTAAGTTTTTTAAAAATGGGATAGACTTTCACCTTTATAGTTGCAATGTGGCCTGACCAAAATGAGGGTAGGACTTAGTTATGAGCTAAATGATCTTCCCAAATCTCTCTAACTCTATAATCTATGATTACAATTTTGAAACTTGAAAAATCAGGTTTCTCTGAGTTTAAGTGAATTCTGTATTATCTGAAATATGTATAGGTATCTATAAGATAGGTATCTTATAAGTAATATATATAATATAATATACAATATAATATAATACAATACAATACAATATAATATAATAATATATATATTTTTCTGTTCACAATCATAAAATAAATATATTTTTATATTCCAGGTTGTTATTGGTTTCTACTTAAAAGCCAAAAAGTACTCAAATCATCTAATATGTTAGTCTGACTGGATAAAAGTAGGAGCACATACCCATTCTTACATTTTATATAGTCACTAACTTGGCTTTCTTTGGTACCCTTGACAATTTAAGTCTAGGATAAAATGCAGGCTTAGTATCTATCCTTTGCTTAAGAGGGGGAGGGGCTCACATTCTACCAATGAGGGGACAATTGTCTTTTTTTATATATGTCCTTGAGTTTCTAAAGGCAGAGGCAGATGTGATTTACTGTGGTTACAAAGGCAAAGTGAAGTTTAATATAATTATTTTTTTCTTCAATGAAAGAATTATCTTATAAGTCTCCAGCTTCAGGGCTGAGAGACTTTCCACCAAAGAAGCTCTCTCAGATCAATATCACACCTGTCTTTCCCTAAATCTATACAGACAAAATGTGTTCTTCTATTGCTTCCTTTTAGTATCAATAGTTGACAATCAACTGTATTAGCATAAAATTCAGAGAAGTACCCTGGCATTTTCAAACAATATAATAAAATATAATGTAGTACATAAAAAAGTAAATTCAACAAGTGTCTAAATGTCCACTCAGCTTTTATTCTCTGGAATGTGGGACATGTAGTGAATTTTTGTATGACAACCCAGAATGAGTTCAAGTACATTTGCTATTGATTTCTGGGATCAAATTTCCAAAAATCAGAGGGAAGACCTTCCCTCTGGAAGAAAACATTTATCTTCCTGGATTCTTCCCCATACCTTACTTAGTCAAATAGGGTGCCTTTAGAATATAGAAAACTGGCATGTGTAACTTTGGATGAGACATGCCTTATTTTATTTGGTTAAAGGGGAAAATAGCCTTGCCTAATGGATTGGGAGCCTCAGGAAATGTCTATTCCAATCTCAGCTGCCAGTATCTTCTGGTACCACCTGGTACTTGTCACTCCATTCTTTGGCATCTCAGTTTTTTCATTTATGTGATTGAGACTTCACTAGTGCTGACTCCACTGACAGGAATAATAAGTAAAATCTGAAAAGTATCATTGAAAGAATGCATATAGTGTACCTATTTCCATGACACTTTATGATTATCACATAAAATAGTTATAACTAAGGCTAGTTTTTGACTCTTTGTGAACATGTGATTTTCTGTCTGGCTATCACATACTTAACTTAGAAGGGAAGATAAATTCACATATACCTTCAACCACTGACCATTTCCACCTATAATATTCTATTCTGCTGCAGACTATGTGGAAGGTCTTATAGGTTCTACAACTGTATTTCCAAAATGAATTTGGGTCTTTAAATATAGGGGCTTGGAATTTATTGATAAAAATTCTTAAACTTGTTGGTAAAGGCATATGGATATCCCCTGGGAGAAAGATTCCAAAAAAGTAAAGTGGAAAGTAGGTTGGTGAATTTTGAAATATGTAATAGTTACTTTTGAGAAACAATTTCATTTTTTATACTTTTGAGGATAAATTTCATTAATAGTTGAATTTTCTTATGGAGTCTCTTTTCATATTCTTTATAGAAAACAAGAATTCCATAGAATAGAGTTTAAGAAATATTGTTTAATCACATTTAGATCCTATGGAATTAGCAGATAGAGAAACTGGGAGAGCAAGAGAGACCAAACGCGGGAAAACAAGAAAAAAGATAGGTAGATAAAAAGAGAAGAGAGACAGAGACAGAGAGAGTGAAAGTGAATGACAGACAGAGAGAGGCAGAGAGAGACAGAGAGACAATGACAGAGACAGAGAAAAAAAGACTTGGAATCAAGAATGTCTGGCTTCAAATACTGCCTCTGATTTTTACTGTATGAACCTGGGCAAATCACTTCACTTCCTAGATAACCAACACCTTAAATTACCGATTAATAGCCAATATTCATCAGTGGTGGATATTTTCACACTGGATGTTGCCATACTCTCAAAATCATAGGTTCAGAATTCTCAAAACATTATTCTTGTTTTTGTGAATTACATTGCTGCCATTTGTTGTTGAGATATAGACTGACCTAGGTAATGTTGAGTCTTCATTTCAACATAGCTTCTATGTAATTAAAGATAAAGACTGGACCTGGAATTTCATTGGCATAGGAAACTGGCACTCTATCCAAAACTTGTTTAGAGAACTGCCTAGAGCATTAAGAAGCTAAATGACTTGCCCGGGTAAAATAACTACCATTGGGCAAAAAGGGAACTTGAAACCAAGTTTTCCTGGTTTGGAGTTTAATTCTCTATTTGTTATGCCAGCAGTTCTCCACTTTTTGCACCTCAGGATTCCTTTATACTCTTAAAAATTATTGAGGACCTTCCAGAGAGCTTTTGTTTATGTGGATTATAGTTACTCATATTTACTGTATTAGAAATTAAAATATCATAGCATTATTATGAAAAGTTTTGACCTCATGTATTGGCGACTCCAATGCATCCCAGGACCAAAACTGGAGAAACACTAAGTTACTCTTATGTTGCCATATAATATTGAAATGGCAGAAAACATGAGAAAAGCCATTAGTATCCTATTAATTGTGTAGTCTTCTCTCCATTTTCCTGGTTCATGTTTCTGTGAGAATCACAGTGCCAATTCTGAGAATTCCATTCTTCCACAAATCATACCTTTAATCTCATGTGAAGACAGAAGACAGAATGTAAAAGAAGCTTCTTACTAACCAGGCATTTGGATTTACCTAGGAGACAGGGAGTCTCCATCTCAGTTCAGCCACTACATCATCACTGTTCTCTTTTTGAAGTTTTTTTTTTATCTCTTTTTCAAAAAGATTACTTTGTCACAATTATTCAGGAAAGGGTTTTTTGCGCCTGTAGGAAATATTAATAGACTATTATGAGTTCCTACAACTAATTTTTCCACACATATCATCTGTCTTTGCATGGTTATTAAACTTCAACAATATTTCATGCAATGCTTCCCTGCTAAATTAATTTGGTTCCTTCTTCTCTTGCTTCTTCTTTTCTGTCCACAAGCTTTAAAATTAAATTGAATCTTAATAATTATAACTTTTTGTTGTTCTTCCTCATATCTTTTTTTCTTTTTTGAATTTCCCTATCAAAGAAGCAATAAAGACATAAAGGAGCAAAACTAGGAGTCAAAAAGACGAAATGGTTTGGGGCTTGATGGGCCTTGGGTTGGGTATCTTTACCTTAGGGAGAGAGAAGGTAAAGAAATGGAGAGCAGAAGTATATAGAAATTGGTTCTGCTTTTCTTCCAGTACTGAAAATAATTGAGCCTTGTTCTCAGAATAATGAAATTTCAGGGCCTACAAGAGTCTTCATATTAATATTGTGATTCTTTTTTAACCCTTTTAAAAATGCAAATGATGATTTTGGGTGAAAATGGCTTTTTGGGGGTGTACATACATACATACCCAAGCATGTGTATGCAGACACATAAAAATATACACATACATACTTATGGTATATAGTTGTATATAAAATAAATATAATTTTATTTTATTTTTTCAAAGTGTTATATAATTAACTTATTAAAATATTCTTTTTATGGCTAATTAGGTCTCTTTAATTTTGTATATGGAGAAATAGATTCATAGAGAAAACAAAAATTAAAATTCAATCCTTATAAATTTATGATAAATTAGTTATAGATAATGCTACTTGAGAAAATACATTTATTAAAACACTCTTCAGGTATGGTGGCAATACCCATTTGCAAGCTCACCATATACTCATTAGAAATTAGACATTAAAACCTAGAATATTAACTTTGGAGACCTAAAAACATGTTCAACTTCAATTCCACAAAATTATCAAACCTAGACCAACAGGGATTAAGTGACTTTTCTAAGCCAAATATCTAGTTTAATAATAAAGGCTGTGTTAGATCAGTTCTATCCTAATTCTAATACACTTAAATCACAATTGGTTATCCTTTAATTTGGCAACAAGTTGGTCATTAGAACCTAATAGTACATATTATCAAAAGTAATACAGTTGCATTTCCTTCAAAATGTTCTAGCACTTGGATATTTAATTTATTCAGATTGACTTTGCACTTTATTTTGAGTTAGTGAAATTTTATTCTATTTGCAAGTATTCAGTATAAATCAATAAAAGATGAGCTTAGGGGAGTGGTGGAGGGAAGAGGGATGTCCTTGAACTTTTCTGAATAGATAGATTTTGAATGCTGACCTCTATAAATCAGTTCTTGTAATGCTTTATTTCTAAGAGATCTTAGCAAAATCTCTTCTCCACCAAGAAATATGGTTTTGAGAAACTCCTAAGACTGAACCTAATCTGTATATGTCCAGGGACATATATATTGTAAAGTTGTACCTCAGAGCTGTTTTATTTTGCCTTTCTCTAATCAACAGTGATTTAGAGCAAT
Organism: Macrotis lagotis; assembly: GCF_037893015.1. Taxonomy (NCBI): domain Eukaryota; kingdom Metazoa; phylum Chordata; class Mammalia; order Peramelemorphia; family Peramelidae; genus Macrotis; species Macrotis lagotis. Next base: position 588,898,668 of record NC_133658.1, read on the forward strand.
TTTTTATTACTAGAGGTAGCTATTTCTGAAAATTGCATACTATGTGCTACTGCCTATTACATGCAAGGCAGCTATTATCCCCATTTTATAGTTTAAAATATTGATGTTAAATGACTTACCAAAGGTCAGACAGTTAGAAAGTGTGTGAGGTCACATGTGAACTCAGGTTTTTCTGACTCCAGGCATAGTGGTCTATCCAGTGAGTGACCTAAATACCTCTAAAGAAAAACCTCCAAAAAAGTCAGTCATTTGCCTAAGCTTTTGCATCATATGTGAAGCTATGGCTGGAGCCTATGGATTTCTTTATACAAATATAATAACTAGTTGAAAGTACATTAATTTGATTACTACATGGCTTGTTTGATTAATTGTTCATTAAGGCAAGAAAACATAATGGATCAACCATGAGATAATGTACATAAAGCTCTTTGCAAACTCTTAAGTGTAAGGTTCAATAGTAGTAAAAGAATAACAGGTAACATTTTTTCCTTTTAAAATTTTATTATTTATTTATTATTAACTTAAATATTTTCTTTTTTAAATTTTGAGTTCCACAGTCTGTCCCTTCCTCCTAACCCTCCCCAATGCACTGAGAAGGCAACTATATGAAATCAATCATATGCTGAAATTATGCAAAATATGTCCATAATAGCCACATTAAAAAACAAAGCAAAGAAAATAAAGCAAGGAAATTATATTTCAGTTTGTACTCAGAGTTCATCAGCTCAGAGTTCATCAGCTCTCTCTCTGAGAGTGGATAGCATTTTTTCATCATTGGTCCTTTGGAATTTAGGGGGGGTGATTTTATTGATCAGAGTAGTCAAGTATTTCACAGTTGATCGTTTCCTATTGTACACAGGGATTTCCTGGTTCTTCTCACTTAACTTTGCATCAATAGATATGGGTTATACTTTATTTTTCTGAACCCCACTCCTCACACACACTCTGCTCATATAGCACAATAGTATTCTATCAAAATTAATTGACATAATTGACATCCATTCAATTTCTAATTCTTTGTATCAAAAAGAGCTGCTAAAAATATTTTGTACACACTTGGGATATAGGCTTAATAGTGGTATTACCAGATCAAAGGGCATACACAATTTCATAGCCATAGATAAATATTTCTAAAAACTGGCTAGTCATATTCCTTGACAATTCTTCAGTTGGGGAATGGGTGCTTATTTTTATAAATCCAAGACAATTCCATATATATTTGAGAAATGAGTTCTTTATCAGAGAAATTTTCTGTAAAATGGTTTTATATAACTTGTCTATGGTATCTGTTTATCAAAATGAAGTTTTTTGGATCATCTTTTTTAATGAAATTTATTTTGGCTTTTGCAAAAATTTTGATAGTCTATATATATTGTTTCTAACTGTTCTACTATTGTTAAAAAAAATTAGGAATTACATGTATCATTTTCCTATTGGAAATGTAAACAGTTTAACCTTAACAAGTCTCTTATGTTTTCTCTTTCTTGTTAACCTTTATGTTTCTTTTGAGTCTTTTGTTTCAATGTCAGATTTTCTATTCAGCTCTGTTTTTTTTTTATCAGGAACATTTAAAAATCCTCTGTTTCATTAAATAATCATTTTTCCCCTGAAGGATCATGCTTAGTTTTACTGGGTAAGTTAATCTTAAAATCCTAACTCCTTTGCCTTCCACAATATCATATTCTAAGCCCTAAATCCCTTTAATATGAAAGCTGCCAAATATTTTGGGATATTGACTGTAGTTCCATGATATTTTAATTTTTTTGATTGCTTGAAGTATTTGCTCCTTGATGGGGAGATCTGAACCTGGGAGTTTTCATTTGGGGATCTCTTTCATGAAGTAATTGGTGGATTCTTTTTCATTTTTACTTTTCTCTCTGAGTTGAAGAAAGCAAGATAATTTTTCCTTTATAATTCCTTAAAATATGATGTCTAGGTTCTTTTTTTCCTCCTGTCTTTCAGGTAATCCAATAATTCTTAAGTTATCTCTTCTTAATCTATTTTTCAAGACTGTAGTTTTCTGATGAATTCACTTTTTTCTTTTTTATTCTTTTGACTTTATTCTGTGTTTTTTAAAGTCTCATGGAGTTATTAGCTTACATTTGCCCAATTCTAATTTTTAAGGAATTGTTTTCTTCAGTGAATTATTGTGCTGATGTTTTACCCTTAAACCAATTCTGTTTTTCAAGGTGTTATTTTCTTTATTAGTTTTGGCACCTTTTTAAACCAATTTTCTTGCATAATATTTCTTTTCTCAATCTTATCTCTACAACTCTCATCTCTTTAAGTCCTCAGAAACTTATTGGTTTTGAGTATAATTAGCATTTTTTGAGGTTTTGCTTTTAGCTATTTTTATATTGTTGCCTTCTTCTAAGTTTGTTTTGGTCTTCCCTACCACCATAGTAACTTTTTATGGTTGTTTTTATTTTAAACCTAATTCTTGACTTTGGACTTTATGTTAAAAATTAGGTTTGAAGAGATAGCTAGGTGGCGCAGGGGATAGAATGCTGGCTCTGGAGTCAGGAGGACCTGAATTCAAATCCCACCTTAGATGCTTAATAATTACCTAGCTGTATTACCTTGGGTAAGTCACTTAACTGTATTGCCTTGCCAAAAAACCCCCAACAAAAATAAAGTTAGACTTTGCTCACCTGGGAGTGGGGAGGCAAGACTTAGGCTTTTTTTGTGCTTCTGTATTCAGAGTTAGTTCTAGGGTCTGCAAGTTTTCAGTGCTTTCAAGGCAGTATGATCCTGGAAAAGGTATGGTCACTGTTCTCCTGATCTCCACTTTGGTCTTTTTCTAGGAGGGGTCTTCTCCCCTGCAGTTACAATTACTAATGGTCCATTTGCCCCTGGAACCATGACCAGATCCCCTGCTCTTCTGTATCCACAAGTGCTAGTGGTCCTCCCTGCCTTGGGACTTTGACCAGGTCTCCTGCTCTCTTATGATGGATCACAAATACTCCACTCTACTGTGAAACTGTGTCCCAGAACTGCTTATGAGTAATAAAGTTACAAGTCATCTCTAACTGTACCCCGTGCCAATAAAGGGTCCCCTATAATCTCCTTCTGCCCAGTATCTCTGTACCAATAGACTCTGAAACTGGTGCTGATGCTACTGTCACAACACGATGGGTTCCAAGGTCTCCTGCTTTTGTCCTCCTATGTCCCATGCCTGTGTTCTCCCCAGTGTTATAGATCTCTCTTGTGGACCTCCTAAGTTGTTTTAGGTTGGACAAATATTTCCCTTTGACCTCTTGCTTTTGCCACTCCAAAATTTAATCTGACAAGTTGTTTCAAAGTTGACTGAAAGGGAAAGCTGGGAGAACTCAGCTGGGTTCCAACCTGAACTCTTCCATCTTGGTTTCAGTAGTGGCAGTCATGATGACTATATCTAATAAATACCCTTCTTTACAGAATCAAACTGATGGAGGCAGTGTAGTAAGTGGGAAAAGAACCAACTCATAAGTCAGAGGACTTAAGTTTGACTTATTTCTCTGATTCTTACTATCTGCCTGGCTGTGGACAAATCAAAACTTCATTGGAGCCCAGCTTTCTCCTCTATAAACCAAGTGACCTCTGAATTTTCCTCTAAGATTTTGTGTAATGTGAGAAATTGGGATCTCTACCAGAGGGAATTGGCAATTTAATAGGGTTTAAGTCAGTTAGCTAAAGGGATGAATCTCCTAAAGGGAATATTAGTTATACGTGAATATTTCTGGAGGAGAAAGAAAGAGATCAAAAGAGATCAAAATTCACATCATATAACTATTGGGTTACTCACCTAGGGAAACTGTAATCAATACTTTAACAGTAGTGCTAAACAACTAAAGTGGAAAATTCAATTCAATGTAAACATCTGCCAAGTCTTTCTGTATACAATGCAGTGTTAGGCTCAGAGAGAGACAGTATGTTTAGCCTCATAGTGCTTGAAAGCCTAGTGCTATAAGTATCTGAGCCAATGCAGGTATTTTGATTATTTTGATTGATTGTTCAAGAACAAACCTATTCCTTCTTCTCTTGATCAAGAGCAATCATAGCATTTTCAAACTTGTTTAAGAGATCACAGTCTCTTAAGTCAATACAGTTCTGACTTACATGAGGACTATATAACCTCAACCTGAATAATATTTTGTATATAGGTACATTTTCAAAATCACTTAGCTTTAGTTTTACTGATCAATCTTCAAAGAAGAAGGAAGGCTGCTTTATACAAAGTTTCTAAGTTAGTCTTTTTTTCTGTTCTCAAAAATTCAATTCAGAAATGAATGAAGGGGCAGGGCAGGGCAGGGCAGGGCAGGGCAGGGCAGGGCAGGGCAGGGCAGGGAAGGGAAGGGAAGGGAAGGGAAGGGAAGGGAAGGGAAGGGAAGGGAAGGGAAGGGAAGGGAAGGGAAGGGAAGGAGGGTGTTAAAGTCCTTTGTAACTGTAAAATACTGTATAGAAACGAGTTATCATTATTTTTACTTTAAAAATACAGAAAAAGTTTCAACTTCAATTTTCTTCATCCAGGTCACAACCAAATATCTTTTGTTTCCAGCCTGAGACCTGGTACCCAACCTTTCCAATTTCATTAGGAACAGTTCTGTTCAATTTAATAATGCAGTATATCAGCCTCATCATCAAGATACTATAATGACAATGCCTTAGATATGTACAATGAGACTGAATGGTAAAAAAAAAATAGAACTTCCCATATTTACAAAGAGCTGCCTCCAGCCATTTCAGAGTTTTGTTTGTTTTAGAAATTATGTTATAAGTAATTGAAAAATGATTTAGTGGAAGATGCTGGACAAATTTCCAATGACTCAAAATAAAACATAAAGTCTCTGTGCAATGACAGTAGCATTTTATTTTTGTTTTTACTGTAGTCAGAAGTAACTTTGCTAAAATTATGTTTTTTAACTGTTTTCACAAAGGGAAATGGAAGGCTTGATGATGGGCATGTTCAGATAGCAAATTTAATACCAAAAAATAGCAAATACTTACAAAGGACCCTAAAGCAAGGCAAGATTATTTTTGCATTGTGCATTACCAATATTTAAGGGGAGTTGAATCAGTTCAATAAAGTAACTCATTAATGATAAGAATGGCTCAAACTTATTGCAAACTTATTTTTTCATAAACTCTTTGTTCCAGTTAAACTTACTTCCTTTTTATTTTCAGTCTTCTTCCACCACTGTGCCTTTGCATATTTTTCAATTGTGAATGACTCTATTAATCTTATCAAATCTTGGTTGGTCATTGCATTGATTAGAGTTCATAAATCTTTCAAAGTTGTTTTGTCTTTGTAATATTATTATTATTGTATAGACTGTTCTGATTTTGTTTCCCTTTGCATCAGATCATATAAAGTAAATCAGGTTTGTCAAAAGCATCATCTTCCATAGTTTCTTCCCGCATGATAATATTGTTGCAGGCATAATCTATAATTTGTTCAGTGATTCCACAATTGAAAAATCAGCAGTCCTCCTTTGCTTCCTGTTATTCACTATAATAAAAGGACCTTCTATATATAGTTTAGTATGCATGTTTTCTCTTTCTCTTTATTTAATCTCTTTAATCTCTTAAATTAGAAGTGATGTTTCTGAATCAAATGGCATGCACAGCTTAATTACTTTGAGATCATAGCTCCTAATAGCTTTCTAGTATTACTGGACAATTCATGACTTTACTAACAGTGTACAAGCATGTTTATTTTCCTACAACTCCTTCTGGTATGCAATTATTTTTAATTTATTTATATTTATCTTCTTTCTTTATATTTATATGCACTCTATATACTTATGCATGCTGTCTCTCGAGAAATGTAAACTCTTTGAACTCACAAGAGCAAGAATTAATTTTTTACATTTATATGTGTATAACTAGCACATAGTTAACAATAAATCCTTGTTGATTAGATAATTGAATGGAACAGATTTTGGAATTTCAGGTTCATGGAAGGGAGGGAAATTCTAAGAATATCATACATGCCTATGGAGAAATAAAAAATTCTTTCAAACTCACATATAATTTATTTCTGGATATTTCTTTTTGGTTTAAAAAATGTTTCTCATTCTGTTCTCCTCCTTTAGATAGATCCTCTAACACAAACTATATAGGATTTTTTCTATGGTTAAAAATTATTTCATGTAGGTCAAAGATAGAAATAAAGGTCCCATATATACCAAAATATTTATAGCAGCAGTCTTTGTAGTAGAAAAGAACTGGAAACAAAGTGAGTGCCCATCAATTGGGAAATGGCTAAACAAATTGTGGTATATGAATGTAATGGAATATTACTGCACTGTAAGAAATGATGAATATGAATGAAGCCCCCTTTGTGTCACAGGAAAGCTTAATATAGGCTCAGATTTTTTTCTTTTTAAAGTCCAGAGCAATTGGTCTCATGGGTCACTTTTGTCCTCTCCCCCCTGTTATTTCTGAGAGCTAGTTACACTGAATATTCATGGAATTCAGTAAGCTTGGAGCCTCCAGTTGAGGAAGGAGATCTTTTCCTTTTCCCTAGCCTCTGAGCAGAGACTAGTCTCTATACTCTATGGTATTCTTGGGGGTGGGGGGGAGAAGCTCCAGTAACCATTATATTTCTCATTTTTATGATCTATAGAAAAAAAATTGCTCAGAGAACTGAAAATAAAAGTCTGTCTCTTCTGGAGACAAAACCCATTATAAAAATACAGCAAATAAATAAGATAGTAAAAAAAAATTAAGAAGTTTCAAATGGATAAGCAAAGACTTTATATCAAGAGGTTGAGGAGGAAATGGAGAGTGGATAGATTCACCAAGTCCCAGTGGTTCCATGAAAAGCATGGACATTCAGAAGAACAGCAAATCCTTTCTCAGTAGAACACTCTTAAAAGGGATTGAATGACACAAAGCTTTAACTTCTCACAATACAAGGTGATAAGGCATCATTCTCACAAATTAATCCTATCTTATTTTTGCTTTTGCTGTGCAGGCAGTTTCATAATTCTCATTTCTTTTTTAAACTACCCAGGAATGGTACATTTTAGTTTCATGTTGCCCTCAAATTCCAAAAGGCCGTTTATGCTGTGTTGAATCCTTTTCCTTTGTTTTACATTATTTATTCATAGATTTCTGTATTCATTTACAAAATCTCAAAACCATATTTTTGTCTGCTTTTTCTTTCTTATTGATTTACCTGCTTCTGTTCAAAGTCTTTAAGATTTCTTCTTCCCAAAACTTTGATAATTTTAGTCCTCCCCCTCATTCTTATTTTCCTCTCATTCACTTTCTGGATCTCTGATTCCATCCCCTTTGAAGGTGGTTTCCTTTGAGACCAAATCTCAAGATGTCTCAACCTTCTTCCAAACTGGGAAATTCATGGTGCAGCAGTCTAGATCTCTACTTCTAGGGACTTTTGGGTGGAAATAATTGGCTCCAGCTGAATCCTGAGTATATTCCCTTAGGTTTAGTGAAGAACCACTCTTCCTCCCCTCCCCACCCCACTCCACCTGGTATCCACCTGCTCCTTCTGTTCCTTAGATCTCAGAGAGCTACCATTGGTACTATGAGGTTTGGGAGGAGGAGGGTGGGATGTTTTGGTGAAGTTCTACTTCTAACCTAGATGTATGTTCTGCCTCCTTCCCTCTATTCCTGGCTCTTCTGCAGAGATTTTTTTTTGGGGGGCAACATATAATGTTGCCCATTGTTAGACATTGACAGTGTAACCATAACAAGTCTGAAGTCTGGAACATTGAAGATGCATGCTGGTTAACTAAACTTAGACAACCTGTCTATGGTACTATAAATAGAGAGGGGAGACAAGTGTTTGGACTTGGAATTTTTGCCATACTGTGTGGGTTGGCTAGTATAGCTTTTGCCACTGGTAATTTGGGATATGACAGTGCTTAATGAGGTCAGTGTAGAAGTCAATTCATGGGGTTTGGTTTCCTTTTGTTGTGAAGGTTGTCTCTCACATATAGCATAGAGGTGCCTTATGTTTCTTAGGGAATCAATATAGATATTTCTATCTCTTCTCTCCCTGATCTCAACCACAGATGACCTAGTCATTCTTCTCTTCTCAAAGAGAGGGGTACAGGGACTAGACCTACCTAATTGCTTTTAAATATTATTAGTCTAGATGTAATTTTTTTATCACTTTTTAATTAATGGAGGGAGCTGGAGTACATCAAGCATTATATCCAAGACTTGTCCCCTTTCCCAACAGATGCCACTTCCAGAATGAACAACGGTGAGTAATCTGAGAGACCTGTTTATCCAAATTATTAACAAGAGAGAATTCAGAGAAGATCTAGGACAAACAATACAGAGAGAAGGATCTCTCTTCCTCTAAGAGTGAGTTAACTTAGCTGAAATGGGGTGGGGGAGAGAGAGAGAGAGAGAGAGAGAGAGAGAGAGAGAGAGAGAGAGAGAGAGAGAGAGAGAGAGAGAGAGACTCTATGTTGGACCCAAGGAGAAATTCTCCCAATCTGTAGAGTAGCAAGCTGAGGTAAGGGACATTATGAGGACAGCCAGTTACATACATGTTGGCTTCTTCCCAGAATCTTTTCCTTCAGTAATTCGAAGTGGAATAAATATTATCTATCTTCTTCCTGGAAGCCAAAAGCATCTAAAATGACTGCAGTGCCCAGAGCAACTTTGATAACTCTCCAAGAGACCAATTCTCTCTCCCATTTTCTCCAACTCCACCTTGCCCTTCACACTGACAAAGGGCAGAGCTCTCTAACAATAAGAGAATGTGCCATATCAATAGACTTTGAGACTAAGGTTACAATTGATAACCTTCTTTGGATTCTGGGTACACTAAGTCTCTATTTTTGTACATATTTCCTGTTTGGGGGAGAATTGAAAGGTTGAAGTGTTCAGAGAAAATGACTAGTCCTCCATGTTTTTTGACTACAGCCATGTAAATGAAAAAAAATAATGACAAAAATGAAATTGAATACTGGTAATTGGTCTCAAAAAAGATATGGGAAAAAAAATGCTTCTCTCTTTCCTTTTCAGAATTGATAGTAATATAGGTACAGAATGTCGCATGTATACTATCAAAGTTGGTTGAAAAATTAATTAGCCTTTTAAAAATTTTTTTTTCTTTTTCAAATTTTTATTACAAGGGATGTCTCAGTGTGGGAAGGGGAGGAATATATTTGTGTATGTAGTAGATATAAAACCATAAGTATCTATATATTTTTTAAAATGAGGTAAAATCATTCTCCTCCTTCTCCCATGATTTCCTGATTTCATTTGAGATTTAGGGAGAGGGAGTGATTGGAGGATGGAAATTAAAAATGTTAAAATACCCTGCTAGGTGGTGCAAAAGAGGCAAGAGTCATTCATTGTTTTAGGCAGTAAACATGTTTACAATTAGGTTTGGTGGTCAGAGCCACGTAATCGACTTTTTGTGTGGAAGAACAACACATTGATTATTTTTGGAGATCATGTAGAATGGTCTATTTTAGCTTCCAAGGATTATTCACTGGTCCAAGACATAGATTCAAGACACACCAGATGTGTAGTATTATAAAAATAGTAATGGTTTAATCCAGTTGGACAAAGTTGAATTTCATGGGAACTGGGAATAGGCAATAGATTAGGTTGCAACCACTTACTTCTAAGATTGATTTCAGCAAATCTCTTAGAAGGATTGAAGTTAATTTTGACTCTGCAGCTCTCAGTTCTTTAGGGCATCATCTTTAGGATGCCTGATATGATGAAATGCTTTATTTCTCTGTTAATCCTTGTTGGGGACTGTTTAAATGTGTTTTTTAAATATCATGCTCTGATATAAACAGATTTTTTTATAACTTCAAGCTCTTTTAGTTGGCAACCTATATGAGAAAACACATTGTAAGGCTGGTTGCTGTGGCAATGGTTGAATGTAAATTTCATTTCACACTATACCTAGCCAAAGTATTGATAAATACTTTAGAGAAAGAGGAGAAACTTGGATCAGTTGGTAAAATGTCTGAAAAGCCTTCTTTTGAATATAAGAAAAGGGCTTAGAGGTTTCACATAGACAAGTGGCATCAGACTCTAATATGAATAATCACCCTTTTCTAGTTGCCATGCAGCTAGGACAGCTTAGAACAGGGATTGGGAAGCCTAAGTTAAAAGTAGATATAAGCACTATTTACTAGAGAAATGCAAATTAAGGCATCTCTGTAGTACCATCTCACACCTCTCAGACTGGCCAATATGACCAGAAAGAACAATGATCAGTGTTGGAAAGGATGTGGGAAATCTGGGACACTAATACGTTGTTGGTGGAGCTGTAAACTCATCCAACTTTTCTGGAGAGCAATTTGGAATTATGCCCAAAGGGCAACAAAAATGTGCATACCCTTTGATCCAGCAATACCAATAGTGGGTCTATACCCTGAAGAGATCATGTGCAAAAATATTCATAGCAGCTCTGTTTGTGGTGGAAAAGAATTGGAAATGAAGTGAATGTCCTTCAATTGGAGAATGGCTTAACAAACTGTGGTATATAAATGTCATGGAACACTATTGCTCTATTAGAAACCAGGAGGGATGCGAATTCATGGCATTGTGGAAGGATTTGCATGAACTGATGCTGAGAGAGATGACCAGAACCAGAAAACTATTATATACCCTAACAGTAATATGGGGGTTATGATCAACTTTGATGAACTTGAGCATTCCATCAGTGCAATAATCAAGGACAATTTTGGGATATCTGCAATGGAGAATACCATCTGTATCAAGAGAAAGAATTGTGGAGTTTGAACAAAGACCAAATTCAATATGGGGGAAAAAAACTGTTATCCTATTATGTAATTTTGCTATTTCTTATACTTTATTTTTCTTCCTTAAGGATATGATTTCTTTCTCATCATATTCAACTTAGATAAATGTATACCATGGAAACAATGTGAAGACTAACAGACTGCCTTCTGTGGGGGGTGGGGGGAAGGAAAACAAGAATAGGGGAAAAATTGTAAAACAAAATAAATAAAATATTTCTTTAAAAAAAGTAGATATAAGGCTACCTAGAATGCAATACTTGGTGGGACAAGGAGGATAGAGAAAGGAGATGGAAGATAATAAAGGACACTTAAAAAATAAACACAATTGCTCATGTAATTCATATGTAAAATATAAATACATTTTAATGTATTCTCCAAAGTTGAAGGACACACCTGTGAATAGTTTCTTAACCCAAGGGTTCTTGACTCTTTGGAGTGTGCACTGGCTCTGTCGTCAAAGGCACTGTGTTCAAATCCTATCTCTGATTTTTACTATCATGTGACATTTGGCAAGTTACTTAATCTCTCTGGCCTTTATTTTTATTATATGGAAAATAAAGATGATTGATGATTGAGGAAGTTTCATCAAACTCACAGACCTCAAATCCTATGAAAATGATTTAGATTAAGAAAAAAAATATCTAAACCCTGACTCTTGAAGAAAGATACTGATAGGCAGTAAGGTGGCACAGTGCTGTTGTGGAAAGAACAGGGTCCTGGATTCAGGAGGACCTGAGTCCCAATCTGGCCTCAGATACTTAATAATTACCTAGTTGTGTGACCTTGGGCAAGTCACTTAACCCCATTGCCATTTTGAAAAAGTATTTTGAAGAAAGATACTGAATTATACTATCTACCATCTGACAGAGAAGTTACAAATTCAGGGTACAGAATGAGACATGCATTTTTGGACACAGGAAACTAGATTATTTTTTGCTAGCTTGGGTCTTTAAAGCAAAGATTCCATTATTCTTTTGGGGGGGGCACTTATTTGAACTTCAACTCTGTCCAATTGGATTAAACCATTAATATTTTTATAATACTACACATCTGGTATGTCTTGGACAAGAGGATAATTCTTGGAAGTTGAAACAGGCCATACTACATGTTCTTCAAAAATGATCAATGTATTCTTCCCCACAAAAAAAAGTCTATTACATGGCTCTGACCACCAGACCTAATTGTAAACATGCTTACTGCTTCAAACCATGAGTGTACTCTTGCCTCTTTTGCACCAGCTAGCAGGGTACTTTCACATTATTAATTTCCATCCTCCAATTACTCCCTCTCCCTAAATTCAAATGAAGACAGGAAATCATGGGGACTTAGGATTTATTATAGATGGCTACAAAGTGTTCAGATTAATATCTTTTCTTTTTTTCTGTCAAACTTTTTAATTGATATTTTACTTTTCCAAATACATGTTTTGGAAGTTTGATTTTTTTAACATTCATCCATATGCCTATTAAGTTACAAAATTAAGTTACAAAATTTCCTTCTACCCTCTTTTCCCACCCCTTTCCCCTCAACAGTGAACAGTCAGGTTAATATTGTACTTACACATTTGTGTTGAGCATATTTACAGGTTAGACATGTTTGTTATGAGGAATTAGGATTAAGGGAAAGAAATGCATAAGATATTTTTTAAAAAAGTAAATGTAAGGGCAACTAGAACACCAGCCTTAGAGTCAGGAGGACTTGAGTTCAAATTTGACCTCAGACAGTTAATAATTACCTAGCTGTGTGACCTTGGGCAAGTCATTTAACCCCATTACTTTAATTAAATAATTTTTTTTTAAAAAAGTGAATGCAATGTTCCTCAGATTCTGAAGGATTTTTTTTTGTTTTCTTTTTTCTTCCTCTAGATAGGGATACCATTGTCCATAGATGGTCCTAGCCCTCTGAATTGCTGAGAGTAGCTGACATTATTCTTTTTTTATTGGGGGGGGAGTAAATTAGTGAATATAGGGGAACTGGCAAGGATTTTGATGAAAACAAAGAATCATTTTTTGAAAATATACAGGAGAACACTACAAAATAACAAGAAAAAAAATCCCATAGAATCTGAATGAATACACTATTCACTTTTAAAAAACTTCTCTTATGCCTTTCTTTCCTATTCCATGAGTTTTTTTCTTTTCTCTCAGTTCTAATTCCTCAAATGCAAAAAGACTGATTTGTAACTATGTTAAAAACAAAAGTACATGAACATCCTTTGAATTTAAATGAGGTGATAGGGCTTGTGATCTTTCAGCAACATTGGAACACGTTGAGGATGGGTAAACACAGTTTCCATAAAAATCTGAAACCTTGGTGGGGAATCAGATTCCATGATGCATTCTTTTGCTTCTTTGAAGTAAATATTCTGTTATTATGCAAACTTCCTTAGGTGGACATTTCTGCTCTGGTCCTATTTTCCAATTTCCATTCAAATTCCATCTCTGAGGCATTCCACATCTTAGACTTTGAACAAATCATCTAACCCTGGGCTTTAGTTTCTTCCTCTGTGGAATAAGACAGATGAAAGTAAATTTATCTTTAGATCTGTGATCTATAGAAGCCTATAATATAATACCATAAATTAGATTCCATCATATGAGCAAATGAGACAAAATGCACAGTTCACCAGAATAGCAGTGAAATATGACTCAAGAGATTTCTAGACCTGGTAAACCACTATCTGTGTCACCTTAGCCAAGCCACTTAAATTTTTTTGACCCTTAATTTTTGAACAAACATTGCACTATGACCTTTTAGTTCCCTCTTCAAAAATGAAAAAGATGGATCACTTACTTCATTAAAGATAGAAAGAAAATTGGGTCTGTAGCATAGACAAGAGAATAGTTGCTTTATTCAGATCAGGTATGTAAATCAAAAATTTCATCTAAATCAAGGGAACAATTCATCTGATATAGATGAAGCTGAAAATGTATTGATCAATTTAATAATTGCCAAAAATGCCTAGAACTCATCAGAATTATCTAAATTTTTTTCTTCCTTCCATATAGAGTTGGGTGCTTGATATTCAGAAGAAATTCAAGTTTGGAGGAAAATAAATTGGGTAGAAGTTGGGATTGGGATGGGGAAGATAGTTAACTGAGACACAATGAGTTCTGTACATTTTATTCTCTTTTTACTGAATAATAGTGAAACTGTCTATAAAGGATTCTGCTAGACTAGTAAAGAAAACCTGCTGTTTTCTAGAAACCTTGTCATCTGGGTAACAGTAGTAAGTATAGCAAGAAATTTGGAGGATAATAGAGTGTAATATATAGCTTTAGGAGGAGCAAATAGATTTAAAAATTTTAATTGAATTTTTAATAACATCTATTTTTTCCCTCTCATACCAATCATTGGGAAAAAAAGGAAGAAAAACAAAACCTTTTAAAATATATATATATATGTAAAGACAAGAAGTATGTATCAGTGTTAGTCCACTAAAGCCATGTTGGTCTTCAATCGACCCAACAAGCCTTTAATAAGTCTTTACAAATGTACCAAACACTTTGTTAAGCAATGCAGATAAAAATAGAAAAAGGAGATACAACCCATGGCCTCAAGGATCTTGTAGTCTTCCAGTGAAGTATGTGATATGTTCACAGATAAGCCCAAGATATAAATAAAATAAATGCATAACAATGTTGAGCACTAACAACAGAGGATTCATGAAAGTTTATTGAAAGAGGTAGAAATTGTGTTATAAGGAATCTGGTGTTTCAAGAAATGGAGGTGAGGGGTGGGAGCATTCTAGGTATGGGGGAAGTTTGTATAAAGAGAAGGAGGCAGAAGATGGAATATTGTTTATAAGAAATAGCAAGCAGGACAGCTGACTGGTATATAGAGGGTATGAGTATGAAGTAATGTGTAATCAGTTTGAAAAGCTAGGCTGTCAATACATTGTGAAGAGCTTTAAATGAAGAACAGATGAATTTGTATTTTATCTTAAAGACAATGAGGAGCCACTGAAGCTTGAAGTCACCTAATAAAACTAGAAAGTTGTAAATTATGTTGGCAAAAGGAAGGTACATACTGTCAAAAATCACAGCTCTATACTGACTGATAGAATCAAGAACTGTTAGATACAGTGATCAAAGTACTGAAGTTTAAAAAAATCAAACACATGAAGAGAACAGTCTTGGCAGTTGAAGGACCTAGGTTCAAATCTTGTTGCTGATATTTGATATGTGTGACTTTGGGTAAGTTTCTTAACTTCCCGGGCTTCAGTTACTTCATCTGTAAAATAGGAGGAGGCTTGTAATAGACAGTCACTGAAGTCCCTTGCAGGTTTAGATCTAGGGTCCTGTGAGTCTATATTTTTCAGGTTGCAAATATGAGGAGCAAGAGAGTGGGACTGAAGTGTCTTGAACCAATCTATATGGCTGTATTACCCTTTCCTACTCTTCTGTCATCTTGTGCCAATCTACATATATTGTGCATTCTCCTGTCAAGAATGAGATTCTTTGGAGCTATAGCCGTATATTGATGAGCAACATGGATTCACAGAAGCCCAAGCAGCTGCCTGGGATGCTATCCAAGGTACCATCATATCCAAGCAGTCATCATGGGATCACTGGGCTGGTTACCCTCTATAGCCTATGGCCATCAGAAGCCCATGCACCTGTAGTTCATTCCCCAAAGACACAGCTCCAGTTGATTAAGAGGGGTCACCTGTGGGGTGTATGGTTTCCCTCTGAGCAAGATGAATAAACTCTTCATGACATCCTCCCAGTCCTCTAGTCCTTTCCTTCCTTTCTTTTGTGCTGGCAAATCTGGTATTCCCAGAATTAATTATTCAACAAGAGGTGACAGACGGAGTACAACAACCCTGCTGGAACTGAAAATAAAGAGGAGCATTGGACACAGCAGCTGCACCTCCCAGACCCTGAAATTTAAGATCTTTATAAATGATCTGTTAAAACTATAGTGACGATAAGCTTATGAATCATGATCTATATTAATCAGGGCTGCTGATATGGAAAGATTAATTGAAACGTGCAGTTCTACACAAATGATAAAGTGGTAACAATTTAATATCAGACAAGAAGAGTGAAGAAATTACACTCCAAGCTTCATGCATCATTACTATGGATATTAATATTTTACACAGCGCAACAGCATCGGGAATCATAATGAAAATCCATAACTAGTGCACAGACATGATTAAATACAACAGTCTTTAGGAGCTGTTTGGTGATGGCAGTTTAGCCATATTTCACTCCCGCTGCTGGTGATTCGAGTGATAGAGTCTAGACGAGGGTGATTAAAAAGTGTTCCTCCTAAAGGCTGTTAACCTTTTACTACTGAAATGAATTTCTTTGATTTTTAAATTATGCCGCTCTCTTTGCTCTTTTCGAATCAAAACCTGATCCTGAGCCTGTTGACAAAGTGTAGTGCCCTCAGGCTACTGACTAAGCAAAAGTGAAACCCCCAGAATCTCATGCACCTGGTAAATGACTTTAGGGTTCAAGGTGCATATTTGTGGGGGGGGGTACACAGGGGAGGACAGATTGACAATGGTGAAATATTCAGTCCGGTGAAGACAATATTTACCAAATATAACCATAAGGATCTAGAGATATCATGCATCTTTCATAATGATTAGGAGAAATGGCTTGGATCAATTTTGAAGTCATGGACTAACATCTAGAAAGAAGGTATCTTAGAAATAATACTGTTCATTCTAACTTCATTTTGTACAAGGAAATTGAGGCTCAGAGAGATAAAGTGAGTTGCCTAAAATCACAGAAAGAAATAGTAGCATAACTGGGACTTGAACCCAGGTCTCCTGAGCATTGGAGTTAATGCATTTTTCATTATACTAAAGGTTCTCAGAGGTTTTGGTCTCAGAACTTTTTTATGTGTAAAAAATTTTTTTTGAGTATCCTCCTAAAGATCTTCTGTGGGTTATAACTATCAATATTTACCAGATTAAAATTTAAGATATCTTTGTATTATTATTAAAACAGTTTTGAAATTGTGAGCCCCCCCCCAAAAGATCATGGAAATTTCCAGCTGTCCCTAGACTACATGTTAAGAATTACACCATTATACCTCTTGAATCAAATATTTTTGGGGGGACATAGGGAGTAAAGTGGATAAAATTAAAATGGGCAAAATCAAATTAAAATGTAAATTAAGCTACATTCCCCATATACCTGTATCAGTGGTAAAAACAACTATTTTTCATGCATGTTCTGTTCAATGAGCCTGATTAACATCTGAATGGCAGATAACTGAGTTCATATAAACCTTAGGTAAAGCTGAGGTGATAAGACTGACCTTATGGAGAACTCTTCTTGTCTCTCCCTCTTTGAAGCAGACTTACCCTTGTATCCCTTTTCACTCTCATGTGGAAGATTATTGAAGAAGTCTGGGCCCACCTTTTGACATTCTTGAGGAGTACTTTTTAATATCTGTGCATCAGAATCACCACTTATTTAAAAATTCCTTGTGGTTATCAGTAATAAACTCTGTGTGGTGCGTTGTGAGAAGAATAAAAACTTAAAAGACATCCTTTGCTCTCAAGTGGCTTTTAGTCTAGTTGGAAACATAAGGCAAGTACCTGAAAAGGTAGAATCTATACCTTTATATTTGTCCTTCATTTTTGAAGACAATCTTGACATCAGGGAGGTGATGCCATGACAAGCACATGAATTGGATTTGAGTGAGGAGGTGCTGTGCTAAGTCACCAATCTCACTTTCTTCTCCAGAGTTGTCTGGGTCCAGTGGCTAGATACGGATCAGGATGACTGGAGATGGCTCTGGATGCAGGGCAACCAGAATTAAGTAACATGCCCAAGGTCACACAGCTAGTACAAGTAAAGTATCTGAGACTGGCCTTTATTTAAATTCCTGTCCTGAATCCAAGGCCAGTGCTCTAGTCATGGACCCAATCAAGCTTCCCACCTTTATATTTACTGAGAAAATGAATGTTGATGGTCAAAGGAGGGGCACTTTATATTGGAGAAAATTTTCTCAGAGGAGCTGAGATCTCATCTGGGTTATGGAGAATGAGTCTAATTTATATGAGTACATAAAAAGAGAACAGTTTTTTCGTCATAGGGAACAATGGGAAAGAGAGCAATGATAAAAAGTGGCCATAGGTTTTTGGAATGCTCCTGTGACCAGTCAAAAAGTCACACATAGCTAACTGATCAAAACCAATTAAAGAATATATGCTCCACAGTCTCTCCACTTTTCTTACAAATCATCATAACTTTTCCAGAATTCCCAGTCTTTCCTCTGAGAGAGAAATTATCTGAAATAATCTGAATACACACTAGACCCTCATTACATTAATGTTCCTCCAGTTCTTTTGTCTTCTCTAGTAAATAGTTTTGCTTATGCTTTCAAGGGATGTAATTCAGAATCTAATAAGTCAGCAAAAAAGGGGGGGAAAAGGGGGAAAAAAGGCAAATAACTACACTCTCCTACCCCATCCTGAGGAAGAAGCCATTAAGTGAGGCTCCTATTTGTCCTTTGTCACAAGGGTCATTGCTAAATTTCAAAATATATAAAGGGAGGTGCAGATTTCTGCCAACTATTCTAAAGGGATGAAGCAGAATATTTGCCAGTATTCTAAGTCCAGAATCAAATATTGCCAGTTTAATCTGTTCTGTGTAACTAAGAGCCTGATTGCAAGACAACAAGGGAAGTCTAGGAAGACTTCCACTGGATTCAGGTTTCGGTTGACAGGCTCAGGTCACAAGAAGATGAGGCAAAGTTTGGTGACTTTGGGCCTTATGTTTTCTTAAACTTTTAAGTACAGAAAAGACTCTTGTTGAACTAGGCTATCTGCAGTGCTCCTCCCCACAGTAGCCCCACCCCATAAACATATTATGATCCTGATGAATCACAGTTCTACAAGGGGCAATCCATGTTACTGGCATGCAATATTTCCTAGACACCTTTTAGTAAATATTGCTCTCTTTCATTCAGCTGCATATCTGGAAAACAATAGGTATATTATGTTTATTAATATTTATTAATTGATTGATTCTAGAATTTTATTTCATTATTCATGGGTTGTGTGTTCTCAGTTACCTGTCCCATAACTCTAAGTCATCAGATTATTATCAATGTGTCAATTAACCACTCTTCCCCACCTCACTACATTCAAAGGACTAAAGAAATGTAGTGGATAAAGTAATGGACCCTGACCAGGAAGACCTGAGTTCAAATCCAGCCTTGAATACTTGTTAGCAGTGTGGCCTTGGGCTAGTAATTTATCCTGTTTGCCTTAGTTTCCTCATCTATAAAATGGGACTGATAATAGTAACTACCTCCCAGGAGAATTGAGAGGATCAGATGAGATAATATTTGTCAAATACTTAGCAGTATCTGGCATAATAGGTGCTTAATAAATTTTCCTTCCTTCCTTCTTTCCTTCATTCCTTCCTTCCTTCCTTCTTTTCCTTCCTTCCTTCCTTCCTTCCTTCCTTCCTTCCTTCTTTCCTATTCACCACAAGTTGCTTTCAGAGAGAAATATTAGCATAACAAAAACAAAGGAGATACTTTCAAGGTGTTTGATGAGCTCAGTTCAGGAGGTTATAAAAAGTCTTGAATTATACAAATCCTAGTACCCATATTTAATAAATTTCAGTCATAGGTATTGAACAAATAGTACAGGAAATCCATGGGATCTTGTTAATTTTTATGATGGGGTGGATGGAAATTTATGATATGTTGAAGACTGAGACAATAACTTGACTGTGGGGGACAGAGGGGGATGTAGGCTCTCTGACACCAGATGCTGGCCAATTGGAAAGAGTAGCCTGAAAATGTAATAGGGTAAGTCAATTTGAGAGATACTGATCATGTAATGGTAGAGTTCAGGATTCTAAGGAAGGGATAAAGGAAAGGGAGCAGAACAAAGCAAATGGAACTTCAAGAATATCGAGTTTAGTAAGCTTAGAGCAAAAGTAAGAATGATTTCACACACACACAGTAAGCATAAATGAATAAAGGTTCTAGGAGAGCTGGCATTTTCTACAAGGTATATTTGGAGCACAAGAAAAGACTTCTGTCTGATTAACCTGCTTTGAAAACTAGACACTGGTATACATTTGAAGAGTTTTTGATTGAGTTGATGACTGTAAGCTCCTCTTTGGATCATATGATTCAGAACTGGAGGGAGTCATCAAAAATGATCTTATCATTTTGAAGAGAAAGAAACTGAAACTTTGAACTCAAGAAATTTGATCAGAAATACACCATTAAGAAAACAGTAGCGCTGAGATTTGAACCCAGATGTTCTGATTCCATATTGAACCTCCTATGGGATATATACAATACAAATATCATTTTACATGCCTGTTACATATACAATCATGCAATAAATATTCATTGATGGTTGAAGATGAAATGACAGTGATAATTCTTGGTCACGACAGTAATTAGTTGGGGGAAAAGAACTGGTTGAACGGAAGTATCCAAGAACTTGCATCAACCCTTTGTTTCTTACTGATTTCCCTATAAAGAGGTAAGAAAAGGAGAGGGTGGGACAGTTACTAATTTGAACTATAATTTTAATCCAAATAAACCATTTAGTCACAGCATAAAATTCATATTGCTATTAGTACAAATATTTTCCTGTACTTATTCTGAAGATTATAATATGGAATTTATTTTTGACAGTTTCCTTGGTCTCTTTTATTTCTTTTTCCTTAGTTCTTTTTATTTTTGTCTCTTCTGGTTTCTAGATCTCTTAATTCCTAAGCTATATAGGTTTTGAATCACATTTTTCCCAACTACATTCCTAATATGTATAAATAGTGATGACATACTAGATTTTTCAGAGATACTGAGACTTTTTAGTTGTGTAGCAATGGTGATTCATAGGATTAAATGGCCTTTGAAGTGCCTTCCAGCTCAGAGATTCTACAATTCTTTTGTGACTCTTTTGAAAAGGAATTCCATCTATTTCTTGAATGACTAGCCTCATCACTTAACTTCTCTCAGTTTCTGAATATCTAAAATTTGGTAGTTGATAATTTCTATTAAGGTCATTTCTAAATCTATAATCCTATATCCAAGGATAATAATATGAATTTCTTCAAAACTTTTTTGCTCTTTGTTAAACCTGAACATTAGTGATGAACAAATGTATCATAAAATTTGGGCATATTTCCATCTATGAAAAAAAGGGAAAAGAAGGCAGAGATGATCTATGGTCTGTGACTATAGCATGTTTCCATCACCTTTTTGTCATTCTCCCATACAGACATAAATGATGCTCAACAAAGCCTATCTACTACATCCACTCAATTTTGTTATTACAAAAAAATAACAGACTGAAAAATCATTTGATTTTCTTCTAATTCCTGATAAAATCTCATTTTCTATTGATTATCTCCAATTTATCCTTTCTGGATCTTGTTTGTATATAATTGTTTTCATGTTGCCACCTCCATTAAAATGTGAACTCCATGAAAACAGGCACCATTTTTGTCTTTCTTTCTATCCCCAAGTGCTTAACTCAATGGCTGATACAAAGTAGATGTTTAATAAATATTTATTCAAAATTAAAAGGAAGAGTAGTGCTGTTTTTAAAAATGAAAAATCAACCAGAATGTTCCCAGTTTATTATATATTTATAATATATTACTGTATTAGTAAGAAAAAATTTTAATTCCTGCCAGGCATGAAAGTATAGTTACTGTTAAAATAGAGAGATGTTATTGTAGAATTGAAAGAACATTCAATCTGGAAGCAGAAAAACTACAAGTGATGCTCAACTCTGCCATTTATTGACTGTGTTGCTTTAGGCAAATCATTTAAACTTTCTTGACTTCACTTTATTCACTTTAAAAATGGGGATACCATAACACACTTTGCTTATCTCATAGTGTCCTTTTGTGGATCAAATGAGAATTTTTTAAAAAATGTATAGTGCTACAGAGACAAATATTAATACTACCAAAGAGGTCCTAGGGACTTTGCCATCCACAAGTGTCCCTGAAAAACATTGCCTTGGAAGTTTCTATATCCATAGAAAGAAAATAAAAATACATATATTCTTTTGTTGAATTAGGAGGAGCTGTATGGTTGCAACAGAGACCCCCAAAGCCTGAAAGTCAACTTGGGTTTTTACTACCCCATATAATGCCCTGATCACTTTTATTCTGTGATGTTAATAGTAAATTTTTCTTGACCACTTCCACATTGTACTCTCTTTGTGTCATCCTCATCTGCCCATCATTTGCAATTGTCCACCTCTGGAATCTTGGATTCTGCAAGTGAAGGGAAAAAAAGTGAATTAATAGGTGAACTTTTGTCTTATCTTGCCCAGAACCATCTCAACCTCTCTCCCCTGTTACTTTGTACCTGTGTGTTTCTTTCTACATTCAGAATGCAAGTTCCTTGAGGGAGGGGGGCTATTTTGCTTCCAGGGTTTAAAAGAGTACCTAGAATATATTGTAAGTCTTTATTTAATACTCTTGCTATAGAAAATTATCTATAATACTGTCCAGTTTACCACTTGAAATATTATTTCTGTGGAATTACCTCTTATAATATTGTTTTAATTAAGATTTTGTTTTTTGTGGAATCAGTTAATGAGATTAAGTAGGACATGACTGAATATCATTGATAGCACATATTTAGCCTTTATTCAGTAGTCAGCATTTTTCTCAATAATGGAACTTTTTGCATACCCTGACCTATCCAGAAACTTATGTGCAACTAGAGTGTAAACTTCATGAGAGCAGGGATTGTTTCACTTTTGTTGTATCCCTTAAAACTTCTAAATGTCTGCAATGTAGCAAGTTGTTGTTTGATTGACTATCCTAAATAAACAGAACTGTATTTCTTGTTATTTGGTCATTTTTCAGTCCTGACTCCTCCTGATTCCTCTTGGGTTTTTTTTTTTTTTGGCAAAAAAACTGAAGTGGTTTGCCACTTTCTTCTCTAGCTCATTTTCAGATGGGGAAACTAAGACAAACAGGAATAAATGACTTTAATTTAAATTAATTAATGACTTTAATAGGTTAGCCCAAAGTTAGTAATTGTCTGGGACCAAATTTGAACTTAGATGTTCCTGACTTCAGACTTGTCACTCTCTCCACTATGCTACCTAGCTGCCCCATGTACTATATTATCCAGGAATATATAAGATATGTATTTTTGGTAAAGCCCCTATACATTTCTAGTAAGAAAATTTCCCATGTATTGAAATGTAAAAGTCCATTAATGACATATCAGAATTTTTATTAATCAGTAAAGCCAAAATATTCATCCAATACTTTGCATGCTGTTCTGTTAACTATCAAGCAATATACAAACAAAACATAAAGCCATTGTTCTAGTCACTCTTCACTATTCTTCACACTCTATATCTAATCCACAACTTTTCATTTCTTCCTTCACAATTCCTCTTACAAAAGAGTTCCTTTCTCTCCACTCATATTGTTACTTTTCTAGTTCAGGTCCTTCTCATTTCTTTTCTGGATTAATGGGAAAACCTCCAAATGCTTTCTCTGATTTGAGTATGTTCCTTTTCCCAGCCCATGCTACATATAGCTAAGAAAATCATTTACAAATGCCCATGTCTGTCCCTTCCTCTCCCCTGCCTAAGAAATGTTTATGACTCCCTAATGCCTGTGAGACAAAATACACATTCCTTATTGATAAATAAAAACCTTCCTGATCTGACTCCAGGTTACCTTTCCAGACAATTCTTATCAATCCTCATTTTTATAATGTTTTGGTCAAGCCTACTTATTTTCTGTTTTTCAGACTTTGTCTTCTCCTGCCTTCCTACCCTTGCATAGATAAGGTCCCTAAGACTGAAATGAATAGTGTAGCCTTATTCAGAATGACATGTGTTTGAATTTGGTCTCAGTTACTTGCCAGCTGTGTGATTCTGAGCAATTTGCTTTCATTTCCCTCCTGACTGCAAGCCGCCCTCTTTGGACTTCTCCTTCATGCTCTCATTGACTTTTTATAAGAAACCTCACCATCCTACAAGATTGCATCATCCTTGATACTGAAAACTTCTTAGTACCCTCAGTACACTCTATCTCTCTGATTGGAGGGCAGACCAAAGAAACACCTCCCACTCCTTCTCCAAAATCTCCCTTTAAGGAGAGTGCGTATCTCTCCATTTTTCTTCAGGTTATAGGACTATATTTTTTGGAACTTCTCCATTATGCTTTGGATGCTTTTTTTGTACTTTCTCCTGTCCCACTTGTCAATTCCCTTTTGGGTTATTATCCTCTCCCTGTTCAAACTAGAAACTGCCAGAATGAACACTTTAAGATATTTCATTGAACCTCTGTGGAAATACTGAAGCATCACTGCCCTTGACCTATTCTCCAAAATGGAGAACCTTTAGAAGGAACTCAGTAGGAAAGAAGGAGACCAAGTCTTGTGGAGGTGGAGGTAAGAAGGTCACAGGGCTAAGGAATGTTCTAGAGTGGGAAAGAAGTTGAGTTGTGGTGGAAAAGTTCTGAGAGTCCAGCTGCAGAGAGAATGTGGCATGGCTCATTATGCTCTTATTAACTTTCTAATTAGGAACTTCACCATCCTGCAAAATTGTAGGAAAAAAATTAATAAAAATGACTAGTATCTATATAGCCATTCAAAATTTTCAAGGTACTTTATAAAAATTATATCTTTTTATCCTCATTACAATACTAGAAAGTATTGGCATTATTAACTGAGGCAAAGATAGATTAAAGTGAATTGCCTATGGTCACACAGCTAGTAAGGGGCTAAATTGGATTGAATCTGGTCTTTCTAGGTCTAGGTCCAGCACTCTTATCTACTATGCCACCTAGTTACTAAATAATAACTATAAGGCACTGTGTAGAGAATGAAAAAATAAGACAAAAATAGTCTCTGTTCTTAAGAGAAGAGCAGAATGGCAGAAACAATAAATACATAAATTGATACATACAAGATAAATATGAAATAGATGTAAAGTAACCTTAGAGGGTAGACTTTAGTATTTAGGTAGTGGTCGTGGTGGTGGTGGTGGTGGTGGTGGTGGTGGTAGTGGTAGTGGTGGTGGTAGGGTAGAAAAGGTCTAAGAGTACTATATAAGCAAAGACCCCAATACATTGATTACATCTGCTGTAGAGGATATTAGAAAAATATGAAGAAGAATCACACACTGTGAAAAAGAGTAGATAAATTGAAACTTCACTTGAGGAAGGAGGGCTTTCATAAATAAAATTATGGATTAAGTGAAATATTAAATGACTCATTCCCATATTGGGCATTTACTGACTTTCTTCTATATGGCACATAATCTTAAAGAAACAAACAAATGGGTCAATATATCATTATCTGATTTTCCTTTTCCCCTTCTTTTCACTGGTCTTGTCAACCTAAATAATTTCCCAGTACTCACTCTTCCCACATCCATAAGCCATTCTGTGTTCACTCTTTTATCTTTTAATTTAAGTAAAATGTAAAGGCTTCTATTATAGGAAGCTAGATAATAGAAAGAATAGACTATTGGACCTAAAAACAGGAAGATCTGAATTCAAACCTGGTCTTGGACACTTACTATATGTACCTAGACAAGTCACAGCCTCTATATGCTTCAGTCTCGTCAACAGTAAAATGGGGATCATAATAGGATCTGTCTCTTTGGAACATTTGAGGATAAGTTGAGATAACAAGTGTAAAGTGCTTTGCAAACCTTATAAAACTAGGTGAATATTAGTTATTTTTATTATATGATTATTGCATTTTCCACAGTTCTTATCTCTATCAATGCATTTTTTTCTTTTATGGGACTTATGACTCTTTTTGAGAAAAGATTCAGATTCAATGGAAAAATGAAGGAAATTCACTTGATAATAATATTTGTTTCTGCAGTTGGCAGAATTCCATCTTTAAATATCTACTTCACAAACTTCAGTCAATTCATTGAATCTGGTAGCTCTGTTTTAGGAAAACCTGAAGCAAAATCCATTAAGGATATTTAGGTTCCTTTCATTCATGAGTGGAAAGTATGAGAAAAGAAAAGCGTCTTATCTTACTATGCCTAGCCCGTCAGTTAAGAGGAAAAATTGTCCTTTAACTCTTCTCTGCTTTCTATTCTGAAACTCTCTGGGCAACATTTATGTCATCTGTAAAAAGCAGGTAATGATATGAAGTGAATTTAAAACAAATAAAAAGAAAGGGTAAGAGGTGGACTCAGAATCTGATTTTAGCCAAATAGGAGGTTCAGAGGTAACAAGAATAAATACCAGGGTCTTTCTAGCAAGTACTGGGCCTTATGGTGACACCAATGGGTCATGGGATATGGTTGTGCTATTCAAGCTGTTTTCCAAATACTTTAAATTAAGTATTAATATATCTTTTTAGTTCTATTATCTCACAATTATTTTAAGTTTTCTGATCATAATCATATATATATATATATATATATATATATGATCTATATCCACTTTAAAAGGAGAAATTTCACCAGTCTCATAACTAATAAGAATCTAAGATCTTCCTGCCTCCAGGTTTATGCTCTAGCCACTATACCATCTATCTGCTACCATGCCGATGTAAAGTTAGCAAGACTTGAGTTCAAATTCAGCCTTAAACATTTTCTAGTTTTATGATTTTGAACAAATTATTTAGCATCTAAGTATCTCAGTTACTTCATTTGTATAATAAGAGGGTTGAACCCAGTGGTCCCTCGAGTTCCTTCTAGTTTTAAATCTCTGCTCCTATAAGGACCTTAACATGCATCAGAGGAAAGGCACAATATAATATAAATTATATGAGGGATATAATATGATAATATCAATAGTTTTACTATTGATGTTACTAGCAATTATATATCATATTATATTAAAAATAATGTAATTATGTTAATTTTTCTATATATGAGTACATATTTGTGTAGATCATATGTGTATTTGAATATATATGTATATGCATAGACAAGAAAATGCAAAACAGGTATAAGGTAACCTTTGATGGGAAGGTACTAGGTTAGAGAATTGGAAAAAATCTTTAAAAAAGCTAGTGTTGAACTGAGTCTCAAGCAATGGAGTGGAGAAGTGAAAGCATTGAACACATGATAGAAAGCTATATCATCAATCTTAATGGACCTGCTCATTCCATCAGGGCAATAATCAGGGACAATTTTAGGGTATCTGCAACAGAGAATGCCTTCTGTATCCAGACAAAGAACTGTGGAGTTTAAATATAGACGAAAGATTATTTCCTTCAATTTTTTTTAAAAAATTGTCTTATGTACTACATTATTTTCCTGTCTCTAATATTTTATTTCTTCCCCAAGGATATGTTTTTTTTCTCTCAACACATTCAATTTTGATCAATGCATAGCATGGAAACAATGTAAAGATTATCAGATTGCCTTCTATGAGGTGGAGGGAGGAGGGAAGGGAGGGTGGGGCAAAATTGTAAAATTCAAAACCTTACAAATGATAGGTAGAAACTACTATTGTATATAATTGGAAAACAAATAAAATCTTTATATAATTAAAAAAAGTTAGATCACACTGTGCTGAAGGGAGAGGAAACATTGTGTGTAAGGAAAAAATTAAGCCTATTTGTCTTGCCTCTGAAGACAAGGACATCAGGGAAGTGATGCCATAAACACATGAACTGTATTTGAGTGAGGAGGTTTTATGCTAAGTCCACACTTTCTCCTCCAGTGTCATCTGGATCTGGTGACCGGATATGAATCAGGATGAGTGAAGATGGTCCTGGATATTAGGTAATAAGGATTAAGTGATTTGCCCAAAGTCACATAACTACTAATTGTCAAGCATTTGAGGCTAAATCCAAACTCCCATCCTTCTGAATCCAAAGCCAGTACTCTATCCACTGTGCCACCTAGTTGCCCTAGAGTGTCTCGAAACTATACATAGGATCCAGAGAAGAGGAGACCATACTGTGAAGGCTTTTAAATGCCCCCCCAAAAGGAGTTTATATCTGATCTTTATATTTAATTTCAGAGGTAATAGAGAGCCATGGGTGTTTACTGAGCATTAGATAATGTGATCAGATCTGACAAGCACACCAAAACCTTGATTCTGTTTAGTTCCTCTTACCTTTATCTGAACTTCATATTAAACAGCCCACTAATATGGCTCCACTCTGATACTCATGTGTGAACATGATGTTTTTTTTTTCTTACCAGCTCATTAAGGAAAGGATACTTCCTTCTAGGATTTATGACTAGAATTTTAGTAGGTATCATCAGGTGAATAGCCATATTTTGATAGTATAGATTCATGTGACAATGATCAAGGCTTTGCCTAGAAATGAATGACAAAAAAGAAAACAAGAATAAAACACAAAATCCAGTTAATTTTGTTTTTTCATACCATAAAAATTATTTGTTAAACTAAATGGGGGGGCCAAGATGGCGACAAGAAGGGGTCAAGTCTTAGGAGCGCTCTGATAAAATTCATCAGCTAAGGACTCTAACTAAACTTTCAAGAGACAGAACCCACAAAGGGACCCAGTGAGGCAGTTCTCCTACTCAAGGTAACTGGGAAAAGAGCAGAAAGGCTCTGCTCCCCAGGACTGGAGAGGCAGCCCGCCAGAGGGGTGGCCTGCCAGAGGGGTGGCCTGCCAGAGCCAAAGAACCTCAGCCTCCCGGAGGCAGCCCCAGGGCACTAGGAGTCTCAGCTCACAGCAGCGGGGGAGTCTCCTGAGCTGCACCCCGAGGAGCACTGGGCACAAAGTGGGGGAACAGCGGGGGACCTCTGCCAGAGCGAGCACATGGAGCCCAGCCCTCAGGGCACACAGCAAACAGCATCCTCTTTCCCCAGCCCAGATCCAGGAAACAGAAGCAGGCAGAGCCAGTAAGCAGGAGCCCCCAGGGCATGAGCCCATTGAGCTGAGGGAAGGGAGTGAAGAGAGACTGCAGACCTCTGTCCTCTGCCCCTGAAACAGGACTCAGGGGCTCTGACCACATTCAGATCCTGATCGCAGTCTAGGCCCCCCCATAGAACAGCAGCAGCCCCCACCTCAGCCCCTTGGCAGAGGGGGGCGCTTATGGTCATTCACAGATCAGGAGGGAGGACAGAACCTCACACACTGAGACCCTTGTGGGAGTGTCCCAAAAGCTCAAGAAACACCCCAAACCAGGCCCAGGCTGGGAACATGAGCAAGCAGAGAAACAAAAAGAAGACTATTGAGAAATATTTTGCAAATGAGCCCAAGAAGGACCAAAATACTCAGTCTGAAAATGAGGAAGCACAAGCTCCTGCATCTAAAGACTCCAAGAAAAACAGAAATTGGGCTCAGGCTATGATAGAGCTCAAAAAAGACTTTGAAAATCAAATGAGGGAGTTGGAAGAAAAACTGGGAAAAGAAAGGAGAGAGATGCAGGAAAAACATGAAAATGAAGTCAGCAGCTTAGTCAAGGAAATCCAAAAAAATGCTGAAGAAAATAGCATGCTAGAAAGCAGCTTAGGTCAAATGGATAAAACAGTTCAAAAAGTTATTGAGGAGAAGAATGCTTTAAAAAGCAAAATTGGCCATGTGGAAAAAAGAGATAAGAAAACTCTCTGAGGAGAATAAATCCTTCAGACAAAGAATAGAATTCAGCAAGATTGATGAATTTATCAGAAATCAGGAATCAATACTTCAAAACAAAAAAAAAAAAAAAAGAAAAATTAGAAGAAAATGTGAAATATCTCATTGAAAAAACAACTGATATGGAAAACAGACTTAGGAAAGATAATTTGAAAATTATTGGAATACCTGAAAGTCATGATCAGGAAAAGAGCCTTGACATCATTTTCAAAGAATTACTACAGGAAAATTGCCCTGATATTCTAGAAGCAGAGGGCAAAATAGAAATGGAGAGAATCCACCGATCCCCCCCGAGAAAGAGATCCCAAAAAACCAGCCCCTAGGAATATTATAGCCAAGTTCCAGACCTCCCAAGTCAAGGAGAAAATATTACAAGCAGCCAGAAGGACACAGTTCAAATATCATGGAGCTGCAGTCAGGATCACACAGGACTTAGCAGCAGCTACATTGGAAGCTCATAGGGCTTGGAATACAATATACCAGAAGGCAAGAGAGCTTAGAATGCAGCCAAGAATGAACTACCCAGCAAGGCTGAATGTCCTTTTCCAGGGAAAAAGATGGACTTTCAATGAACCAGGGGAATTTCAAAGGTTCCTTTTGTAATGGCCAGAGCTGAACAGAAGGTTTGATCTTCAGATACAGGACTCAGGTGAAGCATGGAGATTGGAGGAGAGGGGGGAAATATGAGGGACTTAATGAGGATGAACTGCATGTATTCCTGCATAGAAAAATGACACTGATAATACTCATATGAACCTTCTCAGTTAATAGAGCAGGTAGAGAGAGCTTTTATAGTTGAAGCACAGGAGAAAGATGAATTCAAAGATAAAATATGGTGTAAAAATGGAGTCAATAGAAAAAAAGGGAAATGGAATGGGAGAAAGAAAAAGAAGAGGGGGAATAGGCCAAGATATTTCACATAAGATTTTTTTTATTACAATGAGCTATTGCAATGATATGGAAGGGGGGAGGCAAGGGGGAATGAGGGAAACTTTGCTCTCATCAGAGATGGCTAGGAGAGGAAACAGCAAATATACTCAATGGGGTATAGACATCTGGAGTAAGAAGGAGGGAGGAGCAGGGGGAAGGGGTGGGGATGTGAATAAAGGAGGAGAGGATGGACCATGTGGGGAGAGTGGCCAGATATAACACATTTTCTTTCTTACTTCTTGCAAGGGGCTGGGAATGGAAGGCCTGCCCAGGACCACAGGGCCAGGTGGATTCTGGGCCTAAGGGGTGGTATGGCTCAGGGCTTCTTGGCCCCAGGACCAGAGATCTGTCTGCTGCACCACTCAGCGACCCTACAGCAGAGTCATAGTGAAAGGAGAGAGAAAATAGAGTACATGGTAGTGGAGAAATAAGAAAGGAGGGAGTTGCGATCAGCAATGGCAATGGTGGAAAAATATGGAAATAACTTTTGTGATGGACTTATCATAAAGAATGAGATCCACCCATGACAGAGTTGTTGGTGTTGGAACAAAGACTCAAGCACATTTTTTGTTATGACCATTTGGGGGAGGGTGCAGGGCAAGTAGGCCTGGATGGCCTGCCTGGGGCCACATAGCGGAGTGATCTTTGGGTGTCTGGGGCCGGATTTGGACCCAGGTGCTCCTGGCTCAAGGGCCAATGC
Organism: Macrotis lagotis; assembly: GCF_037893015.1. Lineage (NCBI taxonomy): Eukaryota > Metazoa > Chordata > Mammalia > Peramelemorphia > Peramelidae > Macrotis > Macrotis lagotis. The sequence continues at coordinate 588,929,574 of NC_133658.1, forward strand.
TCTGTCTCCCACCTAACCATCCCTACTATTATTACTATTTTATTTTATTTTGGGTCTTTTTTTCCTTTCTTTTTTTTTGTTTTTTTGCAGGGCAGTGGAGATCGGATGGCTTGCATGTCACACGGCTGGGTGATTGTTGGGTTTACGAGGCTGGATATGGACTTGGGTGCTCATGGCTCCAGGGCTGTTGCTTCATCCATTGCGCCACCTGGCCATACCTACAATTATTACTATTATTATTTTTTTATTTTAATTTTTTCTCTCCCCTTTACTTTTTTCACCCAAACAAGTCTATCTATATTCATGGGGGAGGAGGGGTATTTTGTTTACTTGTAAACAAGAATATTTTATTAATGTAAAAAAAACCATTTGTACAAGATGAGAATAAAAAATAAATTTAAAAAGAAAAAAATTAAATAGCACAAAATTCTACATACATGCAACAAGTTTAAAGGAATGTTTTAAAAGTAAAGTTAAATTTTAGTGTCAGATTTAAAGAAATATAAATACTCAAGTACAAATTGTATTTCTCATTAAATTTAACACTATACTTTATCATCACTTAATGCCTGGCTATCTTCATTCTGCTGTAGGGATGTTTCTCTTATTTCTACAATGGGTGCCAAAAAACCATTGCAGCAACAGTTTCCCTCTTTGCTAGTGTTAATTGCCTTTGTTGCCAGGACTAATTGAACTAGTGAAAGAACCTTATCTTAGACTGTGTTCTGCTCATCTGAGGGACCGAAAGTCCCTGTACTTTCTTTGCACAGGAGAGAACTACTTTCTCTCCATGCGGCTTTTCTCTGCTCCAAGTGGTTCCTTTCAGCCAGAAAGAGAGATTAAGGAAGCACTCTTGTGTGTGCATTCAGAACTTCATGATTCCCTCATGACAATTTTTGCCAATCAGGAGAGGATTCCTGCTCCATTTGACTTCTTTTCTTCCTGGAGCTAAAATTATTCATTAATTACTTAAACTTATGTAGGACAGACCTCTCTCTTATAGCAGATCTCCCTGAATTCCTTTAAAGTCAGCCTTCACTAGGTTTATTCAAGGAGACATGCTCTGTTCTCTTTCTTCTTGAAAAATTTCAAATGCCCTTTAACAGAAACTCTAGAGTCTAAGTTCAGAGGGGCTGGATTTGAATCCTACCAGTGTCATTGACTACTTAGGATCCCTTTCTGATACTCTATTAGAAAGTAAACTCCCCAAGGGCAAATATTGTTTTGCTTTTGCCTTTTCATTCCAAATGCTAAGTGCATAGATACTGTATTAAGAAATGTTTGTGAATTGATTGACTTTTCTATCCTAGAATCGATGGTCTGTCTTTGCTAATATCCTTGATGCCCTCACTTCCCACTCAATCTTTCAAAGTTTCAGTTGTGTCATTCTTGGATGACTTCTGCACATACTTTCTCCTGGAACATAGAAGAACATACTAAAATATTTTGAGCCGAACCTTACAACTACAATAAGACAACTCTCAGCTATTTTTCATTCAGCTTTCATTCATTCTCTCATATACTACCCCAACTTGTCTCCCAGACTTTTCTAAATTCCTAAACTCCTCTTACACCTTATTTTGGCAGGTAACTTTACTTCCCTTTCAGTCATTTTTCAGTTATGTCTGACTCTTTGTGACTCCAATTGGGTTTGGCTTTTTTTGGCAAAGATACAGAAGCAGTTTGCCATTCCATCTGCAGCTCATTTTATAGATGAGAATACTGAACAACAGGGTGAAGTGACTTGCCCTAAATCTCACAGGTTACAGGTTTTTGAGGTCATATTTGAACTCAGAAGGTAGAGTTTTCCTGACACCAGACCTGGCAGTCTATCCACTATACCACCAAACTTCCCTTTAGCTCCTATTTTATTAATAAAATTGATCTAGCATCTTTCAATTTAAATATGCTTCAAATTACTACATCCATCTTTAGTGTCTTTTTAGTCTCAGGAGAATAGTTTTTCTTCTCATACCCAATCATTACATTTGTTATCTGAGTCTCCTCCCTTTCTACTTCACTGGGACATGTCTAAGTCAATGTTCAACTCTGTCAAAAATCTGTCTTCATTGGATGCTTCATTTCAGCCTTCAAACAAGTGTAGGTATACCTAATTTGAGGTAGGTATACTGAGGTGTAGGTATACTGTAATTTGAGACCGGAAGAGGTTAAGTGATTTGTTAAATATAACATAACGAGTAAGTTTCTGAGGCAAGATTCACATCCAGATCTTTTTACTTCAAATTCACTGTGTCTTTCATAACGTTACAGCCTTATCTGTAACTCAAAAAATTTACTTGTTTCAGTCATAGTCGCAAAAGCAGTAGTTAGTAGTAGGATTAGAGGCTTGGCCTATTCCATTGTTGTATGTAACTCCAGTCCAGGAAATGATGGAGAAAATGATACTAGGCAAGAAAGGAACAATGGCAGAAAGACCTAAAGTGACCTCAGGTTAAAATCCAACTATATAAGCCTCTTAGACATACAAAAGGGCCAACAGAAACAGGATCAATGCAGCAAAGGAAATGTCATGGAACTCTAAAGAATGTTCATAATGCTGTTTTATGATGATTAAGGTTCTGTCCTAATAAAACTAATTTAATTATTCTATAGTTTAAAATGTGCTTTCTAAGGCACTGTATGGCAAAAGTAGACAATATTTTTGGTAGAGACAGTAAGAACCACTAGGCAGTATTTCCTTAGATGAGCCTAAAATATTTTTTAAAACTGATATAATTGTGAAGCATGTCCTACAAGGAATCCAAAATGGAGATAGATTTCCTATAAATGGTAAGATCTTCAATATGTTCCTGGTTTGCAGATGACATTAAATTGGTTGAGAATCCTATAGAGGCTCCTAAACTACAATCACTAGATAGAATATTAGAATCAGCAATACCTGATGTCAAATCTGCCCTCAGGCACTAGTATGTGACTTGTTGTGTCAATAGTTCTATGATTTTGCATAAGTTATACAACCACTGTCTGCTTCTGTTTCAGCAGCAAGGTAGTTCAAATAGGTAGAGTGCTGGTCCTAGAATTGGGAAGATTCATCTTCTTGAATTCAAATTTGGCCTCAGATATTTACTAGTTGTGTGATCCTGGGCAAATCACTCAGCACTCTTTGCCTCAATCTCTCTATTTGTAAAATGAACTGGAGACGAAAATGGCAAACCATTTTAGTATCTCTGTTAAAAAAAAACTCTAATAGAAGTTAGAAAGAGTTGGGCATGATTGAACAACAGCAAAATAAGGACAATAATAGCACTTATCTCTCTGAGTAGTTGTGAAGATCAAATGAGATAAAATATGTAAAACATTAGCACATTTCCTAGAACATTATAGATGCTTTTAAATCTAGATGAAGAAGACACATGGTCTATTTTATGAGTTGTAGTTGGATATGAATGGATAATGATCTTGAACAGATACTTTAGATATGTGAGAATTAAAATTGTTCAACCTACAATAAAAGAGACTGAGGCAGAGTTCTAAAGTAAAGGGAGTATGGTCATTAATGAAACGAACCTTAGATCTTTCTTATGGTCTGAGATGCCACCTACTTTCAAGGTCTTATTTTTAATTTGACTTGATACACAAATATGCAAAAGAGTCATGTTGAAATACAAAATCTCATTGATTGAAAGACCTTGCTTCCCAAGCCAAAAAATGATTCATCAGCTAAAAATAGTATGTCAGCAGGATGGGGGAGGGAGGGATCAGGTTTGGTAAAGTACAGGACATCTCTACCAACTAAGTGGTCATAAGATGGTCACCAGCTCATGTTGAATGAGAGATAATGGTCCAGAAATGCAAAAATATGTTGGGGGACTTTCCAAAACATCAAGGCATCTACCCATGTTGGATTTAGACATAGAATTTGAGCAAAACAGGATGAAGACACCTTTGTCAACATTCTTGTGGTTGCATAAATGACCCTTATAACAGTCTACAAGTAGTGAACATTACATTATGTAGAATATCAAACTGATTAATACTAATTGTGAAAGAGTAGGGGTACAAATGAATTATTTCTTACAAAAAGACAAGAGGGAGAACCCAGAATTGAGAAGAGGGTAGACTGAATTTAATTCAGGAAATTATATTCTGCATTGAATAATTTAGATAATAATAATTCATTATAATTATTATTCTGACAATGCCAAATGACAACTCTCTCAAGACTCAAAATTGTTAGTCAGCTAAAGAGGAATGGAAAGATACATGAGGGTACCAATAGGTACCAATAGGTACCAACCAGTGTTGACTTATTAAGTAAAAATGATATAAGTGGTATAATGAAGGAAATGTATAATTTGGAAATGAAATAGGGGAGATTTGTAATAGTTGAAATAATTTAAACATATTACTAGGGGAATGTTAAAAAATATTTGTTTATCACAGGGAAATTTCCTATGCTAATTTTATTGATTCTTTGAAGCAAATCTAGACATGTATATTTAATTTTGTAACTCTAATACTTTATACAATAAATTTTATTGGTGCCTTGGTTTTTGTACCAAAATCATTTCCTGTTATGTAACCATGTCATTCATTATGGTCTGAGATTAACATATATGGATTGACACAAGCCAATCTCTTTTTTCTCTCCCTCCCACCCTAATAATCCATCCCTTTTGTTGCAAAGGAAAGTAGCTATGGAATACCAACAGATATAGTAATAGTATGTACTAGAATTCTCCTTTGGTCTTCCCCCACTTCTCCACAGAGAATAAGGATGTATTTTTTTGGTCTTTTCCACTCTGATTAGTCATTGCATTTAATCTGAGCTAAATTACCTTTAGTGATGTTTTCATGTACTTTGTTGTACATATTGTACTCAGAGTTCTATCTCTTTACTCTGTACTTATTCATAAAAGTTTATCCACATTTTTCTAAATTCCTACTATGCTGTCTTTCCCCAGTGTGATAATAATTATTATATCTATAAATCAAATTTGTTCAACTATTCACCAACTAATTTATTTCTACATCTTTCCAGTCTTTTGCTACCATAAAAAAGTAATATTATGAATATTTTGATATAGAAGAGATTTTTTTGTCTGATGTCCTTGAGGTATAAAAATAATATGTCCAGCTAGCTAAATATAATATTTTAAGGTTTGCAAAGGGCTTTACAAAAATCTCATTCTTGGGGGCGGCTAGGTGACATAGTGGATAAAGCGCTGGCCTTGGAGTCAGGAGTACCTGGGTTCAAATCTGATCTCAGACACTTAATAATTATCTAGCTGTGTGGCCTTGGGCAAGCCACTTAACCCCATTTGCCTTGCAAAAAAAAAAATCTCATTCTTTCTTTACAACAGGTGAATCTGGCAAGTAACTGCTATTATTATGAACATTTTACAGATGAGGAAACTGAGGCAAAAATGTTAAATAATTTCCCCAGGGTTATATAGTTAGTAAGTATCTGAAAGTGAATTTCAGTTGGATATTGGCCCAGTGGTAGAATTACTAATTCCAAGGGTATGTTCAATTTAGTAACTTTTCATGTATAATTCTTATTTTTTTCCTCAGAAAGCTTAGAACAATTTGTAGTTTTGCTAATGGTGTATTACCAAGTTCATTTTCCCTGATGCTGACTACTTTCAGAGTGTTACAACACTATAGGATCATAGCATTATAATTTTTGAGTCCAAAGGATGTTAAAAATCAGAAGTGGAATTTTAAATCAAGTCTTCCAAATTCAAGATTTCACTGTGTCACCCATTCTTTAATCTTTTATCAACTAAGTCAGTTTGGTGGTTATATGATAAACAGTCAGATTTGTTTTACAGAATCAAAGCAGGTGAGAGTTATGAGGAACATCACCATCCATTTAATCTATATTACACATGAAAGGAATTTACATTACATTACATCCTACAAGTGGTCAGACACTACTTGGTGTCTCCTCTCAAAGTAGCTCATTTCACTTTTGGACACTCTAATTGGTACAACATTTTGGTTTTGTTATTGTTGTTTCCCCTCCTGACATCTGGCCTAAACTGGTCTCTTCATAACTTCTGCCCACTGTAGTTGGTTTTACTCTAGTCAAACAGAAATATCCAATTCCTTCTCCCCATGGGAGTCCTTAAAATACTTGAAGACAGGTATGTTCCCATTAAATCTTCTCTTATCCAGGTTAAATATGTCCAGTTCCTTCCTATATGACATGGACTCAGTGTTCATCATCATCCTGGTTATATTCTGGTTCTTTGTAAACTGTATTGATCTCTACTGATAACAATATTCCAAAAGAATTTTGACAAGGACAGAGTACCATGGAGCTATTCTGTATTCCTGGAAGCTATAAATTTATTAAAGCAGACTAAAATTATATTCATTTTTTGGTTGTCACATCATACTAATAGCTCACTAAAACACCTAGATATTTTATTTCTTAGAATAACTGCTGTCTAACCCTTCCCCTTCTTATACTTGTAAAATTCATTGTTTTTGGTACCCTGTAAGACCTTTATATTTACACTTAGGTACAAAAAAAGTCAGCTTCACAAGTATAAGATAGAAAAGACATAATTGGTTACCAGTTATTCTGAAATATTGATCCAAACTTTTAATTATAGAAAAGGCATGAGCCAACTTTCATATATATATATATATATATATATATATATATATATATATATATATATATATATATGTTTGTATTTTCAAGGCTCATTATCTGTTTAGCTTGTCTTTCTTTTCTTATGAGTGATTTGGGGATTTCAGTAGGGTCAAAATGAACAGAGTTTTCTATCAATCTACTTATAGTATAATTTTTGCTAAACTATAATGGAGGAAAGAAATGATCTTTCACCTGGTCTTAGGCTTCCAGAGTCCTATAAGGCTGTTAAAAGAGAAGAGGTGGCTCACTTCTAGCACTGAAATGGTAGAGATAAATCCACAATCCCCAAGGTTAGAGCAGCATATCTAATATGCACTCACAATATTGCTATACATGTATAAATAAAAATTTATTAAATTGGCAAGTTAATTAATTATGGTTTGTGTACACTTCTATTCTTAATAATTATGTATTCAATTAAGGATTTCTGTTTCAATTAGAGTTATTACCACATGAAAACACTTGAGGTGCTTTTCTTCTTACAAAAAGCTAGACTTCTAAAATTCAAACATACTTGAAAAATGGTCTCAGCTTTCATTTACTAAGGTGTTACCATCAAGCATAAACTCCTCCCTAAATAAACATTCAGTTTGGGTTTAAAAATAGTACATGTACTTAATTTCTTTTCCTACTGTGCACATTAAGCCAAGACTTGGTTATATTTTAAATAATTTTACAGCAATGATTGATACAATATTTATCTCTAGTGTCCTATACTGTTTTATATACTGAAATGTATCATCTTCTTGATACCAATATGCTTGAAAGTTTCTATGGCAAGTGATAAGCAAATTGTATAGAATGCTATTGCCCCAGAAAATAAATGGTGTATATCTAGATATGATATATTTAACAACTCTCCTCTTCCCCTCACTCTGACCCCTGATGCAAACTGACTGCTATCAATATGATTTACCCTAGGTACCCTGAACATATTTTATATTAATTCATCTGCATTCTTTTAAATATGTTGCAAAAGGTAGTATATACATCTCCCTTGTTCCTCCCTCATTATTCTCTCTCCTTTAAGTCAATCCATTCTTTAATCCCATCCATAGTAGGTATCTAAATGAATAGCTATTTAACCTTGTTCTCAGTGACAACTGATGGTCAGTTATTAGAAATGTGTGCATTTTATTTGTAAATAAAGTTCTGATAGTTTGAGTCGGGTGAAGTGGTGAAAAAAAATGTTTGTGAAGTAATATATTTTTCCCTACAAATATTTTAAAGTGTTAAAGTATTTGCAACTAGCTTAAATCTGCATATATATGTAATATTCCACTGATAAAAAGGTATTGCTTTTCTTATTCCATCTGTAGCTTAATTGCTACAAAATATTAATTTAATTCAAATTCTTTTTTAGTCACCCCACCTATCTCTATTGCTTCTCATTTTTTCCTGAACTAGATATCACAAGTCCACTATAATTTTACTCAGAATTGTCTTTTTATTTATGTATGCCAAACTAATGATGTAATTATGACTACAAACACCCATATGTTTGGAAAGACCTATTAGACTGGTGCTGTATTTGACCTGATGATTCTGCTTAAAGCAGAAGATTTAATTGGTTCAAAGATTTAATGAAAATCAGTAGTCAGGAAGCTAGTACAAGCATGGACTTTATTGTGATGTTGCACAGCAAGCAAAGACAAAGACATACAAACACACACTATATGGCAAAACAGATATAAGGATTTGGCTACTCACATGAAAGTGATAGGTATTACAGAAAAGATCTTGGGGGAGAGTACATGCTCAAAAGTGGGTCTGAACAGGAAAGTTTTATACCTTAAAGATGAGATTGGATGAGAATTGGTAAACAGTCCCCAGAATGGAAGGGAAAATTGCTAATAAAGCTCAGTTGTGTGGGCCCAAGTCACTTTTTGATAGTTCAATGATAACTTTTGATCAGACCTAAATGAGTAAGTTTCCTGAGACCAGAAATTGAATGAATATTTGAGCTGTTGATTGGGAATCCTAGAAATTGATCTTGGCGTGCAGCTACATTCATCTGGGAGCCTCATCCAGTCATATGCCCCAATCAATCATTTATATGTTAGATAAAAGATCAGAATTAGTTTGGATAGTGGAAAAAACACAGGGAAAAATCTGTCCTTGCTTGCATTTTATGGTCAATAGGATCATAAAGTCTAAATGACTCCATATTGGCATCTGATCATATATACTAGCACATCAAACATTATATTTTCAAAAGTCATAATTATTATACCTAGCTAAAGCTTTCATTCTCATCTAGATATTGGACACCGTGTATTATAATAAAGAGAACATTATATTAAATATATAGTAGCTTGTCTATTTTAGATATTCCTGATGTTTAATTTCACCAGCATAGTAAATTTCTGGTAAGGAAGTCATTTTGATCAATATAGATCAACAATTATTCTTTAACTTATATTCTTACAGCATTACCTGGGGCACTTAGAGTTTGACTTACCTACTTACTATTAATATGTATGATGAAGGACCTGAACCCAGGCTCCCTAACTGACGGGCTTTCTATTTATTATGCTATGTTACCTTTCCAACTATTAAATAGGTTAAGGATTAGATATGATTTCATTAATAGTTCAAATTCTGGATAAAGAAACTTCCTCTGCCAATGCAATTAGATATCTGCTCTGAAAAACAAAAGTACTCTTAAAGAGTTGCATAAAGCACCGACAAGTTAAGTGACTTGACCAAGATCATGTGACCAGTACCTGTCAGAAGTAGGCATTCAATTGATCTTGATTTTGAGGTCACTTCTCCATCCCCAATTCCATGCTACCTCGCAACTATCATAAAATGCTTAGAATATTAAACATTTAATAGGTCATAAATTTTATGAGATTATGGACTCAATATCAGAATATTCACTGTTACATTGCAATACCTCCCACCAAAAAGGTATTTAATAAATACTTGGGGAGGGTTGAATATATCTTCAATTCCTTAAATAGTACCTTTTACATAATAGATACCCTTTAAATATTTAATTATTTGAATTGAATTTTAGACCAACTGTTCAGTTTCCATTGTCTTATATTCTCATGCAAGGACTTATTTTCAAAGCTGATTAAACCACTCTCAGAATTCCAATTAATAATCTCAAAAATATTTCACTAGACAGTGGGAGGTAAAGATATAAAAACCAATAGATATGCATTATGGAGGATAAAGTGTGACATTTACAAAAATAAAGCAAAAAAAAGTATTATAATGTGCTTTGGAGGATGCTTTCACCACAAAATGCAGTTATAATTTAATTACTGTTCAGTTTACTTTGGTTTCTGCTTTTTTTTTAAGCCTCATATTAGAAATTCATGTTATTGTAAGAAATCCTAGATTTAAAATTCAATTGTACTGTCTTGTATGTGTCATTCCTTTCCTCTTGGTTTTATGGACACCCCTATAAAGCATATATCTAGGGCTCATCTATTCAGAGAGCTATCTTTGTATATGTAGATATATGTATGTACATGCTGGCATTGGTAACTGACTTCAATACTACTTTACACCATCACCCCTATTAGGATTATCACAGAGAATTGGAATTCTGGGTAAAAGAAGATCCATTTCTTTTCCAAAGGTTGAGAAAAATGGGTGTCAGAGAGGAGAAAAAGAGAGGAAAAATAAAGTGTGTGTTGGGGGAAGGGAAGGGTAACAAGGAGAGAGAGAGAGAGAGAGAGAGAGAGAGAGAGAGAGAGAGAGAGAGAGAGAGAGAGAGAGAATATGAGTGAGTGAGCATGGAGGGAGGAGGGGAAATGAAAGGATATTATATATTTTTTTGTATCTGTCATTTCCCTGCTATCTCCCATATGACTTCTTAATCCATCAGAATGCTGGGAAGATAATGTTTTGGGCGAAATAACATGAGAGAGAGGATAGACTCCCAAGGACCAATATCTTTATTGCTCGGAGGATAAACGGATTATGTCAGCCATTTTCTGTTGCTGACAGCTTTTCTTATTAACCGATTTTATTTTTTAATCTTCCAGGGAAGAAATATGGTTTTATGTCACAATAAAACGCCGGTCACATCTAATTCTGCCCTCAAACAAACAGATTTCTGAAAGCCTTGCAGAGAAATTTGAAATAACTTTAAAGAGGGGGTTTTTGGATAAAGTCTTTATCCAGGGGCTTGTTCAACTGCAGTGTAAAAGGTTTAGAGAGAGAGGAGAGGAGAGGAGAGAGGGAGGGTGGAGAGAGGGAGGAGGGGGGGGAAGAGAGGGAGGAAAAATAAAGAATAAAAAGCCCCACATAGTTGTTTTTTCTTTCCTGATAATCTCTATTAAAAAAGAAACTCTTCTATGTGGTATACCCAAGGAAATGTAGCTTAGACCAAAGAGCCATACAAACATTAGCAAATATAGCTATTTTTGTAGTTTCCTTTTTGTCCTAGGTTTGGAGATATTCTGATGACCAGAATGAGAGAGAAACAATCATTGGGAGATCAACAGCCTCCTTAGTTAAGTTCTTCAAATACTTTACCCCCTTTTCCTTCAGTTTTTTTTTCAGACCTCAACATTCAGTTATATAATTTCTTCAGCAAATCAGTATGAAACCCAATTCTTTTAGATCTCTGGGAATCTGGAAAAGAAGATCTCAGACTTTAAACTATGATCTTTTCTTAGGGAATTTTCAGCAGTATAAAGAATTTGCTTTTTAGTGTCAGAATGTATAAGTTTTAGGCATCTCTTTTGCTTTAACTTAAGTTTACAATCTTCACAACACAAGTTCAGAACCATCTCTATCCCCCCAAAGCTCTTAATAACTGTATGGGGTCCTGTGCAAAGGGTTCTGTGCAATGCAATCTGAACAGATATGCTTGTTCCTTGTCCTTCAATATCAAAGATTCTTCCATGAGAAACTTATTGTTGCCATATTAATGACAGACACCTAATTAATTGTTTGATTAAAGATGCCAAATCTTAATAACTTCATCATGCTTATTATTAGTCTTATGGTGAATTATTCAATCATTAAATTTTATATAATGATACAGTTTGCTGGCATTGTTGGCATTATTATTATTATTTTGTGAGGCATATAATTTCCAGAAATTTAAGAATTTCTGAAGAACTTTTCTCTAATAGTGAAATAAAGGCATTGATCAAGTATTGCTGAGTGAAATGAAGAAACTTCAGCTTTTACAGACAAATCAGAACAGTAGGTTTCACTGATGAGGCAGACCACTAAGAGAATGAAGCACAGAATGCCTCTTTCTGATTGGAGCTTTGAAATTCCTAGTAGAATCAGGCCATAACTTAGATTTTCTTTCCTTTTATGAAAAACCACCAGATAAAGATGCTCTGAAGGCAATTAGAGATGAAAGTCTGCATTTTGGAAGACAGCCCAGAGCTGTAGAAATAAGCTTGGTACTCCTGTGCTTATGTATCTAAAGGTAACCTTTAGAACCATGAGTGACTGAGACTGCCAAGAGAGAAAAAAAATACAGACAGAGAAGAAAATAAAGAGGGGTGGGGAGGACAGCACTTTGGGAAAATATCTGTTTTAAGGGGATAGGAAAGAGCATGTAGTACCAGCAGAAAAAGAGTACCAGTTAGAGAGGAAAGAGAAGAATGAAGAGAGTATGATTTCTAAAAAAAGGGAAAGAAAGGATCCAGTAGTGTGTGTGGGGGGGGGGTGATTAATGGTTTAAAATGCTTCATAGAGATTAATTAGGCTCTTGGACTAGAAGTCATTTTACAGCCCAGGTCACATAACACTGCAATCCAATCACCTAAGCTAAGGATCAGAGCTAGGTGAGAGACAACTTAGGAAATACATAGGGACAGCTGTCATCACAGAGAATAGAAGAAACTGGGATTAGAACCAATTCATGGAAGCAAATAGATTAGGTAGGGCTGTAATATAGAGAGGCAAGATTGAGGAAGAAAATAAAGAGCCCTATACTAAGAGAGAATAAGAAAAATAAAGAGGAAAACAGATCAGGTCAACTTAGAAACACTGAAAAGTAGAGATGTAGACATTTTACAAGACTGGAGCATTGTGTGTGTGTGTGTGTGTGTGTTTGAGTATAAAGGAGTGTGAAAAACTGAAATTATGCATGTGGTCCAAAACCCTAGCTAGGAAAACTGATTTTCTAAAGCAAGGTCAAAGGAGCTGATTAAAGAATTAGTGATGTTGGGGAAATTTTTTGTAGTCTTTCTCGCACACCTTGAGTGACTTTGGATTTAAGGATCCTTCAGTGGGGAAATAATATGGGAGCTGATCCCCCTAGGGAAAAAGGTCAAAAAGAAACCAAATTCTTTTTGTTAAACACCAAAAACTAACATCTCCAGAGAAGAAAGAGTTACCTTTTGGAGCATGTAAATGTAAAATGTAAACTATGTAAATGTGTGGTTGCTTGTTTCTATAAAAGTCCTTAAATGATAGGGACGGCTAGGTGGGGCAGTGGATAAAGCACCTGCCCTGGAATCAGGAGTACCTGGGTTCAAATCCGGTCTCAGACACTTAATAATTACCTAGCTGTGTGGCCTTAGGCAAGCCATTTAACCCCGTTTGACTTGCAAAAAAAAAAAGTCCTTAAATGTTATTGGAAGTAACATCATGGTAATGCAAAATAAGGGAAAGTAAACTTGAAGAGAGTATGAATACATGGGCTAAAATAAGAAATAAATCCATTCAACTAGGAATTAGATTGATGTCTCATCAATTAGTTTTAAGTCTGACAAAAAACTGTGATTGAGAGGTTCCTGGGAGAAAATAGAAATTAGGGATAAAAAGCCAATGGGAATTCATTCAAGAGATAATTAAAAAACTGAAATGATAATGTCATCTTAATTGATGAATCTCAGAAATAAGATCTAATTCTAAGGGCAATAGATATTTGGGTGTATTGTGAGTAGAGATGAATGTAATATGGAATTCTTGAAATAAATTTTGAATAATATTTTATTTTTCCAATTACATGTAAAATCAATTTTAACATTCATTTTTTAAAAATTTTGAGTTCTAAATTCTCTTCCTTTCTCACTCCCTTTACCCCTCCTTAAGACAGCAAACAATTTGATATAAGTTATACATGTGCAATCATACAAAACATATTTACCTATTAGTCATATTGTGAAAGAAAACATTTAAAAAATTCCATGAAAAAAGTAAAGTGAAAGCTAGTATGCTTCAATATGCATATAGACACCATCAATTTTTTTCTTTGGAGGTAGAAAGCATTTTTCATCATAAATCTTTTGAAATCATCATGGATCATTCTATTGCCGAGAACAGCTAAGTCACATCACATTGATCACTGCACAATATTGATGCTACTGTGTACAATATTCTCTTGGTTCTCACTTTTTATCAAGTCACTCATCATGTCATATAAGTCTTTCCAGATTTATAACCCTTTGCATTGTTCCAAATTGCTTTCCAAAATGATTAAATCAATTCACAATTCCACCAACAATGCATTAGTGTTCAATTTCCCCATATCTCCTCCAACATTTATACTTTTTCATTTCTACCATATTAGCCAATCTGACAGGTATGAGGTGACATCTCAAAGTTGTTTTAACATGCATTTCTCTCATCAGTGGTGATTTAGATCTTTTTTCCATTTGACTGTAGGATAGCTTTGATTTCTTTGTCTGAAAAATGGCTTTTCATATCCTTTGTCCATTTATCAATTGGGGAATGATATATTATAAATTTAACTTTGTTCTCTACAAATTAGTGAAATAAGACCTTTATAAGAAATACTATAAGAAGTGCCATAAAAAATTTCTCCCAGCTTTCTATCTTTTTTCTAATTTTAGATATATTGAAATTTTTTGTATAAACTTTTTTAATTTAATGTAATCAAAGTTATCCATTTTATATCTTATAATGCACTCATATTTCTTATTTAGTCATAAATTCTTCCCTTTCTCATAGATCTGAAGGGTAAACTCTTCCTTGTTTTCCAAATTTGTTTATAACATTAATCTTTTTTAAGTTTTGTTTATTTATTTTGAATTTTACAATTTTTCCCCCCTAATCTCACTTTCCTCTCCCCCACTCCCACAGAAGGCAGTGTTAGTCATTACATTGTTTCCGTGGTATACATTGATTTAAGTTGAATGTGATGAGAAAAAAATCATATCCTCAAGAGAAAAAAAAATAAAGTGTAAGAGATAGCAAAATTACATAATAAGGCAAGAGGTTTTTCTTAATTAAAGGTAACAGTCTTTGGTCTTTGTTCAAACTCCACAGATAATTCTCTGGATACAGATGGTATTCTCCATCGCAGATATCCCAAAATTGTGCCTGATTATTGCACTGATGGAATGAGCAAGTCCATTAAGGTTGATCATCACCCCCATGTTGCTGTAAGGGTGTACAATGTTCTTCTGGTTCTGCTCATCTCACTCATCATTAGTGCATACAAATGCCTCCAGAATTCCCTGAATTCCCATCCCTCCTGGTTTCTAAAAGAACAATAATGTTCCATAATGTACATATACCACAGTTTGCTAAGCCATTCCCCAATTGAAGGACATTCACTCAATTTCCAATTCTTTGCCACCACAAACAGGGCTGCTATGAATATTTTTGTACAAGTGATGTTTTACCCTTTTTCATACATGGTATTGCTGGATCAAAGGGTATGCACATTTTTGTTGCCCTTTGGGCATAATTCCAAAAGGTTGTATGAGTTCTATAATATTACTCTTTATGTCTAAATCATGCACACATTTTGATCTTATCTTCATATATAGTGTAAAATGTTGGTCTTTATCTAGTTTCTACCATACTGTCTTAAAGTTTTCCCAACAGTTTTTGCTCAAATAATGAGTTCTTGTCCCAAAAGCTTGAGTTTTGGGGTTCATCAAACTCTAAATTACTATAGTTATTTATTACTGTGTATTATGTAACTAATCTATTCAACTGATCCACTCTATTTCTTAGTCAATACCAGGTAGTTTTGATGCTTACTACTTTGATAATAATATAGTTGGAGAGCTAATATGTTTAGGTCATCCTCTTAAAATATTTTACCAACCAATAAATAAAAAAAAAAATTATTGAGTACTTTTTATGTATGCATTTTTTTCTGGATATGGGTGTGTATGTGTGTGTGTGTGTGTGTGTGTGTGTGTGTGTGTGTGTGTGTGTGTGTGTGTCTGTATGTATGTATGTATATGCTGGGGAGTGAAATATGTCAGCATAAGAACTTTGCTAATAAGCTTACAATCTCATTGGAAAGATAGGCTATATTGTCTATACACATAATGTATTTAAAAATAAAAGATATTATGGCATAATTACTAAATGAGTGATACAGATTTTATTATAGGAGTTTAGAGGAGAAAGATCACTCTATACCAGGAGGAACAGAAAAGATTGAGGCACATGAAATTAGAAATGGTTTTTGAAGGATAAATAGAATTCCAATAAAGAAAGAAGGTCAATGGTATGAGCAAAGGTAAGTTTCTGGATATAAAGATGGGACAATGAGTAAATACTGTGATTGAATCAGAGTATTTGTAAAGAAACTAGTGAATAGGGGAGGCTAGGTGGCACAGTGGATAAAGCATCGGCCCTGAGTCAGGAGTACCTGGGTTCAAATCCGGTCTCAGATACTTAATAATTACCTAGCTGTGTGGCCTTGGGCAAGCCACTTAACCCCATTTGCCTTGCAAAAACCTGAAAAAAAAAAGGAAAAAAAAAAGAAAAGAAACTAGTGAATAAAAAAACTGGAAAAGTAGGTGGAAGTCAGAATTGGGATGGTCTTAAATACCAAAGATAAGAAGTTTAGACATTACCCTGCAGACATCTTATGATGTTATCAAAAAAATGTTTTAGGAAGCTTAATCTACTCTACATCTATCAGATAAATTTGAAGGAAAAGAAACTTTTATTTTAGTGTATAAGCCTCTTTGATGAGATTTGTTTTGGCTCTTAGGAGTTCTGTGTATAATTGAAAAAATATATATGACATTAGGGGCATGGTTATCCATGCAGGATATAATGATTTGTGTGGTCTTCAGAAATCCACCAACTTGAGAAGGCCTTTATGCAGATGGAGATTTTTATGTATTTAGGTGACCAAGAAACTTGGTTAAAGAATGGACCAATCAAGGTCCAGAGACAACTTTCCTTTCTTTTAGGGGGAAACAGAAATAAGGAGGAGGGGAAAGCATAATTCATATTGTGGGGGCGGGGGGGAGGAGGCAAAGACCTTACCCATGCTGTGGGCAAAGGCCAGTATATATTAGTGTTATCATACTTACCCAGCAGACAGACATGTCTGCTAAAGGAAATATCAAATTAGAAGATAAACTTTGTAAAATCTGAATAGGAAGGATGATACATAATTGTTTCACAAAATAAAGAGAAGCAGTGGAAGGTAAAAATCAGTTTTTAAAAAAGCTTAGCAAAATATCTAAGAGAGATACAAAAATGAAAACATTAAGCAAGTTATCTAAGAGATACAAAAATGAAAACATTAAGACAACTACAAATAGAAGAAAATTGGAAAAAAATTTGCACAAATTATTCTGACAAATTTTTTTATCCAACATGAAGTGTGAAATCATCATATTTACACCCTAACATCATAGTCTCTGAGATGCTTAGAGAAAAACATAGAAATGCTATCAAAGAGAACAAAAATGGGAAAAATAGTTGAGTAAGTTCAAGGATATATTGAGGAGAGTTGTGCTGAAGATGGTATAATTATGTAGACCTTGAGAGTCTAATTTACGAAGTATCTAATGAAAAGACTGATATCAAAGTATGAGGAAAATTTCAAATCCTGGAGTCAGGAGTACCTGAGTTCAAATCTGGCCTCAGATACTTAATAATTGCCTAGCTGTATGACCTTGGGCAAGTCACTTAATCCCATTGCCTTACAAAAAAAAAAACCCAAAACAAAACAAAACAAAAAAGACTCAGAACATATAGTAACTACAATTCTATATGTCTACTCTCCCTTAGTTATAAAAACATTATTAGTCTTCTATACATAAAATTGTATGCTTATTTAAAAAAAGTATTAGAAGGAGGGCAGATAGGGTTTTGCAAGTGATATTCAACAACAAACAAAATCATTACCATCTCAGTATTGACTGAAAGATATGGACAATGCAAGATCCCATTTTGTTTATTGTTTGTTGATTTAAAAAAACATTTTATTTAATAGAGCGAATAGCATCTTACAAGTTCTTTCATAGCAGGATGTCTTACCATTCAAATGTCAAAACACTCTATGGAAGATATAGCGATGACTGTTAATAAACATTAGACAAGGCATACAGTGAGATAGACCCTGAAAACATTCACCACTGTGATGAAGAGGAGTTTCCAAGCTTTCAATGAAAGCAAAGATCCATTTTTAATACAAAAAAATTATTAGAGTAGAATTATTTTTACCCAGAAGACCACAGCTACGGAAGAACAAAAGATGAGCTTCTTTTAGAGGACATGAAAAGACCTATAATGACTGTGAACAGGCTGAAATATAATCAAGGAAGAATTCTGAAGATGAAAAGAAACAGAGTGGCATAAAAACCTCTATGACCAAGATAGTCATGTGGCTATTGGAAAGGATAACACCTAGATGACTAGAGCATTACACAACTACTTTCTAGGTAATGTAAGTTACTGAGAAAATTCTCTGGCATGTTGAGTAGACGTTCTGTAGCAAACTATTAGGAAGACAAAGATAAGAATGACCCCAAATGTGTACTCATGAATATACTATGAGCTTTAACATTAGAGAGAAGTCTGAAATCCATGAAATCATAAATCTAGTGAAATATTTATTTTAAAACTTTTATATCACTATTCATTAATGAGATAGATCTATAGCTATCCTTCTCCACTTTAATTCTTCACTGCCTTAGGTATTAGGACCATATTTTTCTCTAAAAAATGTTAATAGATTGCCTTCTTTCTCAATTAATGAAATTAGTTTTGTTACACAGATAGAAGATAGTATTCTTAAAATATTTGATAAAATTCACTCATAATTCCATCCAGAAATTTCTCTTTCACAGCCTTAATATTTTGTTGATGCTGACTTTTATCAACTTCTACTTTTGAAGTAGAATTGTTTAAGATTGGTCTTTCTTATTTTGTAAATGTTGGTATTTTAAACTTTTGTAGATAATTATTCATTATCTCCTCTAAGTTTTGCCCACATATAAACATATATAATACTTTTAATTAATTTTGTTCTCTTTGTTGTGAATTCATATTTAATTTTCATACTTTGATTTTACTCTCTCTTTAATTTTTAGTTAGTTTGGTCAAAAATTTCCAGATTCTTTAAAAAATTCTGGATATTTTTAATTATTTTTCTCATGTATTTTAACATTTTGATTATGCTTCTCTCACTTTTAAGTTTTCTTCCTGTCTTTGGGGGATTATTAATTTATTTTTCTAATTTTAAATTGTATACTTAATATATTAGTTCTTTTTTATTGGTTTTATTTTTACAAACACGTTATGAAAGTTTTTCAACATTCATCCATATGTATATGTGTATTCTTAAGTTACAAAATTTCTTTCCACATTCCCTTCCTGCCCTCTTTCCCTCAGCAGCAGTCAGATTAACATTGGATATACATATTTGTGGTAAACATGTTTGCAGGTTAGTCATTTTCAGTATAAGGAATTAGAATTAAGGAAAAGAGATACATAAGAGATATTTTTTATAAAGTGTTCATCAGATTTTGAAGGGTTTTTTCTTTTGTTTTGTTTTTCTTCCTTTGGATGGGGATAACATTGTTCATAGCCAGTTTAATATGGTTGTCCTAGCTCTCTGAAGTGCTGAGAGCAGCTGCCAACAAGGTTGTTGTTGTTGATGTGTGCATTGTTCTTTTGGTTCTGCTCCCTTCACTCAGTATCAAATCCTGTAAATCATTCCATGCTTCTCTAGAGTCCAACCATTTATAGTTTCTTATAGAACAATAATATTCCATGGTATTCATGTACAATAACTTGTTTAACCATTCCACAATTGGTGGGCATTCCCTCAATTTTAAATTCTTTGCCACTACAAAAAGAACTGCTATGAATATTTTGGAACATGTGGGACCTTTCCCATTTTTTATGATTTTTTCCAGATATAGACCTAGAATTGGATTATCATTCTTTGGACATAGTTCCATATTGCTCTCCAGAGTAGTTGGAACATTTCACAACACCAGCAATGCATCAAATGTCCCAATCACAACCTCTCCAACATTGATCATTTTCCCTTTTTCTCATCTTAGCCTATCTGATAGGTGTGATGTGATACCTCAGAGTTGTTTTTAATTCACATTTCTCTAATCAATGATGATTTGGGGCATTTTTTCATATGATTGTATATAGCTTTAATTTCTTCATTTGAAAACTGTCTATTCATATCTTTGTACATTTATTGATTGGGGAATGACTTGTAACCTTATAGATTTGATGCAATTTTCTATATATTTTAGAAATGAGGCCTTTACCAGAAGTTGTGAAGTTTGTTTCCCAGACCAGCTTTCCTTCTAATTTTGGTGATATTGGTTTTATTAGTACAAAAACATTTTTAATATAGTCAAAATCATTCATTTTGCAATTTATAATGTACTCCATTTCTTATTTGATCATAATTGTCCCCTTTCCATAGATCTGATAGATAACATATAAACAAGAAGAACAACTGGAGTGCAGCATGGAGGTAACTCAACAGAGTATTGTTGATATTTAGTTGTTTCAATTACATCTAACTCTTGCTAATCTCATTAGGGGTTTTCTTGGATAGAAAACTGGAGTTTGTAATTATACTCCTCAGCAATCTGTGGCTGTGATCAATCACATATACTCTCTATTAAAAAGAAAAGAAAACAAAACGGAACAAAACTTGTAGACACTTTTCTTGCTATAGTGTGGCAGTCAAACTCATATCTTCATTATGTTTTATAGGAGAGCTATGTTCCTTAAATTATCTCAGCATATCCTCTCTTCAAGGTTAATCAGTTAGGTTACTATAGAATCATTGCATTCTTCCAAAATTACTTCTTTTTTATTTCTGTCAAATTGTCTTCTGCTTCTGTAGTCTTTACTTCTAAATATGGTCTTTTTTCAGAGCCTTCATTTTCAAAGTAGTTATTTTATCTATGAAATTATCTACTGCCTCATTTTTCTTTACATTTTCTTTGAACACTGATATTCATTTTATTTTCCATAAAAATATCTTAACAGTTTTATTTTTCTTTTTAAGCATTTTATAGTTTCTTCTTATGATACCAGGATTTCTGGGGATCCCACAGAATTTATTGTTTTTCTTTTTTAGTAGAGATTTCTTGGCATACTTCCAATTACAATATGATAAATGGTAAATCATTAATTATGTTGTCAAATTTCCCAAACTGCAAATTTCACCCTCTTTCCCCTGTTAGCTTAAACTGATTGGAGAAAAGTCTTGGACCTCATTATTAATAAATATGTTTCTACCCCCAATTCTTGAGTTTTAAGATTTTTCTCCCTCATCACAGGTTCTTGTCTTTCCAAACTTATCAGTGTCTCACTTCTTTAGAACCCATTCTTCATCTTTATTGACTTCTACTCCCTCAAACAATCCTTATTCTTCTAGTATAGTCCCTCTATTTTAGTTTCTCTTAGAAAAGAGGTAATTTCAAGATTTCTAACTACAAGTCTAAAAATCACTTACCTTCCCCTGACCTTCCATTATTCTTGTCTTGCTAATCTTCAGTTTGAAGTAATTCTATTACCTACTCTATTCATATTCACTCTCAAGTAGCAGAAAAAAGGGATGAAAAGTAATTTCATCCATTCTAGATTTTGAATGCATTACTTCAGATGGAATTTCATTCCTGCTTGGAGTCAATCTTTTTTTTAATCTCTTATTAACTCACTCCCTGTCAAAAGTCTTCCTCCTATGCCAACAAGTCATGGAATGCTAACCCTGGACCTTTGAAGAAAATGGTAGGAGAGCATAATACCTGGAATATTCTAATTTCTTGGAATTTTCCCCTAGAAATGCAAAGAGTAATAAATGTGCATGTATGGATATATGTATGTGTGTATTACATACATGTATGTTTGAATGTGTAAACACATATATTATATTCAAACTGAATACAAGAGATTTCAACCAGGAAGCAATTGGAACTTCTTTAGAAAGATCTGGTGCTTTGAAGAAAGCGGGTGTGGCAAAGGTTGTATTTTCATTTTTAAAGTTTAACTTTTCTTATTTATGTATTTAATTAAAAGTTATAATATGAAAAAGGAAAGAATTTGAGCCTACCAATTCCTTTAGAATGCTCTAGCAAACTTCTAGAACCTTGGAAAAGAAAAAAATAGCTAGATTTAGGTAGAGCTTTATAGATTGGGAAAGTGCTTTACAAATCTTATTTTGTTCTCTCAACAACCTTGGAATATCAGTGCTAATTTATCCCAATTTTACAGTTAAGGTAACTGAGGCAGGCAGAGACCTGTCCAGGGTCACACAGGTAGCATGCAAATAAGGCCAAATTTCAAATCAGGTCCAACATTCTATCCACTGTGTATTAGAGCAAATAATTAAATTGTATTTTTCCCATACCTTGAAAAATTGTAGAATATTGTGATAAAGTTTTTTTATAGCTAATTAAACATCTTTTAAATTTAAAGGTCCACTAATATGGTGATGGTGATGATGATGATGATGATGATAAATATAGTGCTTTTCAAAATCAGTAGTCCTTTAAACCACACCATAGGTTTAGGTTCTGAATATTTGTACCTCTTCATCTTGTAAATTCATAGTTTCCCAGAATCATTAGTCTGCAACATTTTCTTTGTTTGACAGCATTTGCATTGGGCTGCATTCTACACAATTTTCTCATTTTCCCAAGAATCAGATAAGTATAGAAGGAACAATTTTAATTCAGGAGGCTTGAGTTCTTCCTTGCTCTTCTACATTAGGTAAATAACTAAAGATTTAGATCCTTACCTTCCTCTTCCATAAAATGTGTTCAATAATATTGATATTATTTACTTCAGAAGGATCTTCTGAGGAGAGTTAAGTGTAAATGAACAGCAAGTAATTATAAGATGTTACTTTTCTTTCCCTAAAATCCTACTCTGATGCCTCATCAAGAGATTGAGTTAAACTTAAAATTTCAAAAATTTAAAATTTAATTGCCATGACAATGCAACACAACCTTAGGAAGCAGCAAAGTCTACATGGATTGCAATGATAGATCACATGCATGTGGTTTGAAGAATACTTTAACTTGACATGGAAAAGTTCAACATCAGAAGGTTAAGTGATGAAGAAGATTTTTTTTTCTTTTTTGGCCAAATTAACTTGTGAAGACTACTTATTGAGGCACAGAGAACTTGCGATCTTATTAGCAGATGGATCAGCCACATAATCACAAATTAATCTCTCTCTCTCTCTCTCTCTCTCTCTCTCTCTCTCTCTCTCTCTCTCTCTGTTTCTCTATCTCTCTACCCCCTTCCTCTTCCCCTCTTTCTGTTCTCATATGCATTTTGTTTTAAAGGTTACATGATTCATTATAAACATTGTCTCAATTGATTCTCACAACTCCACAAAACTACACCATCCCTTTTGTGTCCTATCAATTTTTGGAGTGATAAGGATGATACTTTCAGTGTGACTATTGAAGATAAGTCCTACATCTTTATACCTTATTTCCCCATGTATAAGATGCATCTTAATTTTAGGACCTAAAATTTGAAAAAAATGTATTATATAAAGTTATTGAACTCAAGTTTTATTCATCATAAATTCATACAGCTCCTCATCACTGTAAAACTTCCTCCATTTGCTTGTCTGTGCTCTGGTTTTGTAGTTGACCATAATCACTCCCTGGGCAAGTCTGGTGCATGGACATATGCTTAGTTCATTCCATTTCATGAATTTGAAGCACCAATTGTGTCCTCCTTTGAAATCAGTAACTTCTTTTTCAACAGCAATTCTTCTTGCCTCAAGTTGAACCATGGACACAGGAATTCCAAATGCCCTTTGCTCTTCAATCCATATCTTCAATTCCCTCTCTACATCAGGCCATTTTGCTAACTTGCCTCTCATGACCTTCTTTTGCCATGGTGTTTCCAGGAGGGTTTCTACTTCCCATAATCAATCTCAGATTGTTTTCTCAGTTGAAGGAGGACCAAACTGGTGTTCAGCAGCACAATTTCCATTCACTTTTGCAAATTGGATCACTTTTAACTTGAATTCAGTATTATAAAAATCTTTTCTGAGCCATTTCTGGGCAGAATGTGGCAAACATAACCCAATATACTAGTAATAAATGAGAAATAGTGAGTTCAAAGACAAATGCGAAAAAGTGTGAAATGCAAGTAAAAAGTCTTACAACCACTTTATAAGATGCTCCCAGTTTTTAGACTCCAAAGTTTTCGAAAAGGGGTGCATTTTATGCATGGGGAAATAGTAATTTTATTCAACTATAACAAGCAGTGATTTTACCCAACCAAGCAGTAGAACATTTAATAAATAGGAATAATGGCAAGATATAAACTTGTCTCAAAACTATTTCTATTTGAATTCATTCAAAAAATGAAAAAAAGAGACAAAAACGATACTAAGTAACTCAAGAAGCATCATCTTCATTGTATAAATGCTCTATTAAATTATAATTATTTCTGCAGTTTAAGCCCAAATAGATGGATTGTGTATATAAACATACACACACACACACACATTTATTTATTTGTATAGTTAAATGATTCTAAGATTTCACCAATGTGATTTCATGATCCACCAATTCAGATCATTTCCATCACCCATGTTGCTGAAGTCCAATTTTCCTTCATGTTTTTCCAGAAATCCCCAATAGAAGGGATTGGAATTTTTCCTCTTTTTTTCTTTAATAAAATGGAAAATATTCATGTCATATAAATATTGTTGTTTAATGTTATGAATGGAGATATAAATACTATCCATATATAGAATGCTAATGTTACATTATAAAATAATAGTATTTACAATCTTACACTAATTAGCTGTTTCCACAGTAATAATTTTCATTCATTTTACATATTGCTTGAAAGAAGAGTTAAAGACCTGAAAAGTCTAAACATAGATTATCTTTCTTTGACTTTAGCTACTTGATAGGTTATACTGAATAGGAAGTACATTTTATTGTCCATCTCAAATTATATCTTAAACTCATTTTCTGAGGTTCAGGTGTTGTCTAGATATGGTATCTTTAATAGGTAGTAAAACTTTTAACTTTAGCTTATTTTGTGTGTGGCGGGGGGGAGGCAGGGTAGGTAAATTACCACAATTAGTCTGCTTAATCAACATGAGCAAAGAAATTGAAACTTCTTAGGCTCTGCACTTGTCTTTTTAAAAATATTCATTTTTGCCTTATGTTTTTCTCACTGCTTATGTTTATATCCCAAATGAAATGATAATAATAATAATGGAATAATAACAACAGCAACAAAAACCACACATCCCTTGTGTGTCCTATCAGTTTTTGGTAGTAGTACTGATGATGCTTTCAGTGGGACTATTAAAGATGAGCCTATACTCTAATAATTTTATTCAAGTATAACAAGAAGTGATTTTACCCAGTAGATTTACACAGCAGTAGAACATTTAATATATAGAAATAATAGCAAGATACAAACTTGTCCCAGAACTGTTTTTTGAACTACATAAAAAAGATGAAAAGAATGAGATAACAACATCTAATATTGATGTAGTATTTAAAAGTTTGCCAAAAACTTTGTCCATATGTCACACTTGAGCCCCAGCAAATTTTGTTTGCTCATAACTTTATTTTTCTTTCACCTTATGACCCTTAACTTCCAATTAAGATATGATTATGTGAGTAACTAAATTACTAGTTTAACTAGGTCTTATTCCCTATACTTCTAAATTATTTAATCCACTCCATTTATCCTTCCTTTATAATAATGAATGCTTAATTAACACTGAATGATCTTCTTGCTAATTTAAAGTTCTCCATTTTAATAATGAATATATAATTAAAAATAAATCATCTTGCTAAGTTGAAGTCTGAAAATTTTGCCATCTTGGAGTCTTTTTCAAACGACTAAACTTTTTTCTACTTATCAGCAAAATATATTTAAACAGAGTATAGTCCCTGAAATTGTCTTTTGTAGTAGTATTTTTTAAAGAATAGATTAAAAAAGAAACTAAAACAGCAAGCAAGAACAACAGAATAACAATGAATAAATTAATTAATGAAGGTTCTATTTGCACTTCTGTTGATAAAGTTAATAATTTTTCTTGACAAAAATGTTCAGCTTTCATTTAAAAACCTTTGCCAAATGAGTCATAAAGGGTTAATATTTCCATAAATCTTGTATTGCCCAGCAGAAAAAAAAACAAAGACCCCATCACTTATTCTTTAAAGTAGAATAGAAATGCCCATGAAACCCTGATTCATTTATTTTCTAATTGTTCTTCATTGCTCTCAGTATTTTTGCATGATAAGACTACAGTTTAATGCTGGAAAGATCTTGGAAATCACCTCATTCTAAAGACTAATAGTCTGAGGCAAAAGAGGTGACTTGTTTGTAAGTAGTAGTAGTAGTAGTTGTAAGTAGCAGACCATGGGTTTAAATATAAGATCTTTGATTTAGCTTATTAGCTTGGGCAATCTGTAATTGCAGCATTTTATACACAAACACAGAAGTATGCATTTACATATATATATATATACACACACACACACATATTTTATATATATGAATTTTCTTCTTTTTTACTAGTGCATACTCTGACAGTTTTCACATAGACACGCATATGTGAGTACATATATATATATACACGTGAAAACTTTTTGTGTATAGATAAAATATACGTGTTTGTTGTTTATTTTTAAACTATGTTGAGCTGCTACAGGAATTGGTGTTCTGTCTGATCTTTCTTAACATCTTCTTGAGTTGTCTGGAATAGAGAATAAACAGCATATTAATAAAATTCATAAAGGCGACCAAATTGGATTTTTTAGAGACAGCACTGGGTACTGAAAAGTAATCAGAGGGTTTTAAAGAGGTTTGAAATGTTGTATGTGTTAAACATAATTTGTTGTGCACCTTCATCCACTATCTCCCCTGCTTCCTCCCTCCTGCAATCTAAGCTTTCCATCCAGAAAAGAAATCTTGGTCCTATCCATTAGAAAAGTCATACTGAACACATTAACGAACTCTATCCAGTCTTTCTAGTGCTAAAAATTCTTTGTTGAATTGGTCATGTACTTACAGAATGAACCTTGCCTTACCAGCATTCTGTAGAGAATGGAGTGGAAAGGATTTACTCTGGGAATTCTG
This sequence comes from Macrotis lagotis, assembly GCF_037893015.1. Taxonomy (NCBI): domain Eukaryota; kingdom Metazoa; phylum Chordata; class Mammalia; order Peramelemorphia; family Peramelidae; genus Macrotis; species Macrotis lagotis. Next base: position 588,956,488 of record NC_133658.1, read on the forward strand.
ATGATGTTCTCTACTGTCAGTGACTTCCATTACTCAGGAAGCAGAGCCAACATTGTGAAGAGATGGATTAGCTAGTCGCTTACCTACTATGATTGAGGGATGGCAAAAAGACCCTGGCCCCAAGGTACCTCCCTCATTCAAGTGCCAAAGTACCTGAAACTTCTCCATTAGGAAGAATCATTGCCTTCTCCAAGCTTCTTTCTTTCCTGAAAGGATAACAGTCTTAGCCTGATTCAGTTTCTTTAGTGAACTTATCTTGGAGAATATGAAATCCCTGAATAAGGGAAGAAAGGAGGGAGAGAAGGATTTAGGAAGGGGAGAAATATGCATGAGGAGGAAGTGTGTAGAAAAAAAGTTTTATCAAAAACCTGTAAAAAATATTATCAAAGGTCAGCTATCATAGGGTAGAGATTCTGGAAATCTAGATCAAAACCAAAATTCATTCAGAGAGATGTTTTTAACTTCTTCCAGGAATTTTTTTCTTTTTTAAATCTGAAATGACAAGAAAAACATTTCACTGTTTTATGTGCTTCATGTAGCTTCCAAATCTTAATTTAATCTTTTATGGGGCTGGTAAAGATTAGCGAAGTGTTTTGTGAGGGAGTACCATGGACACTCTTCTGGGAGCAAGAAGACTTCAGTTTAAGTTCTGGTCCTATCATTTATATTCTGATATCCCTCTTCACTGCTCTGGACCTCAGTGTTCTCATCAGTAAAGAAAGAACAATACTTCCTCTTACTCCTATTGTTGCTCTGAGGATTATGTAAAAGAATGAATTTGACACACTTTTTAGTCATAGACTCCTTTTCAAATGTATTCTATTCCTAAAGAAAAATATGGAGGTGTAAGTACCCTCAATAATCCTTATCTGAATAGTTGAGAGATTGTAATCCTGTTAACTACATAAGTGCTATGTTTAATAGTGAGGTGAAGAAGTTTCAGCATTAGATTCTCTAAATGCTTCCTCTCATTCCATAACTCATAACTCTTGGTTTACCTTATATAATAGGTGAATGTATTTTGGAAAATGATGCATCCATTTCAGAATGTCAAAGAGAGAAATACCTCTTTAATATTTAAATGAAATATATAGCAAATAAGTTTAAGTGAAAAGTGTTAGAATTCTTTTTTTCCTTTTTGGATAGAATAGTTATAACCTCCAGGTAATTCCTCTTCTGATAAATGTCACCTTTACTCTTACATAATACTGCTGAATTTAAGTGGAGAATTCATACAACTGTCCTGACAAAGTTTGGTTATATAATTTCAACTGGGACTTCATTGATGCTAGGCAATCCTACCATACCACCCTTATCAAGTCATTATCCCACCTTCAGTAATAGCTCTTCCTAATCTTTTCATGCCAGTACTTCCCCTCCCCCAACTTTTTCAGCTGAGAACTTCATCTCATACTTTACAGAAAAAAAATTAAGGCTACTCATCTCTTCTCCCCATCCTCATTTCTTGTCACTTAGGTGACTTTTGCCACTTTTTTTCTAATTTACTCTTGTTTCAAATCATAAAGTAGCTTTGTTCCTTATCAAGGCTAATCCCTCTATTTATGCAAGTGATCCCATTCCATCCCATCTCCTCCAAAAGATTGCTTTCTATCTCATCCCCACTCTCACTTATTTTAAATTTTTCCCTCTTTACTGGTTTATTTCTTATTGCAACATACTTTTAAACTTTTTGATAATACACCCATACATATGTATGATATATGCATATATAAATATAGATCTACATATCTATAACTATCTCTAGATTTATATATATAATATATATATATAATCCTTATATCTGTATCTATCTAATTTATATATTACAGATATAATCACCCACTGGTTGATCTTCAGATGATATGCTTCTAAAAGCATAGGTAAAATGGTCCTCAGAATGTGAATGTATAGTTCTATTTTTTCATTTTACTAGCCTGTTGTAAACTGCATTGTTAACTGAATTGATGGAGCGAATATTTGAAAGGAAATATTCTATAGTACCACATTCATTCCTATATAAGCATTGTTGCTGAGCAAAACATTGGACAAATGAATTTGTGCCTACTTTGTGCCAAGCACTCTGCTAGGCTCTAGAAGGACCAACCAAACTTAAAGACATGAACCCTGTCACAAAGGGTCTTACAATTTTTTATCTGGTGCCCTCTCAACTCCTTTTGTAATGGCCTTCTGTTGACTTGTATATCTATATTGCTCCCATTACCTATCCAGTTAATAATTCTTAGTCCTCTTCTCAAAGGAATCTTTCCCTCAGACAATAAATTATTAGTTGGAACATTATGGGGTATTTATATTTTTATTGTGGGTATTTGTAGGCTATAATATTTTTAGTAAAGCAAAGAACCTGCAATAGGAATTTCATTAAAAAGAAGAGTAATCTCTATGACCACTTTTTGATTTCGTACCCAGAGGCTTAAGTTTATATCTCGTTTATAGAGGCAAACCCTTCATATGCCTAGTATCAGACAAAGAAAATGAACATTTATATAGTTTCTCCCAGAGAGTGAGAAATTTGCCAGCTACCCACAACTTGTATGACTTTTTTTTCCCAAAAAAAGATCATCTTTAAATTCTGGGATTTCCAAATGATGAAGTAAAGTCCACAAGCTCTAAGTAGTCTGTCTTTGAAATTTTTTCCTCCTGCTTGAGGGATTCAGACCTTTTCCTCAAGGCTTTACCTAATTTAGTATTAGAAAGTCCTTATTACTTCTTGTATTGCCTTTTTGGGGATCCTATGTCTCCCAACCCATCATACTACTCTATGTTCTGTTCTTCAAACTCAGAGTTCCATCCCTGTTCTCTATTCTCTAGTTTCTCTAATTGTGAAACTATAATTCCTGGAACTCATTCCAACATCAATATTGGAAGAGGTTTCCTTTAAGACACAGATAGAGTAAAGATGATCAGTCTGCCTTCTGTGGGGGGAAGGGGTGGAGGGAAGGGGGGAACTGTAAAATTCAAAACCTTACCAAAAATGATAGATAGAAACTACTATTACACATAATTGGAAAACAAAGAAAATATTTATATTTTCAAAAAGATATAGCTTGAGTATGGCCTTAGTCAGAAGACTTTCCTGTTCTCCCTCTCCCCCTTCCCAACAACCATGGAATTCCTTTCTAAACTGTCTTATATTCATCTTGTGTGTGTGTGAGAGAGAGAAAGAGAGAGAGAGAGAGAGAGAGAGAGAGAGAGAGAGAATATAATCTTGTTTAACATAATGCCTCCTCAAATAAAATGTGAGTTCCAATAGAGTAGATTTTATTTCATTTTTGTTTCATGTCCCTGGTGTCAGTGACTATCAAATAACATAAATGTTTCTTGGATGATTAACTCAGTTTGTGAAATCTCATGGAATTGTGAGGAGCAACTTGCACTTTTCCTACCTTACTAAGAGCTTTTAACCTGTCATGCAGGTGAAATAAAAGGTTGGAAAGACAGAACAAATTCAGGGTAGTATCTAGAGTGAAAAGAAGGGCAATAGCCTCTATCTCAAGCTTTTATTACAAATTAATACTTCTATTATTTAATATATGTTCAGCATACATAATTCCTGAGTTTTTTCTACACAGAAACAGACTGAGAATTAGTTGGCAGTCAATCAACAGTAACAAGCATTTATGAAGCACCTACTGTGTGCCAGTACAATACTAAACAGTGGAAATACCCTCAACATAGAATCACTGTCAACTTATCTAGCATTTTGAAAATGCCTGTGTCCAGGAAGTTAGACTTTAGTTTATCATTCTTATATCCATATTTTGGTGAAACTTACCTGTTCTGCAACAGGACCAGGATCATGCTTCTGTGATTTGAGGAGATTTCAAGAACAAGCAATCAATTTTTACAACCAATTCATACATGCTTTCTTTGAGAATTTTTGCAAAGTTGAGTGTTTTTCAAGGGTGTTATTCAGATCAAGAATTTCCATGGCATAGTATAGTGACCTGAAAGATAAGTAAATAAAAATAATTTGAGGAATAAATGAATGAATGAAGAATTTGTCAAGTGTTACTATGTGTAAAACATTGCTAAGCATTAAAAATACAAATGGAAAAGCAAGACAATCCTTGTTCTCAAGAAGCCCACATTCTAGGGAGAAGCCCAACACGTATATAAGATTTCTGCTGCAAATCAAATAGAAAGATCCAACGAGGGGCAGCTAGGTGGCACAGTGGATGGAGCACTGGCCCTGGAGTCAGGAGGACCTGAGTTCAAATCTAGCCTCAGACACTCAATAATTATCTAACTGTGTGACCTTGGACAAGTCACTTAACCCTATTGCCTTAAATTTTTAAAAAAGCATCTAAAGATCCAATGAATTGAGAACATTTACACTTTGTGGGGGCAAGGCAGGAACCATGAAAAAATTCCTAAAGGAGTTGGTCCTGATCTAAACTTTAAAAAAAACTAAGGATTCTAAAAGGCCAAGGATAAGACAGTTACAGATATTAGGAACCATTGTTGGAAAAGCATGAAGATGGTAGATATGGATTGCCTAATTAAGTAGGCAATTATCATGATTGCATGACTAGAATATAGACTATATGAGGGAGGGGGAATAATTTTTACAGGTCTGGAAAGCCAGGTTAATTCAATATTTGAAGTGTGTAAGTGTTGGATTGGGAAATTTGCTTTACAATCCAGAGGCATAAGGGAAACAGCCAAACTTTAGAGTTGTGAAATACTGTGATCAAATCTGTGAAGATTATATTAGAGAAGGGGAGTATGGTAGAAGAGTGTATAAACAGAAGAAAGGGAAATTGAAAGCACAAAGGTGACTTAGGAAATTAGAATTCAGGTTGAAATTTTGAAGGTCTGAATTTCAATAATGGCAGACTGTGTAAAAGGGGAGAAAAAGCATTCAATAGGAGTAGAGGTAGAATTGCCCAGGTTGATCAACAAATTGCACTTGAGTGATGAGGAAACTGTGCAGTTATGGACCTTGATGATTAGGATAGTGAAGTCCTCCATAGAAGAGAAAAGAAATCATGGTCCTGTCTAAAAGCTTTTTGTTTTGAAATCAGGGAACTTAGGTTCAGATCCCAGTTTTGCATGTTATTACCTGTGTGACTTTACGAAAATCTTTTGACTTCTTTGGCCTTCAGTTTTCCTACTTCTGAAAAATGAATGTGTTGAATTAGATCGATGATATCAAACTCAAATAGAAACTAAGGCCACTAAATCATGCTTTGAGGCCACATAATGAATTGAAAACTACATAGTAACATTATCTATGATCTATTATATTTTTTTATTTTGTGAAATATTTCTCAATTATTGTTGAATCTGCTTTCACTGCATTGGGGAGAGTTGAACTAGATTTGAACTAGATAATTTTGCGAAGGCTTCCAGATCCAAACATATGCTATAATTCTATGCTGGGAAAATGAGTAAATTTATTGGAGGAAGAAAATGAGTTTTACTCTGGTCACTTTGAATTTAATATTTTAGTTGGTCATCCTGACAGAAATGTATAGCAAGAAAGTGGCAGTTGGGGTGGCTAGGTGGCACAGTGGATAAAGCACTGGCCCTGGAGTCAGGTGTACCTGAGTTCAAATCCTGCCTCAGACACTTAATAATTGCCTAGCTGTGCAGCTTTAGGCAAGCCATTTAACCTCATTTGCCTTGCAAAAAAAAAGAAAGTGGCAATTGACAAATGCCAGTTTATTGTTTTTTGTTTTGTTTTTAGGTTTTTGCAAGGCTTTGGAGTTAAGTTGGTCAAGATCACACAGCTACGTAATTATTAAGTGTCTGAGGCTGGATTTGAACTCAGGTTCTCCTGACTCCAGGGCCAGTGCTCTATTCACTGCACTACCTAGCTGCCCCTATGAGAAAGTTGAAAATATAGATTTCAGAGCCATTTTCATAGATACTATAGATCAACCCATGGGGATCACTAAGAGAGAAAATGTCTAAGACAGGGCACAACAGTTTAGATGGTAGGAAATGTAGGATGGACTAGCAAAGAAGATTAAGAAGAAGTGGTCAGACAAACAGAAAAAGAATTTAGATATAGGAGTGTCACAAAATCTAAGGGAAGAGATCTAAGATGATACTAAGATTCTAAGAGAAATATCTATGGTAGTAAGGAAGAGAAGGATGTTTGACAATGTTAAAGAGATTAAATAGAATGAGCACTGGGAAAGGACAATTCGATTCAGTATTTAAGAGATTGTTAATAACTTTGTTCAAGTTTCATCAAATGATGGGTTAGGAAGATTGAGGAGTGAGTGAGAGGTGAGGAAGTGGAGACAATGAAAATAGATGATCTTAGGGAACTGGCTATGGAGGAGAGCAGAGATCAAAGATAGCACCTTGAGGGGATGGAATGGTCAAGAAAAAGTGTTCTTATTTTTGTTTGTTTTTAAGTGTGAGGGAGACTTCAGTATATAGGGTGTTCCAGAAGACTTTGAGTGGTTTTAATAGCTTAAAACTTTTGGAACACCTTATATAAGTAGTGGTAATGATGATGTTTGGCCTTCATTCTTGAAGAAGATCAAGTAGGTGATGTCATGACAAGCACACGAATTGGGTTTGAGTGAGGGGAAGCTATGCTAAGTCACCAGCTTCACTTTCTCCTCCACAGCCATCTGAGTCCAGTAGCCAGACACGAATTTGGACAACTGGAGATGACTCTGGATGTGAGTTAGTCAGGGTAAGTGACTTGCCCAAGACCACAGAGCTAGCAAATGTCAAGTGTTTGGTGTTTGAACTTAGTCCTCCTGACCCCGGGACTGGTGCTCCCTCCACTGTACCAAAATTATAAAAGACAGAAGAGACTTATTCCCCCTCCCCCATTCACCACTTCCCACCTTTCTTCCAGAGAGATTCTAGTGGCATAGAAGAGCTAGATGGATAAATACCCCCCCCAGTATGGGGTAGCTAGGTGGCACAGGGCAGCTAGGTGGCACAGTGGATAGAGAGCACTGGCTCTGGAGTCAGGAGGACCTGAGTTCAAATGCGGCCTCAGACACTTAATAATTATCTAGCTGTGTGACCTTGGGCAAGTCACTTAACCCCATTGCCTTGCAAAAAACTAAAAAAAAAAACCCAGTATGCACATATACATATATGTGTGCATGTGTATATTGTCTATATAAAATTTGTTATATATGCATATATAAATATATATATGCTTGTATATATGAATGTCTATATATACTGTGTACGTGTATATTTCACATATATATGCAAACATGTTATAATGTGTGCATTCATGTGGATAAGGGTTGTATAAAGCTGTATATATAAGATTATAGTTCAAATCATTACATATTTATAGTAAAAGGAACTGTCTTCTTTTCATGAGATTTTCCCCAATATGATAAAGAATGAATGGACCAGATAACTAAAATAAATGACCCATTAATGCTTGGTGAAATTCATGATAATTCAAGGAATGGAATGATTATATTGGTCACTGGCAAAATAAAATTCAATGATGTAATCAAAATAAGGCAGAACCCTGAAACCTGTGTAAGTACCTTTAAAATGATTGAGAAACCATAGCTTTTCATTGACTAGGAATTATTCTGTGATGCTTTTGTGTGCAAATGGATTTTCAGAGAAAATTAAACCATACCATATTTTTTAATGATGGAAAAAGTAACAAAATGAAAGATGCTGAAATATGGTAGCTGAGTAAAATGTACGTGGATTTTTAATGAAATTAGGGACTTCAGAGAAGTGTTGGTAGGATTATGCTTTAACAACTTTTTACAGACTTTACAGTTGGTCCCTACTTACTATGAAAGGATAGAGTGAAGGCTGGGAAACCAGTTAAGACAATATTAAAATAGCCAAGATTTGATATAGGAAACTGATTACAAAATTGGGTAACCTGAGTAAATTTTTTTATAAGTTATCCTGGCTATAATTATTACATAGTCAGCCCTTATTAAGTCACAGGCTTCAGTTCTATAGAGTTAGCCTTAAATCTAAAGTAAATTCAGAGTGGCAGTGGTGGTACAGATTTCTGTTTTAAAATAGGGAAAAAAAACGCATTTAACCAAGGGTGGAGTATACCTAACAAGAGCCAGGGGGAATAAAAGAACTATCCTAAAGTCTTAATATTCAATATATCTTTAAATAAAAATGAAGGAGGAAAAAGAAAGCTACCCAAACACAAATGATTGGTCAATGGCACAAAAAAGTAGATTCTGAATCATAAAACTAGAAGAAAGCTGTATCCTAAACAACATTTTCTGAGATATTACCTCTGGTCTCATCAGAGTTGTTGAATCCCAGAAGATTTATATTATTTTAATTTTTAAACATCAAGTCAAAATTCATCCAGTGCAAGGTCCATCTATTTGCCAGTCTAACAACTTGGTGAATAAAGGACTTGAACCAAATGAGGATACAATAGTCAGATGCTTAAATGATATGATTTGGAGGGCATGGAGATGTAGTAGTGATGGTGGTGGTAGTGGTGGTTATGAATCTTTACTTGCCCATGCTCCCAAATTTCCCTCAGTAATGTGAACAAATTACTCTTTCAGAATTATTCTTTTCAGACTAAAGCATTATTTCCAGGGAAGTTTCCTATTAAAATACTCTTATTTTATGTGGTACTCAGGTAACAAAAAAACCCCACAAAAACCCATTACTATGGCAGCTATAAGAAGAACCTGAGGAAACCTAAGATATAGGTTAAGGTGGGAGTGAGAAATATTGAAGAACATGAGTTTTTCAGGGGAGTCCCCAAAAAAGTGTAGTTATAGAATTTTGTGGACAACCAGCAGGGAGTATGAAAATGTCGATAATTTCTTTATCTTAAGAAATCCAGAGATAAAGAAGATTTGAGGAGAAAGATATTAAGAAAGGGGAAATATCATAGCAACAATACAAGCTAGCTAAAAACGAATGATTAGAGAAGTCACTGAAGACAAACCTATGCTCTTCTACAGATTTACTTAGGATGTCAGTGTTTCTTGTCTATTAACAACTGTTTCAACCATCCAATTCCCACTCTTGTGCCATTGTCATCCAATTCCACTCCCCTTCCTCCAAAACATACACACACACACACACACACACACACACACACACACACATCTGGGATGCCTAATCTTTTCCATTGTCAGTCCATATCTATCACCTCTTTCAAGACTTCCCTCAAAACTTATCTTTAGGAAATTTTCTTAATTAATCTATTCTACATTTACTCTTCAAGGATTTTATATTTCTTTGGTACTTTAGATCATTTGATTTCTATTACCATACATTTATTATGATTCTGATTTAGCACTCTGCTCATATACTAGTACACATATATGTATGTATGTATGTGTATATATGTGGAGGTACATGTGTGTGTATTTATTAATGAATAAATATATCTCCATGAGTACCAAAAATCCCATTAGGGAAGTAACTTTTAGTAATTCAGGTCTGAACTTTTTTGTTAACATTTAGTTAGTCTTAAAGCAGTTTTTGAAAGGTTAGGTGACTTTCCCAGGGTCATAAGGCAAGACTTGAGCCCAGATCTTCCTTTCTCTAGGCCATGTTCCCTCTCTAACACATAGTTTATTTAAATGATTTGTAATTGAAGATAAGAACTTTGACTTGTATTTTTTAAATATTTCACATGTTGTGTAGATGGCATCTGAAGCACCTTTTCTTAAAATTAGGTACACAAAGTTTCTAGATTTAAGATACTCTTTGCTTCAGCACCAGTTCAAAACCATAGCTCATCAGCTTCCACCCAAGTGTTTAGCTTTGTCAGCCAGTCAGTTTACAAGCTCAAAAAAAAGTAATCCATTGTATATTCACTAAACAATGTGAAAAGATTGGCCCATTTACAGATGAAGAAAACTCTCTCACAAACTCTCATCAATCTGAAAGGGTGCAAAATACTTAAAGATCACATTTGACTAGCAAACAAATGTAGAATATACATATGACTAAGGAATGTGTCAAAGGCAAGAGTTAGAGATACTTTATTGCTAGGAAGCTCACTGCCCAGCCAATAGAACCTTGATGTCACCATCCTCTGGTGATCTCATCATGCTAGTCTTTGATGTAATATAATCCCTGCTGGGTTTTGCCTTGTTTTCTCATGGTCACTGCTGGTCATCTTTGACAGTTTTGTGGTCATATAGTTCTCTCCGTTAAGTTTTTGGGCTTCATCTCTTTAGGGCCATCTACTGGTCATCTTAGTTCCTTATCTGCTGAAGAGTAACAAGGACACTTCTCCCTAAAATGTGTGGGGCTATGACTCACACACTCAGCTAAATAAAATTAAATAAAAACCATCTAGAGTACCTCCAGGTTCAAACTGTTCATTTTTTTTCTTTTGTCTGGGTCTTAGACATATAAAATTGCGTGGATATTTTTCAGGAACAAAACACCTCTGACTTTTGTGCTGTATTTTGGTCAGTTCAAAACTTCATTTCCTCCCTTACAGTAGCATGAACAGTACTTATTACACTTTGGGAAGGAGGGAATGATGTGGATAGGAAGGAAGGGAGTGAGGAAGGTAGGAAGGAGGAGAGCAAGGGAAGGAAGGGAGGGAGGAATGAAAGGAAAAATAATGGAGGGAAAGAGGGAGAGAGAGAGAAAAAAAAGAAGGGAGGAAAGGAGGAGGAGAAGAGAGAGAGAGAGAGAGGGATAGGGAGAAAGAAAAGAGAAAATAGAGGGAGTTAGAAGGGAAGAAGGAAATTTATTTATCTTGTCTTTTAATTATGACAAGAATCCAATTGAATGGTATAATTCAGGTGCAGGTCTATCTAGAGTTAATGGAATAAGATTTTTCCTAACTGATTATGGAGAGGCTGAGAATTCCTATATTTTTTTGATTTTATATCATCGGTCATTTCTTCCCAGGCAAAAAGTATATAGAGATGCCTGGGAAAAAAAGGTTGGTGACAGGCCATTTTGTGTTCTTTATCCAACTGAAAATTCACTTTGCTGCATCTTTGTATTGTGAACATTGTGATGACTCTTCTCAGAGCTGTGCTGATATCATCAATAATGTTGATGCCCAAATGATGAAATAAATAAATAAAGCTATATTAATATCATCTCCATTAGAAACACAGGAAATAAATTAATGTTTGCCAAATGGGAAAAGAAAAAATCAATAGGGGAAGAAATATTATTTTTAATCTTCTGAGAAGGTTTTTATAAACAACAGAAAGGAGGGAAAAATGAAAACTATGAAAAAGGATCTGCCATCATCCTTTTAACCTTTATTTATTATCACTCATTCTACATCAACCTTGAACTGCATGATAATTTGGAATTTCATTTTAATTTCAATGTCCAAATAATTCAACATAGCCCTTTACAATTTTTTTAAATAGAAACTTTTGAAATATCTCAAAAGGAAATATAACAAGGTTGGGGGTGGAGGGAAGAACTATAATCCCTCTGTAGAAATTCACTTAATTTATGAGATGAACAAAATTTATTCAAAATATATAATATTAAACTTGTTTCCTTTAAACTTTGTTTATTCCTTCATTTTAGATTTGAAGCTCATCTGGGCATTTTAGCATAGTAATATTATCTTTTATTTGTATAATATATTTGTTTGACAAGCCATCCTTCTCCTGCTTCTTTTGTAAAATTGGTGAATTTTCTTCTTTGTTAAAAACAGGGTAGACTATGTCCCAATAGAATTGAGGAAATTATATGATGTTCTCCTTTCCAAACATTGTAATTTGGCCTGCCTTTCTCTCAAGTTCTAACTTCAAAGACTGTGAATGATCCAAGACAGTATGATCAGCAGGAGACAAGCAATAGGTCTCACATATTAATTTGGAAGAGAGGAAACAAGTATTTATTAAAGATCAACTTCATGATGACACTGGGAGATAGGCTTTACAAATATTTTCTCATTTGCTCCTTATAGCAATCCTTAGAAGTAGGTCTTAATATATTTTTTCCATTTGGGGCAGCTAGGTGGCACAGTGGATAGAGTACCCGCCCTGGAGCCAGGAGGACCTGAGTTCAAATACAACCTCAGACACTTAATAATTGCCTAGCTATGTGACCTTGACAAGTCATTTAACCCCATTGCCTTAAATTTTATATATACATATATATATATATATTATATATATATATATATATATATAGTTCCATTTTAGAATAGAGGAAACTGAAGAAGATAGAAGCTGAAGCTAAATGATTTGTCTAGGGAGAAGCTGTTAGCAAATGTCTATGGTCACATTTGAACTCAGACCTTTTTACTCAAGAGCTAGACTGCCTTATCTAGTTACCTGGACAGCAAAAATTTAAAATTGGAAGGTACTTCAGAGGTCAATCCAATACTCTCATTTTACAGATGGAAAAATAAAGGCTTATCATATACAGTGACTTTTCCAGGGTCATATAATTATAAGCATTTGAAGGAAGATTCAAACCCAGGTCTTCCTGACTCCAAGTTTAGCATACTGTCCATTTCACCATTCTGCTGCTCTCTTGCCTTACTTAATTCATTGACTCATGTCCAGTATTCTCCAAAAACTGATTTAATCCAAGGTTGAACTGATGAAAACAAATCCTTTCAATTTTCTTTGTTTATCTTTTCTCCTTTTTCTAGCTTTTTTCCTTTTCAAGTCCTCACCCCCTCCTATTAGCCTAGGGTTGTAAATAACTGCAAAACATTGTGTTATAAGACTAAGTCTTGTAAGTCTAGAGAATGCCAGGACAATCTCCCTTAAGGGAGAACCTTAAAAAACATACTTTTGGGAAAATACTGAAAAAAATTTTTCAAAAGTGACTACAACTGTATTATCCCTAAATAATATTTTGTCTACCACTAGCTTGCTTTTCTTCCTAATATACAAAATCTCAAAATAACATTCTGTCTATAGTTTACTTTTCTCCCTAATAAACCCATGAAATAATATTTTGTCCTGACCCCCAGTTTCAGGAGGCTACTGAAAATCAGAGCATAAGAACTCCATAAAGAAGGGTGCCTCAGCATATCCCCTCTCTCCAGCAGAACTACAACTTCCTGCTGGACCACCCCTTTCCTACTGAATGAACTGAGTCTCTGCTCTCCACTGCAGCATAACTTTCATTTGTCATGCTCTGTTGGTTGTATGTAAGTTCCCCTTTACCCCACTGCTTACAATAAAACTTAACATTGAACTGATTCCCATTATTTTCCATGTTTACATGTTATTCTCAGGATCCAAACTCATTAAAGAGATGTTTTCCACCATGTCTGGCTGACGCAGGAGTCTTTCTTCTGATCTTAACTGGGAACCTGAACAAACACTTAACCTTTAAACAACAACAACCCACTGGGGAATTTTGGCACTGTGAGTCCAATTGTCAAGAACAAGAATCAAGAGGGCAGACCCAAAGCCCTCCCAGAAAGACTCCCTTATGTCAGAGGATTGTCACAAAATAGTTTGTCAAGAGAAATTAACCCTGGGTGTTAAGTCTAATGGCAGATGCTCATAAGAAATAAACATAGAGGGTTTGTGGTAGAAAGGTCAGGTATTCTTGGAAGAAGTACAGAAATACTACACAGTGATGAGAAAATGGGCAGGAGAACAATATCTTAATCATAGTAGATACACAATAAATAAACATTTAGTTCTATTAAATTACATTGAATTATAGGGACTTTAGCATAAGCACTTAAATGATTGCTGACTTAACTGAGAACGGTTTGAGTTTGAAAGCTCAAGTATAACAGAAATAAATAGGAAGGCACAAGACTCTAAATGAACAGACAATGGAACTTCTCTGAACTATCATGTAAGATGTGTGAGACAGTTTTGGGTGAAAAAGCTAAGGAAAACATTCTGGACTGAAGACAGATGAAACAATCATATTAGAATGCATACAATCATTGAAGAACAGAGTTAGAAAGGACCTAAGAGATTTTCTAGTTCATCTTGTAACTGAATAAAGATCCTGTCTTCAACACACTGATAGATAATAATGACACTATGATAAATACTCCAAGAATTAATGAACAAGCATTCATTAAGTGCCTACTGTGTTAGGCAATATGATACAAAGACAAAAAGTGAGATAGTCTTGTCCTCAAGGAGCTAGATCCTGATTACAATGAAGAATTTATTGAGTGAAGTGGTTTCAGATAATCAAATTCATAATATTTGAAGTTACAATTATATCAACCATGCAATGGGTCATAGTCCTATGGAAATTTGAATACATGTGACTTCTTCACTGAATTTGTCATACAAACAAATGGAAGTCTGGTTTTTGAATTCCATTGGGAGATAAGATTTATGTATATTTTTAAAAAAGCCACAAAATGTTGATGTAGGGAAAGATGGTTCTTGTCCTTCATTGTCAAAGAAGACCAAAATGACATCATTTTGTTTGAGACAAATTAAAGTGTGTCCCATTGAGGTGAATATGAACTCAAAATGCTCTACCATAGGTTGGGCACAAATAGTTCATATGAACACCTGGGGCAGGTACTCTAAATTTACATGTGTCACATTTGCTTTGAGCTACTTCAAACCTACCTTCCTCATAGACCACAGCACCCTCACTGATAAGGACATGCTATCCTGGGTGGTCTTGAGCCTGTGTCTCCCATGTTGTACAATCAATTCTAAAGTTCTTAAGAGAAACTTTCAGGGTGGTCCAGTATTGCTTCTTCTGACCCCCTTGTTCTTCTTCTCTTGTGTTAACAACATGCCCAGTTCATTGTTGTTGTACACCCTGTATTAACATTTGAATGCTTAGCAGTTTAACTTGAGAAAGGACATCAGTGTCTGTTATCTTCTCCTGTCAGATGATCTTGAGAATCTTCCTAAGACAATTTAAAGCAATTTATTTTCCTGATATAGTGCTGGTAGACTGTCCAGGTTTCACAATCATAAAGCAATGAGGTCAGCACAACAGCTCTGTAGACCTTCAGTTTGGTAGTCAAATACCTCTTCTCTCCTACACTTTCTTTTGGAGCATCCCAAATACTGGGCTAGCTTTGGCAATGTGTGGTGTCGACTTTCCTGGAAAGGATACTGCCAAGGTGAGTGAACTTGTCCATAGTGCTCAAAATTTCTCCATTTACTCTAATGTATGGCTCCACATATGGATGGTGTGGTGCTGGCTGATGGAGCACCTGTATTTTCTTGGTGTTGTTAGATCAAAATTAGTACAAGTAGCAGAGAATCGATCCATTCATTGTTGTATCTCAGCTTCAGAGGCTGCATTGAGTGCACAGTCATCTGCAAACAGAAAGTCATGCCAATTGTCTTGACTCTGTCTTCCTGCACTGGATCATAATGACTTCATGCAACTCTAACCTCACTTAAATCCAATTTATGTATACTTCAAAAGATTTCATCCATACTTTATCATTCCTCAAAGTCCTTTGGTGACAGGCAAGTGACAAAGCAGTAGGTGCAGATACACTGGGAACTATAGTCATAACTCTGCACACAGGTGACCCAGGCCAATAGGTTTGTTTCCCCATTGAAAGTAGCACTGAGATTCAGCAGCCCTCTGAACAGCCCTTTTAAGATCACATTGCTCACACCCTGATGTGAGGAAGGGGACAGAAAAGGTGCCCTAAAAATTGTCCACTGAGGCAATTAGGTGGCATAGTGGATAGAACACCAGCCCTGGGGCCAAATGGATCTGAGTTCAAATCCAGCCTCAGATACAAAATAATTACCTATATGTGAACTTGGGCAAGTCACTTAACTTCATTGCCTTACAAAAATAAAAACAAAAACAAAATTGTCTGCTTACCTAACCCTAGTCTGATTACTGTGGCAGGTGGAGATCACACAGTGTGCTTGAGACAAAAAATTTCACAAAAATTTCTTCAAAGCAGATTCTATTCACCATCTGTGCATGGAACATGGGCACACTCATAGACAACACAAGATAGATATGATAGATATGATAGATGAACAACTCTTGTTGCAAGAGAACTCAGCAAATATCATATGCAAATAGCAGCCCTGAGTGAAACAAGACTGGTAAATGAAGGTCACCTTATTGAAGTCAGAGCTGAGCACACATTTTTCTGAAGTGGCCACAGTGAAGGGGAGCACCATGAAGCTGGAGTAGATTTCTCAATCAAAACTAATCTAGTCAGCATTCTTGAATGCCTACCAAAAGAAGTGAATAACAGGCTCATGCCAATGAGATTTTCACTTCCAGAAAAAATGTCATTACACTATCGTCAGTGCCTATGCTCTCACCATGATGAACCTGAAGTTGAAAAAAAATTTTATGAAGACCTAGAGACCCTTGTCATCAATGTACCAAAAGAGGACAAGCTTATAATTCTGGGTAATTTTAATACTAGAGCAGGCTCAGATTATCAGACACAGCACCTACTACTTGCACATCTCATGACCTTCTCATCATAAACAATGACTTCTATTTACCTAAAGCAGTAAAACTTCCTGGTACAAACATTGACATTGAATAGACTATGTGATTGTAAGGAGAAAAAACAGATAGGAAGTGAGAATGACAAAGGCATTGTATGTTGCAGAGTGCTGGACTGATCACAGACTCATCCTCTCCAAGTTAAATATTCATATTAAACCAAAGCAGTAGGTCCAAGGCAAAATGAATACTAGAAGAATTAATGTCAAGAGATTAGAGTGTCTCTCTGAGCAGGAACAGTTTGTTGCTAACTTGCAGGGGAAACTGAACCAACACATAGTTGGCAATAGTGGAGCAGAAAAAGAGTGGGAAGCTTTCAGAGATCTGGTATATAACACTACATTTGCTCATCTGGGTCAGTACACTTGCAAACATCAAGACTGGTTTGAGGAAAATGATGGAGAAATACAGAAGCTGCTAAATAAAAAAACAAGAACTCCATGGGGTTTATAAGCAGAAGAGTTCTAAGAAGGCAACATTTAATACCATCAAAAGTAAAGTACAATTGAAGCTAAGAGAGATTTAGGACTCTTGGCTCGGTATGAAGGCAGATGAAATTCAGTTTTTGTGCAGATAGTAACAAACCAAAGTGTTTTTATGATGCCCTGAAGGTTATTTATGGGGTCAGTGACTTAAGGTGCAGCTCAACTGCTCAGTGCTAATGGAATCACATTGATCAATGATAGGGATATGATCCTAGAGAAATAGACTGAACACTTCCTTAATGTTCTTAATAGACCTTCATCAGTCAATACAGAAGTCATTGACTGTTTACCTCAAGTTGAAGTCAATCTGCCCCTGGGTGAAGTTCCAACTGAAGAAGTGCCTTTGAATGCCATTAGGCTACTTTCTAGTGGTAAAGCACTTGGTGCTGATTCTATTCCAGTTGAGATCTATGAGGTGGGGTGGGGGGTCCAATGCTTATCCAAAAGCTGACTGAATTTTCCAGGTTACATGACATGAAGAGGTTATTCCCCTAGGAGTTCAAGGATGTCTCTATTGTCCATCTCTATAAAGGTAAAAGGAATAGATTATCCTGTGACAATCAGAGAGGTATTTCTCATTTAGTCATTGCTGGTAAGATTCTTTCCAGAGTCCTTTTCAATAGATTGATCCTTCATCTGGAAGATGATAACCTCCATGAGAGCCAGTGTGACTTCAGAAAGGGTCAAGGAACAGTCAATAGGGTGTTTGTTGGCCAACAATTCCAGGAAAAATACCTGAAACAAACAGAAATCTGTATACATTTGTAGATTTTACCAAGGCCTTTGTTACCATCAGTCTTGACAAATTATGTCAAAATTTGGTTACCTAGAGAAGTTCATCATTATTATAAGTCAATTTCATGACAGCACACTTGCCTAGGTTCTGGTTAGCAGATTTCCTGGTCACCAATGGAGTGAAACAAGGATGTATCCTAGCTCTCATGCTTTTTAGCATGATTTTTTCAGACATGTTATCAAATACCTTCTCTAAGGATGAACATGGCATCAAGGTTGGCTACCACAATTCTTCAACTTGAAAAGGCTACAAACCAAAACCAAAATGGAGGGAGAGCTTCATGTGGAAGATTTTTTTTTTGAGGTGAGCCTTGGGGGAAACTTGGGATTTTAGGAAGTAGGGGAGAAGGACTTCATGTCAAACT
Source organism: Macrotis lagotis (assembly GCF_037893015.1). NCBI lineage: Eukaryota > Metazoa > Chordata > Mammalia > Peramelemorphia > Peramelidae > Macrotis > Macrotis lagotis. Next base: position 588,974,504 of record NC_133658.1, read on the forward strand.
TGAGACTGACCAATACAAAGTCATGAAAATTGGAAATGGATTGGAAATGTCCATGGATGGAAAAGTCCAGATTGACTGGACTTTAGAATGTGTAAAGAAATTAATGTATAAAAAGGTTAGAAAGACAATGCAGCATCCCTGAGGAATTCCTTCCCTTCAGTGAAACTCAAAAACTGGGATCCTCAGAGGACACATTACTCTGCTTTCTCAAGGCTCTATGATTAACTCTGAGAAGGTGTAATAATTGTGCTATTGCTCTATGGCTCCAATGGTTTTTACCCTATTGATAGTAAACTAGCTGACTCCATTTTATAGTAGTAGGTACAAACATCCCAGTTTGCTACTCAAAATAAGGGCATATCCATCCTGTGCACCTATGAAGTATTGGGGAAGAGTAGATCCAAATGTAAGGTCAAAGGTAATGAAGTACATGTGGGCAGAGGTAGTACCTTGTTCTCCCTGGCATTGTAAGTGATTTTTCTCCCTTTGTTCCTCTTATGTGTAGCTCACTTGAGGGGGCAACCCAGCTGTGTTATAAGGTCTATACCTCTTTTTAATCTGTAGCTGGTGTTTCATTTCTTGAGAGAACCTACTTTCCAAAGCTCCCATCCCTTTGTTGAATATCTTTCTAGGCTTTCTGTACTTACTTCCATTGCTGTTGGCCACTATCACTTGAAGGACTCTATTATTCAGTTTTAAAGGATCATTTGATGGGATTTCTGGCTCTCCTGAACTCGCAAAATCACCTGAACACTTCTGTCTTGGAATATGTCTAAGATTAGTAAGTAATAAACACAAAGAGACAGATACAACTATGTTCACAGCCACCACTGTTAAGTGGAAGATATGACTGCTACTCTTCTCCCATCTGCTCTCAGCTTCAGTCTTACCTTAAACCTTGAAATTCAAAAGGAAAGGAAGAGAAGAATGAATAATAAATTTATATTTTTAGTACATACATTCATTTCTGGTGCATTAATGCTTGAATCACAAATTCTGACTCTATGGCTAATTATTTTATTTGATTTTTTCCATTTACATGCAAAGATTGTTTTCAACATTCATCCTTTTGCAAGCTTTTGAGTTCCACATTTCTCTACCACTCTCCCTTCCCTCTCCCCTCCCCATGGCACATTTCCAAATTAGTAATGTTGTGAAAGAGGAATTAGAATGAAGGGGGGGGACCATAAGAAAGAAAGAAAAATAATAAAAGAAATTTGAAAAAGTGAACATAGTTCCATGGTTAATTATAAAACCTTTTGTCATCAAACCGTATAAGTAATACAGAAACTGAAGACTGAAAACCATCTTCTCCTAGTTCCTCATGAAAAAAGGAGGGACAATTTATGATTGCCACTAGCTATGCTACAATTCATTAAGAGTAGATAGGAGCCAGAATAAAAAAGACCTTTAAATACCAACAAATCTGAATGCCTAACAGTATTTGAATAGGTCATGGGGAGTCATTTTGTTTTGGTGTGAGAGAAATACTGAAGAGAACTAAAGTGTGTCTAGGTAGTCTTATTACCTAATCATAGCAGAGACTTGGTTTATAATACCTCCTTTCCCTTCACTTTTATCTTTTTCTCTCTCCTACCCACCTATTTTTTTCATTACCTTTTGATCTCTTTTCCATTAGTTTCAATACATCATTTAATGTAATCTATAAAATTATCTACATCTGCTACAAAAAATAAAATCACCATTTTTATGACCTTCCCATCCAATAACCCACAGGACATCAACTAATTGAGATGTCTAATCTTTAGGGCTCTTCTTTACCCTTGATAATCCCTTGTCATCTCTCCTTAAAAATAAGCAAGTAAATTTCTCACAGTTCTAATTATTCTTCATTATCAGAGATCTCTGAGACTCACATCAGAGACACAATACAGGCAAGACTAGGCAACTCAGTATTAAGAAGCTTCTACAGTTGTTACTCTGATAGCCAGAAGTCACCTTCTTGCAGTATTCCCTCGCTTTTTCTCCAAAAGTGTAGGCAAGTGTGTCTCAGCAAATGAAATGGAGCTGATACTTTTGTTCTTTTTTCTTTTTTCTTTAATTGGAGTAGAAGGAAAAGAGTCCCAGAAGCAATGGCCTGGGTAATGGATGGAGATACCCAGGACCAGCTTATGGTTACTGAGAACAGTTCCCCACCTTTGATTGCCACAATTTTTCTTGCTAATCATGACTGATTGAAAAATAAATTCCATGTTTATTTTTAATTTTAAAAAACTCCAGAACATTAATTTGCTTAATGTTACCCTGTCACAGATGGCGCATTTTTGCCGAATATTTTGGCACTGGCAATGGGCAGAGGGAACCTCATATATTTGCGTCAGACTTTATCAGCAACAGCGTTTGTCAGAGGGTTGCTTAAATGACAAGCATAAAAGGCTTGTTTGTGTACTTAAAATTACCTATTATTACAGAGCAGCATATGCCACTATCTGCCATCAATGATTTGTTTATTTCTACTGAAATGAGGATGAAACAAATCTGGTCAGAAGCAGATATCCAAATTAATTCTCTGACCATCATTTCACAATTAAGCATCTTCTTCTCCAAAAGTTTTTTACTTATGTTTATTTAGTAGTATTTGCTTTTCTGTCCACATACTCTGTTTTAGCAGCAGGAGTCATTTTATAAATCACATATTCATTTCAATTTTTATAAGATGGGTTTTCATGATTTTTTTGCCTTGCAGAATTTACTCTTAATATCATGGTAGAAAAACACCATCCAAGACAAGAAGCAAAAGTGTAAAATCAGTTTTGGAACCTTTTACCCCTCGGGAAATGATTCTCTTGATTAAAAAAACAAAAACAAAACTTGACCTAAATTTTTCATGAATGTAGGCAGCTCCCAATGAAGTACTACCAATTCAAAAAATACAGGTTGGCCCCTGCTCTGTAACTTTTAGATTGAGAGTCCTCTTGTTGATTTAAATCTAAATCATGAGGACAATAAATCCATTCATTACCATAATATTACAGATCAGTGGGGGAAAATATTACCCTTAATGAGTTGATCCTAGGAGATATGGCCAATTAATAATCACTGTCACAGAAATACAATACAATGAGCACAATGGTAGCATGCCTTCCATGAGGGAATTCTCTATTTTTTCCAAGTCTTTCAACTTGAATATATTCCATTTTAATTTTTTTAAAGTCAATCAAATTATAAACAAGATTCATATTGTAATATGGAATGACTTTTCATTGTGTCCTCTGGAATTCCTATTCCACAATGAATAATCTTTCTTTCATCCTGAATGTCTTCCTCCAATACTCTTCCCTTAACTAGCCTTCATTGAGATCTAGATTCCCATGATGACATTCTATCCCTGTCTGTTCTCTCCCACACAGCATGGAGCTTTGTTCACAACCCTTGATACAATGTTCCTAGAGGAGCTCTTTGCTCCCTAATCCCATTTTCAGATTCTCCTTTTGCAACTGTTATTCCACAACTCTCCTCCATTGAAGACCACTCAATGAAAGCTTTCCACCCAACCCACATCATAATAGCTATTGGACATGAAACCTTAAATTGTTCTGACTCCTTTCTCAAAGAATCAAGTACCTGGCTTCCATGTTCTCTTCTTCGGCTCCTGTCTTTATACTAAAGGACTTCAAAATTCATGGTGATTTTTCCTATACTCTAACTTCCTGATTCCTCAGCCTTTTAAAAATCTTTTCATACTTCTTTACTCAATTTCAAACACATTGGTATAGTCACACCCTGGATCTCATCATTAAACATGAAAAATTAGAAACTCCATGACCATAATCTCTTATCTTTGATTTCTACCTATGTCTCACCCCTACTAAACCATTCTTCATCCCATGAAGACCTCCAGTTCCTCCACCTTCAAGATCTTTTCAGATCCAATGACCTTGCTGTGACTTTAATCCTTTTCCCCATCTCAATCCTATAATTAGATATTAATGAATTCTTAGCCCCCTTGCCTTATTGCCAAATCTCAGTCCTAGATTGTGTCCATCATTTACTTTCTCTGTTCTTACTCACAAGCTATTAAGTATACTTGGAAGATAATTGTGCAGTGAATCAATAGGCATTTAATAAATGTGTGTGTATATTTATGTATGTATACACACATACACACATACCACATACACACACACACAAATACACACATACACTTGTGGAAGAGTGGATAGAATGTTGGGACTACAATCTAAACTGAGTTCAAATCTAGTTTCAGGCACTTACTAGCAATATGACCCTGGGCAATTCACTCAATCTGTTTGCCTCAATTTCATCAATTGTAAAATGGGGAAATAACACCTCCCTCCCAGGATTGTTATGAGGATAAAAATGAAAAAATATTTTTAAAGTCTTAGAACAGTGTCTGGCATTGTAGGTACTGCAAAAAATGTTTGTTTTCTTCCTTTCCATATTTTATATATATAATATGTATCTATCTATAGTTTTAGCTCCCCAATTGGAATGTAAGCTTCTTGAAAGTAGGCATTGTTTCATTCTTTGTATTTGTATTCCTAGAATACCTGGGTCTGGCATACAATAGGCACTTAATAAATATTTATCGATTGATAGGTGAATTGAGAGTGGAAAGAGCCATTAAACATATTGATTCAGTAACTCAATTAATTAGTTATAGAGCCCACATTATAAGTTGGGCCTTCTGACTCCAGGTTCAATGCTTTTCTTATTATTAATCAATCTATCAATCAACAACTTTTAATCAGGGTCTCTTATGTGCCAAGTACTATCCTAGATGCTGGAAATATAAATAGAAAGAATTAAATAAACTATTTAACATCCATGTATCTACACACATGCACATCCATATGTGTACATACATGTAGACATATGACTACACACATGCATAGTGTGAATGTATGTAAATATATTATCTATGCTGCCTAATGGCTAGCTAAGGCAACTACATGTAGGAATCAAAGCAATTTGCCTCTTTCACCCATTTCCCCCCCCCAGGTAGATATTTAGGTCAATTCCTTATGAATGACTCTGAATTTCAATGAGGAGACTTTATAATGTTTTAAGACTTGATGTATATCACTATCAGATAAAAGTATTTGGAAAATGTCAATTAGAATCCCTCATCTACATATAGTGTCTATGTGTGACCATATCGTATTTGCCAGGCACTGTGTGCTAAGTGCAAGGAATAAAATGAAAGACAAAAGGCCTCTTGAATACTTTTTCCAGTAAGAAAATTGGGACTTTTTGAGTGTAGCAAGTACTGGATAACATCACAGGAAAACAAGAGAACTCAGAAATTATCTGTCAGAAAATGCTTAATTCCCAAACATGTCTCTGCATTCCCATGTCTTTACATGGCAACCAAAGACAATACTCGTTTAAAGTACAACATATCTAAAAGGTATTTTGCAGAAGAATTTTAGGAGGCTATAAGCAATGTCATCTGAAAAAAAGAGGGAATAACAAGTGAGAGGAAAAGACTTGATAATTAGCCTTGACAGACCTGCTTTTCAGCATTTATAGATAATATTGAAAAGATGAGAATACTAGATTTCTAACTGGGTCCTGAAATTCTTTAATTATTTGACTTTAGAGTTACTTGCTTTCCCCCCAGTTTCATGTGGGCTCTTTTTGATAATTAGTTCTGCAAATCTTGTCCTAAGCCCTCAATAATAAAATATTTACTCTTTATGGACTAGGGAAGCCATAGTCAATAGAATTACTTCATATGTAAAAAGGATGTAGAGTGAATAAATAGAATCATTCTCTGACCTAAAATAAAAATGAGTATAACTCCCAATGCATATAGAATGGGTGGATAAGATAAGAACTACCTAGATAAAATTTATTTCACTTGCTTCCTGGTCTCTCAACATGTTTAATGGTTCTACTGAAATTCTGTGGGTCACACATCATCATAAGTGCCTATTTACTAATTGACTGATGTTGGGTTTCTGAAAGGTCTATAATCAACTTCTGACTTAATTTCTTCATCTGAAACCATGAAGTTTTCATTATCTTCCCCCTTTTCATTGCATTCACAGAGTATCAAGACATGTTTGACTTAGTTTGTAAGATTTCCATATTTTCCACAGAATTTCTCTACTGTTTCATCCTTTGCACCAAGTTCCCACCTAAGCTGTAATTGTCTCCATGTTGGTCTGTTTGTTCACCCTTACCTTGAACCTGCAAGATAAAGGGAATAAGGAAATTATCTTTCTCATTGCCTTTGGACACCAGATTAAACCAGTTCCATCAACCTCTGCAGGCATCTTTCCGAAGAGAATCTATAAACTGCATTTTTTTCATTTATATGCAACTTCTTGATGCCTTCTGATTTCATTTATAACAAGGATATTAATATGTATATAATTTATTGATTCATTGGTCATTGGATAAATTGTAGATATTGTGAGGGTCTAGAATTAATGGTTGTAGTCATTTTTAAATCATTGTGATTCTTGATGTCAGATTTTCTGTCCCCTTGTCTATCATTCTACCATTATTGATTCAGAAAGGTAAGAAAGCAGGGGATGTGAAATTCAAGCCTGATATATATTGAGATATGTGTGTGTGTGTGTGTGTGTGTGTATGTATGTATGATATGTATAGATATATGTGTTGTTTCAATCTCTCTTATCTGAAGCTAGGAACCAAAGAATATATATCATAAACCTGCCTACTTGTTTGATAGAAACAACCTTGCTAATTGCTTTGCCAGACTTGAGGAACTTCTGGAGAAATGATACTGAGGCCTTGCTGCCTAATTGCTGATTGTCTCACCCAGACCACTCTTACAATAAAACCCCAGTCAACAAGCTTCCTTTCATTCCCCACTTTTTGGTCATCTCTCCCAGAGCCTCACCAACTACCTTGAAACTGTTCTATCCTTTTTCTTGCACTGGCTTACAGGTCTCTCCAGAAGATGGCATCAGTCCTCTTCAGCTATCTTGCATGGTACAAATCCTTTGAATTATCGCAACTAAACTTAATTTTCAGAAAATGATAAAAGTATTCCTTTTCCAAAGGACCAGCTCTTCTTGGGCACTTCTGAGTTCTTCTGATGGCAGATAGCATTATGGTTCAAGATAAAATTTCAATCGAGTCTTTCTTGTTCTGACACTCCCTCTTTGACAAGGTAACGGCTGGTCTCAAACAGTAATCTCCAAAGGAACCAAAACACACCATCTCCTTTGTCTTCCAAGTAGGTCTCCCTCTCCATTAACAGATATCTCTGGGCAAATTTCATATCTGATAACTATTTCTTAGTAACTTGGAATACTTCCCATGGATTTAGAGGCTAGCAGTTCCTATCTTCTTTTCATCATAACCACCTAACCTTTCTCTCTCTCTTTATGTGAGTATTGTCCTTTCAGGCTCTACTAGTCTTCTTGAGACCAAGTGAATGAGATTGTTCAAATTAACTGGACCTGTTTTTTTGGAAGCAAATAGGGAAATTGGAGCCCTAAAAGCAAATATTATTTTTCTCCAAATGTCTCACAGAGAATACAAATTCAATGTTTCTATTACACTCATAATCTTTTGAGCAGCATGGGGCAATGGAAAAGGAAGGTGAATTTGGAATCAGAGGACCACAGTTCGAACTCTATCTCTGCCACTTACTACCCATGTGGCATTATATTAGTCTCAATTTCACTGTGCCTCAGTTTCTCACCTCTAAAATAATGAAGTTGAACTACATAACCTCTAAGATCCCTTTAAGTTTTAAATCTATAATCTTATCAGATAGGCAGTATAAGTATTTTCTATCCCTGTTTAGAGATGAGAAATCTTATTTTGAGAGAGGTTAAAACATTTGCCTAAGGTTTCTTAGTAAGTGCCAGAAATTTATCTTCCATCATATTCCATCCTATAACATTAACTTCAAAAGTAATTTTCTGATTAATTTGGGTAACCAGACAAAGACTATAAAGCAAGTGAGAATGATCATTTTATATCAACACAGACCATTTGGAAAAAAAGTTTGGGGACATGGGCTTCATCTCAAGTATACATATATCTATTTTCAAGAATGGAGGGGTGGCTAGGTGGCGCAGTGGATAGAGTACTGGCCCTGGAGTCAGAAGTACTTGAGTTCAAATCTGGCCTCAGACATTTAATAATTACCTAGCTGTGTGGCCTTGGGCAAGCCACTTAACCCCATTTGCCTTGCAAAAAAAAAAAACCCTAAAAAAAACTAAAAAGAATGGAAATACTCTTGACTATTGCTGCTTATATTTATTATAAAAGAGTGGAGGGGGTCTACATACTGTCATAGAGTTGATAGGACAGCTTTATGTCAAACAAGTAGGTAGGTTTATGATATATATATTCTTTTGTTCCTAGCTTCAGATGAACAAAAATCCTCTAATCTTACACTACTTTAGTCCTGGATTAATGTGAATTTGTTAATAAAGTGCTAGTGAAATTTAGAATAATTTACAATGATCCTCAACATGTTTCTTACATTATCTAATTTTTTTAATACACATAAATGAAGAATGATTTTGAATGCTCTGTACCATCTGTAAAAGCAGTGCATAAAAAGTGATCACTCCACCAAGCTGCTTAGTGATTTGAGAGATCTGTTGGAAAAAAAAACAAAAAATAAGTGAGAACAAGAAGAAAATGCATCTAATTGGTGGATTTGCTTCTGTATTTTTAAATTGAGATCTAATAGGTTAATCTATTATATAATCAGTACAGTGCATTGTGTATAATAGATACTAAATAAATATTTATTGAATTCTTCCAATTTTTTTTCCACATTAGCCTGACACTTTTTTCTTTTTTAATTGTTGCTCTTTGTACTTGAAAAGAACCAAAATGCTATCACTGCACTGGGGTCAAGGTACACTATATCCAACTATAGCTGATTAGACCAATACAAACTCAGGAGGTGCTACCTCAGATTGGAAATAAATGTCCTTATGAACATTTTGGAGTGGAGATATCTCCACAAAATCAGTGCATCTCATATTCTCTTGAGCTATTGTAATTCTGCTTTGCTCAGGACACAGTACCTTCATTGATGAGAGCACACCATGCTGGGCAGTTCTGTGTCAGTGTCTCCCATGTCTCACAATTGATTACAGAGTTCTTAAGAGACCTTGAGAGTATCCTTGTATCTCTTCTTCTGACTTCTATATGTACACTCACTGTGTGAGCTCCCCATAAAATAATCTTTTAGGCAAATATACATTTGGAATTCAAACACTGTTGCCAATTCATAGAACTTCACTCTTTGCAGTAGAGTATGAATGGTTGACAGTTCAGCTTGAGAAAAGACCTGTGTTCTGTACCCTCTCTTGCCAGGTGATCTTCAGAATCTTCCTAAGACAATTCAGATAGTAATGATACGGCTTTCTGGAGCTGGTATGCTGTTCAGTTTTCATAGACATGCAACAGTGAGATCAACACAGTAGTTCTGTAGAACTTCAATTTGGTAGATAGCCTAATACCCCTTCTCTCACACATTTTCCTTCAGAGCCTCTGAAATACTGAGCTAGCTTTGGTAATGTGTGTGTCAACCTCAACACCTATTTGTATATGTCTGGAAATTATATTTCCAAGATAAATGAGCTTACCAACAGCATTCAAAATTTCACCATTTGCTGTAACTGATGGTTCCATTTATCAATTGTGTTGTAGTGGCTGATTTTCTTGGTGTTAATTGTTAGATCAAAATTAGTACAAGAGGTAAAGAATCAACCTATAATTTGTTGTATCTCAGCCTCAGAAGTGGCATCCAGTACACAATCATCTGTGAACAAAAAATTTCATGTTCCAACTCTTCCTTCACTTTAGTCTTGACTTATAGCTTTTTCAAGTTAAATAATTTACCTGATGGTATTTTCATCTTCATTAAAGATATGACAACATCACTAAAAATATAGTTCTAAAAAGCATGAGAGCAAGCATACAAACCTGCTTCACTCCAATGGTGACTGGGAAAGCTGAAGAACTAATATACAATGCTGATGAACTTCTCTGGAAGCCAAATTTTGCCATGATCTTCCACAAGCCCTCACAACTGAACAAAAATCCAAGTTCTTGGTCACACTGATGAATGTGTGTATTAGCCTCTGTTCTGCTCCTGGCCTCTTTTCTGCAATTGTTGCACAGCAAACACCATATTGACTATTTTTCAACCCTTTCTGATGCCACATTTGCTCTCAGATAGATGACTAAGAGAAAGGACTGTTCCCTCCATGACTGTTACAAAGCAACCTATTTCCTTTACCCTTATAGATGGATAATGGTGAAATCCTTGAATTCCCAGCAGATAAATTCCTCTTATCATATAATGTATGAACAGCGGTCCCCTGCTTTGTAAATCAAAACTGAAATAGAATCAGTACTGGTTTTTTGCCATGGGAGGAATCTTATGTCATTCAAAACTATTTCAGTTGGAAGTTTGATTTCAACCTGAGGTATAAGATCAGTGGTTTCAGCAATGACTGATGACAGCCTTGCTGGGAGCACTATAGAAGTGTTTAGTTTATCTCTTCAAAATCATGTTCTTATCACTAATCAATGTGGTTCAATCAGAATTGACCCATAAATAGCCTTCAAGGCATCATAAAATTGCTTTGGATTGTTACTATCAGTATAAAACTGAATTTCATCTGCCTTGCTATTGAGTCAAGAATCCTGCATCCCTCTAAGCTTCACTTACACTTTATTTTTTATGGAGTTATATGCTGCCTCCTTAGAGAAAGATAAACTCTCTTGCTGGTAAAACGTGTATAGCTATCATATTTCATTTAGCAGTTTTGAATTTTCCCATCATTTTTGTCAAACCAATCTTGATATTTGTGTGTCTTGGTGAGTTGAGTAAATGCAATTCTGTACACCAGATCTTTGAAAGCTGCCCACTCCTCTTCTGCTCCACTGTTACTAATTGCCTATTGTACTCAACTTTCTGTCCTAATTAGCAACAAACTGTTTACACACAGAAATGTGCTCTATTGTCTTGATCTAAAGTCTTCTAGTTGTCACCTGCCTTGGGGCTGCCACTTATGTTGAATGCAAATATTTAGTTTGGAGAGTATAAGTCTATGATCAGTTTAGCATTCTGTGGCACACATTTGCTTTTGTAATTCTCACTTTCTCTTCTCCTTACTATAACACAGTCTATTAATGCCAATGTTTGCTGAGAGTACATTGATAAAGTTTTATTGCATTTAAGGAAATGGATTTTAAGTAAAAAGTGTTGGTGATGAAAAAGTCACGAAACTTCTAAGTCTTCAGTAATAAGTGACCATTGCTGTTGCTGTTTCCCATTCCATTCTTTCCAAGAACTTCTTGTTATATCTGATAGGCTCTACCTATTCTGGCACCAGGATTACAAGCTTATCCTCTTTTAGTACATTGATGAAGAGGATCTCCAGATAGTCATAAATTTTTCTTTAACCTCATCAGAATTTGGCATGGTGGGAACAAATGTAGTAATGATGGCAGTGTGACATTTTCCTGCATCACAGAAGCTTCACAGAGAAAATATTTATACCTGAGCTAAGTTGAGACTTAAAGTAAGATAGGTTAATAAGATGAGGAGGAAGTAATTTCAAGAAATTGGTTTGACTTGGACAAATGCTTTGAGGTGGGCAATGATATGTTAAGTATTGAAATTGGCTAATTGAAACAAAAAAAAAAAACAAGGAGGGCAATATGAAAAACTAAACTGAGCCAGACTGTAGAGATTCAGAAGAACCAAGTTGGAACATTTTCATCTTTTAGTTGTAAGAGGAAGCCACTGAAAGTTTTTGATCAGAGGAATAGAACAATCAGATCTGTCTTCATAAGTGGAGTTAGAAAGGACTACAGATGTTGTATAATCTTATTCCCTCTCTTCAGAGGAAACAGTCCCAGACAGTTTCAATGACCTGCCTAAAGTCACACTGTTAATAAGAAGGAAAGCTGGAATTATTAAAATCTAGATTTTTTCCTCCAAATTCAGCATTCTTTCCATTAAATCCTATTTCCTCTGTGCTATTAAAAATTTATTTAGAGAATTATGTCAAGATTAGAGAAGAATAGATTGGAAGATTAGAAAACAATTAGGAGACAGTTATATTAGTAGAAGCAAGAGGTTTTGAGGGCCTTAACTAGGGTGTCAGTCAAGTAAATGGAGAAAAGGATCAACTGGAAGAGATGCTTTAGAGGAAGAATTAACAAGATTTGATGACTAAATAAATATGGGAAGTGAGAGGGAAGAAAAAGAGATGACTTAGAATTTATAAATGTGAATGACAGGAAAAAATAAATACAAGAAATATCGACCATAATGGACATTTAAAGGAGGGATGTAGGAGTTTCATTATGGACATGTTAAGTATGAGATACTATTGGAACATCCAGGAGAAATGCCTAGTTGATATGGGAATGGAATTTAGGAAAAGATTAGGAGTAGATATAGAAATTTTGCAGTCATCTGAATAAAGATCATTGAACCCCTGGAACAGATAAGGTCACTGAGAAAGCAACTAGACAGAAATGAATGAAGTCCAAGACAGAAACTTGTATTCATGCCGAGTTGAACCTACTGAAGTGAACTTAAAGAGTATTCAAATAGATAGGAGGAAAGTCAAGGGATAACAGTATTATGAAAACCATTGAGAGAGAAAGTATACAGGAATTGGGAAGGAGGGACAGTGGTCAGCAATGTCAAAAACTACAGAAAGATCTAGAAGAAGGTGGAGGAAGTTACCACTTGAGATGGTAACTTGAAGGGAGCAAAGAGTTTCTAGTAGTAGTAGTATTGTTGATGACAGTACTCAAGGCATGGAAGTGGGAAACTATTACAAAAATATGGAGGTGGGAAATAGTGTGGAAATTAACCAACAAAGAAGGTTTTTTAATAACTCCAAATCTCATGAAACTATGAACTTAAGAGACTAAAAAAAAATGGGAGAGGAAATGGAGGTTATTACTTCTTTGATTCCCCACCACATTAAAGAAACACATTCATTTCATTCACTCTATGTATTGCCTGTATTAACATCCCTGATTTTAGTTTTCTATCAGCTTGAAAAATGGGTTTATGCATTCTTTACTGCTTCTGAGTCTACCCTTGACACTTCATTTCCCTCATGAATGAGAACTTCTATCATGGTGAGGAGACACCAAAGGATAGAATCCTTGGCTCTCTTTGGGTTAATTTCTTGTTCTCAAGCAATATATCACAGGAGATCTTCAGAAGTCTGAAGTTCAAGCTTTCAAACCACTGAATGTCTTTATAACTTATCCCTTAGATACTCAGCCACTGTGGAAAAATTCTCATCTCCTTGACACATCCTCTTCATTTTCTTTTCCCTTTCTTTTTACTTTTTACTTCTCCCTCGACCCCTTTTCCTCCTTCTTTTCTTTAAAAAAATGTTCTGGCTTTGTGGCACAGTGGATAGAGCACCGGCCCTGGAGTCAGAAGTACCTGAGTTCAAAACCAGCCTCAGACACTTAATAATTACCTAGCTGTGTAGCCTTGGGCAAGCCACTTAACCCCATTTGTCTTGCAAAAAAACCTAAAAAAAAGTATTCTTGCTTTTTAAGAAATTTTGTTATGACTCAGGGAGGGGAGTAGGAAGGGATTGTTTTCTAGAGAAGACAATATTGGTAATGTGATGAACATTCCTTAAGTGAGCAAAATACAGTAGCTGGGGTATATGGTCTTCACCCTCTGGTTTAAGGACTGTAGGCCTTCATGGTTCAAACTTTATTGAATTTTGGACAAAGAACCAGTGTGATACAAATGGGAAACTGCCCTATTAATTTATTAGTCCACTAAAGGAAGGATATTTTCTTAATTGTCTATTAAGGAGTGAGAAATGTGATGTTTAAAAGGTTCTGGGGACATAATTTCTGTATAATTAATAATTTTATTAAAAATGCTAGAATTTTCTTAATAAAAGGAGTGAACATTTGGTCAGTTATCTCAGATCAATGAAGTTTCCTGAAGGTAGACTTACATAATATGTCATTAAAAGTTTCTGAAGAAAAAATCAAATTTTATTGGTTATCAACTAAAGATAGGTGAACCTATTTTAATGAGGGGTTTGGACAAAAGGACTACTTTTTACTTTAGACACAGCCTTGGGCAACCTAGACAGAAGATCTACTTCTGCCCAAGTTAGCTTCAGTGCAAGGGATAGGAATTCATTTTAGATTAGAAGTCTGATTCAGTTGGGTGGAGTAGCAATACTCAGAATAAGTAGAATATTAATTCTATCTTCCATTAATCCTGTCCTTGAAAGAGTAGGCCTAGGACAAGTAAATAAGACAGGGAAAACAAAACTTGGGTTTCTCCAATTTTAAGAATTGACTATTAATATGAGAGAGACATAATCATTTCTCTAAGAAATAAGGAGTAGAGAAATGAGTGTAAATTATATTTAGAGTCTAAATATAATAGATTTACATTCTAGGATGTTAAAAAGTTTGCTATAGTAATCTTTTAACATCCTTTCCAGTTTTCTAATATTTGTTGTTGTTCTATTGATGTTCACTAATTTACATATTAAATCCAGTCCTATTAATTCCCCTTCCCCATTGGCAGTGATGATAGCAGATTGATGGGAAAATGGCAGAGGATATGAGAAATCAGTTTTTAGAACATCTATAAACTTCAATTTCTTTGTTGGTAGTCTACATATAAAATCTTAGTCCAGTGACCAAAGAGAGGAGATACTGCTAGAAGAGCTAAATCATATCAATATTTATATTCTTACTATAAACAAAACCAGAAAAAAGAAGAAAGTTTGAGCTAAATAAAAGGACAGCTCACAAGTGCTTCTTGGAGAGATTAAAAAAACAGAGTTTGCAGAGTTGGTTTTAGTGTAATAGAAAAGGCAACAAGAAATATTATTTCATGAGACTTTGTCATCTTATATTGTAGTCTTGATAAGTATTTGTGAAAATATCACCCTGAAAATAATTGCAGTTTATGTAGCAACAGTGGATTCTGAGAATAGAGAGGTAGGGAAATTCTCTAAAGAACTTGATAATGCATTCCAAATTAAATCAACATAACAGGCTGCTATTCAGTGACTTCAATGAAAGGATGAGAAAAAGGTGAGGATGGAGAGAAATGTACAGGAAAAGCATAATTCAAGAGGCATAAATGAAGGGACTTGCAATGTTTAAAAGATTTGGACTCAGTAAATCCTGAATCCAAATAGCTCTACTTTATTGCAAGATTATTGTAAAGAACAAATAAAATAACTTGTGTTCATTTCTTTACAAAAATTAAAACTAATTAAGGAATCTAGGTGGACCATTGTATTGGATATTAGACCTGGAGTCAAGGAAGACAAGAGGTCGAATTCAGCCTCAGATACTTATTAGCTATTATAATCTTTTTGTTATTATTCAGTCCTTTGGGTCACATCCAACTCTTCATGATCCTATTTTGGAGTTTTCTTGGAAAAAGTTACTGGAGTGGTTTGTTATTTCCTTCTTCAGATTATTTTTCAGATGAGATATTAGTCAAATAGTGCCAAATGTCTTGACCAGGGTCACAAAGTTAGTAAGTGTCTTAGTCTGAGTCTGAATTCATGGAGATGAGTGTTCCTGATTCCAAGCCCAGTGCTCTTTCCAGTACACCAATTAGCTGCCTCTGTGATCCTAGGTGGTGCAATGGATAGAACACCAGCCCTGGAGTCAGAAGCAACTGAGTTCAAATTTGACCTCAGAAACTTGACACTTATTAGCTGTCTCTTAACCCTGATTGCCTCACATCCAGGTCATCTCCAGTTGTCCTGATTTATATTTGGCCACTGGAGCCAGATGGCTTTGGAGGAGAAAATAAGGTTGGTGACTTAAGGCAAGTTCCCCCTCACTCAAATCCAATTCACATACATGTCATGGCATCACCTCCCTGATGCCATGGTCCTCTACAAAAACAAAGGACAAACATTATGCATCGTTTAGCCTCTGCCTCAGTTTTTTCATCTGCAAAAGAAGTATAATAATAGTACCAACCAACCTCTCAGGGTTGTTTATTAAGATAAAATGGGGCAATATATATAAAACATTTTTCAAATCTTAAAGTATTAGTCAATCAGTCTATAAAACTTTTTAAGCACTGTGCTAATTATTGTAGATACAAAAAAAGGTAAAGGATTTTCCCTCTTTTCAAGCTGCTCAGTCTAAAAGGGAAGACAATATTTAAAGATTTATGTTGGAAACAAGCTATATACAGATTACATTTTTTCAGAGACAGAGTTTCTTGGGTAAAGAATAGCAAGGAAGCCAATGTCACTGAATCACAGAATACTGAAAGAGGAAAGGGATGTAAGATATGTAAGAAATCTAGAAAGGTAGGAGAGGACAAGTTATGAAGGACTTTAAATGTCAGGACACTTTATATTTGATCCTGAGGAGAGAGGGAACCATTGGAATTTACTGAGTAGGGGTGTGTCACATGGTCAGTCATTTTAGGAAGATCATTTTGACAGTTGAATGAAGGCTATATTGGAATAAGCAGAGACTTGTGTCAGGTAGAAAGTTCTATATAAATGCTAGCTAAATTATCATTGCACAGAAACTATTATGAACACATTCTTCATGAAAATGAAATACACTCAAATCCTGTCTTAGACACTTCATAATTACCTAGCTGTGTGGCCTTGGGCAAGCCACTTAACCCCATTTGCCTTGCAAAAAAAAAAAACCCTAAAAAAAAAAAGAAAATGAAATACACTGTTGTAGGTGAAATAATATGAGGATTATCAAGAATTTTGAAAGTTATGATGAGAAAGAAATAATGAGAAACAAAAAAGATTTTAAAAAACTCTCCATATATATTTTTAACTCCATTAAAAAATCATATAAATTCAAAGGTGAATGTATAAGAAAAGCTAATCAAAGAAAAAGTGGAAAGAGTACCTAATAAATTGCTATGGACAATATTTGTGCTGAAACACATTTACAAATATAAATAGTTGGAAATTGGTTTTATTGTTCAAAATAAAATGGGCAATATAAATTTTGATGCCACTTTCTCAAGAAAGTAGAACCAGAAGAGATGAATAAACCTTGTCCAGAATCATCATCTGAGGAAAAGTAAATAAGAATGTATTGGGGGGGGGGGGGGCGGGGCGGCTAGGTGACACAGTGGATAAAGCACCAGCCCTGGAGTTAGGAGTACCTGGGTTCAAATCCGGTCTCAGACACTTAATAATTACCTAGCTGTGTGACCTTGGGCAAGCCACTTAACCCCATTCGCCTTGCAAAAACCTTAAAAAAAAAGAATGTATGAGAAAACAATACACATAACAACTTAAAGGGAAAGAATAAAAGTGTTTTAACAAATTTATTAAAACTCATTAGTTTAAAAATAAATAACTGCTAACATTTGATTGTGTTTATAGTATGAAGTTTAAAGTAAAACAAATAACAATAATGATATGATATTATATTATATTATATATGTTACCATGCAAAAATACTCAAATCATCTAAGCTGCATGAAATGAAAAGTTTTCAAAATAAAAAAATCAAAATAATATAAGAACAGAATGATGTACCAATTGTCCCTATAATCCTGCCTACTATCGTTCTTGTCTTGAAGATGCTCTATAGTACTGAACCTACCAAAGATGAACTAATATCCCCAAATTTTTACTTAAGTGTAAAATTGTGTTCCTTTGGGCAATACAGAAATCAATTAATTGAAAAGCATTTAGTAAGACCTTTTATGCTAAGCACTGAAATGCCCTTATTTGATAATAACTTATTCACTTTTCACCTCTCCCTCTTCCCTCCCTGCTTTACCTTCTCTTCATCCTCATTATGGCCTCCAGTCCCTAGAACACAAACGTCTCTCCCAGGCCATCTGCATTGTACTAGCCACTCTCTCCTCTCCATCTTGATTTCTTGATGACTCAATTCAACCCCACTCTGTCATCCATTCTTGAATCCCTAAGCCCTCTTCTCAAATTGCTGATTATACCCAACCAAGCCTCAGCCTTGGATCTCTCCCATCATTTTTCACCTTTAAACCTACACACATGCTATTGAACAAAGGTGGAGAAAATTATGCAATTGTTCTGACTGGGCCTACCACAAACCTATGTTATATAACTTTAGTTGGGTGGCTGTAGAAATTCCATTATACCTCCCTTATCAACTCATTCTTCATAGTGACTCTTCTAAAACTTTTCATCTCTCCTCAAACCTCTTATTTCTCCTCTTTTCTTCCCTCTCTTAGCTGAGAACCTGGCCTTATATTTCAAGGGGAAAATTGAGACCATTAAATGCAAACTCCCTTGTCTTCCCTCTTCCCTTTCTTCTATCATTCAGTTTTCATTTTCCATTTTCTTCACCTTCATATGTTCAAGTGTTCCTTTTCCATCCTATCTCCTCCCACAGATTTCCCCCTTGTCATCCCTATGCTTCCAATTATTTTTTAATTTCTCCCTATCTACTTATTCACTTCCTATTGCCTACAAACATGCCCATAGCTCTCCATCCTGAAAAAAAAAACCACTTGATTTCATCCCTGCTAACCATAGTCTTATATTTCTTCTGCTCTTCATGGATAAACTCCTTTAAAAAATGCTTCCATTTTCCTATCACTAGCTAACCCCTTTCAATGTGTCTTCTGACCTTATCATTCCACCAAAACTATTCTCTCCAAAATTACCAATGATCTCTTAATTGACAAATCAATGATATTATTTCTGAATCCTCATTCCCCTTGATCTCACTTTCTCTTTATTGATCCTCTCTTCTCTCTAGGTTTTCAGAATAGTACTTTCTCCTGGTTTTCTTCCTACTTATGGGACCACTCTCCTTCTCTATCTCCTTTTCTAGCCCTCCTCCAGATCACAACTTTTAACTATAGTCATCTTTCACAGATCTGTATGGGTCTCCCTCTATACAACTTCACTTCATTATCTCATGAATTTCCATGGATTTAATTATCATCTTTATGCTCTTTACCTGTCTTCTTCCAATCTTTCCGCTAACCTCTAATCTAAAATTTCCAACTAACTTTCAGATATCTCAAACTGAAAGTCCAGTAGACATTGAAAATTCTATATTCCAAAACTGAATTCATTATTTCCCCTCCCCCTACTCCAAACCTTCCCTCTCTCCTACTTTCCCTACTCTCTAAAGAGCAAAATGTTCCTTCCATTCCATCAAGTTTACAAATTAGAAGTCATCCTGAATGCTTCATTATCTCTCACCCCCCACAGTCAAGGTTGCTAAGACCTATTAATTCTCTTTGCCACATCTCTTAAAAATGCCTCCTCTTCTCTGATACTACCCCCCCGCTTTTGACTGACATCACCTCATGTCTTGATTATTGCAATAGTCTACATGTAGCTACCTTTCTCAAGCCTCCCCTCATTCCAATGCATCCTCCATTTAACCTTTAGAGTGATTTTTCTAAAGCACAAACCTGATCATTTTACTCCCCTATTCAATATACTCCAGTGACTTAATATTGTCCCCAGAATCAAATGCAAAATTCTTTGTTTGGCATTCAAAGCTCTTTATAATCCATCCACCTATCTTTTCTGTCTTCTTACATCTCACTCCTCAACACTTCTCTTCAATCTGGTGTCACTAGCCCCCAAACTGGTTCCTCAACAAGACTTCCTCTCAGCCCCAGGCATTCTCTCTGGTTGCATCCCATGCTTTCTATACCCTCCCTCTGACTACTGATCTCCCTGGCTTCTTTTAAATCTCAATTAAAATCCCATCTTCTGCAGAAAGACCTTCCCCAAATCCTCTTAATTTAAGTAGCTTCTCTTAATCATTTCCTACTTCTCTTGTATATGAATTACTTTGTATTAATTTGTTTTTATGTTGTCTTCCCTATTAGATTGTAAATTCCTTGAGAGCAGGGAATTTCTTTTGTCTCTTTTTATATTTCCAACACTTATTACAGGACCTGGCACATATTAGGCATTTAATAAATGTTTATTGATTGATTAGGTGCTAGGGATACAAAAAAAAAGAAAATCACTATGTGTCTTGAAGGAACTCATATTCAAATGTGGGAGACAACATATAAATAGGTGCTCAAAGAATAGATGAAAAATAATTTCAGAGAGGAATGCATCATCTGTCAGGGGGATTGGGAAAGTTCTCTTGCAAAAGATGGGATTTGAGCTGAATATTTAAGGAAGAGAAGGAAACTAAGAAACAGAGGTGAGGAGGGAGAGCATTTAAGTCAGGAGAGACAGTGAAAAGGCAAAGACATCGGGTGGGTGATGATTTTTGCATATAACAGAATGGAGGTGCTGAGTACCTGAACTAAATTGGTGACTGTGAGAAGAAAGAAGGGTACACATATGAGATGTGTTAAGAAGGTAGAAGCAATGAAATTTGGCAATAGGCTGCATATAAGAGGTGTGTGAGAGTGAGGAATCAAAGAAAGGGAAAGTGCCAAATGTTGGAAGGAATGTGGAAAAAATGGGACACTAATTTATTGTTGGTGAAATTCTGAACTGATCCAACTCTTCTGGAGGACAGTCTAAAATTATACTCAAATAAGTTATTAAGCTGTCTATAATTTTTGACTCAGTGATACCACTACTAGGTCTACTCTGAAGATAGAATTCATGTCTATTTTATGTCTTCTCCCCCTACTGTATTTCAGGTTAAGCACTGCTGAATTCTTCATTCCTTCCTTCCATTGAATGGATTCTATGTCTTTCCAATTTACAAGATTGACTCTATATTCACTGAAGTATTCTTTACAAAGAGAAAAATGAAAAGAATCTATATGTTCTAAAATATTTATAGCAAATCTCTTTATGGTGGCAAAAAACTGGAAATTGGGAAAGACGCCCATCAATTGGAGAATGACTGGACAAGTTGTGGTATATGATTGTGATGGAATACTTCCATGCTGTAAGAAATGATGAGCTCAGTGATCTTAGAAAAACATTGACTTGCAGAAATAATGAAGAATGAAATGAGCAGAATCAAGAAAATGTTGTGTACAATAATAGCCATATTGTTTAAGAATATCTTTGAGTGAATGTTATTTTTACTTTTACAAAAATCCAAATTAGCTGCAAATTAACTTCCTTTGAAAGAATTATCTGCATCCTGAGAAAGAACTGATAAATATAAGTATGTATAGAATGTATACACAGACATAGACATAGACATAGACACAGATACACACACACACACACACACACACACACAAACTTATGTGTCTAATGATAGCCATCTCTAGGGCAGGGGTGGGAGAAGGGAAAAAAAGGGAAAAAAAGAAATTTACATGATAATTTTATTATATATTTAAAAGGAATAGGGGCAGCTAGGTGGCGTAGTGGATAAAGCATCGGCCCTGGAGTCAGGAGTACCTGGGTTCAAATCTGGTCTCAGACACTTAATAATTACCTAGCTGTGTGGCCTTGGGCAAGCCACTTAACCCCATTTGCCTTGCAAAAACCTAAAAAAAAAAAAAATTAAAAAAATAAAAGGAATAGCAAGTCATATATAAAAGATTTTCAGCTTCATGTGGATTCAACCTTTTTATTATACTGTATTATGGAAACGCTTGCTTTATTCCATAACTTTAAAAACAATTTTTTAAAAGATACTGATATTTCAAGCAAGCTTTGGTAATTGGAAGGATATTGGTGTGCTCATCAATAAGAGAAAAGTTTCTACTACTAGTCCTTCAGTATCGAAAAGGACCACACTAACCAACCAAATGATTGGAGGTGTAAGTTGTACAATTATGTTCATTATAGTGATGGGAATACTGTTCAAGGCATCTTTTTCACTTGTCTTTACCATAATTGTTCCATCCCAGGGCTTGATTTATAGGAAATAGTACTATTGGAGATGGTCTGACTGCTGCAGGAGTCTCTTGGCCTTAAATGGTTTCATTTCCTTCTGTATCAGTGAGGCACAATGGCACATCCACAATGCTGGGCAAGCACCAGCATGTGACATTTGGTAATAGAATGTGATTGTCAGGTACATCCTAATTTGTTGTTCAATCATTAGGACCTTTGTTCCTCTCAAACCCTCCATTTTTTTAGTTGTGAACTACTCATCAGTATGATATGATTGCCAATAGCTTTAAGACTAGAACAATATCAGCTTGTGATGCATAGGGCTATACTGCTTTGCTGTTAGTACACACATATTGTGTCTAAAAATAGCCATCTTTGGGTTACTAGTGGGAGAAAGGATAAAGGGGAAAAGTTTATGTGATAATTAAATGACTTAAAAGATAGACTATGGCCTCCATTACCCTCAGCTGTTTGAAAAGGAGTTGGGTTCAGATCCCCTAATCCAGAGTAGCAAAGACCAGTACCATGAGGCATCCAGTGCAGTAATTTGCTCCTGGCAGGAGCCCGAAGGAGAGTTTGCTTTTTTTTTGTGAAGGGCAGAGCCACCATGGAATGAATTCACACCCTAGAGAGGGGCCCTGCCTTGGAAAGCATTTTGGTTCTGGATACATGTGGTGAAAAGAGGAAAGTCCAGACAAGGAGAATATCTGTGGGAAATCGTGAAAATATTGAGTTTAAGATGCTTGTGAGAAATCTAGTTTGAGATGTTCAAAAGTCAGTTGGTAATATAGGACTATACCTAGACAGAAAGACTAAGGCTGGATTTGAAGAACTGTGAATCATCTTTAGAGATAATAATTAAACCTAAAGGAGCTAATGATCCCAGAAAGTGAAATAATATAAAGCATTAAATAGAAAAGAATAATAGAAAATCAGACACTTGCCCTGAATTTCATTAATAATAAGAAAGATGGTGATGATGATGATGATGATGATAGTTTTAAAAGAATATTTCTAATATCATCCCTAACATTTATTCAAACCCTTCTATTTAGTCTCTAGGTTTGTGGTTGTCCATTTCATCTTCAAATCATTTTTGTTAGAAAAAAATACTTTATATAGTGAGCTAAAATCTGCTTCACTATAGATTATTCATATGGATTCTAGTTTTGTTCCATGTTCAACAGAAAATAAATCTCTTCCCTCTAAACAGATTTCATGGCTATTTTATGTCTTCTCCCCCTACTCTACCACAGATTAACCACTGCTATATTCTTCATTCCTTTCTTGTTTAACTTGAGCCTATGTCTTCTCAGTCACAAGGCTGACTCTATATTCATTGAAGCATGCTGACTCTCTTTGTATTTGAAAATTATGACAATGCCAAAGATAATGTAACCAAAGAAATAAATCTGTATTCCATTAGTTAGTCTTTCACCAGAGTGAAACTTGTGAGGTTGAGAAGCTCTGATAGATGACATACTTGTTGTATGGCTCAGATAATGGCTTTTTCATGATCTTTTATGTTATTTAAAGAAATAATATTATAAAAAGAATTTTACTTAAAAATATTTTCAACTTCTTTCATCTTACTTAAAAATGAATTCCATTCTGTATTTTTCTAATTTAAAAAATAAAACGTCAATGACTTTTCCATTTCTAAATAACATTTAGTCCCCCTTTTTTTGCCTGAAAACCTATTGCTAACTTATTGATGAAAACTTGTTTGTCACCACTTTCCATAATTAAAAATAGTCATCCATCTACATTGCTGTTATGCATTTATTTCAATTGTGTTAATTTCTTCATAACCCCATTTTGGAGTTTTCTTGGCAAAGATACTGGAACATGAACCAATAGAATTAAAAAAAGATACAACTATCTAATTAATTTATAGATTTAGTTCTGTATTAGTTAAATACTAATGGGTAGTCCCAGAGAAAAGAGAAGGAAAATACCTTTTTCCTTTCTTTCATTAAATAAGTGTTGAATGATGCATTTATTGTCTACAAGTATTTTGTTCAGTTTTGCTTATTATTTTCTTTGCTGCAAAGGAAGATTCAATATTGGCCAGATAATTTGGAAAATCATTCCATTTTTTAAAAATGAAGTTATGAGTAAAGTTATTAATTGTTGGGAAAATGTGCTGTGCATATGGAGTTGTGCCTTGCATTTGAATTCCACCTTAAAATTCTTCTTTCTTGCTTTGTAACCTTGAGCAAGCCATTTAATCCCTTTGAGCCTCATTTTCTACATTTATGAAATGGGGAGAATAATGCTTATACTCCCTATTTCACAAACTCATGTTGGGAAAAAAAATACTTTGAACCCCCTAAGGTGTTATAAATGTGACATTATTATTATAAAATAGTATAAAAAGATATAGAGACAGAGGTACAAGAGGCAGACTGTGTTGGCATTCCAAACCTGGAAGGACTAACCTAGACATAGAAACTGTAGTTCAGGAAAGAATTTCAGCCCCTAGAAAAGGATTTGGTGGAGCTAAATAGTTGGATGGATAAGCTTGAAGTTGTGTAATATGCAGAAAAATAAGATAATTACTTAGGGATGGAGACTCAAGAGAGGGTCCTGGATCCTAAAACTGGGGCACAGGTGCAGTTCAAAAACAACTTTAAGGCTGATAAAAATGCTAAATTTCTGTACTCTTGGTCTTTCTCAGGCTCAAGAATAGTCTTGGCCCCAGGGCTCTAAAAAACCTAAGTCTGAAGATGGAAATTAAGAAACCTCAGCTGCCAAGGTTTGATGCATCCAGGGACAGGGTGCCAAACAGCTTTTTTTCAAAATACAAGGTACAACTGCTTCCCTATTTTGACAAAGGCTGGCCTTGGCTATCAACACCAAAATAATTTAGAAGGGAGCTGCTCTAGTCTCCTCTCTGATGAAAACAATATTGAGGTCCACTTAAATGAATGAAATGGAAGTAGACAAGTAGGTGTAGTCAACTTATATTTTTGTTCTATTGCACAGAAAAGGCTATCTCTTCTTGGGTGAATCCCACTTTGGGTTATAGATCTCCATTTCAGTCTTTCCTCTGCTCTAAGTATCTAATGGGAACATTAAGTTTCCTCAGTCAACTCCCCTGTCAACCAACCTGGTTATTCAGCTTGATGGTGTATATTCTTCAAAAGGAGATAAGGGAGGGTGATTCTGGATATGTTACAAAGCGAGAAGTAACAGAATATAGAACTTTGTAGGCAAAAGAAGAAATGGAGAGAGAAGACACCAAAAATTATTTCAAAGATCAAAGCAAGGTGGCCAGAAGGGAAAGTAATGTATCTGAACATTGGATAAAGGGATAAACTTCAGAAAGAAAAAAAGGAATTCATTTTCATATTTTAAAGGCCCTCCTAGTCCCAGGCTACCTCTTTATTAGTACTAAAAAAAGAAACTGATTGGTTCAGTTAATTCCATAAGGAACTCATCCAAAGCAATATTTTGTTTGCTAATATTGCCACATGGTATTTTAGATCCAGATCTACGATTTTATCAATATTGGGAACTCCCCAGGTTGGGGAAGGAGAAGAAAAAGCCATAAATACTTAAATAGGACCTATTACATACAGGCCCTGCTGCTAAACACCTTACAAGTATTATTTCCTTTGATTCTCATAGCAACTCTGTGAGATAGGTACTGTTTTTATCCTCATTTTACACTTAAGGAAATTAAGGCAAACAGAGCTTAATGTCTTGCCCAGGCTAAAATCATCAGTGTGTCAGGGGTGGGATTTGACAGAATACTGCAAACTAGGATGCCATTCTTTCTTATAAATATGATCTTATTGCTCATTTGGATAACTTTAAGCCCCTGAATTTCTTATTCATAGGTGTTAGAGGAAATCTTGTTGTCGTTATTCAGTTGTTTCAGTCTAATTGACTCTTTATGACCTCATTTTGGGATTTCTTGGCAAAGATAGTGGAGTGGTTTGCCATTTCCTTCTTCAGCTAATTTTATAGATGAAGAAATTAAGACAAACAGACTAGTTGACTTGTCCAGGTTCACACAGCTAGTGTTTTGAATCTAGATTTGAATTCAGGTCTTCCAGGTTGTAAGACTGATGCTCTATACACAGCATCACCTAACTTTCCCAAAAGAAACTTCAAAGATCATTAACTCTATCTCTATCATTACAGAGTGGAAGCACCTGACGACCAGGTAGATAAAATGATTTATCCAACATATAGAGCAACAGATCCAAAAAATTCAAACCCAGATCCTCTGACTTTGTCCTACATGAAGGAAAAGGTGTGTGCATGCACATGCCCAAACACAAATTATACATATATATATGTATATATATATGTATATATATACATATATTTATACACACACACACACACACACACACACACACACACACACACACACACACACACAATTTTTCCCTTACTCTATAACGATAGAAAAGCAGTTGGCATATAAATAGAGAATTGATCTTAGAGTCAGAAAGACTGTAGGACTTGTCTTGCCTCATATGTCTGTGTCACTAAGGCAAGATACATGAACAGGTTATTTAAATTTTTGGTACTTCAGGCTATTACTCCCTGAGATCATAAAGTGCAGAAGAGGTTCTACTCTGTATTGATAGAAGTTACTTCATAGGAGTTCCTTACACCAAAGAAATAACAGATCTTTCTCCCTCTGAAACCCTTCTCCTCTCCTCCACCCACTACCCAAATATGGGTGGATAAAAGGTAGCAAACTATAGTGAGCTAGCTTCAAAGTTAGGAAGACATCTTCAGACAGAAACCTATCATGGGACCTGATGGAATTCACTTAACCTGTAAGTTACTGAGATAAGCCTCTAAGATAGTAAACTGGAGAAATGAAAGAATAGAAGGAAGTTTTTGTGCATATACAAAATATACTGATATAAATATATAAGCACAAAAATTTATATCCTTCAGGCATTCAAGAAAAACTTCTATATTTGGTAGTTCCTTACTGTTCTAGGACTCTAGACTATTAGAGTCCTAGAATATTAGAGTCAGACATTGTATTCTCTGGTAAGTCACAGTCCTCTTTCTCCACTAAGTACCCAACATGAAGAAATGAGCTTATAGCACAAATTGAAGGTTTTCAGTTATTTACAGAAAATCTCAAGATTAAAGATCATTAAGTCCTAGATGAGTTATTGAGAAAGGTCATAGAGTCTTTTTCCCCAAAGGTTTTAAAGACTAAGACAGATTCCCATTTGACTGAGCTGCTTTAGGGAGAGAGATTCTAGGTGGTCTCTGTTGACTGTGATTTTCTGGTGTAATCCAATAGCAACTAGTGGACAGTGAATCTTTCAAACCTTTTCATTCCATGCCTTGATGGAGTTATATACATGATTCTCTAAAAAAAAATCTCTCTTGTATTCCAACTTTCAAAGTAAGCTTACCAAAAAGAATGGCAAGCCTGCTGCCATTAGTAATTCTGCATCCTATTCCTAGCCCTCACAATTGACAGTAGTTACAATTTCACCAGGTGCTATTTCTTTGAGCATCCAGAGTAGGCTAGATACCACAAAGGACCTATTGCATCTGGAGAAATCTGTGTTTGCTGGTCTGTAGAAAGTTTAGTTTCTTAATTTGAAAGAGCATCTGACAGTGGCAATTAAGAAGGACACATGTGTGGTTACTAAGATATAGCCAGAATAACCTCATGATGGTAAATACTTGCTTATGGA
Source organism: Macrotis lagotis (assembly GCF_037893015.1). Taxonomy (NCBI): domain Eukaryota; kingdom Metazoa; phylum Chordata; class Mammalia; order Peramelemorphia; family Peramelidae; genus Macrotis; species Macrotis lagotis. The sequence continues at coordinate 589,001,955 of NC_133658.1, forward strand.
ACCATGTTCCTATTTCAGTCTCTGGGCCATGGGCATGAGGAGAGTCATTCTGAACTGACTTTGAGTAAAGCATTTCTTATTCACACTTTGGATTTGGACACATTGACACAAATAAATTTTCACACATGCACACACAGGAATCAGGGCAAGCACGTGCACACACAAGTGGATTTGCACTTACATACACACATTTCAAAAAGCAATTTTTCCCCCTTAGCATCAAGAAAGTTCCTTTTTCCACTTAAATGCTTTTCCAAATAGTCTTATTTTATTTTATTTTTTTTTAATTTATTTCTCTGCCATATCCTTTTCAATCTGGAAAGTGACTTGGCCTCTTTTCCCCCATCTATTTTCTTCCTTGCCGCTATTCAGTTTCGGCATGAAACACAGAACTAGATTGAAAGCATTCAATGGCTATTCAATCGGAGAAGAAAAGAGCCCCTCAGAGCTTTATTAGATATGAAGATCCACAATAAAAATCAATTTCTGCCTCTTTATGCAGTTTAAATGACAAAGTACCCACCCATTCTGCAGCCATTGTGCTGGGGAAATGTAATTCAGTCCCGGAGCTGGGCCCAGAGCACTGCGGACTCTCTGACCTGCACTGACAGATTCCAATATGATACAGACCTTCGGAGATAATGACAGCCACTTCATCTCACAGCAAGAAAAAAGTTATCTGATATCTTTGAGGGTTAAAAGGCTATGTGGGCAGCATTTTCAATAACCCACTAAATCAGCATCTTAAAAAATACCTCAGCTTTGTTCCTTTCAAAAAAAAAATGAGCCCCTCACTCCCAACTCAATTCCTGAGCCCCAAGCTGACAGTGTCACAAGTGCCTCCTTCCAAACCTATTCAGTCTCCTGTGGTACAGCAAGGGAACCCTCCTAAGCAATTAGTTGGAAGGAAAGAGAGGTGAGAGAAATGACTCTATTCCCCAAGAAATACAGATCTTGGAGGCGCCATGTTCAGGTATTATAAATTCAGTGCAATAGTTTTCAATCTGACCCAAAACTTGATTTTTAGAATGTTGTTTTAAAAACTTATAGTCTACAAGAAGGGATACATTCCATTTAAAAGGAAACAGTCTGTAACTAAACAAAGTTTGTGAGGTAGAACTGTTGCTAAGGGAATCAATGAAATAATTAATTTGTAAAACTTATAATTTTATGTAAATTTTAATTTTCAAATTTATAACAATAACAAATGTATATGTAATATATATAGTGTATGTGCATATATATATATATATATATACTCATAGATATTTTCTCTTAAAACTGTCATGAGATGATCCTTCCTGTGAATGCACATGTGAATATACACATGCATACCTAAAGTAGCAGTATTTTATTACTCTTTCAAAGATGTCAGTTGTCATAAGAAATCTGTGACTGAGAAAAATGTCATAATCATATAAAACTTTCATCTCTCTTTTTACCCACTGTGGAGGTAATGGAAAAACAAGAAAGATGGAAATGTAAATTATAATATTTTCTCTGATTAGTTTGAAACTTTCAGAGAAGGCTTTCTCTCGCTGGGAAGGGAAGTCCCATAAAATAAGGGGAAAAAAAAATCTACTTAGAAGGGCTTTTGATGCCAAGTTGACCTGAAGTTATATATATACCTTTTACAATTCTCAGGAAGGACTTTTGATTTGATGTTAATAGATGTTGCATGAATTGCACAAGAATAATTTATTCAAAGTATGTGAAAAAGATCTAGACTGGAAATAAGTTAATAGTACAAACATATACATGGAAATTTTCAAATTGTATATAGATTACTAGATTAAAAACTATCCAAATAATCTTTTAATGTTTATATTTCATAAAATGAGATGCTATATAAAAGTGTTTTATAAATTACAAAATGTTACATAAATGTGTGCTATTAATATGATTATTGCTATAGTTTGCTTACTTTCAATTTTTATAACTAAGGAGGAAAGTGTGATAATCTCTTTTTCTAGCATGAAATATTTATGGTCATTGCTTTACTATTACTTTATTCCCATATATTAGAAAGAGTTTCTCTTGTATCAGAAATAATACATCTGAATTAAAAAAATTCTTTTGGTTAGGATTATAAACTTATAGTATGATGAATGAAAATGTCACAATGTGCTTCCTTGCATTCAAGTTTCCATTGTTATTTAAGTACTTAATGGATATTTCCAAGGAACCCATTTTGTTATAAAGGACCCTTAGAATTCCTAGGAAGATTTTTAGATTCTTTCATTTCTTGTTCCTACTTTTTGATGTTGTATGCCTTTTTGGGTGCTGTTAATCAAATCCGGCCTTTCCTTTCCTCATCTTATAATTCTCTGTAACTGAGTAAAGTAAGGATAATGTTCTTTTCATGTAAGCAAGAGACTTTTAATTGATTTTCAGAAATTTAAAGGAATATAGTTTTATCTACCTTGTGAAGTTCTTTAACTAGGTCACAAAAGATGGTATCTCTGTACAATTTTCCTTTCATGGGAATGACTATTTTCACATCAATATATTGATAATTCCACTTTTCAAAGTTGAAAAAAGGAAAGAGGGAAGAAGGGAGCAAAGAAGGAAACAAGGAAGGAAGGGAAGGAGGGAAAAGAGAAAAGGAAAGAAGGGAAAGAGGAGGGGATTAAGGAAAGAAGAACTAAGGGAAGGAGGAAAGAAGGGAGGGAGGGAGGAAAGAAGGAAGAAAGGAAGGTTGAAAGGAAGATAGAAAGGAATCAGCTTTGTTTTTCCAGCTCAGAATCCTTTGTTCTACTAAACCATGTAGCTTTCTACTATGTACGCTATACATAAAAAGCACCAAGATATAGATAGTAAATAATTGCCAGAGGAATTCAGGAGAGAAAATGATCACTGTGGGTTGCTGTGGCTCAGGGTAGGCTCTGTGGAGAAAGAGAATGTACAAGAATGGCTAAGATCTTGTTAGATTCAGGGTTTTATTTTTTTTAGGTTTTTGCAAGGCAAATGGGGTTAAGTGGCTTGCCCAAGGCCACACAGCTAGGTAATTATTAAATGTCTGAGACAGGATTTGAACCCAGGTACTCCTGACTCCAGGGCCGGTGCTTTATCCACTGCGCCACCTAATCACCGGCACCACCTAGCCACCCCAGGTTCAGGTTTGAAAGAAAGATGGCATGGTAAGTCAAGTCTAGATTCAAGAAGACATGAGTTCAAATTCAGCCTCAGACACTTAGTAGCTGTGTGAACCTGGGCATGTCAATTTAACCTCTTTCTGCCTCAGTCTCCTCAACTGCTAAATGGGAATAATAATAGCACCTACCTCCCAGGGTTGTGGTGAAGATCTAATGAGATATTTATTAAGGGCTTAGAACTTATTAGTGGCACATAGCAAAAGCTATTATTATTATTAGGAAAACTAGAGGACATTCCATTGAGGGACAGACTTAGATTTATTCCATACTTGAAAGATATCAATAGATATCATATCAAAGAAGATCCTGAAGGAAGAAAGACTCTAATCAGTGAGGAATTGTTAGTAATGCCCAAAATGGCAGAGTAATATATCACATTAGTATTATAATTTGCTGTTGCTCATATTTGTATCCCCAGTGCTTGGCACATAATTAGCATTTAATAAATTATTTATCTATCTATTTACAACTGGTGACAAGAAGAACTATGTTCCATCAGTAGCTAGCAAGAATGCCAGTTATGTAACTGTTGGCAAATCACTTAACTTCTCAGTGCTCTATGCAGGTCTCCAAAATTCTAAGTTGACCATGAATAGAGTCAGTTTTCACACTGATTTAGAGTTGAAATCATCATAGATTTAGGCAAAGAATCAGAGATAAATGTGTGTATGTGGGAGAGGGGAGATAACACTTAAAACTCCATTCTCATCATGGATACAAAACTATTTGGGGAGAGTCCTAAAATGTGACAGATAAAATAAAGGCAGTCTTGTGTTAGCTCTACCACCAACTTTCAATGGTACCTTTTTGCATAAGCTGCTTGATGTCTTTGGGCCTCAGGATTAGAATCCTGCTTTTCCTCCAAGACCTAACTCAAATGTTATTTCTTTCATGAAGTTTTCCCTGATCCTGACTTCACACCCATCAGAAATTGTCTTTCCTTCCTTGGGTCTCTTTTGTTATGTGATCACTTGTGCATGCCTCATGATCTCCTCCTATATTATAAATACCAAAAGGACAGGGACCTGGCATTGTATAGAAATGAAAGGGTCACAGCTTTAGAGTCTGGATCTGGGTTTAAATCCTGGTTTTACCACCTGCCACTTGTGTGACTTTGGGGAAAATCGTTTAATCTTTCTAATTCTCAGTTTCCTTGGTTGTAAAGTAAGGGAGTTGGACATGACCTTTGAGCTTGCTTCTCTATCTAACCTATTAACATTTGTAACTTCTGTTGTCATATCTAGCTCATTTTACTGTATATAGTAAGAATTTGGTAAAAGTTCTTTTAATTAAATTGGAAACAGATTCATAGCTGCTGCTTCCTTGACTTGAGAAAGCATATATTATTCATGAAATCTTGAAAAATGTGGTCAATCAATAGGCAATTATATAACACCTTCTAGGTACCATTTATAGTTTGCCCATTGGGAATACAAGGGCAAACATGAAACAATACCTACCATCAAGAAACTTACATTCTCTTTACCTCATCCCCTCTCATTTTGGGTTTTTTTTTTGGCAAGGCAATAGGATTAAGTGACTTGCCCAAGGTCACACAGCCAAGTAATTATATGTCTGAGGGCAGATTTGAACTCAGGTCCTCCTGACTCCAGGGCCGGTGTTCTATTCACTGTACCATCTAACTGTCTTGCTATTTCTCTCATTAATGGAATGTTTTTGTATAAAAGTTTTCAAGGTATCTCACGAGTTCCATAAAATTTCTACCTGCAATGAACATTAAAAATGTCCTTTATGGATTACCATGAACTGATATTGAGTGAGATGAGCAGAACCAGAAAAATATTGTATGCCCTAACAGCAACATGGGGGTAATGATCAATGTTGATGGACTTGCTCATTCCATCAGTGCAACAACTAGGGACAATTTTGGGGAATCTGTGTTGGAGAATACCATCTGTATCCAAAGAAAGAATTGTGGACTTTAAACAAAGATCAAAGACTATTACCTTCAATTTAGGGGAAAAAAGCCATTATCTTATTATTCAATTTTGCTATCTCATACTTTATTTGCTATCTCATACTTCCTTAAGGATATGATTTCTCTCTCATCACATTCAACTGAGATCAATATATACCATGGAAACAATGTAAAGACTAACAGAATGCTTTCTGTGGGGGGTGGGGTGGGGGGAGGGAAGCAAGAATAGGGGGAAAATTGTAAAACACAAAATAAATAAAATCTTTCTTAAAAAAAGAAATGTCCTTTATTTGTTCTAACTATACCTTGAAATATACCATATGAAATATTTTGAAACCTTGTACACAAATTCATCTTTACTCTGTATGAATTTTAGACTTTTCTCCTTCCCAGGCATAATTCAGACTCTGATTTTTTTTTTTTTTTAGGTTTTTGCAAGGCAAATGGGCTTGCCCAAGGCCACACAGCTAGGTAATTATTAAGTGTCTGAGACAGGATTTGAACCCAGGTACTCCTGACTCCAGGGCCGGTGCTTTATCCACTGTGCCACCTAGCCACCCCCAGACTCTGATCTTCCTGAGCCCAAGTCACATACTCAGGCTACTATGCCAGGATGCCACTAAAAGGGAACTGAGAGCTGTCCCTTTTTCTGTATCTAGCACAGTGCCATGGCTCTAACTGGTCCTCAATGAATTTTTGTTGAAATGAAATGAATTTAATATTTTAGAGGACAATAGCAGTAATTCAGCCCATGTGGTTTCTTTTCAGGAAATCGCTTAGAGGCAGCAGGTAGTATGGTAGATTAAATAACATACCTAAAATCAGGAAGACTCTTTTTCCTGATTTCAAATCTGGCCTCGGATAATTACCAGCTGTGTGACACTGGTCAAGTCACTTAACTCTGCCTCAGTTTCCTCATCTGTAAAATGAGCTGGAGAAGAAAATGGCAAATCATTTTGGTACCTTTGTCAAGAAAACCCCAAATGGGGTCACAGAGTCATATATGACTGAATAACAGAAACAAGCACCTAACTTAGGCCAAGCATGTGATCAGCATTGGAAATACAGAGACAAAAAATAAAAGTAGTATGAATCATCAAGGCCTGATATTCTATTGAAGGAGAAAATACATACACACACACACACACACACACACACACACACACAGATAAGTAATTACAAAATCTATACGAAGCAAATACAAAGTAATTTCAAGGGAACATTAACAATAGAAGGGATATGAAAAGACTTTCTACTGGAGGTGATATCTGAGTTGAACACTGAACAAAAGCATTACAAGAGGTTGAGTTGAAGAGTGAGAGCAATCCAGGCATTCCAGGCAGCCTGTAATAATCAAAACTATTTGAGTCTAAAAAACAAACAAAAAAATCCAAAAAAACTCTATTTGGGTCTAGCTCTGTTCAGTTGGTCCTACTGCCACAACTACTCCAATCTGAGTTGTTCTTCCATCTGGATTATCCCTTAGGATCATATCATTTTCACCTGAAAGAAACTTTGGAGATCATTTAATATAAATCAATCTTTTTTGCAGATACAGAAACCGAGGTTCACAGAGTTAAAGTGACATTTTTCAAAGTTACATGTGTAATAAGTAGCATAGTAAGGTGATAAATGCAGGTTTTCTACCTCTAAATCACTGTTGAGTCTCACTGGTGTCTTGCGTCCCCTTGATGATATTGACTTGTTTTTAAATAAAAAAAATTTGCATGGAAAAAAAGCAAAAGCCATGAAAGATACCAAGTATCAAAATTAATGAATGGTTGTTCCTTTCAGTTCTGTTACTCATCACAAAGCTGATGGTGATAGTTCTAAATGAGGAAGAAACTGTGATGTAGGCTATGATAACTGGTACCTTATTGTTTGTCCGCTTCAATGGTCCAGCTCCTAACTGATGCAGGTAAATCATCTTGAGACTATCTAAATCATCTTTGTTTATATACCTGTCTTGGTATTTCTATGTGTCCTGATAGACTGACATAGATTTTGGAATGAAAATAGCCACCTAACAAAACAAAATGGGCTATGGGAAAATAATGTTGGAGACTTAAAAAAGTAGTAGATAAGCTGTCCCAAATATTGGCAGGACCTAAAGATTTATGAATGTTCTGTGCAATGTAGACATATATACAGATTAGATTGCCCAGCACTTTCTGGGAAACAAGAGGGGTTCAATTAACTGCAATGTCTTTGCTCAGGATTCAAACATCAGAGATCAATTGATATAAAAATAATTAAACCATACCTCTTTGCCCTTTAAAATAGTGTTAAACTAATAGAATTACATATGAATGAAAGTTTTGAATGGAAGGAATCTGTCTCTTGGGGTCCAGGTTTTTTTGTAAACTTAGAATATCAAATTTGTTCAAGGAAATTTTTAAAAAGCTCTTAGCATAAAAAAGTATTTTTTAATATCATGAGATTGTTAAAACTGAAAGACTTTAGAAACCATCTAGTATAACTTCCTTATTTTCCAAGAGGAAAGGGAAGATAGAAATATCAATCATTTGCCCAAGGTCACAAAGTCATTAAGCTCTCAGAGTCTCAGCTTTCTCATCTGTAATATGGGAATAGGAACAGTATAGCCAGTAAGAAGTAAAGGAGAAGAGATAGGGAAACTCCAAATAGATACAAATAACTATACTAGATAAGCTATAAATTTTGTGGGAAGGCTCAAAGGGAAAGTAGATTTACTTAGAAGATTTTCCACAGTTTCCTGTATTTACTCACTGTGTGAGCTGGACCAGTAAATCTGAACCTTTTTTCCCCATCTGTAAAAAAGAGATGATAATATTTAGATTACCTTTCTCAAAAAGTTACTATGAGGAAAAAACTGAAAATTTGAATTACGCTCATTGGAACTAGGTTGAATACTATTTTTCACATTTGCTAAAGTATCAAGTTATAATGGAAAGTTTGGCATTAAAAGCTTTCTAGAACTTGACTCCAGTTTACCTTCAAAGTTTTAGTAGTATTTGACTAGAGGTCTTCTAATGTTCCTTGTAGCTCTTGAGCTGTGATTTTGGGAAATGAGGGTAAGGTATGGATTCTAAGTTTTCTTCCATCTCCAAGAGGATCCTGAGATCCCACCACAATCAAAAACCTTATTATCACCATCATCTTTATTGTTGCTAACAATATTGGTATTACTGTTATTTGTGTCATCTAAATTTATCATGATGGATAGTTAATGGTAGGAAATGAATGACAGAATCACATTTTTTTTTTCAAACTGAAGAACACTAGTGGCCATCTAGGCTACCTACTTCTATAAAGGAATCACCATCAAAAATGAACCCCAAATGTGCTTGAAAAGTGTTGCATGTGTTGAATTGAAAATGAAGAATCACTGTGGGCTCAAATATTGCAATATTTTCCAAATATGTTGGAAGGATATTGCAATAGTCTAAGTAGGAGGTCATAAAACCTGAGTTGAAATGGTGGCAGGGGAATGCAGAGGAAGGAACAGAAAATAATGTTATTAGGATTGATAGTACTTTGCAACTGATTGGATATGAAGAAGGAGAGGGAGGATTCAAAAATGACTTACAACATTTGATTATATGTGACTGGGAAAAATGGTAGCACCACTAATGGGAGTCAAGAAGAATGTAAGTTTTTGATATATTAAATTTGTATATATGTGTAGATACTTAAAATGAAAAACCTGTAGCTATGAACTGAATCTATAGATGTGAAAATCATCCATATTCAAAAAGATAGTTAAAACCATGAAAGTGAGAGAGCCTAGGAGAAGAGAGGAGAACTGTGGATAGAATCTTTTAGAAGATTTCCATTTAAACATTGAGGAGAGGAAGAGGGGGGAGAGTAGTGAAGAGTATTTTAAGAAAATTTTTTAAAGACTGTCTTTTTAAAGTAGAGAGTACTAAGGAAATGAAGCAGTCAATGTTATATTGAATACTGCTGAGAGGTTAAAGAGGATGAAGATGGTCATTATATCTTATTGTGATTAGGAAGTCATTAGTGCCCTTGGAGAGAACAATTTCAATAGAGTGGTAAGACTCAGATCCTGGATCATGAGAAGGTGTCGTGGTAAAGTAGAGGTATGAATTGTAGATGACATTTTAAAGAAATTTGATGGTGAAAGGAGGGAGAGAGAAATTGAATGGTAAGCTTGAAGGAGCTCTTAGTTAATTAAATTTTTATCAAATTCACTTGGCCTAGTGATCTTTTTCTTCTCAGTAACTAAGTCAAGACTCGATTTTTGCCTAAGGCAAGAGCTTAGCAGAAGGAATAGGATAAGGAGTTTTCATTTGTCTTTGTTTTCACTGAGAAATTTTTACCTTTTTTGATTACATTATGATGGCTATATCAAAGATTAGCAAATAACCCTAAATATTTTTGAGGTTCTGTACAAGACTTCTATGGTTTTGAAAATAATCTGCCTAGGGCTATGGTTTAACAATAGTCTTTAATTATATATAAACTTTGTCTTTAATTTCCAGTTTACAAACTCCTGGAATCTTGTAATCCTATAAAGAATAAATTAATATATAAGCAATTCTACTTGATTCACATTTTGAAAAGTCTATAAAAAGGGTGGCTAGGTGGCACAGTGGATAGAGCACTGGCCTTAGAGTCAGGAGTCCCTGAGTTCAAATCTGACCTCAGACACTTAATTGTTACTTAGTTGTGTGGCCTTGGGTAAATCACTTTAACCCCATTTGCCTTGCAAAAACCTAAAAAAAAAAGGTTTATAAATCCAGTTTCCTTAGATCAAATTTTATGATACTTTTAATATAGGAAACAATTGTATGATGATTCAATGCCCATAAAAGAAATGTTACAGTGAAAAGAGTACTGGATTTGGTATCTAAGGAAGTGGATCCTAATCCTGTCTCTGATATTACTGTGTGACATTAGAAAAGTCATTTAACCTCACTGGGCCTCATTTTCCTTATCTTTAATATAAGGAGGAGGAGTATGTGATCTCAAAGGTTCCTTCCAATTCTAATTGCATGATCCTATGATTTTATAATTTCTATAGAATTTCTATATTCTATAGAAAGTTGAAATACATTTTTGAAGTTCTTTAAATTATACCTTTGCAAACAATGCAAAAGGAAAGGTTTCAGTAATCATAATTACTGAAAAGATGTTGAAAGTTAGGTGGACTTTTTCTTTAATTGATTTATGAAAAGTCAATAAAACAGTAGATAACAAAAATTGACTAGAAGTTTGGAGGCTTTTGAGTTATAACACTTAATTTTGTCTAAAAACAATATATGAACATTAAGAGCTTTTTTGCTTCAATGTAGACAATGGTTAAAGATAAATGGAGTAACGTGTGATAATGATTTCACTCAATTTCAGTGAGAGTAATTAGTAAAATATATGGTACATAATAGACAGTTACTAAATATTTGCTGACTGGTGATAATTTCTATGTTTCATGAGGTTTAATACAATGTTAAAAAGAATTTAAAATTTCTCAATGTCTTGCTAAAATTGCATTTATTTGAGCCATAATTCAGCTTTCCTGAAGATTCAACTTCAAATCCCAAAATATACTAGTAAAAAATGCAATGTTACATCATTTTGGAACATCTTACACAATGTTGGATTGTATATTTGATGGAATTAAATGAATCAACCAGATACTTTGTTGTTGAGAGGAAGCAACTAAAGGAAAAATCAAATCTAGACTTGGTTACTGAGAAGAAAAAGATGGATAAAACATAAGGCATTTTATTGCTCAAAAAGTCTAAACCATATCGATGAAAGTGACCATCACATATGAAAATAAACTAGGGTGAGAAAAAGAAACTGGAATTGTTTGTCCTAGGAAACAAAATCTGAATAAAGAATACTAATGGAGATTCATCTGGATGGAAATAGAAAGATAGCTGTTAAAATATTTTATGGGATGAATTTCATTTATTTAATCATGTCATTGCAAAGTAAGTTTAATTAATTATGCTAACATTCAATATTGTCAAAAATAAATTATTTTTAAAAAGAAAAATGGAATAGGAATTTATCTCATTATGTACAATTCATCATAAATGTCTTCTCTTTCTACTAAGGAGATAGAGAATATTATGCATTTTGCAATGAAATATTTTTATACCTCAATAAAACATGAAATTTAGAGATCATCTGCACACCTCTCATTTTTCAGATGAGGAAATTAAGACTAACAGAAATAAATAAGGTCATACTGTGAGTGAGTGAATAAGTGAGTGAATGAGTGGGTGAGTGAGTGAGGGAGGGAGTGAGTGAGTGAGTGAGTGAGTGAGTGAGTGAGTGAGTGAGTGAGTGAGTGAGTGGAAGAACAGAACGCTTCCTAGGTGACTTGCTAATCTAGGCCTGTGCCCAGCACCATAGTGCCACTCTCCTTTTCCTCCAACTTCCTAAAGGGGGAGGAAGATTAGTGTTCTCTCTGGAATGGGTTGTGTGGAATCTTGTTTACTGATAGTAGAATAGATGGGATGACTTCAACTGGTCTCTCTTAGTTTGAGGATTTCAAGAGATAGAAATAGGAACTCAGAATTGACTTTTTCTCTTATATGCTAAACTCTGGGATTTAAAACATTGATATATAATCACCTGATTACTCTTCAGTGAACAGAGAAATAATTTACTTCCTTCTCCTAATGGATTTTCCATTGTCCATCTTATGCTTCTCTTCATTAGCCACACCTACATTCTCCCAAAGGTAGGATGTGTATTTTGCCTCTTCAGAGCTACCAAGTTGGGGTGGGGGGTGGGGGGGAATTTGAATAGCATCTTATCTAAAGTCTTCCCTTTTCCTTTTCAATGCCTTCTTTCAGTAGCTTTTCTGGATTTTTAATTACACATTTTTTTCAAAAAAGAGGATGTAAGGTAGTTAGATAAAATAAAATAACAATATTTAAAATTACAATGTGAGCCAAAAAGCGATCAACGGTTTATTCTCTGCCTTAAAATAAAATAGCTTTCATCTTTTTCCCCCTTACAACAGCCTCCTCTACCTAGATAATGCATTTGGTTAGATTTATTTGCTCAGCCCCGAAAACTTGACACTAAGGGGATTATTTAGTTTTAGATTTGCTGTAGTCCATAGTAATAGCCAACAGGGAAAGGAATGAAGCAGTGATATTAGCAGGAAGATGGGAGGGGAGGGTGGATGGAAGGAGGGGGGTACCATAGACTGCTGCTAAGCAAAACTGCTTGCATAAACACCATTAAGAAGATTTAGACATTGCTTTCCTTATCATCAGCACTCCTGGAAGAAATAAAAAAAAAAGAAAAAGAAAAAAGGGAAAAGGGACAGGGCCTGACTTGCTGTGTATGCGTTTCCATTAAAGGTTCAATAGGAAATAAAACCAGCTGAGCGTCCAAATGCAATGATTCTGCCGACCTATCCAGCACACCTCATCATGGTCCAAAAGAGACATTTGTTCCACATGTTACTAGAGGAAGCAGCCCCACAGAGAACAAAACATACAGTGTCCCACCATCTGTGGAAGAATTGGAAAGCCAGTCTATTTTCTTCATCTGTGGTATGCCTTGCTTGACCTTTCTTTTTGATAACAAAATGCTTGAACAAAACCACTAATTTTCTGCACCTAAGAGAAAAAAAGTAGTGTGAAACAGGTGTAAAACTTCCATTTTCAGGCAAAAGAAGATCATTTTGTTCCTATTCCTAACTCTCCTTTGCCCCTCCCCCTCCCTCTGCCCCTGCCCCCCAAAAGACTATGGGGAGGAGAAGAAAGGGCTAAGGTGGAAAAAGTATAAAGGATAGTTAGGAAAAGAAGAATCTGTGATATAGCTGAAGCAAGAGTTGGGGGAATCTCCAATGTTAAAAAGTGAATCTCCAGGCTTTAGGTCATAAAATAGTCCATTTCCAGAGGGGTTGGCTATGAATTGACTTTTGTGTGTCCTTAGGACAATGAGAGAGTCTAAATAAGGTACTATATTTCTGATAGAATATTGATGACTAACAATATATACCTGATAGTAAGAATACTGAAAAAATGCAATTTTGACACTTAACAATTTTCCATTTTCTGGGTCCTTATTATTAGTAAATCTCACCCAACTCCAAAAGAAAAATAAACAAAATGCTCAGTGTTATTTTCTATAGAATGTCTTGTGCCTGGTAAATGATAAGAAATATTTCATGTAATTATGGGATTTATGCTGCAAATGATTAAAAAATGATATTTAGTTAATTGGTACCAGATATCATTAGTGGAATACACAGGAAATTAGCAAACAGATTTATTTCATTAACCAAACTCCTGCATAAAATATTAGAATCTTAGGACCTCAGAAGCTTTGCATTTTATTTTCCCCTCCTGCCAAGGAAGACCCAAATGATTCCTGCTGCCCAAATATTCCTTCCCTACAACATTCATTACAACCCATGTAATTGTTTTTTCCTGAGTTCCATGATCGGCAGAAAAGGACCTAAACAAGGAAAACATCCAAAAACCATATTCCAAGTTTTTAGGAAGAAAAACTCCCAAGGATAGGTCTTCTTAATGATTCTTTTCTGACTCTAGTCCCTTAAGAAGGCTAAAGAGTTTGGGAAAGAGAGGAAAAGGAGAGAGAGAAAGAGACAATCATTTTAGTCCTATGCATTTTGTGGTATATTAAGAATACACACACACACATACACACACAAACACACAAACACACACACGGACCCAAGGAGAATCAACAATGTGACAGAATTAAACTGAAGGATTTAGTAAGGATTGTAGGTTTAGTAGGTTCTTGTAGGTTTATAACTATATGTTCTCTGATGAAAAGGTAGGTTTGGCCTGGATAAATATCAGAAATAAACATTCAACAAGAAATCTCATGGAAATGTATGAGGTTTAAGTTGGGAAAACCAGAATAACTGTTTAATTTATAGATGCACATGGCACATTTCCATGGCACCAAAAGACATAAGGAAATGTGGAAATTTAGCCATTCCCTTAAGGTGTCTTGTATTTAAAAACTACGAATCTGGGTTGAAGTCCTAGACCTGTCATTTATTAGTATACATTTAGCTGCATCCTTTAATTTCTCTTAGCTTTAGTTTTCCCATTCCCAAAAAGGGGAATTTAAGTACTTACATATATAAAATTAAAATAGAAATATCACTTAATTCACTAGGTTGTTGTGAGGATCAAATGAAATAATGTATGCAAAGGGCTTTGTAAAGGATTTGTAATATATAATTGTGAGCAATTATGCAGAAACATTTGACCTTTTGAATGTGATATAACTTCAGGGTTTGATCTCATATGAATAATCAACTTCCTCTGATTTTAGGTAATATGAATGTGTAATGGCAGTTCTGGGGTTGCCCTCTTAAGGAGTTTGAAAACATATTCTTTCAAAGTAGTCTTCCTTTTTTTAGAATTTACAATATTCATAATTGAATTTATAAACAGAATATAAAACTTGCTGAATGTTAATATTTGTAGCATAAATAGGCCTTGATATGTCTGAACTTATCAACAGATGCTGCATAGAATTTATTTGCTATATTCTTATCATCTTGGCAAGCGCTCTTCATCTACATGTTATGGACAATATTCTTTAAATTCTATGGCTATGGTAGCAAGCAAGATCTTATTAAGTATGAATAATGAACCCTCCCAAAGTAGTCACGTTTGTTTGAATTTGCCCTGCATATTTGTATCGGGTATAACAAATGATTATAGTTTTCATAATTATAACTTCAAATAATTTGAGTTTAAATACAAACAGCCAATTCATAGAATGTAACAATATATTCCCACTCATGTCTTGGAGCCTCAGATCATCCAATTTGATTTAGTCAAGAAACAGTGAATAAAATATAATTGTGAATTCCATATACAAGTTAATTCTGCAAATTATTATCTAATTCTTCATACTATACCATAGAGACAAATGTTCTTGCTCTGCAACAGAAAAAACCAAGTCCCCACTCGACTGTTGATTCCATTTGTAAAATCCGAAATCCTGAAGAATTACTGATATTAATATTGAGAAATGCACTTTTAATAATCTCACAAACTGTCTTGAGAGAAACAGACATAATGAGGGATTTTTATTATGGCTTATAAAAGAATTTAAAATCTGTAAGGAGCAAAAATACTTCTATTCAGTTTTTTTGTTTGAAGAAATCTAGTCCAACCCTATGAGTAGATAGCTGTATGTCATTGGGTAAATCAGTCTAAACCTTATCTAAATTTAATTTCCTCATTTGTAAAATAAAATGATTAAAAGAGAATATCTGAAGACATTTTTAACTCAAAAATTCTATAATTTTATGATGATACTATTAAAGAAGGAAATTCCCTCTGCATATGGATTTTAAGGATACTTGACTCTAAATTCTTCAATGTATCCCAAAGCAATCATTTTAAGTACAAATCATTTTCCTTCTTAAGGGTTGGGTATGGAAATGATAACATTTGCATCACTTTTCCTCATAGAGTTTTTATGAGGAAAAGGCTTTAAAAATCTGAATTAAACTCAAGAGAGTCAGGTTTGAATGCTATTTTTCACATTTGCTAAAATATCATATTATAGTGGAAAGTTTGGCATTCAAAGTTTCCCAGAACTTGTATTGAACTTACCTTTAAAGCTTTTGTAGAATTGGATTCTAAGTTTGCAGTCCCAAGGAAAGTGGACACACTACAGGAATGAGTTGTTTGACTACCTAATCCATAGTTCTTTCCCTTTAAAGGAGTATCCCTTAAGAAAATACTATAAATCAGAAGGACTATATAGTTCAATGCAAAGCAAAGCCTCACCAGAGGAGGAGTTGCTTGCTTTTCTAGCAAAACAATTTTCTTTCCTTTTGCAGAGGGGCCCCATGCTGTCTCATTCTGTAAGTCTAGAGAATTACAAAGGTTATGTTTGTGTGACTATTATGAAGTCCAGTTATAATCCCTTTGCATTTTCTTTTAAAATTTATTTTTTATTTTAATTTCTGTTTCTTTAATTTTTTTCTTTACATTTTCTGTCAGATGAGTGTAAGGTGTCCTATATTCAATGATAGAATCATTGTGTTTTCTGGATGGAAAGACCCCTTTCCTTTTGCTTTGGAGATATAGATCCAAAACAAGTTCTGATACTCTCAAGAATAATCCTGAGTGTTCAGTCTTCTTATATTTTTATTCCCCACATGGGTCTAACTTGTTTCTTCTTGCATGTGTTACTCCATCTCATGGGCTTCCTTTAAGACTCAGCTCAGACATCTCCTTCTGAGAGAAGCCTTTCTGGTCTTCCCGGCTGCTAGGCTCTTCCCTTCTGAGATAACTTCTCAACTCATTATATGTTTACCTAAATCTTCTATGTTCTTAAATAAAAATACATGCACTCCTCCATTAGAATGTTAATTCCTCAACAATATGGATTATATTTCTTTGTTTTATTTATTTTTGCAATTAGTCAAACTCCTGATATATCATAGTACTTAATAAATTTTTGTTATTTTTGTTGAAAAACAGGACAAACTCCAATGTTCCTAAGGGAAAGCATGGACAAGGACATAAATGAAAAATAATAATTTGTTGAAAAGTTTTTAAGATTGGGGTGGCTAAGTGGTGCAGTGGATAGTGCTCTGGAGTCAGGAGGACCTGAGTTCAAATGTGACCTCAGACACAATAATTATCTAACTGTGTGGCCTTGGGCAAGCCACTTAACCCCATTGCCTTGCACAAAAAAAAGTTTTTAAGATTGAATGCAGTTCACATAAGTAAAGAAATTCAGTATTGGGGCAGGTAGGTGGCACAGAGGATAGAGTGGATAGGTCCTGGAGTCAGGAGGACCTGACTTCAAATCCATCCTCAGACACTTAATTGCCTAGCTGTGTAATCTTCCATTGTCTTAAATAAATAAAATTAAAAGAAAAAAATAAATTCAGCATTGGACCCCAAGTCCTACCATTTTAATAGATTTGTAGAGTTTGTATGAATCTTTGAAAATATATATAAGTTCTAAGTTATGGTATATGAATGTCATGGGATACTATTGTTCAATAAGAAACTATAACTAGTTAGGCCCTAGAGAAGTATTGAAAGAATTACAGGAATTGATGCTGAGAGAAGGGAACAGAACTAAGAGAACATTATACATATTAACAACAACAATATGAGTTTATCAACTTTATTGGATGCAGCATCTCTCTGCAGTTCAGAGAACTAGGACAACCCTGGGAGGCCAGTTATAGTCAACACCACATCCAGATGAAGAAAAACTACAAAACAAAACAAAAACAAACAACAGAATCTAAATGAACATTATGTTCACTTTTAAAAAAATCTCTCTCAGTTTTCCTTTCTTTTCCCTAGTTCTAAGTCCTCATATAGAAAATGACTATTATGTAAGCTTGTTAAACACAAAAGTATTTGTACAATGTTCACTAGACTGTCAGTTGCTGAAGGGATGGGGTAGAAAGAAAAGGTAGTAGAAAATAGTAAACCATGAATATGCATATTGATGAATGTTGAAAAACTTTTATAAAATGTCATTGGAAAAATAAAATATTAATTAAAAATACATATATTCTTCAAAGATTTTTTTTGGTTTTATCATCTCTGGCTTCTTTCCTTTTTCCTTTTTTTTTAAAGGAATCTTTTTTGATGTTTTTATTTTTATATCAATTATTTCTTGATGTATATTTTATGTAATCCCCTGAAATGAACCCTCCTTTATAACAAAGAAAACCAGGTTTAAAAATATACCAGAAGAGTACCTACAATTGGATAGTACATGAAACCTTTTTTTCATGAGGTCCCCCATTAAGAAGAATATTTCATTATTTGTTTTCCAAGACAATGAATGGTTAAGATTACTCAAAGTTTAGTATCCTTTTATCATTCTTTTTAATTTTCATATGTAGATTTCATATGTAGCACTTTTGGTGCTATTTTACTGTTCATGGCTTCATATGGCTTTCTCATGTTACTCTGAATTTGTTGTATTCAGCATTTCTTACTACACCATTAATTTTTATATCATAATGCATTACTTAGTCCACCAAAATGAATACATATTTTGTTTTCAGATCTTTAATAACATAAAAATTTTGCTATGAATCTGATATATATTGGACTTTTGTTTTTCTCTTTTGCTTCCTTGAGTCAAAATTCCTTATTGATTCTTTGAATCATAATTCAAGGTATGAGGTAAAACTTCTGAATTCAATCCTAGTTTCTTTATATCCTTTCCAGTTTCATGGACTTTTATTTTCGGGGGGGGGGGGGGGTGTTCATTGTTCATGTTGTTATAGCAAAATTCCATTCCTTATAAATTATTATTTTTTCCATGAGCTGTATTTTCTTTTATTTTCTTAGTAGTGGGATTATAATTTTTTTCTCAGCCATCTAAAGTATAATGTCAATTTTCTAAAGTCTTAAGTACATGTATATCTATGCCTAGAATTTCCTCCTATTGCTTCATAAACTCTGACATGAGATGATTACTTTGCCCAAAGGTTCCTATCATTTCAACATTACCTAGGAGTCCTTTGCTGTTGGTCACAATTATATCCTTGACATTAGTCCCCCTAATTGCTTCCTCTACCTAGGGAGAAGAAATTGTTAGCAAAGCAAGTCAATAATTTATGATATGTTCTGATTTTAATGAAAACAGACTTTCAGCAAATGTTAGGTATTTCAAACCTCTATCACCATGATACATAGCTTCTGGGCCAGGTTTATGATGAGTATTAGGAAAGCATTGTCCATATCTTCCATCTGGCTGAGCAGTCTGCAATATGCTCCCAGAAGCATATCATTCCTATCCCTCTTTACTTTTATCCTTACTCAAATCTTCTTTGGTTTGCACTCAGGGTCACAAATGATCATTTAGTTTTCTGCCTTTCTTACATGCAGTGATACTGCCCCTCGCCTCCAGTTAATCTTTCTTTTGGATAATACATGCCCTTTATCAACAATTCTTCATTAATAAGTCACCCAATTCTCAGGAACCTCTTTGAAATTACCTCAAACTTCTTATATTAAGATGTCAAGTTCATCTTATGTACATTTATTTTGTTGTTAGTGTTGAATAATGTCAGTCATGTCTGACTCTTTGTAAAGTCATTTGGGGTTTTCTTGGTAATGTTACTAGAGTATTTTGACATCTCCTACTCCAGTTCATTTTTTGCAGATGAGAAAACTGAGGCAAAGTTAAGTGATTTTCCCAGGGCCATACACTTATTGAGTGTCTAAGGCTGAATTTGAACTCAGATCTTCCTGTCTCTAAGCTTTATACTCTGTCCACTATGCTATCTAACTGCTCCACGTATGTATAAATGCATATGTTAAAGGTGTAGATATCCTTTATTGTGATTTTCGTACTTCTCCTTAAAACTTAATATGGGGGGTGGCTAGGTGGCGCAGTGGATAGAGCACCAGCCCGGAGTCAGGAATACCTGAGTTCAAATCCAGCCTCAGACACTTAATAATTACCTAGCTGTGTGGCCTTGGGCAAGCCACTTAACCCCATTTGCCTTGCAAAAACCTAAAAAAATAAAAAAAACCTTTATATGGAAAATGTTAGTTAATTCAGAGTTCTAGTGCCACTAGTTTTGTGTGGCACATAAGATCTATGTCTAGGGGAACTTTCCCTCTCTGGGAGGTCCAGTTCTTATCTTTATCCTTATCTCTGCCTCTAATAAATGTTCATCTTTCCCCAAATGAAGTAATATCATAAATGCCCTCAGAATATATAATATACTCCATCTATCTATCTATCTATCTAGTACATATCCACATACACCTACATATAATAATATACTATAGCTCTAAAGTAATCTACACACAAGACCTAATTTGATCACCAAAACAACTCCATGAGAGGGTGGAGTCAATATAGTTAAGTATAAGAAGTTACCCAGATGAATTCTCAGAAAAAAACAAACCAATAGGAAATGGCAAATTTTAGACCTTAGATTAACACTTTTAGGATGCAGGCTTCCATCAGGGTCAAATTCCAGAGTAGGGAAAAAAATGGTTCTAGTATCAGAGATTATAGATTTATAATCCTTTATTAAAATACTTTTTTCTGGTAGTTATTGTCTACATGGCTTTGAACAAATCACTCAATTTACTTATCAGTTTTCTCATGTGTAAAATAAGGGGGTTGAACTAGATGGCATCTGAAGTTCCTTCCACTTCCAGATCTATGATGCTATAAACTCCTAACTTCTATATTCTTTTAGTAAATGACCTTCTTTAATTTTTGACTGAAAAAAAAGTCATCCCTTGGTCAGTTTTCAGATGGTGAACCTCTTAGAACTTGACTAGTTTTAGAGGACATTCAGGAAATCACATAACCTATACTTGAAGCCTTTTTAGTGTAGTAGTGACTTCCAGAGCTGTGTTCCATTAACATAGTCATCAAGACCCCTATCATCACTTCCATACTGCAATAGGGCTTTAGAAAGTGACTCTTGTAATAGAATTTAAATAAAATAAAGATAAATATTATATTTCAGAAGTTAAGGACAAGAATAAATAAGGTGTGTGTGTGTGTGTGTGTGTGTGTGTGTGTGTGTGTGTGTGTGTGTGTGTGTGTGTAAAAAGAACTATGCAGTAACAGACTCAAAAATTTCACATGGACATTTAGAAAAATACTGGAATATGTTATTTAAAAACACTTATTAGAAATTTATCAAGAAGATTCAGTATATAATGAATATTGTTGGATTCATTTAATTTCTTTGACTACCAAAATAAGAATCCTGATCTTTTAGGAAGGATAAGTCATAGAATAGGCCCTTGTTATAAAATACCTTCTTTGTTTTTAGACTTTGCCACTAATTAGTTTTTTAGTCTTAGGTGGTTACTATATCTTTCTAAGTCTTTGCATACATTAGCAACCTAGGGATGATAATATTTTCACTGGGTAGGTATCTCATGGATTTTTAAAAATCATTATCATTTATTTTTCCACTCTTTTCTGTTATTTTTCAATTTTGAGTTCAAATTTTCTCCCTCCCTCCAATACCTCCCCTACCCCATTGAAAATGATATCAATTATATGCACAAAATCAGACAAAACATATTTCCATATTAATCATAACTACAAAAGCAAAATAATAAACAATAAAGGGTGAGAGAAAATTATACTTATTTGCATTCAGAAATCATCAGTTCTCCCTCTGTGGATGGAGAGCATTTTTTTATCATGAGTTCTTTGAATTGTCTTGAATCCTTGTATTGATCCGAGTAACCAAATTTTTCACAGTTGATGATCATTACAATATTAAGCCAATTCTGTTTTGTAAGATGTTATTTTCTTCAGTATTTTTTGTCCCTCTTTTTACTAAAATGTTAATTCTTTTCATAATTTTCTTGCATCAATCTCATTTCTTTTTCTAATTTTTCCTCCACCCTTAACTCTTTCAGGAATTTTTGCTAGGTTTGAGTCCAATTAGCATTTTTTGAGACTCTGCTTATAGCTGTTTTCACATTATATTCTTCTTTTAAGTTTATATCTTAGTCTTCTCTGCCACCCTAATAGTTTTTGATGATCAAGTTATTTTTGCTGTTGTTTTTCTTTATTTTGAACTTTATGTTAAAGTTGGCCTCTGCTCACCTTGGGGTGCTTCCAACATAGCATGAACTAGGGAAAAGTGTGGTCGCTGCTTTTCTGTTCTGTACACTGGTCTTTATCCAAAAAGGGCCCTTGCTTCCAGCCACAAGTTCTAGTATTCCTCTTAGTCTTGGAACTGTGACCTGGATTTTTGCTCCCCAATGACTGATCAGAAGCATCTTTCTCCCCCTGACCAACACAAAACTGCTTCTGGGGAATAGACTTGCCAATGAGAGCTGAATTCACCAAGCAAAAGGTCCCCTGTAATCTCTTTCTGATCAGTTATCCAACTCCCTTACTGTCTCTGGGTTGAGAGATCCTGAAGTTGTTTCTATTTATGCCCTATTGTCACAACCTCCAAGGGCCAGGGCTGGTGCTTCTGTCTTTTCCTGAGTCAGCCAAAGCCCCAGAGTCAGAGATCTTGACAATCTCTGAAGTTGTCTTAGGCTGGAAATTTTTTTCCTTTGTCTTTTTATTATCTCTACCATTCCTAAGCATAAAAAGCTAATTAGTAGCAAAGTCTAAAAGCAAAGAAGATATTTTATAGCAAGGGCCTATTCTATGACTGATCCTTCCTAAAACATCAAGATTCTTATTTTGGGATTCAAAGAAATTAAATGAATCTAACAATATTCATTATGTACTGAATCTTCTTGATAAATTTCTAAATGTTTTTAAATGACTTATTCCAGTATTTGTCTAAATGCCCATGTAAAATTGATAAGTCAGTTACTGCTAGTTTCACATAGTACTTTTTCCATATATATATATATAATATGGATACTATCTTAAAAGAAAGAAAAGATTTCTTCTTTAAAGAGAGACATTTTGTATATGGCAAGAAAGGGCAGCATGAATGACAAAGAGGCCTTGGGTGCAATTGTTGTTGTTTGTTTATTCTCAAAGAGAACTATAACATTAGTGAGGTGATGCCATGACAATTGAGTGATTTGGATTTAAGTGAGGGGGACCTGTACAAGTGAGGGGGACACTTTCTCCTCTAGAGTCATCTGAGTCCAGTGGTCAGATATGCCTCAGGACTCCTGGAAATGGCCCTTGATGCAGTGGGACACCTTAGCCTTTTTAAGCTGGGGTCTCTAACAGTTCTCTATTAAAAAACAATCAATCTGGGCCGAGAAGATCCTTAGGGTTTCTAGCTAAAGCAAAAATAATTGCTATTTACATTCAGTTTTAGCCAAATTCAAAGGTCTTCAGGGCTGTCCCTTTTTTTTTTGTTTTCTTTTGTTTTGTTTTTTCAAGGCAATAGGATTAAGTGATTTGCCCAAGGTTAGACAGCTAAATTATTAAGTGTCTGAGGTTAAATTTGAACTCAGGTCCTCCTGACTCCAGGGCTGGTACTCTTATCTACTGCACCACCTTATCTGCCCCAACAGTATCTCTTTGATGAATCAATCTCTAATACTATCAACTTGAGCATCCATAGGAAGCTTTCCTGTCACTTAGTTATCCCTTTTTAAGAATGGATCTTTACTTCAATTATATTTAACAAAAATAAAAGTATAAATATTGACTCTCCCAATCCTCAGGGGCATGCTCTCTCCTATCTCATCTTGGCTACCCTTGATCTATTTCTCAAAAGGTTGCTCCCTATGTCTTGAGTGATTTTGATGCTAAGCTGGCTATAAAACCTAGACACTGGAATTCTAGGATGCTGTAATACTGGGGCATGCTCTCTCTTCCCCTAAAATGAAAGAACAAATGCCAAGGCAGATAAAGAAATTCTAATGGGCAGTTAGGTGATAGAGTTGATAGAGCACCAGACCTGGGGTCAGGGGGACCTGAGTTCAATCTGACCTCAGACACATAACACTTACTATCTGTGTGACTGTGGGCAAGTCACTTAACCCTGATTGCGCCCCATTCAGGGTCATCTTCAGTCATCAAGATCCATATCTAGCCACTGAATTCAGATGTCTGGTGGACAAAGTGAAACTGGTGACTTAGCATAGCCTTCCCTCACTCAAACCTAATTCATTTGCAAGTCATGGCATCACCTCTCTGATGTCATGGCCTTTCTTTTAAGATAGTATCTTTATATAGGAAAAATATTATGAAGTTAAGAAATGGAAATTCCAAGTTTTAAAATATAGTCTGAATGAAGGGAGGTCCTTCTATTCTTCACAATTCAATAGAAGAAAATTAGTTTAGGGTTGTCCTCACTTTCCAGCTTGAGGGTCTAAGAATGTTGCCAGTAATAACCTTGGGTTAAACTTGAGCAGCAGCATAGTCTCTGTGCTTGGTGATTAGCAAATGACTTCCTTATTCTCCTCTACTTCTTCCATCAAGAATACAGGCATATGATTAGAATATGACAGTGATTTTATTTAAGGGTCAGAATGATTTTCTATATTTTTAGGATTTACATCTTTGAGTAAACTTCCAAGATACTTATGCTTTAATTGTAAAGAACAAGACCTTTTGAAATAACCAATAAATGTTCAAATATATGTTTGCATTGCTAGGCAGCTCTGCTTTAGTCCTATAACTGAAATGTTATTTCACCTAAGGTCAGGATTAATTTATACTCCTGAACTGGACTTGAGTTCAGAGACTTGTAGTCAGCTTTATTGGCCTGATTTTCATCCTTTTATAGAACTAACCACATAGATCTTCTACAGTTGGAATTATCATCTACTTTAAAGGGAAGAGGGTATCTGAATTAGAGGGTTTATGCAGAATATGAAATGGGATTTATAGCCATCATATTTAAGTTTACCAAGTATTTGCAACATAAGAGGCTATATGTAACAAAGTTGGATTTTAGTAAGGGGGCTACCAAGAAAGAAATGGAAAATAAATTCAAGATGAAAATATATTCAGAAGAGTGAGGAAAATAGAATCAGGTGCAGATCTGTTCAGACTGAAAGATTCATCGCTTGTAGCAAATCTATCCCTAGAAGTAGCAGTCCTGGCTCCATATGACAATTCATATGCTGCATGAATTGGGGCCATTAAGTGCTTCAGTCAGACTAGTTCTATCACTTGAATATTGTCCTGCTCATAGAGATTTTTGCCAAGATTTCAGTGTATTTAGTATCTCTTTTATTCTTTTTTAAAAGTAGATTCATTTTTCACAGTAATATCACAATTTAAGCAATAATCACCTTCTGAAGGGCTCAGTCTTTAATGCAAAAATCAACAGGGAAGATGCGAGACCGATGCCACTTGGTTTCCTCATCTGTAAAATGAGGCTGGCAGATCTGATGGTTGCTAAGATCCCTTCTAGCTCTAACATTCTAACTTCTAAATATCTCCTTTATTCCACATGACTATCACTTCTTTGCTGCTCTTGCTAGAAATTAGATAATTGCTCATAGGGACTTTCAAACTTTTTCTTTTGTTCTGCTGAGCACTTTGAGCTTAGTCAGCTGTTTTCAAATGAGTCTGAAAGGGACTTTGATTAAGAGAAAGATAGAACTGGGTAGTTTGATCTGACTGATTACTGCTTCATGATGAGAATTGGACAGCTCATAGGTGCAAACTTTAGCCCTAATTATTAGAATTTGTCCATACATACCCCAATATTTATGGTAGCATTTTTCTTTTTTAATATTAGAAATGAATAGGCAACAAAATGGATGTTCATCAATTGGAAATGGCTAAACAAATTGAGATACATGAATGTAGTCAAATATTATGATGTTAAGCAATTAATATAAAGGTATAAAGAAATATGGAAAGACATATGAACTGATACAAAGCAAAGTAGACAGAACTAGGAGAACAATATGCACAAGAACTGCAACAATGAAAAGAGAAGACAACAGCAAACTGAATTACTACGTAAGTATAATGACCAAGATTGGCAGTCCTTTTGAAAAAGAAAAGAAGAAAAAAGGGAAAAAATGATATAAGAAAAATCCATCTGCTTTCTTTCTTTTCTGGTTTTTGCAAGTCAATGGGCTTAATGACATGCCAAAGGTCACACAGATGAGTATTAAGTATCTGAGTCTGGATTTGAACTCAGGTCCTCCTGACTCCAGAACCATGAGCTAACTTAGCTGCCTCTCCCTTCTTTTGTTTAATGTGTTGGTTAATTTTAGTGAACTGGATTTTTTTTTCCTCTCTTGTTTCTTAATTAATTCTCTGTATTAAGGAGTGGTTTTCTTGATAGAAGAAAGGAATATACAAAGACGCAAATATAATTTTAAAATAATACATGCATGTTTGTGGTGTATGTAGGAGGAGTAGTTGTAATTTTTTTCTAAAGCTCCTGGTGCGGAGCAAAGAATACTAGATGAAGAGTCAGAAAAGCTAGACTATAATTCAAGCTCTGGCACTAATTAGTTGTGTGACCTTGGGTCTGTCAGTTCACTCCTGGGGTCTGAATTTCTGAATTTATAAAATGACACCTGGGTAAATGAAATATAAAATTCCTTATAGTAAATAATTTATGATTCTATGATATGGATTGGGGAAGAAGAATTTTTAGAGAAAATGTCATAGGATTGCAACTGTCTATATCAGATAGATACTTTGTATTATTAAATTAACTTAATCAAGATGTCAAGTTAGAGAAATAGTTGTCTAAAAATGTTTGTGTGATAGTCAGTTCTGCAAGAGAAAATGTGGAGCTAGGTCCACATAATAATAATAATAATAATAATAATAATAATAATAATAATAGAAATTTAGATCAGTTTTAAGGCCTATTACTACTAGTCCTTCAGTATTAAAGAGAACCACACCAACAAATCAAATAATTGGAGGCATGAGTTATACAATTATGTTTATTATAGTGAGGGGTATGCTGTGAAAGGGTGTATCTTTCAGACTTGCCTTTACTAGAATCATTTCATTCCAAGGTCTGATTCATAGGAAACAGGTCTATGGGAGATAGTCTGGCTGCTGTGGGAGTTTCTTGGCCTTAAATGGTTTTGATTCCTCCATACCAGCGAAGTACTATAGCACATCATCATCAATGCCAAGCAAGAAATAGCCTGTGTTATGTGGTGACAGAATTCTACAGTCAGGTACATCCTAACCTGTCTCTTTGTAGACTAATAGTCAGTATGGTCTTTCCTCTCAAAACTTCTATCTTTGAATTGTGAACTGCCGCTCAGTAGTGTAGTGGATAGAGCACTTATTTTGGAGTCAGGAAGATGGGAGTTCGAATCTAACCTACCACTTACCAGCTATGTGACCTTGGGCAAGTCACTTAACCCTTATTGCCTTGCATCCAGATCTCCAGTCATCCTGATTCATATCTGTCCACTGGACCCAGATGGCTCTAGAGGAGAAAGTGAAACTGTTCATTTAGCCCAGCATCCCCTCACTCAAATCCAATTCATGTCATGGCATCACCTCTCTGATATGGTCCTCCTTGAAAATGAAGGACAAACAAACAAAAAAAAACCCTCATCAATATGATACAATTAGCAATAGCTTTAACACTAGAACAATGTCAGTTTGCTATTCATGGGACTATACTGCTCTGCAGCTGGTATCTTCCCTAGAGCTCAATCTCACCAGACCCCTTTTTGGGGGGTAATTCCATTCCAGAGTGGACTTGCCCTTTACAAAGAAAAGAGAACTCTACCTAGGACTTCCTCCAGCTTCTCCAGGATTACTCATGTTATTGCACTGAACACTTCATGCCTTCTATCTCCACTACTCTGGATTTGGGGATCTGAACTTGACTACCTTTCAATCTGCTGAGGGTAATGGAAGCCATTGCCTGTCCCTTCAGAATGGCCCTAGCCTATATTCAATTGTAGTTCTCCACTTAGTCCTTCAAAGTTCTGATGAAGCATATCTAAATAATCTGAGTTGATTTCCATAAGAACCCTAAGAAATGGAACTATTATTCCTACAGATCTAGAGTAAAAGGCCCAGATAGTTTAATTACCTGACTATTGTCACAATAGATAGACAAAACAAAAGGTCAGATTTAAACTCTTCACTCCTAACTCCAGTGAGGAAGTTCAGTTCTTTCCATTATAAATAGCAATCTCCCTTTCCCCATGTTCCTTAGGCATACATTTTCTCTTTAATTACTTTTTCATATTCCTTCAGAAATAAGATGCTTATATATTGTTTAGATCTTGCCTTAAGTGTGTGTAGATACATCAGACACTTAAGGTTTTTTCCTACTTTTTGAACACCCTAATGTAATAAACAATGCAAAAAACTCTCTAGAATTTCTAAATACAGAAAAATGAAATATCAATTAAAGAAGTCAAGATTGACTCTAGGAAAAAACCGACAACAACAACATCAACAGAGTTGCAAACTCCAAGACACTTCGTGGTTGAATTTGACAATTCAATTCAGAAATGTTCTGCCAATAACCTAGAGAAAGATGGTGAAGTACCAAAGAAAGGAAATCTGAATAACACAAGACTATTCTGTATCCAGCAGAAAATACAGGAGGGAATGGAACGTCTTATGAAAAGCAATGGAACTCAAGGATGCAGCACTAAGTGACCTACCCTGAAATCTGACCTTACTCATAAATGAAAAAAAATAAAGAGGTATTTGAAACATTCTTAGAAAGTTGGACCTAAAGGAATTATTTCCTTCTTACCTCAGACAATAGAAATGCCAGAGGGATAAATAAATGCAGCTGCCAGTGGATAAGGAGAGCAACAGAAATATTGTGATTTCATCAAGACCGGTAAGCCTTCTTTTTAAATGTACTTAAAGAGGTGAAGTCACATATCAAGTGGAAGTAACAATGGATAGGTGGTCCTGGGGTCTAATGGATAGGACCTTGTTGAATCTTACCTTCTGGTGAATCAATTTTCTTTGGCAGGAAACTGCATTACACATTTGTAATGTTGAGTGTGGGGTGTGTCTGGGTTAAATGTAGGCTTAGCAATAAAAAGATGGTCTTTCAGGAAAAGAAAAGCTTGTTAAAGAGAGGGGGAGGGGAGAATAGAAAAAATGAAATTGAAGTGATGGAGAAGAGGAAGGCTCTATTTTGTTAGCGAAAAGTGGTTTTGCTGATGAATGCTCCTATGGGTGAAGAGAAGTTCTGCAAAAGGCAATCAAGACTTTGTATTGGCTAGTATCTGGGGTATTTGGGATTTGTCTTAGCTTGTCTTATCTTGGGAGTTAAGATGCTGGAACTTCTGGCACTGGGTCAGTAAGAAGATTTGGTCCTAAGGAGTGATTTTGAGAGGAGTAGGGAAAGGAAGATAATGAGGCGGAAGAATAAATCAATGGTGGGATTTATAATCAGGGGTGTAGTGGAAGTCTATTGTGTATTTTATAGTTAAAAGATTTCTAATTTAAGATCTTCTGAAAGGGATTGGAAAAAATAAGCACACTTTTTAAAAAAGACCATCTACTTGGGCAGAGATATTGCAAACAAATGTTCAAAGGCAGAAAAAGTTAATATATCCTTTACAAACAAAAGGCAATAAAAATAGTCATTGGTTCAGAGACCACAAACAAAATACCTGACCCAAGTGAAGACATTAAAAAAGAAATTCAAAATATGAGTCCATCAAAAGACAAAATAACAGAAACAATTAAAAGTTATGTGAAAGAAAATGATAATGATAAAATAATATGGCAAAATTTCTGGGATTTGACTAAATCAGGGAATTTCCTCAGGGAAAAAATTATATTCCCATAAACATGAATTAACAAAATAGAAAAAGAGATTAATGAACTGGATTTGTCTTTTAGAAATTACAAAACAAAAAGTCTAATATATTTTCCAAAAGAGGAGATAGTAAAAAATGGAAGAGAAAGAGACTAATTGGAGGCAAAACAAAAAATTCAATTCTTCTGGGAGTCATTTGCTCCAAAGAGCTCTGATACTCCTTCTCTTGAAGCACAATGAGTGGTCTCTAAGCAGATTTGACACAACTTAGCCATTTTAAGATCCCCAACTCTTCTTTTTAAGAGGAACATCATCAGAGGATCCCTTTCCATTACTAAACAAGATTTGCTTCTTTCTCTTCCCTTTCTTTTTCTTCTTTCTCTCATTCTCCTATGGTTTTCTTCTTTCTGAGAGCTTAAAGGAGATATTTATACTTCATTACTGGTCTTTTATGGGCACATCACATATTCTCTATCTGCTTCCTCCATCCATTCCTTTATGAACCCCCTCATTTTGTTATATGGCTGTCCCCACCCTCAAAAAAACACCATTGTAGCCACTGGCTACTTGAGTTCAGTTTTGCCTATGAGGAATCATTATTCAGACTCTGGAAAGTAAGGGTGGAAGTAAAACAAAAGTTTATTAAAAAGAAGTTACAAGGGGCAGCTAGGTGACAAAGCACTGGCCCTGGAGTCAGGAGTACCTGGGTTCAAATCCGGTCTCAGACACTTAATAATTACCTAGCTGTGTGGACTTGGGCAAGCCACTTAACCCCGTTTGCCTTGCAAAAACCTAAAAAATTAAAAAAATTAAAAAAAAATAAGTTACAACACATAACAGGGGATGGGGGATGGGGGTGGGGAGAGAGAGAGAGAGAGAGAGAGAGAGAGAGAGAGAGATAAAAGACAACTAAGCAGAATTGGCTGGGCTGGCAGGTGAGAGAAAACTGCAGGTCTGAATGGAAGTCCTCCCCAGGTTTTTATACCTTGCCTCTCAATCAGAGAGCAAAAGGTGAATTCCCTCTCTCTCCTGGACCGGGAATTAGGTAGAAGGTTACAAATATTACATTAAACAATGAATCAATGATACATCAAGAATAGGAATCTCCACCCAATTTGATTACAGATTTAGTTTCTGCTACATTCATAGTTTTCTATCTTTTCCAAGGTAGTCAATTTACGTCTCAAGAGTAGGTGGTAAACAGTTTACATCTCCACCCAATTTCTTTCTATTACATTCACAGTTCTCTTCATCTTTCCCCTGTATTACCATAACAACACTGACATGAGGTTCAGTTCACCTTCCATTTCATTCCTCTTTTCACTTTTGTTATTTCATATACATTTCATAAAAAATAATAGCTGAATTATTGCTATTTTGCTTTTGTTTTCTTTAGTTGTTTTATCTTTCAAATATTTCTGTTGTCAGGGGTGTTTAAGAAGCAAATGCTTTCTTCAAACCTTTTCCATGGTGAAAGAATGTGGTAGGTGTTGGGGAAGGCTTACTGATGTAGGTCTAGAAATATTCTTTTCTACTAAGAGTTCATCAGATTTTTACCTTGTTTGGTTTCTTGGTATCCTAGGCTATGGAAATATTGCTTTTACCTCTGATAAATAATTTTGATTTTGAAGAGATTAGAAGGATCAGAGAAAACATCTAGAGCTCTATCCATGGCCATGACTAGGGAGAGTAGAGTAGCCAGGCCTATTCCACTATAGCATGATTCTATCACTGGATGTTGTAAGTGGAGGAATCACTTCTCTCCTCTGGAAATAAATAGAACCAAGAGATGTTGTTTAGTCACACCCTACTTTTTGTGACCCCATTTGAGATTTTTCTTGACAAAAGGCTAGAGTATTTTGCTATTTCCTTCTCTAGTTCATTTTACATATGAGGAAATTGAGGCAAACAGGGTGAAGTGACTTGCCCAGGGTCACACAGCTAGGAGGTGTATGAGGCCAGATTTGAATGCAGGAAGATGGGTCTTCCTGCTTTCAGACCTGACACACTCTTTCCTTTGTGACACCTACCTGCCCAAACCAAAAGATTCCAGAGCTGAATCAGGCCCTTTGGAAAATAATCAAAAGTTCTGTCTATATATATATATATATATATATATATAATAGAAAGGATCAGCAGATACTTTCACTTCTCCATTTTTGCATTCTTGTTCTTTTTTTTAAAACTCTTTACAAGTCTTTTTTAAAAGTAAAAATGTTTTCATTTGTTTGAAGGAAAACAAATCATTTATAGTCATATCAAAGGAGTAGGAAAGGAACAAGAAACCAATTTTTTGTCTATTTCCAACAATAGTGAATTTTTTTTTGTTAGCATCTCAAAGGGAAATGAAGGTTCACCTCTAGTCACAACCCCATTGCCTTGTAAAAACAAAAAAAAAAGTTCACCTCTGGGATTTGTGGTGAAAGCCTCAAAGGAATAATTCTCTATTATGCAGTGGAAGCTTTGGCCAGTTATTTCCAAATGTGGTTTCTAGTAAGCCCAAGTCTTTTTGTTTTGATAGTATGTAGACATTAGGAAACAGATGCCCCCAATGTGGGGAAAGGATATGGCTGTTTATGTTTGGAGGAAGTTGGGCTATACTTCTGTTTCTTTGGGGTGTGTCCATAGGCAGTGCATCTCCACCTGATGAGAACAATCTGGACACCTCACTATGGGTCAATACCCCTCCCATAGCATTTTCTTTATTAACAGGGAGTTGGGTGGTTCATCACTTAGGGAAATCCCTTTAGCCAGCATGGAATTTCAACCTTATCTTTCTCAGTTGCTCAAACATCTTCTGTCTTGATAGTCCCTCTAGAGAAGTTCTTGAGTGGTGTGGATCCTATGTCTAAGATATGTACTTTGGCAAAGTGAAAATTAATGCTGGAGACCTTACAGGCTATGATGAATCCCGCCTCTGGTAGCAGCTGAAACTTGGTCTCTCCTTATCACTGAGACTTCTTCACCAGTCAGTCTGAGAGTGAGAAGTAGCTGATATAGCCTCACCTGATTGAAGGGCTGCTACTGGCACCAGCCTCCTCCAAGTTATTCGATTATTCGAACCTTCAAGACATGGCCATAACCATAACCTTCCAACAGTTGTTCCCTTTTTTTCCTTAAGTAGCAAGCTGAACTTTTAACAAAGAGTATCTCATAACATACATTCTTTTTTTGGGGGGTAGGGAGACAGTGGGGAGAGACAAATATTCTCCTTTTTATGACTAACATTTGAACAGACAAAACCAAAACATACAAAGTGTTGTAAGAGATAAAGAAATAATGGAGGCAGCTTTGGGTCAATGAATTCAAAAATCAAGAGGCCTGGATTCTAAACTTTGCTTTGTTCTTTTAACACTAATCAGCATGTCCTAGTCTGTACCTGGCCAGCTAGGTGGTACAAAGAGTACAGGGCCTAGAGCCAGGAAGACTCACCTTCCTAAAGTTCAAATCTAGTTTCAGATACCTAATAGTTGTGTGATCTTGGCAAGTCACTGAACCCTGTTTGCCTCAGTTTCCTCATCTGCTAAAAGAGAGAGGTCTCACTATTTGAGTTCTAGTTAAGCTTTTTTTCCAACTCTATCACTCTAGGATTCTGTGACTTTGTGATTGTTTCCTTTTAGACCTGAATCTTTAATTCTTAAAGTGAAATTCATTTTGGAATTTAAACAATATGATAGTTATTAAGGCAAAAAGTCCTACAGGCAGATAGGACAAACTGAGAGGGTACCAGGATTCTAGTTTTTCCATTTTTCTGTGTGTGTGTGAGAGAGAGAGAACCTAGTATTCTCAGTACTACTATTTGGTAATTTTACTAACAGTTTCCCTGATTGAATTGTCCCCAGATGGTTTTACAAAATCACAATATTTCTTTAAAATGTGCTATTACTTTATTCCTGTCACACTCTAACCTTGACACAAATTAGCTCTTAATACCCTTATGATATCAGAAGAAGATCCCATGTACATTGAATGGTTAACCTACTACAATAACCTTATTATTGGGAGGACATGGCCAAGCGTTATAGAGCATGGGCAAGAATAGATGGAATTTAATCTGCTTCATTGGAGGGTACTTCCAGGTTAAAAACTCATTTAAATAAAATGTTTTTGTTTTTTACTTTTTTTATGGCCTAGGAAATTGTCCCAGTTTTGTTTTCAGTATTTTTTTAAAAAATGCCTGTTCTAAGAAAATCCTGGTCTGAGGTTATCAAAAACTCTGGCCTTGAGAAGCAATCATTACTGGGTTCTTTGGAGCTAGAAGAGTTTCATGTATAGACCCAAAGACAGAGTGTGTACATATTGTTCAAAATTTATTTGATATAAGATCAGATCAACAAATAGGTGGTGGATTTTTTTTTTTGCCAACATAACTGCTGAAAACACTTAAGAAGAAGTAGTAGAGGTTGGTATTTGTTTTGGGGGGGAAGTGGCTGCATATGTCTATTATATAAATGTCTATTACAAAGAAATGAAATTCTTCCCCAGATCCCTACATTTCAGAGTTATAAACCTTAGGTACTCCAAAGACATTGATAGGTAGTGTCTATGTTGTCATTTTACAGGATATAACTCATCATTTTATAATTTCTTCCTTTACTCGGCCTTTAATAAATAATTTTTAAAAAGTCCATAGTGCCCTAGTCCATTTTCTATTCATTGTGTGAATATTTATTACTTGCCTTATTGCATTATGATCTGCAAATCCATCAGTTAGTATTTCTTTAGTTAACCTTTGTCTTCTTTGTGACCTGGCAAATTTAATTTAAATTCTGTGAACAGTGGAAAAAAGATTCCTACTTTACTTATTCATTTAAGTTCTCTCCATAATCCACTTCAATCAATTAGTCAAAATTCAGCAAGCACTTATTAAGCACCTTTTATGTACTGTTCACTGGGGATAATAATGATGTTGTCTCAAAATCAGGGAGGTGATGCTATGACAAGTAAGTGAATTGGACTTGATCATCAACCTCACTTTCTCCTCAAGAGCCATCTGAGTCCAGTGGACAGATATGAATCTAGACAACTGGAGATGGCACTGGATGCAAAGGCAGTCAGGGTTAAGTGACCTGCCCAAAGTCAAACAATTAGTAAGTGTCAAGTGTCTAAGACACATTTGAACTCAGGTCCTTCTGACTCCAGGGCTGGTGCTCTTTCCACTGCACCACCAACTGCCTTGATACTGGGGTTACAAAAAAAAAAAGCAAAAAGACAGTCTGGTGTTCAAAGAGCTTAACTGGGGGAAAATGAACAGAGATAATGACCTTGGAGCATTAACATTAATGGTAAGTTTTTAGCCGTGACTTGAAGCAAGCCAGAGAAACCAAGAGTGGACATGGGAAAGGAGAAGGTGCCAAGCATGGGGGACAACCAGAAAAAATGCCCAATACTGATAGATAAGAGTGTCTTCTTGCTCAAGGAACTGCAAGGCAGTGAGAGTCAGTAGACTACAGAATACATGGGCATGAGTAAGGTATTAGAAGATTGAAATAGTAACAAGTTATGAAGGGTTTTGGAAGCCAGAGAACTTAATATGTGATCCCAGATGTGATAAGGAGCCACTGGAATTTAATGAATAGAGAGCTGACATAGTCATATCAGAACTTTGGAAAGATGAATTTGACAATTGAGTAGTGGATGTACTGGAGAATAGTATTTAGTTCTATATTTTCTTTTTTAAAAATTCAATTTTCTGTTGCATTTATCATATTTGCTATTGATATGCTAAAAATCTTCTACTATTATTTTTATATCTTTTTCTTCTGCACAAGATGGATAGTTTACCTTTTTAAGTTTGCTGCATGAATCTTAATGCGTATTTAAATGTACACATGCAATAACATGGTTTTAAGTTTATTGTTGTCTTTTACTTTTATGCCTCATTTATATTAATTTTTACATTTAACTTTAACAATTCTCCAGAAATCAAAACCAAGAGACCATGATCATGATCTGTTTGAGAGCATATCCCACATTCTACACATGTAGTTTACCGCCTCTCTAATGAGAGGAGAGAGGTTTGTTTTATCATCATTTCTCCACGTTCAAGATTCTAGTCAATACAATTAATCAGAATTCAACTGCCTGTGGGTGTTGTTTTCATGTACATTATTATAGTCATTGTGACAAATTCATTTTGAATAGAATCTTGTAGCATAACGTAATATTCCCCCTTTGTCTACTTTAAAACTTTCTAATTTGAATTCAGCTTTGTCGGATGACATTACCTTTGCAGCTTTTTGAGATTAGTCAGAAGCACAGTAAAGTTTAAGCCACTCTTTCATACTTAATTTTCTGACCTTTCTGAAGCATTTAACATAGTATTCAATACACAATAGGTACTTAATAATAAACACTTTTTGAATGGATGAAACAGCTTTTATGAATTTTCATTTTAATTCATTAACTTTCTGTGTTTCTTTGAGAATTTTAACCACTTGCATTTGACTTTATAATTGTTAGTTTTATCTTTTCTTTAGTCTCTTGATTCCCCCAAGTGCCAGTACATTCCCTTCCAAAGAATCTTGTCTCTATTACCTTGCATATTTTTTATTTATTCACCTTATATTTCTGATGTACTTCTGCCCTATTAGATACCATATGTGTAGAGACGTACTTGTAGTCTCTCTGTCTCTGTCTCTGTGTCTCTCTCTCTCTCTCTCTCTCTCTCTCTTTCTTCTTTCTCTTTCTTCCTTCTCTTTCCTTACTCCTTTTTTTTCTCTTTAGCTATATGAGAACCAAATAGGAGAGTTGAAGATAGTCTCTCAGATACTTGGCCCAGGAAATTCTGAATCTCAACATTTCATATAGCCATATGAACAAATTTGACAAAAATAATCAGTTATATCTGAATGATTCAAGAATTAATGCATTACAATATGCACAGATATACTGATCAGCAGATTTAACATTCCCATGCTTATACTTTCTTTGTCCAAGGAATGAGGACATTGAGTTCCCAACCTCTCCATTTGCTCCAAAAGGGTCAAATGTAATAGCCAGGTGGTGAATTTAGTTTATATCCTCTGGTGAATCAATTTAAGACTTGTTGGATGAATTCTTAAATTCAAAATATGTTGTACTATATTTCTGCCATATTTCCACCAACAATGCAGATGATCTGAAAACAAATGTTCTTTACAATTTGGAAAAAGACACTATGGGGGTCCTAATGAAAAAAAGATCAGTGGTTTCAATGCACTATTATAAATTTTATGGATAGCACAAGAGACAGAATCCCAAAAACCGGTGCCCATTGGTTTCATGTAATGTCTGGATCAAAATGACATGATGGTATAGAAAAAAGCATTGAACTTAGAAACAGAAGATAGATAAAGTAGGGTTTGAGTCACAACTGTCACTTATAAACCTCATCCATATAATAGAAATAACTTCTGTACTATCTATGCCAAACAGGTGACATTGAGGGTCAAATAAAATATTCAGGAAGCACCTTATAAATGTGAGTTCTTATAAAAGGATTGTGAAAAAGAATTCTGGATTAGAGGTGAGGTCTCTCTTCTATCCTTAACTCTGCCACTACTTCTCTATGTGACTTTGACTTGTAGTATTTAGCCCATCTAGGTTTGTTTTTTCATCTGTAAAATTAGAAGGTTGAAATAGATGACTTCTAAGGTCCCTTCCAGTTCTAAATTTTGATATTTTATTACTATTTTTATTGATTGGAGTTAGAAATTGGACCTAGGAATTCACTGGCATGGGGAACACCTAAAAAAAGAAACTTCCTTGAAACACCTTGCCTACCTCTCTGAAAATTATTGTCTTTTTTTAACCATTATAAGAGACTTTTTATTATTAAGAATATTTTGAAAGATCATAGGTCAAAATAAATTTCCATAAAATTAACAAATCCACTGCAATTAATTTTTTTACAATTTGAACATTAATAACTTTCTTGAGATCATAGAATGATGTATTTCATTAACCTTAATACTTTTCATGACATGTATAAGTATCCACTTAATGTTGAATTTCTTTAGCTAGTTTTAACAGTTTTTATTATATAAATATTTTATTTGTTTTCCAAATATATATGCAATAGTAGTTTCTATCTATTTTATTATATATAAATATTTTATTTGTTTTCCAATTATATACAATAGTGGTTTCTACCTATCATTTTTTGTAAGGTTTTAAACCTTACAATTTCTCCCCCCTCCCCCACACAGAAGGCAATCTGATCATCTTTTTATTGTTTCCATGCTATACATTGATCAAAATTGAATATGTTGAGAGAAAAAACATATCCTTTAAGGAAGAAATAAAATATTAGAGATAGCAAAATTATGTGGTACATAAGACAAAAAAAAATTGAAGGTAATAAACTTTGGTCTTTGTTTAAAATCCACAGTTCTTATTCTCCTTCACAGATATCCTAAAATTGTCCCTGATTATTGTACTGATGGAATGAAAAGGTCCATTAAGACTGATCATCAATTGCTGTTAGGGTGTATAATTTTTTTCTGGTTCTACTCATCTTACTCAGCACCAGTTCATGCAAGTCTTTCCAGGCTTCTCTGAAATTCCATCCCTCCTTGTTTCTAATAGAACAATAGTGTTCCATAACATACATATACCACAATTCGTTCAGCCATTTCCCAATTGATGGACATCCCCTCAATTTCCAGTTCTTTGCCACCACAGAGCTGCTATGAATATTTTTGTATTTTTATCCTTCTTCATGATCTCTTTGGGATATAGACCCAGTAGTGATATAGTTGAATCAAAAGGTTTACATTTTATTGCCTTCTGGGCATAATTTCAAATTGCTCTCCAGAAAGGCTGGATGAGTTCACAGCTCCACCAACAATGCATTAGTTTCCCAGATTTCCCACATTCCTTCCAACATTGATCACTGTCCTTTTGGGTCATATTGGCCCATCTGAGAGGTGAGGTGGTACCTCAGAGATGCTTAACTTGCATTTCTCTAATCACTAATGATTTAGAGCAATTTTTCATATGATTATGGATAGCTTTGATTTCCTCATCTGCAAATTGCCTTTCCATATTACAAATTATAGTCTTAAGAGAGTTGTCTAGAGCACTGAAAACTAGATAGATTTATCCAGAGTCATGAAGCCAGTTTGTGGCAGATGAGGGACTTGATGAGGTCCCAAACTAGGCTCTTTCTGGGTCCAAAGTCACTGTACCATGGTGTCTCACATGTCATATTATCATCATTTTTATCATTATCAATCCTCATTAGCATTATGTTTAATATTCATTAATACCCCCTTTTGCTTTTGGTAATTCCATTCTATATAAACACAAAGTGGGGGTGGGGAGGTGTTTCTTCATTATTAAGAAAGGGTTATATTCCTAGAGTCTTGTGAAAGGAGAGACTGAGAATGAATTCCTGCCTCTCACAAGGGAGCTATCCTTTGATATCAGGGTCCATCTCTCCCTGAGGCATTCTCTTTTCAAGACAAGAGACTTGGCAATGCATTTTCTTCATGAATTCTGCCTTCAAGCCCCCACACAGCATTGAGAGAGGAAAATGTCTTCTTAGCAATGCTTAGCAAGGATGTCTTACTGGCAAGAATGCTAAAGTGTTTGACAGTTCAAAATCACAATTCTGATTCTTTGTAACTGAGCCAGCAACAAGACTCAGTCAAGGAAAGAAGGAAAGAGAAGGGAGATCAAAACAGACCATTAGGAAGGATGGTTATCTACACAGTTTGCTTTAGGCAAACAGTTAATCCAGTCCTGGAAGAGAGCACTAGTAGTTAAAGCCTTTAATGGCCTAAGTCCTATGATAATTAGTCCTGCCCCAGAGGTAGCTAATAGTGAGCCACTCTAACTTGAAATGGAGATTCAGTCACTGCTGAGGCTCTAATCCTCTGCACAATGAAACCTGAACTAATTCACTGAGTAAACACTTTCTCCAGTTACTTACAAGCTGTCTCCTTTCAGCCCAATTCCAAATAAAATCACGTCCAGGGACTGGAAAGAAAATCAAATATTTAAGAGACTCATTTTGACTCAAATGCTACTGGATTTCTTCTCTATCTGCCATAGATCTGTCGCTGCCTCTTCCCTTCTTTTTGACTGGGGACCAGTGGATACTTTTCAATTAAAACAACAACAGCTGGCAAGGAGGAATATTATCCACCCCCTTTCTTCTGACTTTTCCTCTGAGGAAATTCCAAAGAGCAAATTGGAAATCTTTAGTGAGTCAAAATTAGTCATGCTTAGCTTTGTAGCAGTGACAGTATGGTGTAGTGGATAAGGAGCAGGTCTTTGAACCAGAAATACCTGGATTCAAGGCTAACCTTTCAGACATACTGACTGTAGGTAAGTTGTTTAACTTCTTACTGCCTCCATCAACACTTTAATACTATTAAGTTGCATAAAAGGTGCCAATCTGTCCTGTAGAGGTAGCTTCCTTTTTTGGGGGTTGCCTATTATCACTAGGTCCAATCCTCCCATGTAAAATAGCATAGGTCCACTGACTTCTTTATGAAATAAGGCTATTCCCAAATATTTTCAGTGGGATAATTTTTACTCTCGTATACTTTATTTCTCAAGTCAC
Organism: Macrotis lagotis; assembly: GCF_037893015.1. Lineage (NCBI taxonomy): Eukaryota > Metazoa > Chordata > Mammalia > Peramelemorphia > Peramelidae > Macrotis > Macrotis lagotis. The sequence continues at coordinate 589,041,731 of NC_133658.1, forward strand.
TGTCTTTAACTGTGTGCCCAGTGAGTACGGAGCAATGTCCCAGGACAAGCACCTATGGACATGCTAATAATTTACCTCACCAATATAAAGCTTACTGAATAAATTAGTTGCTTAGGGTGACATTTACCAAATACATAGCATTTCCAGAGCTCTATTCTTGGTACTAGAGAAAGAATTTTCTTTTAAAAAAGAAGAAGAAATTTCCTCATCATTTATACTGGTAGTTGCATTTTCTCAGTGTCATGCTACCTGTCATCAAAAGCCTTTAGGGGTAAAAATCCTAAATTTCCAGCAGATGGAGATATGACTACATAAAAGAAAACTCCAGGAAGTCAAATGAGGTGCATCATTCCTCACTTTCTAGGACAGGAAATAAGAAAAAAGTTTTTTTCTTGAAAGGAATCCTCACCAATTTCTCTTCTTTGCTTTCCCACCCTTACCAAACCAAGTGTTTTCAAGTTTAGGGAAATTTTTAAAAATATTGACAATTTTTATCCACATCTCTAACCCTGAAGATTGGAATTTTCTAATAAAGGCCATACTTGTAATTAGATATTTATGCCTCAGTTCACCTTATTCTATTTTTTAAATTTAGTTGTTGCAAAACAGTTGCATAAGCAATTGCCATTTAATTGTCCCAAAGTAGAATATTTAACCTTAGAATGAGTAAATCCTTAGAACTGGATTATAATCAATTAGATGACTCATTTGGTTAAACATATCTAGAAATAATTCAGATGTATTATATAGATACTATTATTATCCATGGTTTACAGATGAGGAAATAAGTACTGAAAAAAGTTTGGTAACTTGCTCAGTGTCATACAGCTAGTAAGTCAGGATTCAAACTCAAGTCTTGCAGAGTACAAGTCCAGTTCCCTATCCACTACCCCATATATTTCCTTAATAGAAAATTCTTGGTATACATCATTCCCTGATGACTAAGTAATCAAAGGATATAAACAAACAGCTCCCAAAGAATGACAAACTATTAATGCCTAAATGAAAGATTGCTCCAAATCACTGATACCACATCGAAATAGCTCTATGGTTACATCCCACACCCAAAAAAATTGGCAAAGATAACGAAAAGGAGAAATAATCAATGTTGAAGAAACTGTGAAAGGACTGGAACACTAATTAGTACACTGTTGAAGGAGTATGAATCAGTTAAACTGTTCTAGAAAGCAACAAAATGCCTATAGCCTTTCACCCCGGGATCCCATTGCTAGGCATAGATTCCAAGGAAGTCAAAAATAGAAAGATCCAAATATTCAGCCTTTTTTGTGGTAGTAACAAAGAAAACAAAATAAGTATCCATTGATTGGGGAACCCAAAAATAAATTGTAATGCAGTAGTGTAATGAATTACTACTAACATTGTAAGAGCCAATGAATATGAAGATTGATACATGAATCAGATATCAAAAGACAGAGGAAAGAAGGTGTTTAATGAAGAGGGTGAAAAAAATAATTCAGGAACTGGGCAAAATTCCATTCTCCAAAGGGTTAAGCGGTTTGAAGTACCGACACAATCAAGTAGAAACCCTGATATAAACTTTAGGAGAAAGGTAACTTTCCCTCTGTACCCGTTTTATATTTGTCTCTATTCATGGATCACAAGACTCATAGAATATAACTGAAGCCAGTGGTAAAATCCATAAGTCTAAGCTGTTCCATGCTTAATGAGCTAATTCTAAATAGTTCATAGCCTCTTAAAATCAATAAAAGTACTCTTGCTATGATTTAGCAACATTATTGTCTTTATTGGTCTCTTTCCTTCAAAGAATGGCCAAGATTCTGAGAACTTCATAGAGCCATACATCTGGAATTGGAAGAGTCCTTAGAGGCTATATGTTCTAAGTCCTTTAATTCACAGATGAAGGAACTGAGATCAAAGAAGTTAAATTAGTTGTCCAATGTCAACTACAAGGCAAATATAAAGAGAGCGGAACACAGACTCAAGGTTCTCTGATTCCAGAATCAAAAGTCTTCCTACTGTGCCAGGTTGCCAGGATCCACTTGACTTTGTTACTTGTACTGATAACTTGCTTTTTAAATTATGTTGTTACCAGTGATTCGACTAGATCCTAGGTTGAGTTAATAATGCTTGCTGATTCTGCCTCTCTCCTAGGACTATGTCTGACACATTTCAGATTTTTTTAAGTATTTTGATCCTGTTTCCTTGCCATAAGTTTCTGATTTAAACCTTCATCCCTTATTCCTACTTCATTCATCTAAACAGATTCTGTTTATTTATTTATTTTTGTTGGCAAGATTTCCATTAAGGTTTCAAATTACTTTGTGCTGAGTAGAAATCTAAATGAGCCAATGGAAATCCTTTCTGTTTCTCCCAAAATCTTACTCATCAAATACGGGTTAAGTTGTACCTTTAACTTCAGGAGTCTGCAGAAGTGATTTTGTTAGACTATATCATTTGGATTCTTAGTGGCTGCCTTCAGGCTAGAAAAGGATAAAATGGAGTCAAAGCTATAGAGAAAGTGGTTCTGGAAATTTTTGAAGGTAATCTTGGGTTCTTTTGTTTTGTTTTTAGATTTTTGCAAGGCAATGGGGTTAAGTGGCTTGCCCAAGGCCATACAGCTAGGTAATTATTAAATGTCTGAGGTGCATTTGAACTCAGGTACTCCTGACTCCAGGGTCAGTGCTTTATCCACTACACCACCTAGCTGCCCCTCAGTCTTGGGTTCTAAAGGAGCATTGTTTATTTCTGTTTTGCTTCCTAACTTCAGGGAAAGAAAAAAAAAACATGAGCAGACTAATTTGAGAGCATTTACAAGCCATACAATTTATTAGCTAAACTATCTAAACAGGTTAAACAAAATATTTTTCAGTCTGCCTCTTGACATTCTAAAGAAAAGTGAATCTTTGCAGCCTTGGTCAATTTTCGCTAAATTGCCTTATATGTCATGAGGTTACATACAATAGGAGGGAGAACCCAGAGATCTCTCCTTAATACCACCCCCCCAAAAAAAAACAAGGAGAAATCTGAGAATTGGATTTGGCATAAAAAGTATTAAAAATTGAAAGCACTCCTCATGATCTTTCTTTAGGATTCAGGTGCTCCTTGAGTCACGAGTCACATGATTACTGACTGAATGTTTTTTGTAGGTTGTAAAAATAGTTTAATGTGAAGAAAAATTGCCTTCAACTTGGAAGCAGTAGACAGGGAAATTTAGTTCTGGGTTTCTTCTTCACTTATTTTTAGAACTTGGGGGAAATAATGGAATCAAAGAAACTTTGAACTGGAAATAGCTTTAATGGTTAACTAGTCCAACCCTTTATTTGTGCATGATCCCTGTATAATATCTTTGGACCTTAATTTCTTGCTCTGTAAAGCATGGGCTTGGAATAAATGATCTTATCTAACAAAATGGAACATGGATGGGTAAAGAGCATTAAGGTATTTCCTTAAGGCTGGGCCTTAATCCAATAATTATTTTCCTTTTTTCTTTTGACTATTCAACCATGGCTGAATCCACCTAATTGTGTTATCATCAAGACCGCTTCTTTCTATCTTGTCCATAGGATTTATGCCACTGTCAAATAATGGGCTGAAATCTAGGTATAATACATTTGAGGTATTTCCTTATCCTGCCATTTTGATAACTCTGTCCAAAAAAGGGGGGGGGGGGCGGGGGGCGGGGAGGAGAGAAAAAAGGAGTTCTGGAAAAAGCTGTTCATGATGAACCAATGCTGCTTCTTAATGATCATCAATTCCCTACCTATTGCTTATAAATCACCCCTTTAATAACAAATTTTTTTATTTTAAAATTTATGTATAGATCAAAAGCAAGAATAAGAGCTACAAAAATAACAAGAATAAGAGCTAACAAAAATAAATTGAGGAGTAGCTAGGTGGTGCAGTGGATGGAGCACCAGCCTGGGAGTCAGGAAGACCTGGGCTCAAATTTGGCCTCAGGCACTTAGTGATTACCTGGCTAAGTGACTGTGGGCCAGTCACTTAATCCCATTGCCTTACCAAAAACAAAGGAAAAAAAAACAAACTGACACTTACTTATCTATAGTCCTGAAGCACCTCTCATTCTTCATGATTTGGCAAAAATTACAAAGAAAATTTCAGTAAATCTGTCCACAAGATATTTTGGTACCCTGGAGTGTAGTTTTTTTTTTCCTGAGCTAATTTAGGGCATCTACATGTTCATTAATTCCAGTTTCAACTTTCCCATAATTTTTATTTTGTACTTTTCCAGTCATCAGAGAATTCCTTGGTGTAAGAAAAGCAAAAACAAAATGGGAATTCTGCCTTCTTTCTATAAGTTATTATAATTTCTCCTTATACCACAGAGGTCATGACCATCTTTGATCTTAAAAATCCATTTTTTATAATCCTTAGCACTCACGACCAACTGTTTCATTTTGTTTTGAGTTTTATTCTTCTGAAAAAGCATAACTAATTCAATGAGAACAAAATAGATAAAAGACTGGCAAGAGATGTATTATATTTAGACGATAGATTAGTATCAGGAAACCTAGGAACTAGAAGAGGGAAGCCTCAATGAAAATAGTTGGATGAGGTTGAATGCAAATAAAGAGTGAAGTGATATTGTCCCGGAAGTATACAAACTACAAAGCTACCTGAATAGAAGGAGAAAGTTCAAAACAGAGATAATTAGTCTTTCACAGAAGTATAATATAGAAGTGATAGAAGTCTTCAAAAGTCTAGACACATAGTAGAACTCATTATCTGCCAAGTCTGCAGATTTAGTATTAGATTTTTGGCTTACTTTGATCAAAATTTCTTCCTTCAAATGGTGGAGAAGATAATGAAGGGGAAATGATTTTCTGGCCCTTAGACTGACCAACAAATACAAAATGAATGTGCAAGTGGAATAATAGAAATCTTGAGAGCAAGTGCTGTAGAATTTGAAATAAAGAAGGGGATCAAGGGTAAAAAAAAATTCTTACATATTCCTTATAGCAAATTTCTAAGTGTCAGGAAAAGAATAGGTAGATTTTGGAGCCTAAAACCTCAGAGAGAAGTCAGTTCTAGGGGAGTCCTAAGGGGAGTCCTAAGGAATGTATTTCTGAAAGCACAAAACAAAAACCTCCCAAATAGAAAGAAAGGGAGAACTATCTGGGAAGATTCTGGTATATATACATGGAATTTATTGATCAACTTCAGCTCTAAGGTCACATACAGGAGAAGGAAATTAATGGAAGATGACTTCAAAAGAGTGACATGATCTGAAAGAACAGCAGCAAGGTTCCTAAGCATTGTAATGATCTGAAACTGGTAAGGAATAATTCTAAGGCAGCAAAAAGGAGTTGCTTTTCTTTAAAATAAAATATTGGGAAAAGGGAAATGGAACTGCTGCTTGGGGTGGATGATTATTTGTGTCATCTATAGAATTTCAGAAAGCAGCTGAGTGTGGTGGGAAAGCACTGAATTTTAAATTAGAGTACCTAACTTCAGACTTGACTCTGCTCTTTCTTGCTGACTTGATCTTAAACATGATTCTCATCTCAGTATCTGCATCTGAGAAAGGAAAACATTGGACTTCATAGCCATTGAGCTCCTATTCAATCTTAAATTTGTGATCCTAAGATAATAGATGGTGATGAGATCACAGAACTACAATCTATAACAATTCTTATTTTGCCTCTATTTCTGGATAATAGGGAATGAAAGAACCAAATAGATTTAATAAGACAACTCCTAATAGCAAATCTAGTGATACTGAAAGAATTAACAGATATTAGGCTGAGCTATCATCATTGATCTCTAAAATATCATGAAAAGCACTTTGGCAGCATGCACACTAAAATTGGTATGATAAAGGATTAGCATGGCTCCCAGGCAAGGATGACACATCAATTCATGAAGCATTCTATATTTTTTCAGCTGCAGGAGATAGGAGATGGAAGAATGAAAAGGCAAAATTTGTTCATCATTTTTATTTATTCATTCAACATTCCAGTATAGTCCCTCATATTCTTGCTCAGACTAAGCCAAAAAGCTCCAAATTGTTCTATGTTTCAAGTCTCTTTTTTGCTTTTATCTAATTCTCTACTCAGCTCTACTCAAAATAATTTTCCTAAAACATAGCTCTAACCATGCTACCTTCTACTTAATATACTCCAGTGATTTTCTATTACCTCCACGATCAACTATAATGTCCTTTATTTAATATTTAAAGTTTTTTCACTACCTACTAGCTACTACTACCTTTCCAGTATTCTTATTCTTTAATCTTGTCCACAAGAGTTACACTGTCCTATATGCTCTTGCTCACAAAATACATTCCTCCCATTTCCAAGCTTTTTCACTGGCTGTCCTCCATGTCTGAATATTCTTTCTCCTCACTTCACTCAACAAAAATCATCTGGAGGAACAAAGGTCTTGAATCTAAAAAAAAAATTGGGGAAGAAAAGGAACCCAAAGTACCAAATCTCAAACTAGATTACATGGCAATAATCATCACAATAATTTAGCACTTGCTAAAAATATAAATCAAACATTGTAATAATTCACATGCAGAAGGAAATGAATCTTGTATTCAGGCTCATGTTCAATAAGCTCAAGTATTTCAGTCACTGTTCAGCAAAATCTGCTAGAGAATCTAGTCAGAAGCTTGGCATAAATTAGATTTAGACCAAAATCTCATATTTTCTATAAAGATTAGCTCCAAATGGATATGTGATTTTTGACAAAAAATTTCACCTGATTTAAAAAAACAGAGGAATAAGAAAAATATTATTTCAAGATACATGAATAAAGTAAGTATAATTAAATAAGGAATAGAAAATTTAAACCAAGCAATTTTGATTATATATACATTTATAGAAAAGTTCATACACTAGACAAAGCCAATTTAGTTATAACTAGAAAGAAAATAATAAACTGGGAGATTAATTTTTTGTTGTTGTAAGGCTATGATTATGGGAGAATTTTTAATCAGGCAAAGATTAAGGAGATTGCAAAAGACAAAATGAAGAATGTTCATCATGTAAAATGTAGAGGCTTCTATTGATTGGGAAATATATTTGCTCTAAGGCTAGTATCCAAAACCAAGAGAATCAGCATGAAAATTTAAAATGAAGAACCTGTTCCAATAAGGATCTAAGTATTTTTCATGAAAATAAATACAATCTATCAAGAGCCATGTTTTAAAAAATATTCTTAAACTTCAATAAAAAAGGACATGCAAATTAAAATTCATCCATAAAACTGACAAAAATATAAAGAGATGGAAATCGTGAATGTTGGACAGGTTGAAGAAAAACAGGTACACTAAAACACTGTGGAGAAGAATTGTGCATTGGCACAATTTTTCTGCAATTTGCTTTAATGTTTTTAAAATGATACATTTATTAATAAGAAAACTTATTCCAAATTTATGATTTTGCTACACATTCCCTTCATCTCTCTTCAGAAATAGAATTCTACAGGTGTAAAATATGACTTTGTCAATTGCGATCACCATGCCAGATTGTTTGCTTAACTGTTTTGTTTTTTTAGTAAGGGAGGGTCCTATAGCGGGAGTGAAGTTTTTTGGCAAATGATTATTTTATAAGAAACAAAAAGGCATCAATAAAACATTTTTTATAATAGCATAAATAGAAAGCATTTATCAACTCCTTTGCTTCAGCATATCATTATAGATTTTGGTAGCAAATATCAGGAAGACAGGAGTTTGAATTCTGTCCCAGACGTTTGATACTCACTAGTTGTATGACCTTGAATAAGTCACTTAATCCTGATTGCCTTGCATCCAGCACCATCTCTAGTTGTCATGATTCATATCTGACCCCTGGACCCAAATGACTCTGGAGGAGAAAGTGAGGTTCATGATGTAGCACCAGCCTCCCCCTCCGTGATATTATGGTATTCTTTGAGAAGGAAGGACAGACCTCATCATGAGTCTAGTACTTGAGTTGATCCAATAAGTCAGTCAACAGGCATTTATTCAATTCTTACTTGCCAACCCTGACTGATACCCAAGAAGACAAATATCAGTCCTTGCCTTCAAGAAGCTTACATTCTAATCGAAGAAAAACAACACATAAGAGGAAATTGAAAAGGGATTGTAGCAAGGGAGTTGGGAAGTGGGGGAGGTAGGATGATGGAGGTAGAGGGTTCCTGGAAGGTAAAGGGGAGAAAATCCAGAGGGTAATCTGAAGAAAGAAACACGGATGATGAGCTGGGGTGCTCCTTAAATGGAAATTCTGGGAGGAACCATCCAATCAGAGTAAGAGAACATAGATTTGGAGGATAGTTCCAATACGTAAATCCCAGGTCTAGAATGAACTTTCAGGTTGAAGAGGTTACTAGGTATGTGGTAGAGAAGGTCGATAGTACAATCTTCTGAGATTTACTAGTTATTGTGATTCTGAGCATGTCATAGATTTTACTTTTTCAAAGCTCGAAGAAGTCTAAGAGATTATCTTGTCATTCATTTAATAGAGGAAGAAACTGAGGCCCATGATCACTCAGGGAGAAAGTAGCAGATCCCGGATATGAACTCAGATCCTCTGAACAAGCCAGATCTGTTGATTGCCATTATGAGAAAAGCAAGCCAACAAAAACAGAACTACCTTGGAATGTGTCAGTCCACTCAGATTTATTCTTTGCATTTGCTTAGATTTGAGATTTGTTGATATTTTTTCATTAGCTTTTCTGATGTACCATACTATCTCATTTAATCTCATAGTTTGCTCATTTGTAAAACAGGGGAAGATAACACTTTTATCTCAAAGGATTGTTCTGAAGGACTGTGCAAATGTCAGGTTTTTCTTTCAATTAAAAAGCATTATAAATCCAAAGAAAGAAACAGAATTCAGAATCTCAGGAGATTGGGAAGATCAGGTTAAGACAGAAATCAACACAAGCAAAACTAAACTTTCTCAGAATTCCCTCAGTAAGCATTTTCCTTCCTGGTCTGCCTAGATTAAACTGGAACCTGATGGTCTATTCCTTTTCCTCTATGGGATACATTTTTCTTGGAACTAACCAAATTATGTGCTGGTTCCTTTGGTGGGGATAGGTGGGCACTAACCAATTATTCTCTACCTCTTCTTTTATTTTCTAGATTACTTCTCAAAGCCACTCCTATTTATATGAATTGTCATTGTTACAGTATCACTCTTCTTCATTTTAATAGAAAAGAATGAGACTATTTCTTTTTTACAAAAAATATGCCAACACTTTAATAAATTTATTATTTCATGCCAATGATAATTGACAGTATGCAATATTTTAAGATTTTAGAGTACATATTACTCTCACTTGACTCTCATAAAAACCCTATGAAACAAATGTTATTTTATCTTGATTTTGCAGGTGAGGAAAAAGAAAATCAAAGTGTTCAGGCAACTTGTCTAGGGTCACACTGTAAGTAACAATCTGGGAAAGGATCTGAGTCCAAATCATCCGAATTTTAAGCTTAGAGCTCTATAGAAAGTCATACTGCAGAACTTACATACAAAAAGGTTCTGTTCTTCAAAGCAATTAAGCTTAGAAGCTACCCATTTGTTTCACAGTGTTGCTCTTGATTAAAGTATTTTTTGAGTCTCTTGTTTGAAATTGTGTTCAGTTTATAGAACACCATGAGGAAGATAGTCTCCTTAATTTACAGTCATGTCTAATATAATTTTCAAATTTAAAGATATTTTTTCCAGGGATGCCATTGGTTAAGGATAGCTATTTGCTTCTGAGATAGAGAAACACGTTTCTTTCAATTTGTAAAATATCCTATATTTGCACAGATATATATATATATATATATATATATATATATATATATATATATATATATCACTTAGCAAAGCACCTGATGCATAGTAGGTTTTATGTAAATATTAGTTGTGGTTATCATTATTAATTATTCCATCCAAACTCTGTTAGACTTAGTTTCCTTTGCTGGTGCTTCCTGAACATATCTCCATGTTAAGCTGCTTTGGGAACTTCAATAAATTCATTTGAGGTGCTGGAAAAAATAAGACTTTACCAGAAGACCACTTCCTAAAAGACTGACCCAGGAGATAGGCCAAAGAAGCTTTATCTAGGATAAGTAGCCTATTTCACCAATTGTTATGACTAGAGAGATGATAAGCTCAATTGTTTCTACAAAGCAGGAGAAGTGCTGTCAACCCTTTTGAAATTCCCTGAAATAAAGCCCTGGTTGCCCTCCTCTAAATTTGATGACTCATTATATTTATCCTGATTACAAGTGTGTTATTACGGGGGGGGGGGGGGTAGTATAGACATTAATTATTAAAAATATTTTCTAAGCTTTATGTACATACATAGTCATCAAGTTTAAATTAAATCTGCATTTGAAGATTAATCAAGAACATTTCTATTGTACTTTCCCTCCCAAACTCTTGAATTTTATTTATGGATTCCATACTCTATATGTATTTATATTTATATTTATATGCATTGGGGCTACAAATAACATTTTTTCCTGGATGCTCACACATAGGCAAATAAGAAAACTGCTATATTTTCCCCTTCTAGTAGCATCAACAGCTCCATCCCTTTGGTCCACCTTCTTCATTTTTTTCTTCTTCCTCCTTCCCCACTTTGATCTCCCAAGTCTCTCTAGCTGCAATAGGCCCATTAGAAGAAATAATATATATATTTTCCAACAGTGCCGCACACCTTGTAATAAATAATGTGAGCATTGCCTAACAGGCACTCTAAAGAGACTGGTGATAAATAAAGAAACTTCCCATCTCTCTGCAAGCACTAGACAGAGGGCTAGAAAGAGGAGAGTTAGCTATTAAGGATCCCACATAGCCACGGGCAAATTCTCTCATCGGCATCTCCTTGTGGAGACCTTTTCTTAAAAGCAGAGATTGCTCTGATGGTTCAAGGTGCTATTGAGCTCTAACCAGGGACAATTACAAGACTCCAGTCACAGCATCTGAGGCGATGCTTGTGTCTGATAAGGTTGAAGGAAAATAATGGGAAGGAGGGTAGCGATAATGGGTTGCTGAATGGATGGGATGAGGTATCATCGCACAGTGCCTGGAGACAGAAGCAGCTGCTAATGCAAGAAGGGCTCCCCTCCCCACCTTCTTTCCATTTTCATTGCATAAAAAAAACCTCTTTCTAAACATGTACTTCAAAAATAATTTTTTTTTTAGCTCCAAGCTAGTAATACTCCTCACCAACAGATTTTTATGCCACAGGAGGTTTCAGAATCATTCTGCTTCTTTCAGTCACTTTTTCTGTCTTGTATTTTGGAATCCAGAAGATTAATAGCTCGTCTCATTTTCTTATCCCTTCTCTTTCTCATTCCATCCTTCTATTCTATTTTCTACTTGCTCTGTATTATAGTGATTTTGGAATCTTATGCATTTAAAAAATTTAAATTAGAACAATTTATATGATTTTTATCAGCATCTTTTTCTTGATTTTTATTTCTTCTTGACTTTGGAACAAAGATCACTTCATTTACTGGATAATCCAACTGGATGGGCATTTGATCAGTTTAGAAAAGGTTCATTTGCTTCATAAAATTCTTTGAAAAGAGAAAGTAGTTTATAATTAAAATAGTGAGAGGAGAAACAGTTACTTGTGATTGACTGATGGTTCTGTTTTGAATTGGGGACAGAAGTAGGGGAAAGGAAAAGAAAAATGGTTCAGTAAAGACTAGAATTGAACCTTTGAGGTAGTTTGGGCATAGAAGCATTTAAATGTTAGAGCAAAAGGGAACTATTAATATTTTTAATCCTATACATTCATTGAGGCCCAGAGAAATAAAACAGCTTTCCCAATTTCACATAGGAAATTAGTGTCCGAGTTAGGACTGGAATTCAAGTTTCTTGCTTCTTGATATTTTCATTCATTTGATTTGTTTTTCCCCCTGTAGCACTTTGGTACTGGTCTGAGGATGATATTATTTGTCCTTCATTTTCAAAGAGAAACATTGACATCATGGAGTGATGACTTTTGCAAGAATTGGACAAAGTGAGGCAAATTTCCACAAAGGGGTCAACGTCACTCTCTCTTCCAAAGTTATTGGATCTGATCAATCTCTCAGCATTCTATAATACTTGCTTTATTTACTTTCATGACCTGTGGAAGAAATTGCTCTTAACTGCCTATCCTGCCAGGGGAAAGTCTTCATTTGGTTGGGGTAGACATTCTCCCTAACTTACAGATAGGTTTAAGGTCCTTTGGTTACCCTCAACCTGGTTTAACCCATTTGCCTAAGCAATTTGCTAGGCTGAGACAGTTGCACATGCTATAACTTCTTGGAGTCATGGATGAGAATTGGGTGAAGGTGGACACCAAAGGTAGATGAGTAGTTCTGAAAAGAACTCAGTAAGTCTTCACAGAAATTTTTGTCCTCCTTGAACATTCCATACCCCCCTTTGAGGGTATAATATAGACCATGATTAAAAATAACTTTATCATTTTATATTATATATATATATTTTAATATAAATGTAAATTGATTTGCTATTGTTTCCCAGTCACTACCCTTATACCATATTGTTTGAACCTATGCTTCAATGAATCAATAGAATTATCAAGTATTACTATTTCTTGGTTCACATATTGCTAAAACCTAGCTTGAAGTCTTAAGCATAACCTACTGGCATGTGAAGTACAATTGTTTGGTAATTTGAAAATTCCCTGGCAATGCTCTTCTCTAGGATTAGGATTAAAATGGCTTTTTCCAAACCAACGGCCCCTGTTGAATTTTCCAGATTTGCTGGTATATTGAGTGCTGCACTTGTCTGTTAGGATTGTCTTTTAGGATTTTAAATAGCTTAGCTGGAATTCCCTCACCTGCACTAACTTTATTACTATCAATGCTTCTTTAGGTTTACTTGATTTCATTCTCCAAGATGTCTGGCTAGATCAGGAACCAGACCATCATGGTTGCTGGTGATATTAAAATCTTTTTTGTTCAATACTTTTGTGTATTCTTGAAAAAGCTTCTTCATCTCTTCTACCTTAAACCTCTACAATTTTTTTTACTTTAATCATACCCATTTATACATGCTTAATTTTCTTTCTTTCTTTTTTTTTTGCAAGGCAATGGGGTTAAGTGACTTGCCCAAGACCTCACAGCTAGGTAATTATTAGGTGTCTGAGGCTGGGTTTCAATTTAGGTTCCTCCTGACTTCAGAGTCAGTGCTCTATTCACTCTGCCACCTAACTGCTCTAATCTCTAATTTTCTTGAAGAGAAAATTTCCCATTCTATTGATTTCTTCCTTTTATTTATTTATTTTTTGCATTACCCATTAAAGAAAACTTTCTTATCTCTCCTTGCTATACTCTGGAATTCTTCATTCAGTTGGATTTATCTTTCCCTTTCCTTCTTTCCTCAGCTATTTGTAAAGCCTCATCAGATAGCCATTTTTTTGCTTTTCTTTTTTCTTTAGAAAGTTTTTTTGCTGCTGCCTCTTGTACAATGTTGAGTGTTTTAGTTCAAGAACTCAGTCTACCAGATTGAATCCCTTAAATCTATTCATCACCTCCACTTCATAAGGGATGTTATTTATGTCATACCTAGATGGTTTGATAGTATCCCATATTTCCCTCAAAGTCTGACTTTTCAATAAGAGTCTTATCAAATCCACAGTTAGGTCAAGGTTTTGTTTTAATTCACTATGTTGTTTCTCCACTCTTGGCTACAAAGTATATAATTAATTTGGTTTCCACATTTATCATCTGATAAATCTATAGAATTGTCTATGTCATCTAGAGTGCTATGGTCAGTGAGTTATCTTGCCAAAATTCTATTAGTCTCAGTCATGCTTTATTTTGTATTCCAATGCCAAACTTACCTGTCATTCCAATTACTTTTTGATTTCCTATTTTTGTATTCCTGTGATGTTGAAGGGTTTGCCTTAGTTTTGAACAGGTATCAGTTGTTTTTTGAGTTCATACCCAGTACCCCCTTTTTTTTTTCTTATTATGAGGACTACTCCATTTCTTCTAAGAGATTCTTGCCCACAGTAGTTTAGGTAGTGACGATCTGATTTAAAGTCACTCATTCCTGTCCATTTAAGTTCACTGACACCCAAGATGTTTATGTTTAAAGTTTCCATCTCCTGTTTGATCATATTTGACTGACCCTGGTTCATTGAACTTGCATTCCAGATTGCAATATTCATTTTTATAGCATCAAACCTTCCTTTTATTACCAGAAACACAGAGTTGAGTTGAGTTTCCTTTTAGCTTTGGTCCTGACACTTCATTGGTACTGAAGTTACTTATAACTGTCCTTCATTCTCCTCAAAAGCATGTTGAACACTTTCTGATCTGAGAAGTTCATCTTCTAGTATCATCTTTTATCATTTTAGGACTGTCTATAGGATTTCCTTGGCAAAGATACTAGAATAACATGCTGTTTCCTTCTTCAGTCATTTTACATATGAGAACAGAGGCAAACTGGGTTAAGTGATTTGCCCCAGGTCACACAGGTGGTGAGTATTTGAGGCCAAATTTGAACTCAGGAAGATGAGTTTTTGACTCCAAGTTCAACATTATTCACTATACCACCCTTTTAGTCAGAGAGCTTTGGTTAAAATTTCAGCTGTCACTTATCAGTTTCTAAGACCGTCTAAATTATTTTACCTCTTTGGACCTCATTTATTAATATGAGAATATTGGACTGAATGACCCTAAAATCTCTTTCAGCTCTAAATTTATAATACTAAGTGTTAGACACCTATTAAGTGCTTAATACTTGTTGATTGACTGATGAACACCCCGCCCCCCTCTTTAATAGATGGTCTTTGTGAATTGGTGTAGCTGAAGGGGGAAATGAGCCTAAAGTTTAGCTAGGCTGGTCCCTGGACCCATACTCACACCTTCAAGAACCCAATCTTACCTCTTCTTTATTATGAGAACTTTAGTGGAAATAAACCTTCAACATTATGGAAAATTCCCCAGAATGGGCATAGTCAGACAATACAAAGCAGAATCTGTAACTAAATTCTAATTCAATTTCTAATTGAAGTATTTTCATTCTTGCTTTTTTTTTTTTTAGAATTAAGTGGTCACTAGCCCCCTAGCATCACAGACAAGGGAAAGCTTGCTCAGAGAAACACAGCTTCTATCAATATTGCAAGCTCAGAATGTGATTGTGTTTTTAAAGTCCTTGCTGCCTTAATAGTTGGAGCAATTTAAGTGTCTTATGGTTTGAAAAAAAAGAAAAAAATTCTCAATTTTCTCCAGTTCTAAAACTTATTTTAAAAAATTTAAATTTTATAGCTGAGGATTGATAAATCAATTCTTAAAGTTAAACATTCCATTAGTTTTTAAAAAATCATAATTACTTGAGATAGGGGAGGGGGATAGGTCTACTTTATTCCTAGTAGAAACTCTCCACATGTATAAAGTGGCTACATAGAAAACTGGAACTATGCTTAGATTAATACTGTATAACTGATATTCAATAACTCACCCTCCCTTATTCCTATTGTCCATATTTAAATACTTCAAAAAGAATTCTAATCAAGTGGAAATTAATAGGGGAGGAAAGGATGGGGCTGGCAGGAGAGGGTTCTAATCCCACTATCTCTAATATTTCAAAGTCTCTTTTATTTTCTTAATAAAAGAGAAAGAGAGTAGGGAGAGGAAGGGGGGGGAGGAGGAAAGGAATTAATCCAGTGCTCTGAACTGTCTTCTCATCTTTTTGCTTTAAATAAAATCCAAGCGAATATTACACATGAGAAGGCTATTCTTGGTCAGTTGCCAAGATTTACTTTTAGTTCTCAACTTTCTTCCCATCCTCTTTTCCTCCCAATTGAGGCAGAATTGCATAGAGTAATGAGATGAAGTTTGTGCTTTTATCCTGACATACACACACACACACACACACACACACACACACACACACACACAATTTTTCCATTCCAGATGCCAGCAATGATCATAACATAACACACATGGTAGCTTGAATTCAAGGGATACACCCAAGTGTAATTGATACTGCTTTTGTCAGAGTAGAACCTCCAGAAGATTCCAAGGACGCTATATAGATAGCTGATGTCTTAAATCTTAACTGTGTTCCACTGTTGTCAAAAACTGATCATTTAAATTCTCCATGGCCTGTCATATATATCTGCTACTTTGCCTTGATTTCTCTCTCCTTGGATCCTCTCTAAGTGCTCAAAGTTCCTCACTTAGAATCTAAGATTCCCTTTTTTGTAAACACTATTGATACAATGCTCCACTTCCTCACTTCAACATATACCCTCCACAGTTAAAGTAACTTCAAGAGTTTTATTAATTCAGTACAAATGACTAAAACATACAAAATGAAAAAAACCTTCCATCTCTGCAAGTGATAGGAATAGGGGGTTTCCTCATAGCATTAAAATGTGGCACCAGGTCCCCTCAGCTCACCACACAAAGGGAAAAGCAGCCAGGAGTACATGTTTCTGGTTCTAGCCATTTAGCAAAGGTTAATACCCTATTCTTCCATGTTTCTTGGTTAGGTGGGGACTTGGGATGCATAAGAACATCTTCTGAATTTTCAAATTGTCCTGGGACAAATGAGGGGAATTCACCAGAACTTCCTTCATCAGAATACCCTTCATTTGCCCTGCTAGGGGGTTCATTGGAATACCCTTCACTTTCACACCACTCTGGGTCATTTAAAGCAGACTTGGTGGCATCATTAACCAAAATGGAGGCCGAAGGTGGAGCTTCACTATCTTTTTGTTCACTTCTTGTTTCATGTTCTCTGTATTCTTCCTCCTTGTTTTCTTCTATAGCTTCTTGACTTCTCTCTACAGCTTTTGTGAGGTTGTGTTCTGGTTTGTGAAGGTCTAAGTCACCAGTGTGACTTCCTTGTTCTAGTTTGACTGAAAAAGAAATGGAAGATAGCAAAAGAATAGTCAAAATATGGGGGAAAACCATTTTTACAATAGTCAGCACTTTCCATTCCCTCTCAAATTCACTCTCCCACTTACTCCAGTAACTATCCCAAACATTTAGAGCCCTCATCAAACCTCTCCCACTAGTCCTTCTCTCTTCATACTTACAGTCATCGCTGTAGACATCACAATCATCATAGCTATCACTATAGCTATCACTATCACTGTGACCACTTCCACTGTCATGCAGAAGCATGATATTGCTGTCGTCTGAACTGTCACAATTGCTATCATTGAGGTGTTTATTGTCAGTCTGATAAATAGGTGGGAGGTCAGGAGAGCTAAGTGCATTTTCCAAGTCTTCAAAATGTTCTGAGACAAGCTGGGGTGGCAAAGAAAGTTCCACGAATTCTTCAGTCATTTCTTCACTTCCACTATTCTCTGGCTCACTTAAAACTGACATGGTTGCACCTAAGACCAACATAGAGCCTGAGGATGAGGCCTCAATTTCTCCAGGGAGTTTACTTGATTTCTTCTCTTCCTGTAATTCTATCTTCTCTCCCATTTCCATGTTTTCTCTGCTTTCTACAATTTCTTCTTTGGAGAGCCGAAGCATAGCTATCAGGTTGAGGAAGTGGAAGAAGTTGGACTGTAAAAAGAAAATGGATTTTTCATTTAGGTTAGGGTCATGTGTACAACTATGAACAAAATTATATGGAAAACAGTGAAAAGAAACATTTCCAAGGTCATTGGCTCACATTGACACTAGGATCTTATAAGGTCCCTCTCCATTTTCTTCCTCTCAAATCAATTAGATGTCTTCCCCCAGATGCCTACCAATTGGGGAAATGGATGAGCAATCTATAGTATATAAATGTTATGGAGTACTGTTGTCCTAAGAAACTATAAATGGTCAGACTCTAGAAGTATGGAACAAATTCAGGAGGGAGCAGAACCAGGAGAAGACTATATACATTAACAATACATTGAGTTTTTTCAACCTTGATGGATAAAATTCTCAGCAGTTCAGATTATGGACAATGCCAAACATTCAGAGGAAGAAAAGCAAAATGAAATCTGTAGTAAACATTATGTTCATTTTTAAAAAATTTTTCTTTTTTTTCACTTTGCCTCATACAGAAAATGACTAGTTTGTAAACATGTTAAACACAAATGTAAATGTACAATATTCAGCCTTGAGGGGAGAGGAATGGGAAGGGAGGGTGGAAGGAAATTATAACATGCACTTGCATATGAATGTTGAAACTTTAACTCAAAACATGTAATTGGAAAGATGTCTTCCACCACTTTTATGAAGAGTTAACTCTTTTCCCTGCCAAGACAATTCCCTCTGCAGGCATTGATCAACCCTTCCCTGCTCCAGCAGATTCTGCTTTTTTTTTTAGGTTTTTGCAAGGCAATGGGGTTAAGTGGCTTGCCCAAGGCCATACAGCTAGGTAATTATTAAGTGCCTGAGCTCAGATTTGAACCCAGGTACTCCTGAGTCCAGGGCCGGTGTTTTATCCACTACACCACCTAGCTGCCCCAGATTCTGCTTATTTTCAATCCCCATCTTCTAATTTTCTAACTCTAATCTTTCTATAGACAGACCTCTCACTTCCCCCATCCTTAAGTTCTCATGGAAGCTAGCTCTGTAGTTCTTTCATTGATTCACATTATAAAGATGGAGTACTCATTGTAGCTGATACAGATACTCAACACTTCATTAGCAGGGAATTTAAAAACAGTCACTGTTCTCCTCAAATAGACCTGGTCTCCTGTCATCTAGGTCATCTCTTGGTCTTCTGCCAGACTCTGCCAGACTCTGGTCAGACTTTTTGGTTGAGAGAATGTCAGACTTTTTGGCTGAGAGAAAGTTGAGGACACTGCAGGAAGGAAATGTCCTATTTTGACAGAAACTGCAGACAAAAGAGATGTCCCCAATCACTGAATCAAACTCAGTCATTCCCATTGACTCCAAGTTCCCTAAATAGGCTCTTTCCTCAGACCCTCTAACAGACTATATCTCCATTTTTGTAGAAGTCAAAGAAAAAGGCAATTTCCCCAGCAAGATACCTACCTTTGATAGCCTTCCAGGAAGCTTCTCAGTAAGGAAATGGATTCTATTAAAATCTCTGCTCTGACCAAAAAAGTCACTGAAAATGAGCTAGTGCAGATCTCTTATATGCTTTCCCCAAAGATCTCCTGCCGGGTTATGTTTACAATTAGGTGTAAACTTAAGTCTTCAGAAAGAGTAGCAAATCCTTTTATTACTCCACTCCCTACCCAGGAGTCTCAACTCTGTTTTCTCCCAATCTCTCCCCACCCATGTAATCTCTTTATGACCTCTTCTGGTTATATTAAAATGCAGAGACACTTCCTGAGGGCAATCCAACTATTCTTTCCCAGAAATAAATCTAAATCAATTAATCAGAAGTCTCAGGACCAACCAACAAAGACCAACAATGAGTCTCAAGTTAAGACCACTTAGTCATTATTTGGGCCCTGATTGATTCAGAGTGAATGTAAATAGCAATTGTTTCTGGGGTTTGGTTTTTTTGACCTGAAGTCCTTAGGGTCTTCCCCTCCCAGATTTCTTTCTTTCTTTATATTTTTTGACTAGCAAAAGAAATTCCTCTTGCTTCTTTTCTTTCTTTCTTGCCTTAATCAGTGAGAACCCCAGAGGGTCTTACTATCTAAACAGATTTTTTTTTCTTTTCTGGAAATGGTCATTCTTGACCTCCTTGCCTCATCTTTCTCTTACCTAACCTTAATGATTAGATAAATGTTGCCTCAGTCAAACTGTGATTTGGAAAAGACTTACCTTTAAAAGGCCAGTGTCTTTTACTGCATCCAGGGTCATCTCTAGTCATCTTGATTCATATCTGGTCACTGTACCCAGAGGAGAAAGTGAGGGTGATGACTTTGCACAGTACTCCCTCACTTAAATCACAAAGTACAAACATCATCTTTATATTCACGTATAGTTGGAGAAACAAGTTGCAGGAAGAGTAATAATTCAAATAACTTGCCTAGTTCTTCCCAGCTATTTTTTTCTTAGGCAATAGTAGCCCTTATACCTAAGAGTCTTTGATTAGGAGAGGTTCTCAGGCCAGCACTTAGTACCCCAATTCACTTCTCAGGAAAAAAAAGAGTTCAAAGAGTTGACATCCTTGAGCAAAGCCAAGAAAGAAACAAACAAACAAGGAAGAGTTTTTTTATTTGGTCCTAAACCTTGGCATGATGCCCAGGACACATGAAAGTCTTTTGATTTACTTTGTCTCAATACAAAGTCCATTTGTGATACAGAGCAGAGAAGAAAGTACTAGTATGACAAAACTGACTGAGTTAGACCCTGAGAGAAAATTCAGAGCCCTTGGTTATTGCAGGGGGTCCAAAGAAAGGTGAAATCCTAACAACCCTGTCCAAGTTTTCATGAACCCAGTCTAAATGTTCTAGAATCAAGGTTCTTTTTTTCTTTTGTTCATAGTTTCAGTCTATGTTTTGACTTTGGACTTTGTGTTGGTTTTGGTTTTACTCATCTTTGTTGTTTTGACTTCTCTCTTGGTCTGTGCTCTGGCACATTTCCAACTTGGTTTAGGTTTCATGGCTTGTATGTGTTGAGTTTCCAGAGATTATTCTTGGCAGTTAGCATGCTGGAAAATTCATCCAGAGTAATAGAATTGCTGGCTGTCTTGGTTTTGATTTACTTCTTTGGTTTATTCCATTGCAGAGGGCCAAGAGAGGGCCAAGATGGCAGAGAAAAGACAGGCACAATTCTAAAGTCTTTCCCCATCTATCATATGAAACAAATCTCTTAACAGGAACCCGACCCACAAAACCCAGAAAGAAAAGCCAGGAGAAAGAATATATACCTCAGGATTTGTCTCCCACAGCAGCATTGGGAGAATTCGGGGGGGGGGGGGGGGGGGGGGGGGGGGTGAGTCTGGACACAGTGGGCGGATCAGCCCCATCAACCAGATTAGCAGCTGAATTGAAGCCGGGGAGTCTGAGAGCCAAAGAGCCTGACCTGGTGGATCAGCTGTGGGGCTTGAGTCAACTAGGGAGCAGAGGCACTGGTGTTGGCGCAGAATTATGTGGAGAACAAAAGATTAGAATTTATTCTCTACTCTGGTGTTGGTCTCAGAGTCACACTATTGTATTTCTGGAATTTGTTTATTGTTTCTTACATATATAGAGTCCTTGTTCCCTGACAATTTTGACTATTTCTCTCTGTTGCTGTATAGTCATTTTCATTTGTTTCCAGGTCTTCATTGACCTCATGTGGAGTTTTCTTGGCAAAGATATTGGAATGGTTTGCCATTTTCTTCTTCAATACCTCTCTACCTTGAAACTATTACTCAAAATTGGACAATGGATAATAAGTTACTAGATGGCATCCATTTTGTTTTCAGTGCTAGTACAGGTATACCCTAGGGATTTCTTTCTGTCCTCATGTTTGGTCTCTTTTTGTCCTTGAGCACTCTGCTGCTCCCTACCACTGTTGCTGCTGCTACAACCTCCTACTACTTCTGCCTGCTGCCTTAGTTCTGGCCAGCTATAACTTCTGGATCTCTTATACTTCCTAAGATGCCCTAGGCTAAAAAAAAAAACGACTTTTTCTTTTCTTTCTCATTCAGAATTTAGTTTGGCATATTTTCTATGTCATTTTGGAGACAATAATAGGATTGCTAAGACAAAATTGCTAGTTCTTACTCTGACTCTACCCTTACTCTTGACTCTACCCTGCTATTTAAGGGATTTCTGCAATATCTAGAGTCAGAAATTTCCTGTGCTCAAACTAGTCTCAACTATGTATAGATTCAGTTTTTATTTTAGTCCTTAAACTATGTTTTACAGACATCAGGCTGGATACCTAATAGGTGCTCAATAATTTTTTGCTGGTTTTCCCCCCAAGTGATCAAACAATCAACATTTATTTATTGAATGCTGACTGAATAAATGTTCCAAGCAATGTGCTAGGTCCTATAGAAGTTTATACAAAAAAATAAAATAATATCTGCTCATCATTGGTCTGGTTGATTATTTTTAACTAATTGACTGAAGTTTCTGAATATTAATTTAACAATTTGGCATCATATAAACACAATCTAGCTATCAATTAATATTTTATAAATGAATAGAGGAAGTAAAAATCACCTTAATTCTGTTCATCAAAATTGACAAAATAGACAATATTGAGTCATTGGAAGTGAGCATTTGACCTCTTACTTTGGAGTTATTTGGGAAAATATCCTTAAAATCACATAATTTTTATGCTAATTGCTAATAATATAGTCTAATTATTAGTATTCTTGGTGTGAAATCACTGTTGAATAGTTAATGAGTTAATATATTACAGGGGAAAAATAGAACAATTTGGCAACTCACCATAAATTAAGCCAGAAGATATAGAGGTAAATCAGAGACTAACTTTCAGATTATTCTCAGAGAATCAAATAAGGAATTGGTGAAGTTGATTTCATTAAGTATCTAAGAAAAATGAGTTGATTGTATGCTTGTCTTGTCTTGCAACTTCTACAATGGGAATAATTAATTAATCAATCAATGATTATTTATTAAGTGACTGCCAAGGACAAAGCTAGACATTGGAATTACAAAAACAAAAAATAAAAAAATTTCTTATTTTTCAAGGTTATATCCTTTGGGGAAAAAATAAACATATAAACCAATACAAAGCAAACAAATTATAAAATACCTGCACTTTATGAACTAACTTCTTCAATAAAACACCAAGTAGAGGAATTATATGATGTACTGTCAAAACCTTTCAACTTATTTCAATATATATTTATTTAAAATAAAATGTGACTACAAGAAAAGACAATTAAAATACACTGGAAAATATTAATTGGGATCAAGTGACTAAGGGTTTGCAGATCATTTAGATGTTTCACAATAGTACATCATGAATATTTTCTTTAAGACTATGAGAAATTGGGCAGTGGTGCAGTGGATTGAGCACCAGCTCTGGAGTCAGGAGTACCTGAGTTCAAATCCAACCTCAGATACTTAATTAACTAGCTGTGTGGCATTGGGTAAGCCACTTAACCCCATTGCCTTGCAGAAAAACCTTAAAAAAATTTAATTTTTAAAAAATTTTAAATTTAAGAATATGAGAAATCATTGGACCTAGTGAGTATCTAATGGCATTTCCAAAATTGAGACTGATTATGAGTTAGTGAATAGAAAACTAAGGTTAACAGACTCAATATTTATTTCAGAATTAGCTTTCTGCCTGCACAAAAAAAGTGGTGGTTAAAGCAAAGGATATACTAAAAACCAAATTGAAAATGAGATGAAACTATGTGATTATAACTCTAATCTGACCTGTTAACTCTGGAAAATATAATATTAGTAATTATCAAAAACAATGACTAGCTCATTACATCTGGGCATGTTTAACCAATGCAGGACAATTATTTTGAGAAGATTATAAATATGTAAGAACATACTAAACATATGATTTTCTTTCTAAACAAAGAGATACGTTGATTAAGATTGAGATTGTAAGTTAATATATAAATACATAATATAAAATACATAATATATAAATACATAAAATACATGATAAATAATATATAAAAATATATATAGAAGTCCATGATAGAAAATTATAAATAGAATTGACTAATAGTAAAAACTTTTATGAGAAAATGAGGACTTGATGAGACACTAATCAAGTTAGATTATTCTGAGATAATTTGCAGAAGAAATCAGGTCAATGCAGAAATGTTGAATGAAATATATCCTGGTATTTCTATACTTTACTATTTTTGTTAGCAATAACTAATTTGGAATTTACCACCTCAGAACTCAACATATAAAAGGAGAAAGTGCAAATGGCAAGTAAGAAGATAGTCAGGATGGATAATCAGACCTTAACAAATACAGACAGAAAAACCCTTGCTTAAGTTGATACAATTTTTAAAACCTTCTAGAATTAACATTCAAGATTTTTCAAAGTTAACTCCCTCATTTATCACATTAAACACTGCTCACTTTTGATTCCACTTGTAAATATCTCAATATATAATATTCAATTTTCCCCACCATTCTCACTATACCACCCTGCTGTTTGTCCTTATTACAATTCAACAGGAATATGCGGTCATCTCCAAAAAGTCTTTTTACCTCTACTCCTTTCTTTCCTATAATCTATCCTTGATTCTAAATCCTGAATCATCCCTCATTTTTATTCATACCTCTATACAAAAATATCCATCATCCTCTATTACCTACCAAATAAATTTCAAACTTTTTTACCTGGAATCCAAGTTCTTACCATTTAGTGGCATCCCAACTATTCAACTCTATGTCATAAAATCCTTCTTCAAAAATTCTACATTCCCAACTAGAACATTTGCAATTTTTCAAGATTTTTAAGGAGATTTATTTATTTATTTTTAATTTTACAATTTCCCCCCTAATCTCACTTCCCTTCCCCCACAGAAGGCAATCTATTAGTCTTTACATTGTTTCCATGGTATACATTGATCTAATTTGAATGTGATGAGAGAAATCATATCCTTAAGGGAAAAAAATAAAGTATAAGAGATAACAAGATTACATAATAAGATAATTTTTTTAAAATTAAAGGTAATAAGTCTTTGGTCTTTGTTCAAATTCCACAATTCTTTCTCTGAGTACAGATGGTATTCTCCATCACTGATACCCCCAAATTGTGCCTGATTGTTGCACTGATGGAATGAGCAAGTCCATTAAGGTTGATCATCACCCGCATGTTGCTGTTAGGGTATATAATGTTCTGGTTCTGCTCCTCTCACTCAGCATCAATTCATCATTTGCAATTTTTTAAACACATCAAACATCAAACTTGCTGTTCCCTAAATCTTTCCTTTTATTTTTAATCTGGTAAATTCTTAACCATGTTTTAAAGTACAGCTCAAATATCCCTCCTCATTGACTGCTTATAAAAACCTATGAGTATTAATAGCCAAACTTTTATCTCTTTTAGTACATAGCACAGTGGATTGTATAGACAGTTAAGTGTTTACAGAGTTAATTAATAGGCAATATTCCAAGAGATATAAAATATTATAGATAATGCTTTTATTTTTAAGGGGAAGTCAATAGCATATAAAAAAAAAACTACTGACATACTTTCTCACTCCTAACACATTAGTCTAAGAGTCAATGAATTCATTTGGTATATACTTAATGAAAATGTGTGATGAAAACAATCTTGCACAGATATTTTTTACAACAAACCATATTTGATAGTCCCTCAAAATATGGAGATATAAAAAGTATAATACAAAAGTTTAAACATTTCCATAAGAAATTCAGAGAAAGCTATGATATAAAACTTTTTGCATCCATTTTCCCTCAAACTAATGAACTCTACTTCATCCCTTAATAGGAGGAGGTTCTTAACTTCAATAAACTTTAACATGTAAATAGAAAAAATAAGTGGCAATGGATAGAGAGGACCTCATAAATGAAGTGCTGAATATTTTTTCTGTAAGAGAAGGGAAGGAAGACCAGCAAGAAAACCTAAAAATGGGGCAGCTAGGTGGCACAGTGGATAAAGCACCGGCCCTGGAGTCAGGAGTACCTGGGTTCAAATCTGGTCTCAGACACTTGATAATTATCTAGCTATGTGGCTTTGGGCAAGCCACTTAACCCCATTTGCCTTGCAAAAATCCTGAAAAAAAAAAGAAAACCTAAAAATAAATTTAAGTTTGTAAGCTCAGACTCATCTCAAACAAACCAGTAATGATATTAAAATGAAGAATTCGCTGATGATGCAGTATGAAATTTTCATGCAAATCGAAATTGCATTGTCATAAACTTGTCCTTCACTCATTTTGTAGGCAGAAAAGCTTGTTGACTAAGTTCATTTTGATTGCAAAATCCAAGTCATCTTTACCACAATCCCCGTCACTGAAACCACTTCCAAAAAATATGTATCCATCTCTAACTTTAGTAAGCTGGCCTTCATTGACTAGCCTTGCTCACTCAGGGTTGCTGAAATTTTCTCACTACAAGAGCTGTTCATCTTTCAGGTCCTCAGGATCTTGTGCTGTCTTTGAGTGTGTGTACATTCCCTATACAAAAATGAATGGAATCATATTGTACAAGTTTTTGTACATTTTTTTGTTTCAACCAAAGGGTAGGATCCCTGCTTGCTACAACAGTCAGGTCAGGCTTAGGTCAGCAGACAGCTTTTAGGGCATCTTTTCTAGCCTCTTTTTCACATCAGGAGATGAACAGTGTGGTCCTTAAAAGACTGCTCAGGTACCTAGGGACCCTGCCAATCCCACCTGCTACTTCCCTTGAGAAGAGGGTCTTATTGCCTGGGCTATTTGTGGGCAGGGTTGTGACTACAGCTCCCAGTGCATCCAAATCTGCTGTTTTGCCACTTGCCTTTCACCATAGGAATATGAGATAAGCAAAAATGCATGTCTTTTGATTCCTGAATAAATTGGATTTAAATGAGCTAGAGTTACACAAAGTTGTTGGCCTTACTCTCTCAGAGTTAATCACCCTCCAATGTCAGGAGAGTGTCAAGATGACTAGTAATGGCTTGAGAGGTAGTAGATGACTTTGGTGTCTTCGATGTCTAACCAAACTAATTCTCTACAGCATATACTTCAGATGCTTTTATGGCTATTAAAACAAATTGTTCTCACCCACCCATTCCACCAGAAGTCATCATGCTTAGATAGACTCCCCCTTAACTCACTGATGGGCTTGAGACTCCTTGGCTACCTTCAATCTGGTTTAGCCTGTCTGCCAAATTAGTTTATTGAGATGTGGCCACAGTGCATTTCATAGCTTCTTGGAGTCACAGGTGAGAATTAGATGGATCAGATAGAAATCAAAGGTGGAAAACAGTTCAGAAAAGGGCTTGGCATCAGAGGTACTGATCTTACACCCCTTCTAGAAATATTGCAAATATTCTGGAAATAGTGCAAAAATGTACTAAAGTTTTTCCTCACTATTCTTGTGACACACAGAAAAAACTTTTCTTTTCTTTTTACCACTCTCCTATGAGAGTATGTTTCCCTCACCTTAAAATGAAAGTTCTTTGAGGGCAAGGGTTGTTTGAGTTTGTTTTTGAATTCTTAGCCTTTAGCACAAGTATTTGTCACATTGAGTGAATGGCATATTTTTTCAGTCATCATTTTTTTGAGAAATTAAAGAATCAATCAAGTTTCTAAGGGAATTCAGTATGGAGTTATAACAATTATTTTTTTAAATCTTATTTTTAGAAGTAAAAAAAATCTAGACAATCAAAAGAAATCATGGAGAAAAAATAAGAATGAATAGTCCTCAAAATATATTATAGAGTTGTCTTGACAAAAGACAATCGAGAAATAATTAAACTCAATAACTATAATAATAATAAACTCAATTACTATAAATTTTAAAACACAAATTACTTAGAACATTTTAAATATGAATTTCTATATGAATTGGAAAGCATCTGCTGAAATTAATTTTAGAATAGCATTTCACACTGTATACCACAATAAGTTCAAAATGGATATGATTGAATATTAAAATTCACACCATAAAAAATCAGAAGAGACCTAACTAAATCATATACTTTTCACAGGGTGACTTCATAATTAAACAAAGGATAGAGATATTATACAAAAGCAAAATAATATTGATAAACTGACATTGGAAAGTATTTTGAAGAAGCAAAATTAATGCAACCAGGGTTAGAATGGAAGTTATTGATTAGGAAACCATCTTTTAAAAACTCAAACATGACTGATGAGCTTATGACAGGAAAGCTAATGAAATCTACAAAAACAAAATTCATTCATTAATAGAGATAGCTGATCAGAAACTATAAGCAATTCTCAAAATAACTGCAAGTTATTAATTATTATTTAAAAGAATACTCTAAATTACAACTAATGAAAAAATGCAAATTAAAGTAACTGAGGTTTTAACTCATATCCTCACAATTGTCAAAGATAAGCAAAGAGGATAATAAATAATAGAGGATCATGAAAAGAAAAGTATACTAGTGAAATATTTGTTGAGCTGTGAATTGATCCAAACATTCCGAAAAGCAATTTGGAATTAAGAGAATGAAATATTAAAATGTCCATACCTTTTGATCCAGGGACTCTATATAGGCATATGATCTAAAGACATCAATGATAAAAAAGAAAGGTATATGTATACCATACACACACATATACTCACATACCATATATAAATATGTGTGTGTATATATATAAACATGTATATTATTATATATATCACATATAAATACCAAAATATTTATGGTAGCATCAATTTTTATTGTAGTAAAGGAAAAAAGTATCCTTTCAAAAGTCTGCAACTTGTTCTTCTACAAGTACATATGGAGTTCCAAAGTATGGAGAGAATTCTTGTCAAAGGAACAACTCACAGATGCTTTTTGGCCATAAGTCTTTTGTGGGGTTCTTAAGTGTTTCCATTAAAGTAAGATGTTAGTTTCATTGCTTCATTCAATGGGCAGTCATGAATGTATGTCTAATCTGTCCTTGGCTCCCAATGTCAGCCATGTTCTAAGAATAAGAGTATGTGGATTCCAGTATTTCCTGCATCCTGCAAAGTTCTCAGGTTTCTCCTCCAGTCAAAGGTGGGGAGGAGAGGAGAAAAAAGATCAAGGGTAAAGTTAAGGCTTCTACTCCACCAGCCTCACCAAGTGTTACTTCTTGAATGTTCTCTCTCATGGCTTATCACTCACTGGAATTCTATGATTCCAGCTAAATTGAAACCAATTTACAGGACCCAATAGGTGTGACAAGATCTCTTAATTAATTGGAATAGACTTCCTGTTTGGCATAATTTTATTTTATTCAAGGGCTTTCAAACACATCTCACATTTAGACTAAAGTCTATGATTGAAGTTGATTGATTAAGTGGAGTGAGTGATTTGATTGAATACATCAATCAACACTCTCACTTTAATACTTCAACACTTTTATAGTTCCTTATTAGTTTTCCAGTTTCATGATTTGTATGCCTAGCTCTTGATCTTTGTTTATTTTCTCCAACATTCTAAACCCTCTCTATAGGAAACCCTAAACTTCATCTAAATTCCCATCCACAACAACCACGAAGTACACCCAATTTGTCCCCCAAACAAGTGAGTAACAAGAATCTTGTAAAAAAGAGAAGAAGGTGCATTTTCCTAACTCTGGGACCAATTTTTTTAATATTTTACTTATGAACTAGATATTGGGTTTGGTAAAAACAAATCACTACTATGGAAGAGCTAGTTGGTGCAGTAGATAGGCATATCAGCCCTGGATCCAGGAGGATGGGAGTCCAAATCTTGTCCCAGACACTTAACTCTTACTAGCTGTGTGTGTGACCTTGGGCAAATCACTTAACCCTGATGGCCTTGCATCCCTGACTATATCCTGTCATCCTGATATCTGACCACAGGATCTAGATGGTTCTGGAGGAGAAAGTGAGGCTGGTGACTAACACATCACCCCTCTCACTCAAATCCATTTCATGTGCTTTTCACACCTACCTGATGTGGTCTTCTTTGAGAATGAAGGACAAAGAATACTAAGGAAAATATCTCAGAAATAAGCAGTTGTCATCTATATTAATCTTTTTAGTGGAGTTATAGTCTCTTCTTCATCGCCTCAATACCTCAAAGCCCAGAGTAGGGGGAACTATCAGGGATCTTTTCCTTTGTATATGATTTCTTTACACAACCACACATTGTACCTACCAAAAAAAACCCCAAAGGAAGCATGGCCTTCCTTTATTTCTCTTCCAGATATGATTTTGACTTTCTGGACTTTACTATCATATATGTCATTTTCTCATTGGATTATCTCTCTGCCCCTGCAACCACATTCTTCCTTCTATTGATGAGTTCTTCCTTAGGGTCTTCATTTTGGTATTAGATCCAGACTGACCTTTCTTCATTCCCTCCCCTTCTTTGCTTCTGACTCTCTCTGAACTTTGTCACTGTGCATTAGCTTTATTTTCACTCTGGTACATCCCTCAGCACTTGTGTTCTTCCCAATCTGAAACAGCTCTCTGCCACTTAATATTCCTTTTACATTGGTAATTTATTTTTAGGGTCTCCTTTTTGAGGAGGGTCCTGGGTTATTTTTCCTTTTATCCTTTCTCAGTTTGGCTTTTGATTAGCTAAACTTTGCCACCATGCCCAGGTACCACCCCACACTTCTTGACTCCCCAGAATTTCATATTGGTTTTATATGAAACCGTATTTTGTCCCCCTTCTAATGTAAGCTTCATTAGGCCTGCCATGACTTTCTTTTTTGCTTTTATTTGTAAATCCACAACTTAGTGGTGTTCAGCATATGATTAAAGCTTAATGAATGCTGTACAGTTTTAAAGATAAGCCTGAAGGGGCCGCTAGGTGGCACAATGGATAGAGCACCAGCCCTGGAGTCAGGAGTACTTGAGTTCAAATCCGACCTCAGACACTTAATAATTACCTATCTGTGTGGCCTTGGGCAAGCCACTTAACCCCATTTGCCTTGAAAAAACCTAAAATATACATATATATATGATATAGTCTGATATAATATAACCTATAAATAGGTTATACATGTACAATCATGTTTAATATATTTCCATATTAGTCATATTGTGAAAGAAGAATCAGAACTAGAAGGGGAAAAAAAGCCTTGAGAAAAAGGAAAAACCATAAAACTAGTTTTAAAAAGTAAAAATAGTATGCTTTGGTCTACATTCAGGTTCCATAGTTTTTTCTCTGGACGTGGATGACATGTCCATCACAAGCCTTTTAGAACTGTTCTTGATCACTGAACTACTGAGAGGAGCTAAATTCATCAAAGTTGACTATGTCACAGTGTTGCTGTTAATATATATAATATTCTACTAATTCTGTTCACTTTTTCCTCAAATCAGTTCATGCAAGTCTTTCCAGGGTTTTCTGAAGTTCATCTGCTCTTGATTTCTTATAGAACAATAGTACTCCATCAAGTTCATATGCTATGACTTGTTCAATATTCCCCAATTGATAGGCATCCCCTCTTTTTTCAATTCTTTGCCACTACAGAAAAAGCTGCTACAATTATTTTTGTACATGTGGGTCTTATCCCCTTTTTCATGATCTCTTTGGGATACAGGATTGATGGATCAAAGGATATGCAATTTTATTACCCTTTGGGCATAATTTCAAATTGTTCCAGATCAATTCACAACTCTACAAACAGTGCTTTGGTGTCCCAGTTTTCCCACATCCCCTCCAATATTGATTATTTTCCCTTTTATCATTTTAGTCAATCTGATAGGTTTGAGGTGGTATCTCAGAATTGCTTTAATTTGCATTTCTCTAATCAATAATGATTTAGATCATTTTTATATAAGTCACAAATTTCTTATATTTTTCCCTTTTTTGGTAGCTATTTGAGTATTTTGTAGATCTAAATCTAGAGTCATTCTAAAGACCTAGATTTCCATGAAATCTCAGTAGAAAAAGAATTAAAAGACAAACATTATAGTCCTTTTGCTTCCTTTTCTTTCCATCCTATTTCAAATAATCTAACCAGCATAGATTAATTTATTTCAGGCCACAGTCATGTGTTAGCCTGGGGCAAGTCACTTCTCCCTGGGCTTCAGTTTCTACATCTGCAAAAGGAGATGGCTGTATCCAATGACCTAAAGATCCTTCTGGTTCTGAGACTATTTAATAATTACTTTTACTTACTAGACATTTTATGATTACTCAGTCTTTAATGTGTATTATCTGATTTTATCTTCCCAATGCCAATATATTTTAGAGTCCATATATTGTGTCCATTACACTATTGACAATTTATAAAATGTTTTAAGGTTTACATATCACTTTACATATACCATCACATTCAAACACAACAACCCAGTGATGTAGGTGCTATTATTATCTCCAATTCACAGATTAAAAAAATTAAGACAGGTAAAGGTTAAATGACTTATCCAGGGTCACAAGCTAGAAAGTGCCAGAGGTAAGATCTGACCTCAGGTCTTCCTGACTTCAAAAATAGTGTTCCACTCACTATGTTATCTATCAACCTAGATAAGATTACATGACTAATAAGTAATAAAGCTGAGATTCAAAATCTTTTTATGCCACATAGGGTCTCTGAATTTACATTTGTAAACTTTTCTGCTATTAGTTATCTAAACATATCTTACTTATTGATCATAAGCATCTTAAAACTGCTGTTTTGAAAAATGTGCCCTAAAGTATTATAATTGCTATTCTTGCATGGTTTCTTTAATAGCTATGATTTAATAATACCAGCTAGGATTTATATAGTGCTTTATGGTTTTTGTAAAGGACTTGACAAATATCTCATTTATCTTTATTATCACAGATATCTTTGTTTTAGTTGATATCTCCATTCTTTTATTAGGCTTGTTTTATGGTAGATATATTATTTTAAAAAAATAGCCAGTCATCTCTTCTGTTCTAGCTATTCAGCATCATTCTCATCTTACAGATGAGAAAATTAAGAGTAAAGAGGCTAAAAAGCTTTTGTAAAATTGCTCCATCAGTGAGTACAAACTGTCCTTTCTATGTAACTGATTCCATGTCCTCCAAACATGCTGTACAGCCCACTGATTCAGGCCTTTATCACCTCTACTGTAATTTTCACTTCTAAGGGATGCCTTTGAAATTCATCTGAATACAACAACTCCTGCACAGTGCAAGAGTACCACTCCTTAATACAGAGTCAAGAGAGCTGATCAAGTCTCTTTCATAGATTGAACTTCCTACTGTTGGTTAAGTAGGTTAAGAGTTCCATGTCTTTGTTCTGTCATTCAGACCTCTAAGTCAGTCAGTGGATCCCATAATAAGATAGAAACTGGTTTAAGATATTTTCCTTGAACTGGAACCTAAAATGTATTTTGTTTTCCTAGTCTCTCCTTTTGAATGACAGACATTCCATCTAAAAACTGTTGAAGTACATCAAACAATTTCACTCTTTAAAATCTTTCTTACAGCTTCATTCCTGGAATTGTGCCCTTACTAAATTGTTTTTTTTTTCTGTTATGAGATGATAGGTCAACTCTAACTTAAATGCTGCCTTGAAAACTTTCAGAAATCTTCGAGATCCCTGGACTCACAAAATTTGCTTCAGAACTATCTTCATTTACCAGTTTCCAGGCAAATAGATGATAACAGATGAATGAGAAAAATCATTTAGCATTTCAGGCAGGATTCTGGAGTGGTTTTGTTTGACCTGCTTAAAGGATGACTATTGATTACATCACCAAGTTTGCAATTTTCAGTATTGTAGTGGAAAATGAATTTGGTTTATAAAGCTATCCTTCATTCCACTCCCCTGCTAACATAAATGATATCCTAGGCAGCTAATTACCAACTCCTAATCATGACTCCGGATAAATGATCAACCACAATAAGTATTTATATTAGTATCCAGGCTTAGGATGGAAAGGTAAAAAGCACCTGAAGTTTTTAATAGTTGGTTCTCACTAGTAGGTCATCTGATAAGGTGACTTTTTAAAATCAGGATAGGATGATATGACTGTAGCTTGAGGCATAATAGTTCCAAGTTCATGCTCAGTAGAGACATCTGATCGATATGAAACAAAGATATGAAGAACAAATATGTTAACAGAGGTTAAGACAGTGATCAAGAATGAGGAACAATATGAATTCAGAAATCTTATAATGCCATTGTATAAAATGAAGCATTTTCTTTAACACTCTATCAGTTACCATATAGTCATTAGAATAATATTTGTATAATTCTATTATTTGGAATAAAAAGCTAAAGAGAGGTTGGATTATTTCAATTCTAAGATGAAAAATCATAAAATTTAAAAAAATTTACCAAAGGCTTCATCACTTGTCTTAAACTCTGAAAGGGACAAGCACAGGGGAAAATGTAAGGTAAGTAAGATTTGTCATTGATACCTTTCCACATTTTCTTTCAACTTTTTTCAGAAATATTTTTTTAACCACCTACTATAAGCCAGGCACCTGTGCTAGGTGCTGGGAATACAAAAACAAAAATGAGACATGTTTTGTATTCAACACACATTCTTTTGGGAGGAATAAACATATATGCAAACAAGTATATATACAATATTGACAAGACAAATATAAAAATAATTCAGGGGCACTAGTAACTCCAAATAGGCCACATCTAAGTGTGGCACTTGAAATAAACCTATTGTAGGATAATGCTACAGGTATAGGAAGTGCATTCCAGGTATTAGGGAAGGTTGTGTACAGAGATTGAGATAATGCCTCTTTTCTGGAAGTCCATAAACACTCAAAATCATAGCTCATAAGTTCCTACCAATTTTTTTGTTTTATCTTTTTAAGTCAGGCAAAACACATATGAAAGGTATTTGGTGAAATAACACAGTAAGAATTGTAACAAGAAAACATATCCCTCTAGAGGATGTCTACACAAGAAGGCATAGACATAGGAAAAACATATGGTCAAAGTTCATATGTGAAGGGCCACATGACATGTGGCATCACTGGATAGCTCTCATTGTCCCTGCCCTTTGCTGGATTCTCATAATACATAATCTTCACTAGAAATAAAAATCACTGTCAGGTTTTGTTTCTTGTGGATCTTCTATGGCTCCTGTTCATCATTGTCCAGTCATTGTTAGTCACTGCCAGGAGGAACTCTATTAAGCCTAAAGTTATTGTGTTTTTGTTTTCAAATTCTGAATTCATTTGGAGTCCCTAGATGAAATTTTATTATTTCTTCATAGGTAACTGAATAGCCTCCACCATTGCTTTTTTAGCATAGAGTACTTTGTTTTTCAGCAGAGGTTTTAGAAAATGGCAGAAACTCTAATATATAGATTATATAGTTTGTTACAAGGGGGAAAAAAACCATTTATGGTTTCTCCCCATAGGTGTGGATTATCCATTTCCTTCAAAATTTGGGTAAGCAGTAATATATTATCCAGTAGAAGAATCTTTGCCCACAGGTGACAAGTTCTCTAGAAAATTAATCAGGGGCATTGTCAACCAGGTGGGGGAGAAGATAGGGCATTAGAGCTGGAGATGGGAATAATTGAACTGAAATCAAGTCACAATCTGATCTTGGGCAAGACATTCTACCCATCTGTTTCAGTTTTCTAAGATATAAAATAAGGATGATAATCATAGCTACCCCAGGGTTGCTGTGAGTATTAAATGGGACAGTATTAGTAAAGTGCTTAGCAAAATGCTTGGCCCATAGTAGGTGTTTAATAAATGCTTGTTTCCTTCCTCCCTCCCTTCCATCCTTCCTTTCCTCCTCCCTCTATCCTTTTCTTTTACTTCCTCCCTCCCTCTCTTCCTCCCTTCTTTCTTACTTCTTGTTAAATATTAATCTCTGGCTTTATTACCTTCCTGGGATTACGTATCCTGGTCAGTGATGTTTCTGTTTCTACCAGAAACTATTTGTTACTTTAGGGTTAAAATGTGTATCTGACTCTTTATTTAATTCCCAGTTGAGGATCTTGTGCCCTTAAATTAACGTTCAGGGAGCTCTGCCACAGAAAACCCACAGAGCTGTGAGACTTTTACCTCCTTAACATACATTTGATGACCCAACATGCTTTGAAACTGCTACAAAAATGTTTCTAAGCCAGAACAAAAGCTAAGCCCATTGCAACAGTCATTGTTTATCTGCCTGTGTTTCAAGTCTTTAATATATATCTATATGCCCAAGTAATACTTTTTTCCGCCTACCTTATATCTCCAATCCTAGAATTTCAAGCACCATGAAAGTCCCCCCAAAATGAAATTGAAGATGAAGCACCAAAAATGTATATCTAATTCTGAGGCAAAAATTTTAAATAAAGCCAAAAAATCATTTACAGATAGAGAAGCTATGATGAGGTTGAATTCAACAAAGTCACCAATTTACTTTGATAATATCATTTTATCAATTAAGATTTTATACTGAATTAAGTATTCATATTTTCTCCCTAAAGATTTTAGCAAATACACACTGCCTAAGAAGCTTGATGTAAAGTGTCATTTAGCAAACTATGGATAGTTCTTAACTTGATGAAGCTTGCTTAAAGAACTTAAGGACAGTGAGAGCCAGGGTCACAATTCTTATTTTTATTTTTATTAGTAGCTTGATTTTTTACCAATTATAGGTCAAGACAATTTTTAGTAATAATGTTTTTGAAATTTTATTTTTTCTCTTTTTGTTTATTTATTTTATATTATTACAATCATCTTGTTATTAGAGTAAACATACCCCACCCCCACCAAGAAGATGAGAAACCTCAAGACTAGTGAGAGAGAGAAAAAAAATGTACTTCAATCTGTGTTCAGATTCCAATGGTTCTGTCTCTGGGATGAGTTACCTTCTTTATCATAAGTCCACCAAAGAAGGTGCTCGATATCTTCTCCCACAGTTGCTATCACTAGCTGTATTTCCCTCCACTCTATTTCTTCCCACTCTCATTTATTCTATTCTCTCTCTCTCTCCTTTCTTCCTATCCCGGTTCAGAAGTGTGTTCTGAGTATTCTTGCCCACTATCTTCCCTCTCTTCTATTACCTACTCCTCCCTTCCCACCTCCCCCCTTTCCCCCTTTCCCATCCCTTTCTTCTCATTTTTCTCTAGGGTAAGATTTCTATACCTTATTAAGTGTGTATGTTAATTCCTCTCTGAGTCATTTCTGATGAGAATGAAGGCTCACTCATTCCTCTCATCTTTCCCCATTCCATTCCATTGAAAAAGTTTTTTTCTTGACTCTAATGTGAAATATCTTAGCCCCTTCTTCCTCTCCTTTCTCTTCCTCCCAATACTTTCCTTTATCACCCATTGACTCTATCTTTTTACTATATTATAGCTTATTATAAACCATTATATTCAGCTCCTTCCTGTGCCTTCTAACTGCTCTTATAAATGAGAAAGTTCATATGAGTTATAAGTATCTTCTTCTCATGCAGGAATACAAGTAGTTCAGCATCTTTAAGTTCCTCATAATTAGTCCTTGTTCACTCCCCTCTACGGTTCACCTGAATCCTGTACTTGGAAATCAAACTTTCTGTTCAGCTCTGAATATTTTAATAGGAAAGTTTGAAAGTCCCCTGTTTCATTGAAAGTCCATCTTTTCTCCCAAAAGAGGATGTTCAGTTTTTCTAGGTAGTTGATTCTCAGTTGGAAACCAAGGTCTTTTGCCATCTGGAAGATCATATTTGAAGCCCTATGAGCCCTTAATGTAGATGCTGCCAGATCCTGTGTAATCCTGACTATAGAGCCACAGTATTTGAATTGTTTGTTTCTGGCAACTTTTAGTATTTTCTCTTTGACTTGGGAGTTTTGAATTTGGCTATAATATTACCCACAGTTTTTCTTTTGGGATCTCTTTCGGGGGCAATCAGTGAATTCCCTCAATTTCTATTTTACCCTCTGCTTCTAGGATCTCAGGGCAATTTTGCTATATTATTTCTTGAAAAGTGAAGTCTAAGCTCTTTTCCTGGCTGTGACTTTCAGGTAGCCCAATAAATTTTAAATTATTATCTCTCCTGTATCTGTTTTTGAGGTCAGTTGTTTTTCCAATGAGATATTTCACGTTTTCTTCTAATTTTTGTTTTTTTGAAATGGTTTTATTTCTTCCTGAGTACTTGCAAAATCATGAGCTTCCTTTAGCTCCACTCTGCATTTGAAGGAGTTATTTTTTTCAGAGAGCTTTTTTATTTCCTTTTCCAGTTGGTCAGTTCTGTTTTTTAAGGCATTCTTCTCCTCATTTGCCTTTTGTGTTACTTTTTCCATTTGGCCCAAACTGGTTTTTAACATATTATTTTTTCAGTATTTTTTGTATTTCTTTCACTAAGCTACTGATTTGGTTTTCATGATTTATCTGCATCATTCTCATTTCTCCTCCCAATTTTTCCTCTACCTCCCTTAATTGCTTTTCAAAGACTTTTTTTTGAGCTCATCTCATAACCTGAGCTTATTTTCTATTTCTCTTGGAGGTTTTGGATACAGTGCTTCAATTTTTGTCATCTTCTGAATCTTCCATGGAACCAAAGTAATTTTCTTTGGTTAGATTCTTCTTTTTCTGTTGTTTACTCAGTTCCTCAGCCTATGACTGATTTACCAAACTTCCAAGTCTTTGGGAGGTTTTTGGGATACCCTACTGAGACTCTAATTCCTCCAAGGTCTTATGAAAGGCTTTGACTGCTTTCTCACCTATGCTTTGATTTGTGGATGACCATAGGCCCTCCCCTTGCCCTGGAGCTATGAGGAGAGTCTCCACTCAGCTATGGTGGTATGGAAGCCCAAACTGCAACCTGGATCTGAGTGTGGGCAAAAAGCTGAGTCCAGTCCCATGGAGAGCAGAGGGACTTCTGCAGTCTCCCCTAACCCCCTTTACTGCCTGTGGAATGCACCCTGGAGGTCCAGGCTGGCTTCCCCTATTCCTGCTGCAGTTTCTCACTGCTGCTCTGAAGCCAGCATTCACTCCATACTCACTCTGGTGACAGAGTTCTCTCACCACCCCTTCAAGCTGTTTCCTGTGATCCTGGGGTCAGGAGGTCTGGAACCCACCTCCTCTACCACAGACCTAGGTGCTTCTGGGATCTAGGTACTTGGCCCAGCTGCGATGCTGCAGTGGTGGCTGCTGTTGTGCTCACAGATGCTTTTTCTAACTCCTGTCCTGGGGAAAACAGACCATTCCTCCAGAACCTCTAAGTTGTCTTGAACTGGGAAATTGTATCACTCAGTCTTTCTATGGGTTCTGCCCCTTTAAATTTTGGCTAGTCATAATTTGATGAGTTTTTTTGGGGGGGGAATGAATTTACAGGAATTCCTGCCATCACACTGCCATCTTCTTTAGTAAACATTTTTACAAGATTTTGCATTCCAAATTTTCTCCCTCTCTCTCTCTTTGCCCCTCCCTTTCCCCTTCCTAATACGGTAGGCAATTTGATAGAGATTATATAAATGCAATTATATAGAACATTTACACATTAGTCATAGCTGTGAAAGAAGAAGCAGATAAAAAAAAACAAAAAAATGAAGAAATAGCTCTGATATGCATTCAGAGTCCATCAGTTCTTTATCTGGATATGGACAGCAATTTTCTTCATTTGTCTTTTGTTCTTGTCTTGGATCATTGTGCAGCTGAGAAGAGCTGTGTCATTCATAATTGATCTTCCCACAATATTGCTGATACCATGTCCTATATTTTCCTGGTTCTGCTCATTTCACTTTACATAAGTTTGTACAAATCTTTCCAGCATTTTCTGAAATGTACCTGCTCATCATTTCTTATTGCACAACAGTATTCCATTACATTCATATACCACAATTTGTTTGACCATTCCACAATTGATGAATTTCACCTCAATTTCCAATTCTTTTCCACCACAAAAAGAACTGCTATAAATATTTTTACAATTGAAGGTCCTTTTCCTATTTTTTTATCTGTTTGGGTTACAGTCCTGGTGGTGGTATTACTTCTATTACTTGAGGCTATACCTCAGAGTTGTATTAATTTGTATTTTTCTAATTAAAAGTGATTTAGAGCATTTTGTCATATGGTGATTGATATCTTTGATTTCTTCATCCAAAAACTGCCTATTCATATCTTGAAAATTTACCAATTTGGAAATGATTTATATTCTTATAAATTTTACTCAGTTCTATATTTGATAAATGAGACTTTTATCATAGACTTTTGCTGTAAAGATAATTCCCAGGTTTGTGCTTTTCTTTTAATCTTGATTGCAATGGTTTTGAGGAAAAATTTTTTACTTTAATATAATTAACATTTTTTTTCATTTTGTAATACTTTCTGTATCTTGTTTGGTCATGGATTCTTCCATTCTCCATGGATCTGGTAGGTATACTTTTTCTTGCTCTTCTAATTTACTTATTGTGTCATCCTTTGTTTCTAAACCATGTACCATTTTGTCTATATCTTGGTATACATTATGAAATATTGGTTTATATCTTGTTTGTACCTTATTATTTTCCAGTTTTTCCAGTAGTTTTTGTTGAACAGTAAGTTCTTATTCCAGAGGCTCTGGCCTTTGAGTTTATCAAGCACCAGATTTTCATGGTCATTTACTTCTATGTCTTGTGTTCCTAATTTGTTTCTCTGACCACCATTCTATTTCTTAGCCACAGATAGTTTTGGTAATTATTGCTTTATAATACAGTTTAAGATCTGGTATTTCTAGGTCACCTTTATTTGCTTTTGTTTTTTCTTTAATTCCCTTCATATTTTTGATCCATTGTTTTTCCAAATGAATTTTGTTATTTTTTTCAAGTTCTATCAAATAATTTATTTGGTAGTTTGATTAGTATGGCACTGAATAAATAAATTAAGCAGAATTTTCATTTTTATTATATTGGCTCAGTCTATCATAGGCATTTGATATCTTCCCAGTTATTTAGATATAACTTTTGTGTGTGTATGTGAAAAGAGTTTTGTAATTGTGTTCATATAGCTTCTGGGTATGTCTTGGGAAGTAGATTCCCAAGTAGTTTATGTTGTCTGCAACTACTTTAAATGGAATTTCTCTATCTCTTATTGCTGCACTTTGTTAGATATATGAAGAAATACTGATGATTTATGTGGGTTTATCATTCCCCAGAACTTTGCTAAAATTGTTAACATTTCAAGTAGTTTTTTTTAGTTGATTTCTAAGGTTCCTATATCAACTTCAAAGTAATTGTTTGGTTCTCTTGTTTCCTCATATAATTTCTTTGATTTCTTTTTCTTCTTTTGTTGCTATAGCTAACATTTCTAGTACTATATTGAATATAATAGTGATAGTAGGTATCCTTGCCTCAACCCTGATCTTATTGGGAAGGTTTTTTAGCTTATCCCCATTACAGATAATGGTTGCTGATGTTTTTAGATAGAAACTACTTATCATTTTAATAAAAGCTCCTTTTATGTCCTTGTTCGCTAGTGTTTTTTTAAGTAGGAATGGGTGCTGTATTTCATCTAAGATTTTTTGATTTTGATATTGATGTGATCAATTATGTTGATAGTTTTCCTAATATTGAACCAGCTCCCTGGTATAAATCCCACCTGGTCATAGTGTATAATCTTTTTGATATATTCCTGTAATTACTTTGCTATCATTTTATTCAAAATTTTTGCATCCATATTCATTAGGGAAATTGGTCTACAATTTTCTTTCTCTGTTTTAATTCTTCCTGGATTAGGTATCAGCAGCATATTTGTCTTATAAAAGAAATTTGGCAAGACTTCTTTGTTTATTTCCCCAAATAGTTTATGATTTATAGGAATTACTTTTTCCTTAAATAGCTGGTAGAATTCATTTGTGAATTTTTCTGGTCCTGGGTTTTTTTTCCTTTAGGGAGTTCATTAATGACTTCTTCAATTTCCTTTTCTAAGATGGAGTTATTTAGTCATTCTATTGCCTGATATGTTAATATAGCTTACTTATTATTTTGTAAATAATCATAGATTTCACTCAGATTGTCAGTCTTATTGGCATATAATTGGACAAAATAGCTCCAAATTATTGCTTTAATTTCTTCTTCATTGGTGAATTATTTATTTATCCTTTTCATTTTTTCATGATAGATATTCTGGTTTTCTTCTTTCTTTTTTTTAAATCAAATTAACCAATAGCTTATTTATTTTATGGGGTTTCTCCTCTCCTCCCCCCATAACCAGTTCCTAGTTTTATTTATTAGCTCAATAGATTTTTTTCTTAACTTTTAGTTTTGTTAATCTCACCTATAATTTTTTCAGGATTTCCTAACTTGTGTAATTGGGAATTCTTAATTTATTCTTTTTCTAGATTTTTTTAGTTATATACCCAATTCATTGATTTCTTCTTTCACTCTTTTGTTGATGCAAGAATATAAAAAATAAAATTTCCTCTAAATACTGCTTTGACTGCAGCCCATAAATTTTATTGTCTCATTTTTGTTACTCTCTTTAAAGAAATTATTGATTGTTTCTATGATTTGTTGTTCTTTGACCAACTTATTTAGAATTAGTTTATTTAGTTTCTAATTAATTACTAATCTTGCTTTCTACTGCCATTTGTTGAATGTAATTTTTATTGCATTATGATCCAGAAAAAATACATTTAATATTTCTGCTTTTCTACATTTGGTTTTAAAGTTTTCCCATCCTAATTCATGGACAATTTTTGCATAGATGTCTTGTGCTACTGAGAAAAAGTTATTTTCCTTTTTGTTCCCATTCAGTTTTCTCCAGAGGTCTGTCATTTCTAACTTTTCTAATATTCTACTCACCTCTTTAGGTTCTTTCTTGTTTCTTTTTTGGTTGTATCTATCAAACCAAGAGAGGAAAGAGTTGAGGTTCCCCTCTTGTATAATTTTACTGACTACTTCTTCCTCTAATTTACTTAATTTCTCCTTTAAAAATTTGGGTGCTATATCACCACTTGCTGTATATATATTTAACATTGACAGGGCCATGATTCTGGACAGAGTTGCATGGCCTTTTACTATGAGAAATTTTTGTTGTGTGCATTATTTGTGACTATTTACCTGTGTGGCAGACCATAACATGATATGTGACACAAATAACAAATATGAATATGAAATGAAAAACCCTCTAGAAAATTTTCTTATCAACAATTGTTTTTTACTTTTCTGCCTTCTAGAAAAATTAGAACAATAAGAGAGCATCACATACTACCAGCAAATGTCTGAAGCATTATCTAACTTTAAGTCTTCCTGATTCTAAGTTTAATGAGTTATTGCCAATGCCCCTGGCTGCAACAAACTTCTCCTTTGTAGATGGGTATTTTAGGTAGATAGATAGATAGATAGATAGATAGATAGATAGATAGATAGATAGATAGATAGATGATAGATAGATAGATATTGCTATCTACTTGTAATATTGTTAGTTCATATCCTTTAACGGATCCATGTTCTTGTAGATTTGGGGATTCCTTCCAATAGTTGATGTAGATCATAACCTGTCTATACAGTCTCATAAAACACAATGTGATACATGTGAATCTCTAGACTTTTTAGAAATAAATAGAAGCCATAAGGAATAAAATGTTGGAGTTGTCATTAGGAAGATCTAAATTTGAATCCTACTTTTGCCAGGACTATGTGATCCTCAGCAAATTACTTAATCTCAGTTTGCACTGTAAAATGGGTATAATAAGAGTATCTACTTTGTTGGGTTGTAATGAGGATCACAAAAATAGTAACACCTACCTCCCAGGATGAGATATTTGTAAGGCACTTTGAAAGCCTCAAAACTCTATATGTTAGTTATTTTTATTATCAGCTACCTTTTCCTTTCATTACCTGACTAGTTGTCCTCCTTCTTTGTATTTAGTCTCTCTCCTGAGATGTGCTTATGTGATGTTCTATAAACAAACAATACATCTGCATTGTGTGTGTATTCTGAGTACATTCTAGGAAAATTCTCAAAATAAGATAGTCAAGGGGTGAACCTCATACATTGCCTTTCAAATAATTTTTCTGTGCTTTGATAAATACTGAACTTTTTAGGTGCTGTATTTCACCACAGCTGTAAGTAAACATGCTCTTGAAGAATTCTAGGAGCTAGGGAATCACTACAGCTCTCTTTCTATATTATCTTACAATTGCAAAATGTTCAGCTATTATTAGGAGTTTGCACACTTATACAACATTTAACAAAAAGTTTTCTTCATAACAGTCATAAGATAAATAAAACTGCATTAAACAGAAGTCATTTTAGTTACTAAAAAATTAAAAGCTCACCTAGAAAATAGGTCCTTCAATCATCAACATTTATTAAATGTTTGTTTGGGGGTTTTTTAGATTTTTCAAGGCAATGGGGTTATGTGGCTTGCCCAAGGCCACATGGCTAGGTAATTATTAAGTGTCTGAGGTCAGATTTGAACCCAGGTACTCCTGACTCCAAGGCTGTACCACCTAGCCACCCCATTAAATGTTTTAAACTTTTAAATGTCACATCCTGTGCTAAGGGTCAGTCTTTCAAATATCTCTGTGGAAAGAGCACTGTATTTAGAGTCAGACAACTTGATTTCAATATCCAGCTTTGCTACTGATTACCTGTGTGACCTTGGACAGGTCACTTAACATCTCTGTGCCTATTATTTCATCTGTAAAATGAAGAGATTGGATTAGATGACCTCTTTAGCTTTAAGTCTGTAGTTCTAGACTATACAAGGCATTGTTCTATAAGTGCGAAGAACTAAGTTCTTAGAGACTCATGAATCAAATTCTAGTGTGCTCAGGGAAAATTATGGGTGAGGGCATGAATCAGAGAAATTATTATTGTGATGAACCCCCAAGAC
Source organism: Macrotis lagotis (assembly GCF_037893015.1). Taxonomy (NCBI): domain Eukaryota; kingdom Metazoa; phylum Chordata; class Mammalia; order Peramelemorphia; family Peramelidae; genus Macrotis; species Macrotis lagotis. Next base: position 589,085,851 of record NC_133658.1, read on the forward strand.
TCCATATTATATTAGGTACTAGTGCCCAAATGACAATAATGACTTAAGTATAAATATTTAAGAATGTTACCAGAAGTTTCTTATTTATAATATAAGCTTTGTAAATATTTGTTGAATAGTGTTGAACTAAATTAATTAAATATGTGTTTTATAAAAAAATCAATGGAAATTAAATTATTTTTCAGGTATTTGTGACCCCATTTGGAGTTTTCTTAGCAAAGATACTGGAATGGTTTACCATTTCATTTTCCAGTTCATTTTACAGATGAGGAAACTGAGACAAAAAAGGATTTAGGTGACTTGCCTAGCATCTCACAGATAGTGTCTGAGGCCAGATTTGAACTTTAGAATATTAGTTTTGTTGACTGCAAGCCTTCACTCTCTCCACTGAGCCACTTAAATATAATTGGGAACCTTTCTCACCAAATTTTTATTGTTATCAATCATTTATTTGTATAATCTTGATTTTCTTCAGACCCTTTAAGATCACATCTTTCTAATTGATTTTTTCCATATATTTACTCAACCTAGGAAAAATACAAAAAAAAAATCAGTTGCATTAAGTTACATTGAAGCAACAACATTAATCTCTGTGGTGGTGACTCAGTCTACAAGTACTAGAAAGTCAATGAAAAGCAAAAATAATTCTTTCAATTATTTGATAATTCATATTTGATATACGTAGCTTTTTTGATAGTTACACCAAGCTATAGATCAACTTGGGGCAGGTAGGTGGCACAGTGGATAGAGCACCGACCCTGGAGTCAGGACAACCAGTTCAAATCTGGCCTCTGACAACAATTACCTAGTTGTTTGACCTTGGGCAAATCATTTAGCCTCTTTGCCTTAAATAATTAAAAAAATTTTAAAAGGTATAAACAGGCTAAGTATAGATAATCAACAGAGGGAAAACACCAGTATTAAGGAATACTGGGAAAACCTTTTTGTAGAAGATGGAATTTTAGCTGGGACTTGGGAAAAAACCAGGGAAAGTGGGAGATAGGGATAAGAGGGAAAGACTACCAGGCATAAGGAGGAACCAGTAAAAATGCACGAGTCAGGAGGTGGGATATCTGGTTCAAGGAACTGAAAGGAGGCCACTATCACTGAACAGCAGAACACTATGGGCAATTAGGTGATACAGTAAATATGGTGCTGGACCCATTGTAAAGAAGACCTGAACTCAAATCTAGACTCAGACATTTACTAGTGATGTGACCTTGGGCAAGTCACAACCTCAATGGTTCCCCTTATGTACAATGGAGATGATAACAGCACCTCCCAGTGTTGTGAGAATTAAATGGGATAATATTTGGAAAATGCTTAGCAAATTCCTAGAACATAGTAGGGACTATATAAATGTTAAGTATATTTATTGTTGTTATTACTAGAGGGGAATTAAGATATGAGAAGACTGCAAAGATAGCAGGAGACCAAGTTACAAAGGACTTTGAATGCTAAATGATTTTATATTTTAATCTGAAGGTGAGAGAAAACTGCTGAGGTTGATTGAATGGGGGTGGGGGTGTAGTTCATTGACTGGCTTTTTAGGAAGTTCAATTTGACAGTTGCCTGGAGATATTGGACTGAGAGACACTTGAGGCAGGAAAACCAACCAACAAGCTGTTGCAATCATCCAAACATGATGTGATGAGGATTTGTACCAGGGTGGTGGTAGTGCCAGATTAGAAGAGAGTCAATATTTACATGAACTGCTGCATAGTGAAGTGAACAGAACCAGAAGAATGTTGTACGCAGTAATAGCCCATAATGTTTAATGAAGAACTATGAATTGCTTAGTTATTCTCAGCAATACAGTGATCCAAGACAACCCCAAAGGGCTAATGATGAAACATTCTATCCATCTCTAAAGAACTGATATTGTTTGAATACAGACTGAAGCATATTACTTTTTTACTTTCATTTTTTCTTTTATTCAGTCTTGCACAAAATGACTAATATATAAATGTTTTACATGATGGCATATGTGTAACCTGTATCTAATTGTTTACCATCTCAGGGAGAAGAAGGAAAGGGAGAAAAGGAAGGATACAATTGGAACCTCAAAACTTCAAATAAAAATGTTAAAAAAAAAAACAGGAGTCATATATGAGAGAGGTTACAAAAGTAAAAACAACAGATCTTGAAAATTGTTTGGATAAGGGAGATGAGAGAAAATGAATAGATGAGGATGACATCTAGTATGGATAATACAGAAGATGGTGATATCCTGTTATGGAGAGTGGAGGCCTTTGGGGGAAAAGGAGTTCAATTTTTGACATGTTGTTTAAGGTATCTATAGGAAACCTACTCTGTGATGTCCATGAGGCAATTAAAGATGACTGATTTTTTTAAAATCAGAAAGCAGTTGTTTTCTATGCATAAAAGTAGAGAATCTCCTTACTCTCATCTGAAATCTAGCATATATTAATTAATAATTTACATTTGTTAGTTTTTACTTATACACAGTTAGTGCCATAGTTAACACATTGGAGTGTGTGTGTGTGTGTGTGTGTGTGTGTGTGTGTGTGTGTGTGTACATATACATGTATATGGGTGTGTGCATTTAAACTTTGAGCTTCCTTTCTAAAGACTACCATTTTAGAGTCATTGCAATGGAGTAAGATACATTATAATAAGAAGACCTGGTCTATGATTCAAATGGTGCTATTTTCAAAGCATTTTAAACATTGGACATCAATTTCTTTAACCATAAAATGGTCTATTTATTTCTTGTGAGGATCAAATTAGATGTATTTTTAAAACCTTTTAAGTTATAAAACTCAGTAAAAAGTTAGCTTTTTAAATATATGTAACAAAGACATTTTGACTGAACATGAGATTTTAGAACAGAGATAGAAAAAGGCTTCTTCCCAATATATATGATTATAAAAAGAATACTGTATCTGGAAAAAGCAATGACACAGAATCACACCTGTCTACCTTCTCCCTTTCCCTGCCTTGATCCAAGGTTGAGAATTGAAGGAAGCTAGATTGATTCCTATTTGGAGAAATCTGTGAGAGTAATCAGAAATGAAATCCAAATATCCAACATACAATCCCATCAGCGCATTACTTTGTATAATAAAGTTCTAGTAAACACGTATGTATTGGAATACTAACACATACAATCCCTTTTTTGGGATTTGTATAGCTATGTCACAGGCAAGGTTATCTCTTCTAGGCTTCTGCCTTTGTTTCTCCTTCTTTCTTTACCCTTGTGAGTACTATCATCCCATAATGCAGGATTTGTAGGAATCTCAATGAGTAAAAGACAAATAAAATGTGTACAATAGCCAATAAAACCAAGCAAATCCCTGAGTTCAGTACATTGGGAAAAAATAACCTTTTTAACCAAAGAAAAGATGACTTGAAATTAATATTCATTAAAGATGGTTAGCTGACACATTTTTATATTTTTGGAGAAAGTATTTCTGTTTAATTTAATGCTGTCCAATTAAAAAGTAGTGGTCCCTTATTAGAGATATGATTTCTTCTTAGATAAATCACTCATTTATGGTTCACTAGGGCATATATTTAATACTGTCACAAAAATGAAAGGGCACCCCAAACTATCTGCCGTGCCACAGCCATTCACTCTGAAAAGGATCTGAAGCTGCAAAGACCCCTGGGTGTTAAATGTAATCTCTGCCTGGTATAAAAGCACAGAGAACTGCTGATCTTTTATAAAAGGATCTGTCTCTACCTACTTCCTTCTATCTCACTCTTTTCCATGCACAGTACAGTCCATCATTAGGAAACACAAATTTGAAAATTAAGGGGAAATTCATCATATTTGCAAAAGGTGTAAATCTTGATATGCAATATTTTTAACAAATAATTGTGAGAATGATTTCCACTTACCTTGGAACAAGAACACCTTAAAAAATAATAGTATTTCAAAACTGGAAGATACTTTCAAATGTTTCTCATATTACAGATTAAAAAATTTGGCCTCAAAGGGAGAAAAATGCCTTGAGTAGTTTGTGGCAAAGTTTAAACCTGGAACTTGGATCTTCTGATATCCAACCCATTACTGGTTCTATTGTACCTAATTTTAAATTGATGCTACTTTACCTAATAAAACTAAAGCCCACTATCCTGACTTATTTACATTGCAAAGCCTTAGGGTTTGCATGCTGAGAAATGATTATTAATAGCCAATGATTTAGGGAGATCCAGAGTTCCCCCTCTTTTTCTAAAGTCCTGATTTTATAAGTTTAGTCTGATAATGAGATTGGACTTTATTGTTCAGTCCCCACCCAAGTGGAGACTCAGGCTTGGGTGAGAAATATTTGACTAGATTGCTAAGACTTGGGTGAGGCATAAATTCTTTGAATAGATTGCCTAAGGCTGGGGGTAACCTAAGCAGTAAATGATGTAATCAAAGTTCAGGTTTACTTTCTCATTATAATATTAATTCTCTCATTTTATGCATTCTCTTATATCTTTAGCTTTCCCAATTCATACCTGGCTAGTGCATAATAGACAATTCTGGAGGAAAAAGTGAGGCTGGTAACTTAGCATAGCAACACCTTCATTCAAATTCAATTTTTTTGCATCATCATCTCCCTGATATTATGGTCTTTTTCAAGAATGAAGAACAAACATCATCATCCTTCTCTCACTGATTGCTAACTAATCAGGGTTGATTACCTCTCAGGGAAACATCTACTCTTCAAGGAGTATTTAAACTGTGAGCCTGCCCCATGATTGTGTTTAGTATAAGAAAGATGTTCAAGTGATTATCCTTTTATTAAAATGCTGACATTAATAAAATGGTCAAATTATCCAGAAGTTATATCTCAATTTTTTAAAAAAATGCCACATTATCTCATCATAGCTCATATAGTACTTTGTTTTATAATTTTGTGTGAGTATTGTGTGCATTAGTATTGTAGCTATCTGTTTTAGTATCTTACTTTCTATGAAATGTTAAGATTTATGAGGACAGGGTTCATATTTTTTCTAAATTTCATATATTTCCATTAATTAGTACAACTCATTGGTATGGGACTGTCCCTTTATTGGTGGAGATGAAGGCTCTGTCCTGAGTAGGAGAGAGTTGGTGTGAGACAGAGCTTCAGATTTTAGCTTTCCCTCTTTTAAGGATTCATCAACTAGGAGTTCCCTTTTGGAAATCTCCAAATGGGAATTCTTTTTGAGTATCTTCCATCTCTAATCTGTATTCTGCTCTCTTAAAAATTAGTTTGGGGATATAATTGAGTTCTCTAGAGTAGCAAGTTGTGAATAGAGAAGACAACTTACTCTTCTCATGCCTTCCTAGAGTCATTTTCTTCAACAACCTTAAGGGGAAGTTGTCCTCTTCCATCTGCTCTCTTGAAGCTAGAAGCTAACAATGCTATACTCAAAGAAGATTTTAACATGGAGAATCCCAAAGAGGAATTCCCAGTTGAAGAATCTCCAAAGGGGCAACTGTGAAAATAGAAATTCTGTTTCTCAGCAACTCTGCTCTACCCTTCATGTAAGGCAGAACCTTTACCTCATCCATAAGGAGAAAGTCACATAGGAATCAATTTTGAGACAGGAGTTACATTAGTATGAGGTACATATTTTAGAACTTACAATGTTTATTGCTCTGGCATTTGCAGTTGAAAATCTTTCATCTGTGTGGTTTCCCGCCTCCCCCCCTTTAAGAACTTCCTAGAGACCAGTTTGAGAGCTAAGTAGGGCTTAGCACAATGTTTAATAAATGTTGCACTCATTCATTCATTCATTCATTCACTCTGATTTTGAAAGGACTTTTCTTTTGTCTTCTTTTAGGATGATCATGATGATGTTGATGATGATATTTGTCCTTTGTTCTTGAAGACCATGGTATCTGGGGAGGTGATGTCATGACAAGTACATGAATTGGATTTGAGTGAGGGAGATGCTGTGCTAAGTCACCAGTCTCACTTTTTCCTCCAGAGACATCTGGAACCAGATATAAATCAGAACAACTGGAGATGGCCCTGGATTTGAGGCAATTGACTCAAAGTCACACAGCTAGTAAGTGTCAAATGTTTGAGGCTGGACTTAAAGTCCCATCCTCTGACTTCAAGGCTAGTGCTCTGTCCACTGTGCCACCTAGCTGCCTTCTCTTTTTAGGACGTTCACATTTCATTAATATATACTCTCTCACAAATGCTCAAATGTATTTACCTGCCTTGTTTCTTCTTGACACCTGTATTCGAATTTCAACTTCTACTTGCTCTTATCTTTTTTTTAATTAGCAAAATTTGAAAGATCCCCTTTTCTTCCTATAGGATTATACTTATTTCTCTGGAGATAGGTTATTCTTGTTTACTATTCTTTATTTTTTGTCTTTTGAAATGCTACTGTTCAGTCCTTTCATTTATGTCTGACTCTTACTGACCTCATTTGGGGTTTTCATGGCAAAGATACTGGAACAGTTTATCATTTCATTCTCTAGCTCATTATGCATATGAGAAACTGAGGTTAACAGGGTTATGTGACTTGCTAGGGGACACACAGGTAGTAAGTGTCTGAGTCCAGAATCATGAAGATAAGTTTTCTTGATTCCATATCTCTTGTGCTTTATCCACTACAGCCCCTGTCCTATGTCTTTTGGAAAATGATTTTCCAAAATCTCCCCTTTTTTGTGGGTAGCTTTCAAAACAGAAGTGATCCTAAATGTGATTCCTAGGTACTTGAATTCTTTCTTTCAGTGAGTTTTTCTTTAAACTTGAAGCTCTGAACTTTGACTTTGATGGACCTGTCATTCAAGGATTTCTTCCAGGAAGTAACTGATAGAAATAGTTTATTATCATTCCACCCCACTCCCAAGGTTTAATATATCTAAGCAGCTTTCATTAATGGCTTCTAGAAATATGGTATTGAAACAATTTTTAATTTATATTTTCAGATAGATGCTTAAATTATCTCTTCTTGAATTGTTTATCAGGTCAAATGGTTCAAATAGTATGTATCTTACATTTTATGTTACTTTTGATAAAGGCAAGAAAGAGTGCCAGATTTTTCAGAAGATCAGGAATGAATTCCACACATAGATTTTTGTTGTTGTTGTTTTTGCAAGGCAATGGGATTAAGTGACTTCCCTAAGGTCACAAAGCTAGGCACTTATTAAGTGTCTGAGGTCCTATTTAAACTTAAGTCCTCCTGACTCTAGGGCTGGTATTCTATCCACTAGGCCATCTAGCTGCTCCACACATATAGACTCTTGTCTGACTAAGAGATATAGGGACATGAAAAGTTATTACACATTACTGTGTCTATTAAAGTAATAAATTAAGAAGTTAAGAAATTAAGCAGTAATAAGGTCTAGATTTCTTAATGAAATCTAGCAAAAGTTGAGAGAGAGAGAAAAGACTGTATTTTATTTCTTTTTGGTGCTTTGATCCTTTTTTCTTTTTATAGCACAGATTTAATCTGCCTGGGTGCTATGTCACACAATTAGCAAATGTTTGAACTCAGATCATCCTGACTTCAGGGCTAGGGCTCTACCCACTGGAGGGAAGGATCAAGGGGTGGGTAACACATAGATTGTGTCCTGAGGGATTAATTAGTGTCCTCAAAGGATATCTATATGATAAATAATGGGATGCTAATCTGGGTGGTTGTAAGCAGTTTCAACAATGGGATGACAGTAGGGGCCTATAGGTGGATCTCAAGTACTTTTGAAGGCTTAGGCAATGGGGTGGGATCAGTGCTAATGTAAGACCAACTCAGAAAGAGATGAGTGATATTTAAGATGTGGGTCTGTAGCTCACAGACTTAATGCTTTCAGGCTAAGGCAGGTATTTATTACTTTGCTGATAGAAGCTTGTCTTGTGCCTGGGGGCAGGGATCTACTGAGTCCTTGCTGAGTAAGGTACTTCACTGAGATTCACTTTGAAAAATCTAGGTATTTGGTTTTCATAAATATTTTTGTCTTAGGTAGTCAAGCACTTTCTCCTTGATTCATTATACTTTTTAAATTAAATTTCATATTTTTTTCAAATGAAGAACTATTTGTTCTCCCTTGTATCACTACTTCAATCCCTATTAAAAAAATAAAAGAAAAAAACAAAACCTCTTAAAATGTATAGTCAAAGAAAACAAAGTCTTACATTGGCCATATTAAAAAATAGTGTGCTTCAATCTCCTCTTTATCAGTAAGTGGGTAGCATGTTTCATCATGAGTTCTGGAATTATAGTTGGTCTTCTGTTAATCAGAGTTCTATAATCTTTCAAACTTGTTTGTTTTTGCAATATTGTTATTTATAAATTGTTTTTTTAAGGTTTTTTTTCTTTTGTAAGGCAAATGGGGTTAAGTGGCTTGCCCAAGGCCACACAGCTAGGTAATTATTAAGTGTCTGAGACCCGATTTGAACCCAGGTACTCCTGACTCCAGGGCAGGTGCTTTATCCAGTATGCCACTTAGCCACCCCTATAAATGGTAATTGTATTTCTCTTCATTTCATTCTTCATTAATTCATACATATTTTCTCAGGTTTCTCTAAACAATCCTTTTATTATTTTTTATTACTCTACAATAGTATATCATATTCATATACCATAACTAATTCAGTTATTCCAAAAGGAAGAATAGCATCTCAGTTTCCAATTCTTTGCCACCATGGAAAAAGCTGCCATAAACATTTTTTGTACTTATGGATCATTTTTCTTTCATTGATTGCTTTGGAGTATACACCTAATAGTAGTAGCACTGAGTCAAAGAGTATGAACAATTTAGTAGCTTTTGGGGAAAGGATCTAAGTTGCTTTACATGATGACTGATCATTCTAATTTTTATGGAATCCCATTGCGAAAATTTTTATTACATTCTATTGTTGGTTATTAATTTTCCTTCACATTCTTTCATGGCTCTCATTAAATTTGTGTGTGTGTGTGTGTGTGTGTGTGTGTGTGTATCTTTAACTCCATATCTATATACATATATTTAAACATATATATATATATATATAGATATAGATATGTATATGTATGCACATGTAATCTCTTGCCTTTTGTTTTTTAATCTAGTTATTCATATAGATCTTGTAGTCAAGCTATTTTTCTATGAGGCCCTACTTACAGCTTGGAATGATTCATTTTGGATATTGTTTCTTGAACTTCTTTCATCCCATGGTATTTCTACACTGTAGTCAGCATTTTATTTTGTTTATTAATATCTCCAGTCCCATTTTCTAGAGTGTTTTTGTGCTTAGGTCCATCTCTGCTTCTTCCAATAAGCAAGTGTTGGTTAGACTGACCCTATTGGTCATTGAAGAAGTGACTAAAACTGGGTCCTGCCTTATGCAAGAAAGTCTGGGTTTTGGCTCAGATTATGGTGGCTCAGTTTGCAATTATGGACTGAGTTTTTTCTTTTCCTCCCCTCTCCTAGTACAAGTTACAACGTTAAAGTTGGTTCCATTCCTTTTGTTCTTTTCAAGTACCAGTTGGATATTTTTAATTACTACATAATCTGGTCTTCTGGAAGACTGTAAATATTTTGCTTCTTATGTTACCCTGATCCTTTTTCTTGCTATAGCACAGATATAACCTGCTTGGGTGCTATGTTACCTAGTCATTACTCTGGCCTGTATTCTACTGTGGTCCTGGCCTGTTTGCCCTCTTTAACCTTAGTTTACTATGACTTAAGTCTGCACAGAGCTCTGTAAGTTTCTGAGTTGGCTTGGGGAGCCTTGGATGGATGGGTGGAGGAATTTATAGGTGTTTCCTTTTTGTTTTGTTTTGAACATTATTCTTTCTAGCATATTGTTAGAGCTTTATTGAAGGTGTTTGTGGGAGTACCAGGATCTTCTAGGACTTAACATTCATTTTTTTACTGAAGTCTTGAATACTTGCTAGCAGTCAGTAAATCAAACTTCAGCTAAAACCCCAACATGGTTTTCTAATTATAAATTTCAATGTACATGTATGTAAACACACATGTATGTTTATACATACATATTAAATATAAAACCAAAAATGCCCATATATAAACACAGATATATATATATATATATATATATATATATATGTATGTGAGAATATAGGTGTGTCCACATATATACAATAAATATTTATATGCTTAGTTATACATCCTTGAATTATTGGGGGATAAGATCTTCATGCAATATAACCTGGAAAATTTCAATCAGTTTTTGGGTCACCAACAGGACCCCCCACCCAACTTGGAGATCTCGGCTGGAATGGAATCAGCACCAGGTGATTTGCCACTTGAAAGGAGCCTAATGGCATTCAGAGCCTCTTCTTTAGCTAGGGACTGATTGACTTCAATTTGAGGTAAATGATCAATGGTTTCTGCATTAATTGATGATGATTTGTTTCAACCCATCTCTCTAGGATCATATCCCTATCTTAATCACTGTGGATCTATCAGTGCTGAGTAGTTGAAATGCACCATATATTTTTGATCCCTAAAAAGCCTTCAGGGCATCAAAAAAGCATTTTGATTTGTTACTATCTGCATAAAATTGAATTTCATCTGCCATTTTACTGAGCCAAGAGTCTTGCATCTCTCTAAGCTTTACTTGTATTTTACAATTAATTAAATGCTACCTTCTTAGAAATGGATGAACTATCCTGCTGGTAAACCCTGGAGAGTTCTTGTTTTTCATTTAGCAGTCTCTGTATTTCTCCATCATTTTCATCAAACCAGTGTTGGTGCTTGCGAGTGTTCTGGTTGGGATGAGCAAATGCAATGCAGTATACCAGATCTCTGAAAAATGTCCACTCTTTTTCTGCCTCTCTATTTCCAATTGTGTGTTGCCTCAGTTTTCCCTCCAAGTTAGCAACAAACTGTTCCTTCTCAGAGAGACACTCTAATCTCTTGACAATAATTCTTCTAGTATTCATTTTACCTTGGGACTGCCACTTTGATTGAATATGCATTTTTAGCTAAGGGAGAATGAGTCTGTGATCAGTCCAGCACTGCACCACACATTGCCTTTGTCACTCTCACATCCTGTCTGTCTCTTCTCCATACAATTGCATAGTCTAATAGATGCCAATGTTTGCTATGAGGGTGCATCCAGGAAGTTTTATTGTATTTAGGTAAACGGAAGACAGTGTTTGTGATGAGAAGGTCAAGGATGCCTCCATTGACAATCTCTATAAAAGTAAGGGGCAATCACAGGGGTATTTCTCTTTTAGTCATTACTGGTAAGATTCTTGCCAGAGTCCTTCTCAATAGACTGATCTTTCACTGGAAGATAGTCAACTCCCTGAGAGACAGTGTGGCTTCAGAAAGGATCAAGGAACAGTTAATATGGTGTTTGCTGCCTGACAACTAAAGGAAAAATGCTAGGAACAGAACAGAGGTCTGTACTCAACATTTATAGATCTGACCAAAGCCTTTGATACTATCATTCATGAGGGTTTATGGAAAATTATGTCAAAATTTGTTTGCCCAGACGAAGATCATCAGTATTTTATGTCAATTTCATAATGGCGTGCATGCCCGGATGCTGAAGAGTGGACAATGCTCTCAAGATTTCCCAGTTACCAATGAATTAAAACAAGGATGTGTCCTTGTTCTAAAACTTTTTAGCATGATGTTTTCAATCATGTTATCAAATTCCTTTACTGAGGATGAATATGACCTCAAGATCAGTTACTGCACTGATGGAAAATTCTTTTACTTGAAAAACCTACAAGCCAAGACCAAAGTGGAAGTTTTGGTGCATGATCTGTTTGTAGATAGTTGTGCACTCAATGCAACTTCTGAAGCTGAGATGCAGCAAAGTGTGAATCAATTCTTTGCTGCTTGTACTAATTTGGTCTAACAATTAACACCAAGAAAACACAGGTGCTCCACCTGTGAGCACCACACCATCCATAGGTAGAACCATCAATTACAGCAAGTGGAGAAGTTTTGAGTGTTGTGGACAAGTGCATTTACCTTGGTAATGTCCTTTCCAAGGAGATACACATTGACAATGAGGTTGACACACACATTGCCAGAGCTAGCTCAGTATTTGTGAGGCTCTGAAAGAAAGTATGGGAGAATAGGGATATTAGACTGACTAAGAAACTGAAGGTTTATAGAGTCATTGTACTGACCTCATTGCTATATGCCTGTCTCAAACATGGTGATGTCATTTTGGTCTTCTTCAATAATGGACAAAAACCATAGCTCTAATACATACATACCTACCTGTATATACATGCATATACATTTTTACATTATATATCTCAAACCATTCCAATAGCAAAGGACACTCTGTGAACTCTCCCAAACTCCCTATGTGTCACTAGGTTCTCAGAACAGCTTGTCATTGATTCCTTGGCTCTCCTCCTTTGTGGGTGGTGTCACATTTTTACATCAGTCCAGGGTTTGTTTATATCTCTGAACAAATTTTATGGTTCAAGTTCTCATCCTATCAGCCATTCCTTTCTATATTTGACTTGCATTTATTTCTTTTATGGTCACTAACAAGTATATACTATTCAAAAACTTAATTAGAATGGAAAAAATGTCATGTAGGTTAATATTAATGCACATTTTATTCACATATCTGGTCTGTGACTTCCATTTTCTGCACCAACCCCTGAAGTGGGAAAATAGGCAAGCATCTGGAATTCTGTTTCCCATCATTCCTAGCTGAAAGTAAGCAACAAGGTGTTTAACTCACAGAATCATTAACTATATTGAATCTGTGAAGGAACTCTACATGTTCTGAAAATCTCTCCCAGTGGTAGCATGGATTAAATAAGTAAGGTAGGATCATACACTAACTTTTTCTTCTTTACATTTCTATCCTCTAATCTCTAGTTTTCCTTTTTTGTCTTACTATCATGTGTCCTTTTGATACTGGGCAAATATTTGTGTGGATGCAGATGAGGGAGGAAAGAATTTCTGAATAACAGTCCTGCCAAGGCAGAAGGTGAGAGGGATTCTTGGACTGTTGCAAGCCAAGCACCCCCCCACACACACACACCACCTCCAACACATACACCCAACTGCTCTCATTACATTCTACTTAATCTCTTTTCATTATCTTTTTAAATCTGCTACCTTGGATTTCTCTTCATTTGCAATGTCATTTGCACCAGGCAATACTTGTTCCTGGATTTTTATGGGAGGAGTAATTTCACCCATTAAGATGACAGCGGAGTTTTTTAAAATCTATTTTATTAAAATGCAAAATGCAATTTCAAAAATAGAATACATAAGAATTGGGGGAAATTATTTTTTTTTACTGACCCCAAATTGTTGTGTTATTAGCTTGTGTGATTTACCACCCATAAGTCTTCTGAGTAGACTGATATAGACTAAGTATTCAAATGTGCACAACACAAATTATTTAAGAACAAAACGGTAAAGTTGAATTCTGCTAAATTTTATTTTTGTCTTAAAGATTTTTTAAAAAGACTTTTAAATAAAAATATTTTATTTAATCATTGGTTAAAAAATTGGTTAATTTTTAAATGATAAATGTTTAATTGTGTTCACATTTTTTCCAAAACAGTTTTTTCATTTATATGAATGGTGAAAGATAATTTTTTTGACTAAATAAAAATGGTATTATATTATGCATATATACATGTATGTGTGTACATATATATGTTTTAAAATATATATGCACTTATATACTTTAAATCAGATCAATGACATCATTAACATAGAGAAATGCCAATGAGGAAATTCTTTCTAAGAAAGTCATTCCTTGTTGTTTAAATAATAATCTTAGGAAGTATCCAGTAGAATTGAAAAGTTAAGTGACTTGTTCTAAGTCACACAGCCAGTATATGTCAAAGGAAGAACTTGAATTCAGGTCATTCTGATTTCTAGGCCAGTTGGGTCATTGGGTCATTCATTGGGTCACATTGCCTCTTTCATTATATTGTTATAATTATAGAAATAAAATATTGTTCTAGGTATGTGCATTCATTCAATGGACATTATTGAGAGTCTATATCAAGAAAGGTATTGTATAAGGAACTATGGAGAATAATAGATGAATAAGGCCTTATAACTCTCTTCAAGAAGCTATCAGTCTTAAAGAGGAAAAATTCATAATACAAATTGTTCCCATATTATTAAGTTCCTGTTAGACTAACTGCTCAGGGTGTATTAGGTTCCTGCCAGCTAGCTTATCCTTACCCAGGCAAATGCTGAAGGGGCAGGAGACAAGGGAGACAAGAATGAAAAATTCTCCTTAAAGTTCTCCTAGTTCTCCAAGATCTCCATTTATTAAACCAAATACAAGTACTTAAATATTCTCCCCAGTCCTTGGACCACTTCCAGGCCCATGGCACTCTATAATCAACCAGTAAATAATGCTCTGGTGCTAGAGGACACCAGGTGATGAAATTTTATAGTACTCCCACATACAACAGTCCCTTATACCAGATGAGGCACATTGTGGTAACTATCATCTAAGTAATGAAAGAGGTTAGGAACTTTCTTTGAGACTGATTTACATTCTGGTAACTGAGTATAGAGACTAATGGATTAAATAATTGGGTTAAGAAGGAAAGGAAACTGAAGAGGATTAAATGCAAAGGAACATTGTCCTTCTTCCCACAGACAACCTGTTCTTGGATAATAGAGAAGTTAGGAGAGATTCTCATTTGTTAGTGATGGTTTAATTTAAATGGTTATTCAGGAAAATTAGTGAATAACTCAATGACCTCTCCAAATCCCTTCTATTCTGAGATTAAGGGCAATTCTATCCAATGAATGTCTATACTAGAAGCTCAATATGTGTGCATAATTAGTATAAATTTGTACTAATGGATTAATATTTCAACTAAGTATAGCATATTTGATATGAGTTTTAAATCTTGCATACCTTAGAGTCAGATTAACATATCTCTAAAACTTCATTTCTCCCTTCTGATTGCTTGAATGATGTCTTTGAGGGTTCTAAATTATCCAGACTAGAAAACAATTTAGTGAAAAAATTTCCATATTAGGTAAGATCATTTTCTAACCAGAATTCTGCACTGAAATTTGATATTAATGTAGTGTAATTCTCATTGGACTTTTAATTTACAAAATAAATGGTTTTTAGTTGTCATCTTGATGCATATTTAACTTAATGTTTTACTGATTAAACCATTTTTAGAAGATATTAAATGTATAAAAATGGAAAGAGAAAAGTGGGAACTGGAAGAAATAAGTAGAACATTCATGTTTTTTTAATTGAAAGTGAAACATATAAGTTTGACAATGTAAACTTAATGGCTTCTGCTCATTTTTCTCAGTGTAATAAATGTTCACTAATTTAGACTAAGTGTGGAACAATAATATGAATTAATGAAAACTATCATGAAATATCCCTTAAAATAACATCTAATTTTCAAATACACATAGTTGCAGAATTAGGGAAACATTTTATCTTTTCTCTATCTTCAGACATGTTTTTTATGGCTAGATAAGAATGGTTTGCAAAAGTACATATCCATTGGTTGAGGAATAGTTGAAGAAAACATGATATATAAATGCAATGAAATATTTTGCCATAAGCAATGACAAATATAAAATATTCAGAGATTCATGGAAAGTCTTCTATATATCTATGCTGTATTAAATAAGAAAATAAGGAGAATGACATACACAATGACAAAAATTATGTAAATGAGAACAGTAAAAAAATGTTCAATTCTTTGTACTCATGATTGTTCTTGACTGTGGACAAGAAACTGAAGGACATGCAGATTTACTTTTTTTTTAGGTTTTTGCTTCATTTTTTTTTTTAGGTTTTTTCCAAGGGAAATGGGGTTAAGTGGACTTGCCCAAGGCTAGGTCAATATTAAGTGTCTGAGACCAGATTTGAACCCAGGTACTCCTGACACCAAGGCCAATGCTCTATCCACTGTGCCACCTAGCCACCCCTCAGATTTACTTTCATTGAGGGTCATGGAAGGACTAGGCAATTTTACTTTTCTTTGTTACCAAGACAATTTCATTGTAAGGGTTCTGGGCACAGTGGTGTATCTAGAAATGACTTTGATATGAAAAGAAAGAAATTAATGGTTTTCAAAGTACAAAATAATTTGAAAAGGTTTATTTTTTTTTCTTTCAAGTCTCTAGATCACTAGATAAATGAGTCTGTTCATGTCTAGGCCTCAGGACAATATCCTTGGTCTTTCTAATCAAGAAGATGCTCTGAATGATCTTCAGTTGAGGGCAGCAGCCAATCTTTAATAATATTTCTCACATAGGAAAGAACTGTGCTTGAGCATTAGTTGACAGATAAAGCAAACCAAGTTTTATTAAATCATGCAATCTTTGGATTGGAAGAGACTCAGAGACTATCTAGTCCCACATATACTTGAAAAAAGAAACTCTCTTACAATACATTAGCTAGTACTCATTAGTCTTTGCTTTAAGACCTCAAATGAGGGTGAATTTACTATCTCTCTCAAAATCATTATTCTACATTCTAAATGCTAAGAAGCTTTTCTTTATCTCAAATCTATATTTGTCTCTTTGGAACTTCTACCCATCACTCCATTTTGCCTTTTAGGACTACCAAAAATATGTTCCCTCTTCCTAGATATAGCTCTTCAGATACTTGACAACACATTCACCTGCGCCTATGTCTTTTCTTTAGATTAAAGGCTTTTATCCAGTTTTTATATGACAAGATCTTGGGTCCTTTCTCCATGTTAACACAAAAGCCAACACCCTTTCAACCATGTCAAAGCTGTATGATAGGTCAGTGGAATTAAAGATAATTTCTATTTAAGAATCAAGGATTAAGGAAAGTCATAGAAAGAAGCAATAGGGGTAGCTAAGTGACACAGTGGATAGAGCACTGGCCTTGGTGTCAGGAGGACCTGAGTTCAAATCCGGCCTCAGACATTTAATAGTTACCTAGCTCTGAGACCTTGGGTAAGTCACTTTACCCCAATACCTTGCAAAAATAAAAAACTAAAAAAAAAAAAAGTAAAAAGGTAATAACATTGATCTGGGTCTTGAAGGAGAGGAGGAATTGGTCAAGTGGAAATGAAAGAACATAGCATTCTAAGTGGATGGAACAGCACAACTGAAAGTAGATAAGTAGAGTGCATATGGGGAATAGCAAGTAATTGTACTAGTTGGAATAAAATATATATGAAGAAGAAAATGAGTTTTAAAAGAGTATAATGAAAGGAGTATAGTATTGAGGAAGTTGTAGTCAAGTTATGGAAGCTCTTCAGTGTTCTTTGGTAATCTTTCAATTCAATCTTAATAGAATTCCTTTAGTGAATTTTCATGTCATAGCTATTCTCAACTTTGCACTCTTCAATCCCCCAACCTAGTTTTGGTTCCTTCATGGTTAACAGATGACTTCACTTCAGAGACCTTTATTGAGAAAACTGGGATGTTAGCCATGACCTCCCTCCACTTACTTTCTTTTCTCAAAATTTCTCTGTATTTTCTTTACTTTATTTTTCACTATTCCCCCATTTCTTAAAAAAAACTAATATCCATTTTCAACACAAAGCAAGTTAATTCTAGTTGTCTATTCAATCTCATTCCCTCCCATTTTCTCTTGGACTCGCACCATCAACTATCTTCTTTTCTAATCTTTGCCTCTGTATTGTTTGTAATTTTTAAGGCAAGGATAATGATCCAAGGTGAATAAAAGTGTTTTTTTAGCCAACCAGATTTTACATCTATATGAGCTATTTTCTTTACTTTTTCCTACCCTTATTTATTTTTTCTTTCCTCCTTTTTCTTTCTTCCCTTCTCTTTGATTTTCTTTCTTTATCTTCTTCCTTCCTTCTCTTCCTTTCTTTCTTCTATCTTTCTTCCTTTCCATCCTCTGTTTTCTCCTCCCTCCCTTCCTCTCCTTTTCTCTCTACCTTCCTCCCTTCCTTCCTTGATTTCTTAATCTCTTTCCTCTGGTTTGACCAACTCCTTTACTATTTGATTGACAATGGATAGATGATAAAGGTTTACTTTAATGTGTCTGTACAATGCCAAATATCAAATTTTTGGTGTTATGTAAAAGAAAATCAAAGCAATGGACTTGGTCCTGCAATTAGATTTTGTAGAAAAACTGTACCAGGGAAAATGGGAAGTAAGTATTAGAAGGGTCAAATATTTGTTTTATCTGCTACCAAAGAGCCAAAATCTCAGAGTCAAACTGGACAGTGAAATCAGGAATTTGGAAAAAAAGAGGTTTTTTCCCACTCAACCCCTAACAAGAGGGTTTAGAAGGGGAATCAAATCAACCCAAAACTTTGAAACCAAACATTCAGTTTATTCCTTTCTCTCCCTCTCTCTCTCTCTCTCTCTCTCTCTCTCTCTCTCTCTCTCTCTCTCTCTCTCTCTCTCTAACAAACAAGAAGACCAAATTCTCCCATACAACAAAAAAGAGAAAGGTATTTCTTCAGTTCAAATCCTACCTTAGATATTTATTCATAGTAAAACCTTGAGAAAGTCAGTTAAACTCTCTGTCCCTCAGTTTTTCTCATCTGTAAATTAAGGTATTAGGATCCAGTAGACTCTAAAGTTATCTTTGAACTCTAAATATAAGATCTTTTGAAAAATAATGTTGGATTGACACTATAACCTGCAAATGTATACTTTGTAACCTCTCTAACACACAATACTTAACCCCACTTTTCATGTTCTTTAATTTGTGAATAAACTATAGTCACTTTCATAAAGTTAAGTATCTTCATCATATTTTTTAATCTAAGTGGTTACTGGTTGTTAAAAAAAAAAAAGACAAAAATAAAGCCCACCCTGACCTGGAAAGAGTTAACTGGATTCCCAGATATCATCAAATATATTTAAACATGATGCTTGAGTGCTCTTTGCAGCTGGTAGTTTATACATAAAATATGTTCAGCCAGTGATAGCATCCTTATCTAAAGACAGAAGCTAGCAAATTTCATCCGTATGCTCTGTCAGATTGTTCCCTTCAACAGACAGCAGAAGACTACCTATGACAAGTGTGAGATGGTATCTATGTGTCAGGGAGGTGGAATTCCCATTCTTCTCTGTCCACTTTGTCCATGTGGTCACTCTTCATTTGGAGTTTACACAGAAACAGGGATCCAAAATAGGCGAGTAACAATTCTATGTATGTAAAATCTTACCAGATTGGAGTAGTTCTTTTTTAAACCATAAATGTCCTTTTGAAAAAAAAACTGTCTTATTGCTTAACATTTCTGTTTTTTCTTATATTTCTCAAATTCTTATATACTCTTTTTTGCATTTTTCTCAAGAGAGATAAGAAATAACAAAACTTATACCATATTGGTAAATCTACCAAATTTCAACCCTGCCACCCACTATTTCAACTAAAACAAAAAGCTGAGGAAAATCTGGTTCTCTTTCTGTGCCATTAACACAATCCTCATTGCTACTAAAAAAAAACATTCATAGAATTAAATCTTAGAAAGACATCATCTCTTACAGTTTCACTTGACAAATTAAGAAAATGAGACCCAAAGTGGTTAAATGATTTTTCCAAGATGATGAGGTAGTATTCAGGATGTCACTCTAGGTCTTCTAATTCCATTTTATTTATTGCTGTATAATGACTCATGAATGAGTGACCAAAAAGTCCCTGTTTTATAATTTAACTCTCCCCTTAAAGTCTCATCTTTTCCATCTCTCAAAATCCAAAATCAAAAGCATTTAACATCGGTTGTTTTCTTTAAATCACAGATCAAGGCCATACCTCTCAGGAATAGTTTTAAGAGATTAACCTAATTTATTCAATAACCCACTAGTCTTTATGCTAACTAATCTAGCTTTATCAATATGACATTTTTATCACAGATAGTATATCATACACATATATAATTTTGTAATTAACCATATAATTATGGTTAATTCCAAAAGTAAATTGAAAAGGAAAGATCACATATATTTACAGAGAAAGAAAAAGAGAGACAGACAGACAGAGAGAAGTGAAGTCAGAGCATCTGAATTTAAATCCCAATTTTGTTATATATATACTATCTTTGTGACCTTAGGCAAGTCATAACTTCTCTGAGTCAAGGATTTAAACAGAATATTGCAAATATGTTGGGGAGGGGAAAATATGTGAGAGAGCATAATGAACCTTTTATACTAATTAAATACATATATTAAGTGTTTTAAGTATCTGAATAAGTTTAAAAATGTTGACTTTTCCAGTGCAAAGAGATTTCATATATTATATAGAGATGGAGATATATTAAACACATGTTAAAATTTAAAGAACAGGGATAACAGATAGTTCTGTAATTCCATTGATATCAGAAACTCCCCCTATCAATTAGATAAATACTTCCTCTATAATTTGTGTTCTTAAAGTATTGTTTAGAGAACTGACAAATTTAATGACTTATCTAGGATAATAGATGATAGTTCTCAAAGACAGGATCAAAAACTCAATAAATATGTTAAAGTAAAAATGGTTCAAATAAATAAGTCAAAAATCATAGCACCATAAAATGTGGAATCAATAAAAGAAATGTAAACAAAGGGCACTTTGTTGTCTAAATGATTTAATAGAAGTTAAATGATTTAATAAATGGAGAAATCAAATAATGATTCTGATACTAAAGAAAATGATAATGAGACAGCATACCAAAATTTCAAAAATGAAGCTAAAATTATCATTAAGGGAAAATTAATAACTCTAAGCACATACTAATAAAACAGAAGAAGAAATAATTAGTTAGGTGACTATGAAATTTAAAAGAGAAATGTAGGAAACCCGAAAAGCAGTAAGTACTCCAAAGCACAAAAGTAGGAATCCTAAAAATTAAAAAAAGATAAGCAAAATTAGAAATAGAAAGACTTCAAAATCATAAACAAAACTGACTTTTTTGGGAAAAGACAAATAACAGGTAAACCAGGAAATAGTCTGATAAAAAAAGAGCAATGATCATCACTATAAAAATGAGAAAATGCACAGTGAATGTAAAGACAATTATCAGAAGCTACTTCATTTAATGTAACATCAAAACTGAAAAAAATTGAAAACAATAGATTAATATTTACAAAGTATAAAATTTACAAATTAATGGAATAGGAAATAGAGAACATTAACAATATGATTTCAAAAGAATTTTATCTTTATAAGTGTACTTCCAAGAAGGGGGGACCTTTATATAGGTAGATGTATAATATTTTCCATAAAAAATTCATAATAAAGTTAATCCATATGCTACATTAAGTGTTTTATTTAACATTAAAGAAAGTAAGTACCTTATCAAATTCCTGGCATGAGATAAATAGTATTTTTATTTACTCAAATTGGGAAGAGATAAAACAGAGAAGGAATATTATAAATCTTATTATATAAGTGCAAATATATTAGCAAAGAATCTCTAGAAATATTTTATTTTTACTGTGATCAGTTTGTACTTGTACCAGAAATTAAAAGATTACTTAACCTTAGGTAAGTCTTCAAAAAATGCAGTGAGTACTTGCTTTCATTTAAAATACTTAAAAAGAATAAATTGACTTTTCTTTAATGGAACAAATAGTATATATCCAAAACAAAGTTGTATTATTTACAATGTAAAAATACTAGATGTTTTCCTAGTAAAATCAAGGGTTAAGCAATTATGTCCAATCTTTTTATTATTAATTTTTTTATATAATTTTAGAAAAGCTAGCTCCTACAACCAAATAAAAGAAATAATTCATGGGATAAACATAGACAGGAATAGGAGAAATCATCTCTTATTCAATGGTTTACTTAAAGAACTCAAGTGATTTGGTGAAAATAATTCCCCAAAGCAATCATTAGCTTCCAGAAAATGAAAGGATATAATTTAAATTGATGGTCCTTTTTTGTAGATTACTAAGAAAATCCAGTAGAAAGACAAATTCCATTTAAAAATAACTACAAAATACACAAAATATTAGGCTGTTAATCAACCAAAATTCATATAAGACTTGTACAAATATAACCACAAACACTCTACAGAAAATATAAGAAAACTTTAACAGTTGAAAGCTAGTTATTCAAGTCTGAGCTGCATGAAAATAATAAAACTGAAGATATTACCTAAATTAATTCATGGATTTAGTGCTGTGCCAATCAAATTACCAAAATTTATTGAGCTAGATAAAAATATGACAAAATTCATGTAAAAGACTGAGTCTTAGAATTTCAAAGGAAATAATAAAAAGTAGGAGCAAATTGCTTAGCAATTCTAGCTCTCAAACTATTTTATAAAGTAGTCATCAAGAAAACTATTTTGAATTGGTTAAAAATTATAAAGTAAATTAATGTAAGAAACAAAATAAGTACATAGTACTTTGGTACTCATAATACTAAGAAACTAAACCATTAGGGGGAGGATCACTTTTAAATAAAAAATGCTTAGAAAATTAGAAAGTAATTTGACAGAAATCAAGTTCAGAATAGAAACTTAAAACAAATAGCATTAGTAAACTCCAAATCAATCACTCATTAAACATATAATAAATATTTATTGTTCCAGATACTGGGCTAAGAGTTAAGGAAACAAAAAGTAACAAAAGACTGTCATTGAGCTACTGGAGTTTATAATCTAATGGATATTTGGCCAAAATATAAAGGGTTACATTAGAATATAGAGAAGAGGGGCAGCTAGGTGGCGTAGTGGATAAAGCACCAGCTTTGGAGTCAGGAGTACCTGGGCTCAAATCTGGTCTCAGACACTTAATAATTACCTAGCTGTGTGGCCTTGGGCAAGCCACTTAACCCTGTTTGCCTTGCAAAAAAAAAAAAGAATATAGAGAAGAATGGCTAGAGACACCCATATTTTTGATTTGGTTAGAAGGAAAATTACTTAACCAAGCTTGGAACAGATTTAATCTTTTAAAAAAAAAAGACAGTGTGAATTACATATAATTTTAAGATTTTTAATTTAAAAATCAACATAGATAGAATAAGAAAATTCTGTCAGTAGGGAAAACTATTTGCATGAAATTACTCTGATAAAGTTTGATATAAAGATATGTAGAAAATTAGCACATATATAAAACCAAGAGCTATTCCCCAATCGATAAGAGGTTAAATAATATAGATAAAATGTTTTCAGAAGACAAAAAGGAAATTTTTAAAAAATTAGAAAATGTTTCAGATTACTAGGCATAAATGAAATGCAAATTGATTACCTCTGAGGTTTTGTCTCATGCATTTTTAGTTGACAAAGAAATTATAAAATAGTGATGCCAATATTGGAGGGGTTGTGGAAAGGCTGGTACACTTTTAACTATTTTTGGAGCTGTAATTCAATTCAACTCTTCTTGAAAACAGTTTGGAACTGTTCACATCCTTTGAGTCAGCTATCTCCCTCCTGGGTCTCTATAACAAGAAAAGTCTAAGGCAAACAAAATTGTCCTACATATGTAAAATTATGCATACTAGCAATCTTATGATAGTAAATAACTAGAAACAATGGAAGAATACTGATTAAAGAATGGTAATTATGGTAATTGCATAAAATGAAATAATATACAATAAAAATAAAAATGAAGAATTTAGTAGATCATGGGAAAAACTGTATGAACTACTTTGAAACTAAGAAAAAAGAACCAGAGAACAAAATACATACTGATTAAAATAATGTAAATAAAAACAATACTAACAAGAAACTGAATTCTATAGTCAATCATATTAGTTCTAGACAATGGAATGTGAAACACCCCTACATCTTTTGTTGTTATATGCAAGAATCTTGCATATAATATTCAATGCAGTTCCTTTGTTATTCTTGTCCAATTATTTTAATGTTACAAGGGAGATTGAAGTGTAAATTGAGTGCAAATTAGGTAATTATTAAAAATTTTAAAAAACTATTCAAATATGTTTCTCAAAATTAACCATTCTGGGAACTACTAAAATACTTAAAATAATAAATGTTTTATTCATACAAAAATAGAAGATGCAATATATGTTATTTTTCCCAAAATAATAAACTTAGCAATAAATGTTGACTTTATTTGTAATTTGAATGGGAGAAAGAATGCAGGAAAGAAGCAAGCAAAGAAGGAAGGGAGAGGAGGAAGAAAGGAAGGAAGAAAGGAAAGAAGGAAAGAAGAAAAGAAATCATTTTCCAAAGAGTCCTCTTGCACACAGAATTCTATGAAATAAAGGCGAACTTCTTTTTGAATTTCTAATGAAGCTTTGTGTATGTTTCTATGTGTATGTACACAAATTTGTTATCAGTATATGAAATCAACTTTAAAGTTTTGAAGTCAGAAATTTTATCTTTTTAATAACCTGGAAAAATGTCACAATGTTATATACTGATTTAGTGTTTAATAACTGTCTTATTTGTTCTTTCATTCATTATTCATTTACCAAGAATTATTGTTTCTTGTTTATCATGATGATTGTTTATGAATAAGAGAAGACATTCTATGGGATAGATACAATGTAGACTTCCAGGATTAATTTATGATTTCCTTTTTTGGGGGGTTGGGGGGAGGTATTGAAAATAAAGTCTAATATAGAAGAGGCAATTGTATATTAGAATACTGCAAGTCTATTATTCCCTTCTTTTGCAGAAATAGGATAATCATTTCCAAATTTATATGATTCTGTATTAAATAATCTTAAATAAATCTTATTAGCCATTAGACTTTTTTGTTTTGCCTCAAGGATTCTATCATTAGTCAACTTTATCCCTAAACAATTAGATAAAACTATAAATCTCCACTTTAATAATATGATCCAGGCATTGTAAGAGTCTTCAGAAACTATCAAGGAGTAACAAGAGATTCTATTGGCTTCAATTTACACTGGTGAAAAGTACAAGTGAGATAAACAATAAATAAAAGAGGTGATTAAATAACTCTCCTTTTCACTCCCTGCAATCATAGTAGGAACTGACTCTAGGAGAACCAGAAAAACATTGACTGTGAAGTCAAGCTCCATATGAGATGGACAATTTGCTTTCCTTCTTCCCTCTCCCTCATTCTCCCTCCTTCCTTCTCGTACCTCAGAAAGTAATCTCATCCTTTCGTCACATATTATTGAAATCCCAGTTCTTAAAAAAACACTCATTTTTGCCCAGACTGAGAGCATGTCATTTGGAAGTGATGTGCAAGGCAAGAGATAACCAGGTAGAACTCAGCGATTCGCCACAGAAAATGGTTCCATGTATGGCTGTAATGCTATCAGAGTCTGTCCCTCAATAGCTCTTTACTGCTCCTGAGCTCAGAATCTGCTGATTCAAGACCTTTCCCTACATGGGGAGGTGTGAGATTGGTGAGAGAAAGGGGAGACTAGCAGAGCAGGAGGAGTTAGGGAGAAATATTAATAGTCTTCACTGAACACATAAGAAGGCAGAGGATTTTTTTTTATTGGTAGAATGAGTTCCTCCCACCTCTTTTCTCTTCTCTCTCTCTCTCTCTCTCTCTCTCTCTCTCTCTCTCTCTCTCTCTCTCTCTCTCTCTCTCATTCTGTCTTCATTTCATGCTGGAGTTATGATGATTGGGAGAAAGGATCTTCTCAGCTAACTGCTTAGTACCAAATAGATGCACTGCAGTTTAAAGTGGTTAGTGGCTAGGGGTTAACTCAATACAGACAGAAGATTTTGATAAAAGCAAATAGGGATGCTTAGGTGGCACAGTCAAGGGAAGCTGAGAAATGAAAGGTTGCAAATCACCAAAAAGCATATTGGAACACACATAGATTTCCTACATGTCTGTGTCAAAGATTATTACTGAATATCACAATGTATCTTATCATAATAGAATAATAGAAACATTTGACAAAAAGCTAGATATATTTCCATTTATTTAATTACTTTAGTTTCATTTCCTGTATTTTCACATAATATAGTGGTAATAAATATGTGCTTTATCCATTGATATTTAAATCATGTTTTTCATTGAAGTATATATAGTTACCTTAATACAGTAATTTTAAGATTCATATCTATCTATTATTATTTGAGAGAAAATATTTATCTTCAATTTAAATAATTGTGCCTTTATTCTTAAATTTTCTTAATATTTAAATATTCTTTAAGTTTTTTAAATCAGTAAGTCAAATGAGATATTTTTGTAAGACAATAGTTTCAATCAAGGAGATAGATCTTTCTTAAGGTTATAATTATCTTTGTGAAATTAAATGTACAAAAAAGTATGATAACAAATCTGTTAGCTTAAAAATGTCAAAGTTTTCAACTGTATCCAGGGCCATCTACAATCATCCTGATCTATATCTGGCCACTGGACCTAGATGGCTCCAGAGGAGAGAATGAGACTGGTGCCCTTCATCATTTACATCCAATTCATTATGCTATCACGGCATCATCTTCATTAGGTCATGGTTCCCTTCAAGACTGAAGGACAAACGATAACAAACAACCACAATTGTTAACCACTATGGAGATTTGCTTTAATCATGTATGTATGTATGCATATATTTATATATATATATATATATATTCTTGTATGTGATGTATGATATATACCAACCTTTCACCAAAATCTCATTTTGATTTCTCATTGTTGGATGGAGATATCATTGGATTCCTACAGGCTTTGTTTGGGAAGCAAAAGCTTTGAGAGGACCTATCAAGCTAAAAAATTTACATATATATACTCTATCATGTGCTGTGCTTTGTTAACTGAGAACCAGGCTAACTAAATTGATAGATGTCATCACTAGATTTGCTGCAAGATGATGAATCTTATAGTCACAGGATCTCCTGAAGACTAATGGCAAAGTCAGAAAGAAGTTATAATCTGCATTGATGGAGGGAGCACTCACAGTAATGGAATCATAGATCCCTGAAGCATTGAAATAAGAATATACCCAAATGTATGCATATACACCTACAAATAGGTATATATTCTAATGTAGTTCAATCCCAATAACCTCCTAAAATCTATTCCTAACAATGAGATTCCTACTTTTCAATGATAGACAGAGATGTCCTATGGATATATTATATATGGAAGTAATACTTTATTACCTTTTTCGTTACTTTTCTTGAAAAATGAACACTGCATGAGTATTGTATTCACCTCCACATATTACACAGATTATTATAACCAACTATAATTGTTTATAATAACATCATAATCAACAATTATAATAATCTAAACATTAACATGATCTAATTTTTTCTATTAGAAATAATAATTTATATATTTTCCATAAGTAATCACTGCTCACTGGACTAGATAATGTTTCCTTGAAATGGTCTCATAATTGTAAAATATACTATTTCAAGAAAATATATTTATATAGTTCAATCATTATAAAGTAGGAAAAGAGATTCATAACCTGGAATCAAGAGATCTGAGTTCAAATTCAATGCTGTCACTTGATACCTGGAAAGTCACTTAAATTCTATGAACCTTTTACAAAATTCTTCTATAATGTTATACTAATACTTGCACTGCTTATCCACAAAACAAAAAATTAGGAAACTGTTTTGCAAACCTTCTTTACTTTAGTAAAGTAGTTGTCATTAAATATTCCTCTTCCCATAACACTTCATTCTTATTTCTTGCCATACAAGCCTGCAGATCACAATACTTACCCCCAATAGGCATTAACTTTCACCAAAATATTTCCATTTCCCTAAGATCTAAGTATTTTTTTCACTTGTCTTGTAATTGATATATGCAGTCCCAGCTCCCCTTTTCCTCTCCTAATTTGAACAGTCCTATCTTAAATTTTGGAACTTTTTCCAACCAACTCTTATTTTTACTCCCCAATGATCTACAAATTAGTTTCCCTTTATATACATTCTCTCTGTGTGTGCATCTTTGTCTCTTTCTCTAAGTCTCTCTTTGCCTTTCACCTTTCTTTCTATATGATTTTGTATATATCTGTCTCTGTCTTGTTCTCTCTCTCTCTCTCTCTCTCTCTCTCTCTCTCTCTCTCTCTCTCTGTCTTCTTTGCATTAGCCCAAATATCTTTATATAATATCCCTTCTATTAAATGCTTTAACATATATGTGCATGTTTAGGTATTTATAAATATGTAAATATAAGTGTGAAAAGTTCAAAAGAAATCTTTAGTTAAAGAAGATAATACCAGACAAACTGGAGTTGAGAAGGCAAGCAGATCATGAATAGTCAAGTAATAAATAATATCAACAACAAAAAGAATGTTGTCTGTCAATTTTATCCAAATATGATATCTAAAACAACACAGTATATGTAAATATTATAGAGAAAATGGAGTGAAATGAAAAGAATAGTAACAGTGGCAGTGGCAATGGCAGTTGTAACAATGGAAACTGGAAAAAGTCCACACAATAATGAAATCCATCCTAAACCTTTCAAGATAGCTGAAGATGTATCATATAAGGCACTCATCCAGGAAATTCATGTATACCTTATAAGTGGCCCAGTTCCCCACTTGTGGAAAGTGTCAAGGATTGTCCTGCTTCAGTTAAAATAATTTGAATTATCATTTCATACTCAACAAACTGGAAAAATAATTTAAAGCAATGAAAACTCAATACTGTTGATGTGTAAAAAATCCAAATGCTCATTCATTGCTGGTGGAATTGCAATCAAGTAAAATATTTTTGGAAGACAATTTGGAAATATGCAATAATAGTTTCCAAAAAATCTAATTCCACTATTGGTGATATTACTGAAAGTACTATAAATACAGATGATATATTCTTTATCCTCAAATATTTTATAGTAATATTATTCATAAGCACAAAAGATTAAAAAAGCAACCTAACTATCCAACAATTTAGAATTGGTTAAGCAAATTAAGTATAATAATGTTTTTTCTTATTTTGTTGCATTGAAATATTATTTTAATTTTCCAGTTATATGTAATGGTAGTTTTTCAACATTCATCCATTTAGAAATTTATGAGTTCTACATTTTTCTACCACTCTCCTTTCCCTCCCCCTTCCTCATCATGGTGAACAATCTGGTAAAAAGTTGTACATGGACTTTCCTGTTTAACATATTTATATATTAGTCATGTTAAGGAAGAAGAATTAGAATTGAGGAAAGGAAAAATCATGAGAGAAAAAGGAAAAACCTAAAAGAAGTTTTAAAAAATGAACAAGGTATGTTTTGTTCTGCATTCAGACTCTAGTTTTTTCCTCTGAATGTGGATGGCATTGTTCATAATAGGTCTCTCAGGGTTATCCTTGATCTCTGAACTGAGAAGTATAATATAAGAAAATATTATAATGCAATTAAGATAGACAGGCATGAGAAGTACAAATACAAATTATATATATATATATATATATATATATATATATATATATATATATATATGTTTTGAAACAATTCAAGGTTTTAAAAAAAGCACAAAACCAGAAGAACAGAGGACTCACTATGAAAGAGAAAAGCAAAAATGAATGACAATTAATGGACAAAGAATTGTAATAGAGACTTCAAGAGATAATGGTAACTATTATGGTATTTTTATACTGAAATTAATTTATTGAAATGAATAGTGTCAAAGTAATAATTAGTCAATAACAATTCCAATGGAAAAATGTATTTTTGCTCAAACTTTACTGGTGCAATTTATTTAGGAGGCCATTCATCTTAGTGAATGGGAATGTGAAACACAAATAGATTTCAAATTAAAAATAAAATTTAAAAAAAGGCTTGGGTTGGGGGGAGGCAAGTAGAGACACCTGATCATTTGTCTACTGATCTATTTGCTCCCTACTACTCCTGTTGAATTTGTGTTCTTGTAATACAGTTCCTACTTCTGTGTCAACCCCTTGGATTTTGGAACTCCTAAGGAAATCTTGTTACTCATTTGATCTGACATTTGATTTATTTTATCTGTTCTTCCATCCTCATTCACCAGGAAGATTTCTCCCAATCTAATACTTTTCTTTTAGTTTTTTTTAACAAGGCAGTAGGGTTAAGTGACTTGCCCAAGTTCACACAGGTAATTATTATGTGTCTGAGACTGGATTTCAACTCAGATCCTCCTGACTCCAGGGCTGGTGCTCTATCCTCTGTGCTACCTAGCTACCCCCCAATCTAATACTTATTCATATCACTACCAACCAACCTTAGACTCTATAGCATGAATTGCATAAATGCATGCAGTGTATATATCTTATATTTGTTTCTTTGGATGAGTCAACATTTTGAAGAAAAGCTAATCTTTAGCAAAGCAGAGAGTCTTGCTTAAACTAGGAAATGCTATTCTAGTTCCATTATAAATAGGATCTTAATTTATAATTCTGCAAATAAAATAATCTCAGGTATTTGGCATAAAGGAAACATACTGAAAAAGGAATGTAGTATTTATATAAAGCTTACTTTGTGCCAGAATTATGCTAAATGCTTTATAGCTAATACTTTATTTGATTCTTCCAACAACTTTTAGAGGGAGGTGTTATCATTATCCCATTTTACCACTAAGGAAATTGAAGCAAACAGAGTTTAGGTAATTTGCTCAGGATCACATAGTCAGATTTTCAGAGGCTAGATCTTAAGGCAGCTCTTCTTAATTCTGGACCTCTCACACTATCCACTGAACCACTTAACTACCTTAGTGTCAGAGTGTCACATATTATGATGTAGTTAAAAGAATACTATAATTT
Source organism: Macrotis lagotis (assembly GCF_037893015.1). NCBI lineage: Eukaryota > Metazoa > Chordata > Mammalia > Peramelemorphia > Peramelidae > Macrotis > Macrotis lagotis. The sequence goes on from NC_133658.1 coordinate 589,116,304, forward strand.
GAATCAGGAAAAAAAAAGTTGCTGAACTGTGTTTCTAATAAATGATCCTGTTATCATTATCATCATCATCAACAGTAGCTGCAGCACCTATTAGTGGCACTTCCATCACCCTCCCATGACTAAAACTAAAGAGAACTATGCAACTATGAAAGATGAAGAACTCACATTAAGTTCATTGGCTTATTTGAGGGAAATTTATGCTACTTAAAAAATTAAGTACAAAATAAGGCAACTTATTATAAGGGAAGGACACACTGGCAGTGAATGAATTTTCTATACAACTGAAACCTATCTATCCTTTGTAGAAAAGTTTCTGAGATCTATTACATACATACTTACTTCATTAAATAGAGGTTAATAAGCATATTTTGAGGCAGAGTGAATTTCCAGAAGCAGTGATATTTTATAGGCTTTGATCAAGTGAGATTCAAGGCATGGGCATAAAAGACAGTTAGGTAGATAGAGAGACTTGTCTAGAGTTAGGAAGGTGAATTCAAATTCAACCTCAGACACTAATTGTTGGATGCTGGGAAAGTTATCTATGTTTCCTTCAGTTTCCTCAATTGTAAAATGAAGATAATAGTAGTACTATCTCACAGGAGTATTGTGAAGATCAATAATGCAATTCCTGTCACATAGTAAGAGCTGTATAAATGTTAGCTATTATTATTAAGGAAATACAAGTATGTTCTACTTACATTATCAAATAAGCCCTGAAAATCTTAAGGAAAATTAAAAAGATTCATGACTTCTTTAAGCACAATTTAAGATTTAGTAATCTACTAAACAATATTAGTGAGTTTTTGTGATGTCTTTGCAGATTTTGTTATGATACATAGATAAAAAACATTACCAAGAAGTGGCATCAGTTGGCAGTTCATTATATGTAAGTATGCCTTTAGTTCATTGGCAGTAATAATTAACCATATGAGACAAGATATACCAGTGGGTTTCAAGCTAGCCAGTGCTAAAACAAACAACATAGTATGAAGAGTGATCAGAACTTGTAGAACAATCCCAAGACCACGGATAGTTCCACATATAAGCTTATTTCACTTCTGTTTTCTCTAGAGCAATCAATCTATAAAGGACAGAATAAAACTAATAAGCAGGTAGATAAAACCAAAGATAAAGGAACAGATGGCAAGAAAGTACTTAGTTGCACTCAATTAATTCAATCAGCCAGACCTAGATCAACTATATTCCAGAGTGCTTTAAAAACCCTGATAATTTTTATCTTCTATCATCCACTTACTTTTTTAAAATAAAGTTTTATGGATATCTTTTATTTTTCCATTACCAAAAATCACACCCAATTCTTCCCAGAAAGCCAAACTCTATAATAAATGGTGTTTTGAAAAAGGAAAAAAGAAAAAAAGAAAAAGTAGAGGGAAAAAAAGAGAAAACTGATTAATATCTAGGAAAAAAAGCTGAAAATGTATTCAGGGAACCACACTTAAGCTTGTTCTTTGTAATTTTATAGCATTCTCCATTGATTTTTTTTTGTGATTGATCATTGCTGAGATCCTTGTGTACATTGTTTTATTAGTTCTGCTTACTTCACTCTGCATCATCCATTCATAATGGTCACTCTTCATTTCTCAGATTAAACATATTAATTATATATTAAAATATAGCAATGTTCCATTAAATTTACTTGCCACAACTTGTGTAGCCATTCCTCAATCAATGAGTATGTACTTTGTTTTCAATTCTTTTCTATCACAAAAAGTGCTGCTATAGAAATTTTGTTGTATAGGAACTTTCACCCGTTTTCATGTTCCTTCCATTTAAACAGTTGTGTCCTATTCCTTCTTGCCTCAGAGTTAGAATTATTTTTATTGCATTTGTTCTCAGGATTAGTAGCCAACATTCTTCTGTTATATCCATCCTCAATTACCTGGATTTATTTTATTATATATATATGTATATATACATATACATATGATACATATATATTATATGTATATCTTAAAAATATAAGGTAAGTATGACTAATATGGAAATATGTTTAACATGATTGTGCATGATAACATATATTAGATTGCTTGCTATCTTAAGTGGGGGAAAGAGCTAGGGAAAATTTTTTTACAAAATAGATATTGAAAACTTTACATGTAATTGGAAAAAATAAAATAATATAAATATTAAAAAAATAAGGTGAGATTATCTGTTTTATGGCAGATTAGAATATCTCTTAACATTTTAAATGACCAAAATTGGTTTTGACTACAAATCATCTATATCCTATGTGTACTTTATTGAAAAAATCCTAATTTATTTTGTCTTTCTTTTGTTTTCCTCAAATAATAAACTTCTTGTGACTAAAAACTTGACAAAGTCAATTGAGCTCTTACTTTTGAGTTTAACCAAGAGGAAATTAGAGTCCATTATCTCTAAAGTTCTTTTCAGCTCTGATATTCTATGATTCTATGATTTTCCTACCAAGCAAAGCTCCTCTGCTTGCTATAGAATTGAAAAGTGGTTTCAGCTGATAGACAAATATGTCAGGGAAGTAGAGAAGGCCTGTTATGAATTCAATGGGGTGAGAAGAGGTCTTTATGGCTTTGAGGGCAAGCCTAAACAATAGAATATTTTTTGATATTATGTTCTGAAACTGTAATCCACCTCCTCCCCATAATACTACCCCAAAGCATTGTAACTTACTCCAAACCTTATAAAATAGATCTCTTAAATCAGCTGTTTCCATTAATGGATTGGACAGACACATATGTTATAAAAGAAAGGCTTCCTTAGGCAGAAATTTTTCAATGACAATCCCAGGTTGAGGCTTCAGGTAAACTCTATCCATGAATATTGAACTATGTTTCCCATTATAGAATCAGAGGAGGAAAAACACCTTCCTTGTTCCAAATTTTGTTTTATATGATCATGATATCCTGAATAAAGAACTGCCCTCAAAGCCATAAAGACCACTCAAACATAGTCTTATGTCCCTAAAAAATCATTTCATCTTTTATACTTTAAGAAACTCTTTAAGACAGTTTCTATTTTTTTTGTGTGCCATGGGACTCCTTTGATAGTTTTGTGACTTTTCTTAGAAGAATATTTTTAAATAAAATGCATAAAATTACAGAGCAAAACATTTACATTGTACACAGTGGCTGACACATATTGTAGGTCCTTAATTACTACTTGTTGAATGATGATAAAAGACATAATTTGTTCTAAATCATTATGCAATTTTCAAAAACAATAAAATAACATACTGTCCCATTTATTAAAGAACATTTAAAACATGGCATGAGCCCCTGTAGCAAGAAAGGTTTCTTAACAGTATCCTGCCACAAAATTTCTGTACTTTACTCTTCAGGAGAAGACTTGGACCAACCTTGGACACATGAAATGTTTATAAAATCAAGTTCTCTCATATACAGTCTAGGAATTGACAATTAGAAGTAGCAGGAGAATCAGGCTACAAAATGAAAGCCAAACAGAGATGGTGAAGGCAGGGAGCTCATGTCTACAAACCACAGAAAGTTCAATAGTCAAAGAAGAATGAGTCTCATCTCATACTCTGACAACTGATATTTACAATGATGACCTTTGCTCATCGTGAAAAGGTTAAATTAAATCCATTAAACTTTGTTCAAAGAAGGACATTCATAATATATTATAGATAGGTTTCCATTAAATTAATTGTTTTAATAATAATAATGTTTATGATTGCTGAAATTTCAAAAACAATGTAATTTCGGTTAAAATTTTTGTCTTTATAAGACATTTATTTGTACCATTCAGTCTAGTCCAAACTTCTAATAAGACTGAATTGTGTGTGTGGGGGAATCCTTAGTGGATTGTAGATTTAGAACTAGAAATGAAAACCCAGAAAGCTTAAATGCCTTGTCTAAGGTCATATAGATAATAAATTGCAAAGTATAGTATTAGGACTTGATTCCAAGTCCCTTGACTTCTGTCAGGGGCTAAAATATGAATTTATTTATTCATTCACTCAACAAGCACCTCTTCTCTGTCAGAAACTGTACTAGGCACCAGGAATCCTTTGTGCTTTCGAACTCCCTTAATTTGGGGGCAGCAATGGATAGGTGTGATGTGAATAATAACATATTAATCAATAAGATCATTCATGGAATTGAAAGGCAAGATTCAGAATTGAGACCAAAGTAAGGAATTACAAGATGTGAATGGAAATTACCCAGAGTCATGGTTCAGGATTTGGACTACAAGAGTTTGGTATTGGTAAATAGTATGGAATAAAGCCAGATGAAGAGTTATCTGAATCTAGTAAGTTCAAGTAGGAATCGCAAACTACTGTGCTTGTTTTTGTCAGACTTTCTACAGTCAGTCCCACCTTATAGTCTCTTCAAATGTTATTCAGCTTGAAATTTCCTGTTTCCATCATCCTCATCATTCTTGAAGTCAAAATCTGATCATTTATAGCATCTCAAATCGTCCAACACTGTCAAAGAGATGAATCACTGGTTCAGTAATTGAAAACTGAAAGGGTCTTAAGAAATCAAGTCCAACTAATAAATGAGGGAGGTTAAGTGACTTTCCCAAGATCACACAAAGTAGGTTACAAAAAAAAGCATTTGAGGGGCAGCTAGGTGGCAGAGGATAAAGCACCGGTCCTGGAGTCAGGAGTACCTGGGTTCAGATCCAGTCTCAGACACTTAATAATTACCTAGCTGTATGGCCTTGGGTAAGCCACTTAACCCCATTTGCCTTGCAAAAACCTAAAAAAAAAACATTTGAACCTCTGATTTCAGAACCAATGTTATTCTAATGCTGATAAAACTGTCAAACCAGAGAACATCATATACAATTCTTAAGACAGGTTTGATTATATCTTAAACTTCAAAACAAGAAGTAACTATGGATGAGCCCTCACATCTTCACAAGAAATAGTCTTTAAGGTTTCATCTCTTTCACTTTTCTAACCCCTTTCAATATATCTGAATTACTTTTAAATGCTTATACTATTAAAAAAAAAAAGAAAAACAATTTTGCAGCTCAAGAAAGAATAGCATTCTAAGGTTGTAAAAGTTTGAGAATAATGATTGAAAAGAGATGAATTTCCAAGTTCTACCTTTACAGTCATATAAGAAATTCCAAAAGGAGGAAGTGCTCTTTAAAATTTTCTGTTTAGTTAGTTTTTTGCTTTTGACACTACTGTTCAATATTCACATGCAGAATTCACTTGGGATAGCCTTTCCTGCAGTTTCAACATGGGACAGTCATTGGAAAATTTCTGCCTGAGGGAGTCCTTTTCCTGTCTGACACAAGTGCACACTCTATTAATGAATACTTTTCATAATAAGAATCAAGGGAAATCCTGGCTTGGAGTTTCCTTGAGAAAAAGAATGGATTCTATTTTCCTTATACTAAATCAGGTTTTTCTTACTTCCAGAATTTTTTTTCTGTGAAAATTCAAACTTGCAACAGTAGTAAATCAAGATGTTTTTTATTCCTATTATAAAATTATTTTCCCAAATTCTTGTTAACAGTAAGCTCTATTTGTTTACTATAATAATTCACTTACAAAAATCAATTTACTTAAAATTTTTAATTTACATATGTCATACATCTACAGATGTGCAGACTACTCATAAGCCAATGAAATGGGCTCAGATCATGACTAAGTGCTTTGATGAGAAAGGAGTGACCAATTATAATGACTTATTCATGACCTTGCCACCTGTCCTGAAGATAGACATTTCTAAGTGAACTATTTCCATCTATTAAAATGCAGAAACCATTTCACTTTGGTTTATATATAATGTATCCATAGAGCATGTTACTTTTTCATGTAACATACAGCTGAAAACTTACATAAGTTTTTTTTTTTCCTCCTCCAAAAGAATGGGAACTCTTTGAGAATAGGATAGTCTTACTCTTCTGTTTGTATCTCCAGATCTTAGAACAGGGCTTTGCACATTGTAACACTTTAACAAATGTTTTATTGATTCATTAATTAATTCAATCTATATCCTAACCTTGAATTTCAAAAAAGACACTCTCTGAGGTGAGTGATGTCAACAATAACTTCAGATGGGTGGGAAGGTAATCAATCCATCTAGTAAAGAGTTATTTGGTTATCACCCTTACTTCATTTCAAGGAAAGGTCCCAGTCCTTTATCTCAAAGAAAAAAATAGAGAAAGGATTTTAGGCTGGAGAAAGTATATGTTATATTTCTAGACAAACCAAAAAGATTTCTTAAATGTGTCTCCATAGTGTGACAATAGACTTGTAAGGGATCTTATACATAGTATAGAATCTCCAATTAAAGTTAACACACCATATACATCATATATTGATAAAGCTAAGAAAAATGACTATTTTTTTGCCTTTCTTTATAGCCCAAGTTTTTAATACAGTGTTCTGAGGAATTACTTCTAAATCATGAGATCCTTGATATATATATATATATATATATATATATATGTCTTCAGGCCCTGTCAACTCTTAATATTTGTTGACTCACTAAATGACTATACTTGGACTATTTGTTGAGATGGATAACAACAAGAATGAGAAACCTCCTTTTCCACCCCTTAATGGTCTTGAGTGTGACTTAAAAAGGAGAATAAGTCATTTATCAATTTATCAATCAGTCCAGAGGACTGATGATGAAGGTACCCTAATTCTGATAGTGTGATGATGAACATAAGCTGAAAAATGCCATATGAAATTTTAGACATATCAAATGTATTGATTTGATTTGCTTGGCTATCCTAGTTCATTGCAAGAATTAAAAAAAAATTTCCATTGGAGAAGAATGGAATTAATAAGGAAATTGCCAGGAAAAAAAGAAGAAAGAAAGGGAAATCATTGAAATTTTTTTTGTTTTCAGAAGAGAAAAAAAAATAAAATTCAAAATGAAGCACAGATTGGCAGAGAGTTTTGAATGTAGCATATATTGATTACACATGTAGAGAAGTTCTACATATTACGGATTTGTGATTTCATATGCAATCCTCTTTTTCTGTTCTCCTTTCTTATTTGTTATTAAGTTCAGAATAAAAAAGTTTTAAAGAAACAGTCAGTCAATGTATAGGTAATGCAGCACTATCCTCTTTCTACAAAAACAAATATAATCTATTCATATTCTGCATAGTATGAGGTTTATGATTCTTCCCCAAATGTTGCTGTTTATGTTCTTTGAAACATTTCAAGAATTTTTGCTATTTACAGAGGAGTAAAATTGATTCTGTTAGTAATAATAAAGGAACTAATGACTAGGATTTTTTTCCTTAGCAAGATGAAATTATAGGTTAAGCATGGTCTCCCCATGACTAATAAAAAGAAACAATGCAGAGACATAATTCCATCAAAATTGTTGGACACTGTAGGAGGATTTTCATTGGAGTCCAAAATTAGGAGGGATTACTTCTAAATCATGAGATCCTTGAGATTCTCCCATGACAAATGGTATCATCTTGATGATATCCAGCCTGAAAATATTTCAGAGACCCCCATGTGAAACTTATTAAGGCTTAAAAGGATTTGGCCTAGCTATTCACATAGAAATAATCAAGTGGAAGATGAATAATTATTGTCAAGACTGTATTATACCTTTGAATGGATGACCTAAGGAGTAATACGTTTATCGTTCTATTCATCTGATCATTTTGGTCATCTAGTCATTCAGTCATTTAGATAGAGAACATACTAAGCCAGAAATTAATAGGAGGAAAAGAGGGTAGACTGTCAATGGGAAATTAAATATATTTTATCACTCATAAATTTTCTCCCTTTTTTCCTTCCCTTGTTCTTTTGCTATTTTGTGAGTTGCTTCTCATGACTTTCCATGATCTTTTTCTAAAATTTTATAAATAATTTAGTATCCCCATGGTAGGTTTGTCTTTGAATGCTATCTCATTCTGCCTGTCAAAGTGATCAGGTATTTGTAGGCAGAATGTGTTTCTGGTCTCCTTTTTGGGATTGCAGCTTTATATTGGTGAAACTTTTTTTAAAAATTGCAATAATTGGGGTGGCTAGGTTGTGCAGTGGATAGAGCACCGGCCTTGGAGTCAGGAGTACCTGGGTTCAAATCCGACCTCAGACACTTAATAATTACCTAGCCGTGTGGCCTTGGGCAAGCCACTTAACCCCATTGCCTTGAAAAATCTAAAAAAAAATTGTAATAATCAAGATCAGTGTCTTATATTTCCTGATCTCCCATTTTTTTACTTAGCTTAGTTTAATTTTTTTTTTAGGTTTTTGCAAGGCAAATGGGGTTAAGTGGCTTGCCCAAGGCCACACGGCTAGGTAATTATTAAGTGTCTGAGGTTGGATTTGAACCCAGGTACTCCTGACTCCAAGGCGGGTGTTCTATCCACTGCGCCACCTAGCCGCCCTAGCTTAGTTTAATTTTATGAAATTTTTATCAATTTCTTTTTTGTCATATTTGGTCAAGCAATGGTGATTTTGATCTTTATTTAATCAGTCATCAAGCTATAATTCCCAAATCTATACTTATGTATTTCCTAAGATATCATTGATTTTTATTATTTTTATACTAGATTTTGCTTACATTACTATGTGTAAAATCTTTTGACTGTTCCAAGAAGAAAGATTTCATGTTATTATAAGCATTAGGCTTCTGAGTAATCTGCAAACCTCTATCATTTCTCAAAACTCATATTTCATAATATTTTTGTCCTTTCTTGGGTTTGCATTTATATTTAACAAGTATCAAGATACACATTAACTGAGTATATATGATCTTGTTCTTTATAGAATTTCTCTACTTCTTTAGATTTTGTGACATATATTGGTAAATTAGATACAATAGTTTTAATGAAAGTCATATTGCTAATATTTATTAGTACTATTTATTGTAAGGTGATATCAATTAGCATCTCATGAAATAATAGATTTTTGTGGCTTTGGTCATACAATGAAACCAATTCCACCAATTATTTATTTTCTTTAAGCAAAACATATTAGCTATTCTTCCAAATAGCTGCAACATCTTTATTATCTTCTAGTTTTGTTTATAGCAATAAGGTCAATACTGATATAGCTTAGCACCTCTAGCAGTGTATCAATTTGTTAGTTTTTAGTCAAACCCTCACATTTGAAGTACAAACAATTATAGGTTAGTCAAAAATAATTTGCTCTTAGAATACTGTGTTTCTTTTAATCACGCCACACTCATTATGCTGCAAGTTGAAGAAGACTGCATAGGAATGAGGGTCTTTTGTATTTTTTTAAATTATGGATTGACATATCCAAATAATTTATCACCTAGTAGCCAATCCACTTTTATAAACTTTTCCCATAACAAACTTTGTGCTTCTCTTGTAATATTTACATTGATTCTCTGGCAACAGACTCAGCCTATTGCCAGGACCAAACTTGAAGGCATGGCAGAACCTGCAAGAGTTTGTGCTGAGCTAGAAGAGTCTTTAAGGACCTAGGTTTATGTCAACATGCTGATTTATCATTGAAATAATATTTTGTAAAGAATATTATTACTAACAGAATGCTAGTATTCTAGTGGATAGAGAACTGGCTTCAAAGATACTTAAATGGTTGAATGGATAGAGTGCTGGCCCTGGAGTTAGGAAAATCTGAATTAAAATCTGGCACCTTAGAAGATGATGACCTTGGGCAAGTCATTTATTCTCTTACCTACCATGTTCTCCTTTAATAATTGCAAAGTTAGAAAAATAAAATTAGGATAACACCTCCCAGGATTGTTATGAGGATCAAATGAAATAATATTTATAATCACTTAGCTCAGTTCCTTGCACCAGTAGGTAATTTAATAAATGCTTACTCAAATCTCTCTATTCTTCAAAGACAGGAAGATAGAAGTTCAAGTCTTACCTCTGATAAATGCTGGGTTTTTTTTTTTGGCTGGACAAATCCCTTAAACTGTCAGTGCTCCCAAGGCTATAACTCACAAAAAGGATGTTCATCTATATCTTAGGGAAAGTCCTTCATCAGGTATTTTTTATACTAAGGAAATTGCAAACTTGCTAAAAAATGTCATAAGTGTCACATTTGCATAGTACTTTAATGTCTGCAGGATGCTTTGGGGAATTTTTATAGAAGAAGGAGAATTTGGGAGGATTTTTTAAAGGATGAGTAGAATTTCCTTAGGTAGAAATGTAGCAAAAGTCTTGAGGAGAAGCCAAAGACACAGAGCCTGGAAGGGCAAAATTTCTTAAGGAGCTCCTAATAGTCCAACTTGACTTGAGCAAAAGATCTATGTCAAGAAGTAGAATAGTCCAGGAAGGCAAATTTCCAGGTACAGAGTGGTTGTATACCTGGAGTAAAGAGAAGGCAAGACTAAGGACACCAATGTCATAAAAGAATTCTGTCTCTGGGAAGAGAACCTTAGGGAATAAACTTTTTTTTATTGATACTTTATTTCTCCCTAGTTTTCCCTATTTATGTCTTTGTAACACATCTTTCCCTTATTTCTCACTCCAACCTAATACTCCTCTAACCTCTATTTCATGACTCTTACCTAGGTTGCTGGTATCACTGGTATAAGTTAGCTTTATGTTCTAATGACAATACATCATTCTGTCTTTGGTCCAAAGTCAGATGTCCTGTGATTCAGCCATGTGGTCTCTCAAGTACATTAAGTTGCATCCTTTGGAGGTAGTTCCATTTTCATAGAGATCCGATACTAAGAATTCATTCAATAAGTAGAAGTCAGATGAAGAAGAGACATGAACACCAAAATAAAAGAATAGAATTTGAATATAATTTCACAATTATCATTTGTGAAATAGATAAGTAAATGATTTTCTGAGCAAAATTAGAAGGACCCAGAGAAGTCTTTTGAGTAAGGATGCCTGTGACTTAAAAGGTCCTTTAGAAAGCTTAGTTTTTAGAAAGCTTAGGGAAAAAGATGATGAATTGGAAAAGGGAAAAATCCAAGGCAGGTCAATCACTTAGCAGTAACCTAAGCATAAGGTAATAAAGACCTGTATTATTGTAATAGCAGTAAGTACAGAAAAATAGGAAGAATTTCAAGAGATATTTCACATGTAGAATTAATGAAAATTGACCTTTGATAGGATATGGAAGTTGAGAGAGAATAAGGAAATAGGATGGTATGACTAGAAAAAACATCAGATTTGAAATGAGAGGACTTGGGTGCAAATATTACCTCTATCACATATTCCTATGTGATTTTGGGTCACACTTCTCTTGGCTTCACTTTCTTTATCTATTAAAAATAAATGGATGTGGGTGGACTAGTGGTCTTCTAGGGTTCCTCCCCACTCTGGATCTGTAACCCTATTAGTCAAAGATAACATCAAGGATGCAAGTCAGGGTAACTAGTAGAATGCTGGCTGTGATACCATTAAAATAATGTGGAAGATGAAATTAATTAAGGAGAGTTAATGAGCTGAAATTTATATTTGTTGAGTTTGAGATGTCACTCAAAGCCCACTCACTTGGGCTTCCATATTTGAATGTGCAGCAATAAAATATATGTGAAGTTTCAGAGGACTGGTATTAAGCATGTTTTCCTCCCCTTGGAACATGGTAGGTGGTGATATGGTGGCCCACAGAGGCAGATTAAACCATACGTTGCTAGATTTTGCTAATATCTTGGTTTGTTTTGCTTAACTATTGTCTTCTGAAACAAATGAGGATTATTTTGAGAAGCCATAGGCCTCAACAGGCTGCCAAAGAAAAGTAAAAAGGATCAAGAACTCCTACTCTAAGACTATGAGCTGCAGAGCACATGGTCATCTTCATTGATAGAGGGAATTTTCTCATAAGATGTTTCTAATACAATAAAATGACAGCTCCAGTGCAACACTAAAAATAAAAAAGTGTTAGGTGGGCAACAGTTGGAGATGCTATGTAGAAATAAAAGACAAGTAAGAATGAGAAAGGACACTGCCTGGCAGTCAGAAATAGCATTGATAATTTTCATGAAGGTAAGTTTGGAATAGTCATGATAACTAGATTTTGAGTGCAAGGGTTTAAGGATGGATAGGTAGAGAAGTCAATAATAGACTACCTTTGACAAATTGTATAGTGAAATAATAAAATGGGATCTCAGTGACTGAGGAAAGCCATTTTTGATGAGGGGGGAAGATTGAGGGGTTTTCTGGTATTTTTTTAGTGAACAAAAATCTATCTGAATATGGTTTCAATAAGCAACATTTATGTAGCATTTTTAGTTTGAGAAATGGGCTTTCTTACATTTTGCCATTTGAACCCTTCCTAATCCTGTAAGACAGAAACTACTTCACAGAATTTTACATCAGCATTTTACAGATGAGGAAACCAAGCAGAGGTTTCTCTGGCTGGAGAATTTGCTGGAGTCAATTCTTGAGAGCTGATTGTTGAATTTCAAGTGTGAACATTCACTTCATAAATCAGATTCTACAAAATAGAACTTTATTATTTTTTTGATTTTCTAGATTTAAGAAAATTTTGGAGAAAATATTAAACTCAAAAAAGCTTAAGAACTTTTTCAGTGAGGAAGTTATTAAACATTTAGGTTTTGTAAGCTCAAGATTATTAAGCATTAGAGATGGCAGATGCATAAGGTCTTCCTGACTTTACATTCAAAATTCTATTTGTAACTACTCCATGCTGCCTCTCTTCTTTGTAGGCAAATGTGAAAAATAAATAGAGTGAAAAAAATTTGATGGAATAAGATTTTGGAAGAGATGAGAATGAGAGGAATCAAGAGCAATTGAAAAGAGAGGCAACATTTTGGAAACGATAAAAAGGATAACAAACTTTTTTAAAAAAGTAGAAATTAGAAACTAGGAAATGAAGAGCAATTCAATATTCTACACTTGGAAACACATTTGAACTTAAAATCCAAATGCCAAATACACATCATATCTAAAACAGTACAGGCAACTAGATATGACCTAAAATGACCTTAATTGACTAGGTGCCCTGAGAAAGGAAATTTCCTTTTGAGTTGGAATAGATATATAAAAAAGAAGAAAATCTTCCTAGGCAATCAAGTATATACAGGGGCACTTAAAAGCAGCAGGCTGAAAGAGACTGGTCAATGAGATCAAGAATTCAAAAATCTCAAAGTAAGTCTACTCTGCTAAAGAGGGCAAGATAGAACACAATACCTGAAAAATACTTTGTGCTCAAAACAACTGACCTTAAATTAAAAAGTACATGTGAGATAAAGATAAAAGATTTTGGTCCCTAAGAAAGAGCCTCCAACTCTTGAGTGGCTCACATGAGTTAAGTGAATCACCAGCAAAAAGTCAGTCTTTCCTGATGCCTATGATAAAATTCACAAGAAGCAGCAGGTGAGCTGGAGGTGAGAAAAGAAAATATTCACATGGAAAATTGCAAGTTTGGTTATCTCTTCTTTCCCCTCCTTGCACTATCTGTTACTTAGGAGGAGATAACTACTCTTCAGTGTACTAAGTGAAATCTAAGTAGGAAGATTGTCTATAAGCAGATTATCATATCACTTTGTTAAGTTATTGATATAAAAACAATATTAACTATCAGTGTTATTAGTTGCTTTAAAAAAATGAAAAAACTTAAGTTGCATTAGCAGAAGTATGATGACCAGATCATAAGAAGCAATAGTTCTGCTATCGTTTGCTATATTTATTATGTTCAGTCTTGGGAACCACAGAGAACACTGGCAAATTGTCTAGAGTTGAATGAACAAGACAATGAGTGGGACAAAACCCATGTCATTTAAAGACTGGTTGAAAGAACTAGCAAGAGTTTAGAATGAATTAGAAAATAATTGATGGAAACAGAATGGCTTTTTTCAAATTAATATATGGATAACTATGTGGAAGAGAGATTGGACTTATTTTGGTAATTTTCGAAAGGTCCTCAACTATAAGAAGTATCAGTTTTTTCATGTATAGGACAGTTGGTCTATGACCTGAGAAGGTTTTTTCAGTTCTAAAAGTCTGTGATTCTAGTGACAAGAAGGCAGAGTTCAACACAATAACAAACTCTCTAATATCTAAATATATAGTTATTCTAAAATGGAGTGAATTAGCTTATGAATTTCTGAGTAAATGCTTATGTGAAATTGAGGCTAACCATAGGAGAGAAGGAAGGGGAAGTATCTAGGATTTGGAGCAAGTCAATTCCCTTACAGATGTATTGATTCTCTATATTCCACTCACTGTGGAATTCAGACTTATAGCAGTCAGTAGACAATGTGATTTAGCCTTGGTAAGCTGGTAGAATATTCCTGAGAAAGGAGTAAGGCAAATCTTGGGAGAAAAGTTGAGAAAGAAAAAATTCACTAAGATAAGTGACAAAAACAAACAGAAAAGATTTTTAAATTTTTATGGTTTATGTGAGATAGAAATATGATGTTATATCATAGATTCAAAAGTAAAGAACCAGAGGGGATGTTAAGAAACATTTAACTCATCCATCTCATTTTACAGGTGAGGAAACTGAAACTAATTGAAGTTAAATGACTTGTCCACAATCATATTGAATGTAAACAACAGAATAAATTCAGACTTCTGCATCACTTGAATGATGGAAGATTAGAAATTTTCTTAGAATCCTACAATCTCTCAAGTCTCTCCAAAATAGAAATTATGTGTCAAATCTAAAACAGCTTCAACTGATTTTTTGCTCTAGGATACCTAGGAGTCAAAAGAAGACAAAAACAAACAAACCCCAAATGTATAATTTAATTCTTACTGACCCAGAGCTCACTCAGCACTTTTCTCCGACATCCAATTCTACTGTCCTTGAAACTGTAATAGTAGACCCAAGGACAAAGGCTTATAACAAAACTCACCCACACACCCTGGTCCCCCCTCCCCCTTTCTAGTGCTATAGAGACTCCAACTTGCCCTGGCTGTCTGTGCAGCACTCCACCAAATCTAAAGGAAAGCATCTAGCATCCAGCATCCAGATGGGATCAGTTCTGACTACTCAAAAGTCAGGTGTGGCAGATACCTAGGCTGGTAAGCCATGAATTAAATACTCAGTATTGGGGGAGGATGAGACTTTGAAATTCAGACCCCAAGGAAACCAAATTCAGAGGAAAGAGAGTCAAAAGTGAATGGTAAATAAAATAAAGGGGGAAAAGATTTAAATTACCAAGATTTCAAAAAAAAGAAAACTCAAAGATTTTGAACATAAACAGATAAATCAACATGAAAAACAATGACAACAGAAAGAAATATGGTCTCCAGATCCAGTAAGTAAGTTCAGGCACTTATGAATAAATATTACAAAATAAAGTAAAATTATGCAACATTTGATGAGACAGAGAATCCTGTACAATTTGAGGAAAACATGGAACCATGACAAGTTGTTCTTGAGTGGTTCAAAAAGGGGAAAAAATGAGGAAAGAAGAATTTTTGGCTTGCTCAGCAAAAAATATTAAGCAGGATAGAAAAACTGGAATCTGCAATGGAAGGCTTTGCCAAAGAAATAACAGAGAAAATCATGGTTTAAGAATGTAAATACAACATAAGTAAAGGACCATATAGAAGAGGAAACCAAAAAGAAATAACAATAAAATAAAATATGTTTACTGTGCAAGCAAAGCATTCTTATCTCAGAGACAAAACAGTTTTGTTACTATTGTGTTAAATTCTTCATTCCAACATGCCCACTTCTCCTCTCACACTATCACCACTCTGATACAGGCCATCAACATCTTAAGTCTAAATTATTGAAATAGTATTCTAGGGCATCTGATTGCCACACGGTAATCCAGTCTCCCCTTAAGGGATTTTCCTAAAACTCAGAGCTGATCATATCACCCCCCCCCCCACACACACACACACACTCAGTAATCTATAGGGCCTCATTACTGCCTCTAGAAGCAAATCCAAAATGATCTGTAGAACATCCAAAAATCCTTCATAACAGCCCTCTCCTACCTTTTCAATCTTCTTTTACCTACCACAGATTCTTTTTGATCCATTGAGACTGGTCTCTAAGCTGTTCCAGGAATAAGACACTCCATCTCTTAGCTCTAGGTATTTTCTGAGGCCATCTCTCTTCCTGGAATTCTCTCCCATTTCCTTTTTGTTTCAGCTAAAATTTCAAATTCCAGAAGTCTTCCCCAAACACTAATACTTCCAATTTCTTCCCTCTATTTGCTTGTTTTGTATATATTTGCTTGCATGTTGTTTCTTCCAATACACTATAAATTCCTTAAGGTCAGGGACAGTCTTTCGCCTCTTTTTGTATTCCTAGAACTTGGCACAATCACTGGCCCATTGTAGCTGTTTATTGATTTACTGAAATTTAATACTGCATAGTAAACATAATACAAGCCTACAGTTTCATATACAATCCTATTTTCTATTTATGTATTAAAATATTCATGTCTGCTATGGTCATACTAGAAAAATTTGAAGCAACAACAACAATGGAATGAAACTAAGCAGTATGTAATGGATGTGGTGGTAGAGGGAGGGATAAATGACTAAATTCACCTTCCTTCTTTTGCTTGAAGGACCTAGGGTATAGGACAGTATGAGCAGTTTTATGTGGATATTATAGTAAGTAGTTTCACATAGCTAATTGTTTTTGTTCCAAAAGATAAAGAAGCAAGGTAGATTTCAAAAATCACTGTAATATAAAAACAAAAGATCAAAAAAACTTAAAGAAGTTTTAAAAAAGTGATTCCCTAAGTCATACTGTAAATCCATTTTATTAGTTTTTTTTGCCTGTTTCTTCCTTCTTATCAAAAAATAAAAGTCAACTTTTGCCCTTTTACCTAACTAAAAGTATACCTCTTTTCTATCAGATTTATTTTCTAATATATTATCTCTATTGAGTCCTCCATTGTAACAAAGAAAAATGTGCCTGAATCCAATGGTATATTCATGATTCCACAAGTGTATTTTTCAACTTCTCTACTAAGAGAAAATAGATATATTGCCTTCCCTTTTCTCTGTGACCAATAGTGATTGCTGAAATTGATATAAATTAGGCAGAATTTTAGTTGTTTTCATTTATATTATTGTAGTCATTGTTTATATTCTTTTTTTTTTTTAGGTTTTTGCAAGGCAAACGGGGTAAAGTGGCTTACCCAAGGCCACACAGCTAGGTAATTATTAAGTGTCTGAGACCGCATTTGAACCCAGGTACTCCTGACTCCAAAGCAGATGCTTTATCCACTAAGCCACCTAGCCGCTCATTGTTTATATTCTTTTAGTTCTACTCTTTTCCTCTGTATTAGTTCACAAGTATTTTCTTGTTATGAAGATTTCTTAATATTCATCATTATAATGACATCAATATTCCTTTATATTCATATATCACAATCTCTTTAGGCATTATTTATTGAACACCACTTTGTTTCTAGTCAAGAAATAGTGCTTTAAGTTATTTATAGAAGCTGTCTTTGAGATCTGCATTCTATGGTCTACCAACATGTTGTTTTCTTCATGCCTCACATGAATCATACCATCTTTTATCCCTTTGCATTTGCAATAGCTGTTCTCCATTCTTAGAATATGCTTTCTCTTCACTTCTACCTTAAAAAAATCTCTGGAGATTCAATTCAAGCTTAAACACAACCATTCTTGATCTTTCTCCTATTGCTAGTGCCCTCTCTTCCTAACTACCTGGTATTTATTTTATACTTATTCTAAATCTAGCCTGTACCTGGTACATGTACACACATACACACACACACACACACACACACACACACACACACACACACACACACACTTTAACTCACTACTTTCAGTCACTTATGTATATAAGAATTCAGAATTTGTACTGTAAACCCTATTGTCCTTGGTCCTTGGGGACACAAACTGTACCACACAAAATGCATTCTGTGACAGTAGCTCCCATTCTAGATTGCACAACTGTTTTGCTGGGTAAAGCTGTTCCTCTTCAGTTCTCAATTAGAAAAAAATAAGTGAAAGCTTCTTAGTACCCTTACATATTGCAGAGTGCCTCTAGAAGCAAATCCAAAATGATCTGTAGAACACCCCAAAATCCTTCATAATAGCCCTCTCCTACCCTTTTGATCTTCTTCTAATTAATTAATAATTAATTAAATAATGATAAATTAATTTAATTATTAATAAATATTTATTGGTTGACCAATTGACTAGATGAGAGGATATGAACAGCTTAGTGATTTGTATATTTCTAAATTATTACCTAAATGATGTTTGTATTTATTGATAAACTAGCTCAGGAAGTCCAGAATCTGTGGACTTTATGGAACATAGGAACAAAGAGGAAAAAGTCAAATTTATCAGAGAAATTGGAGAGGGAATATCAAAAAGATTAATCCAATAGCTTCAATAGTTAGATAGAATGCAACATATTAATGAACCAGATGGTATGAGATGAAACAGTTATAGAAGACTTATAAACCAGTAGTAACTTGAAGCTGTGAACTGGACAATATATGTCTGAGAGAGAAACTAATTTAAGGTTATTTTTATGAGCAGAGGACAGAGGAAGTATAACCAATTAAGATGCAGAGAACTAGGGGATTATAGTATCCTAGTTCTAAAGTTGGAACAGACCTTACATGTCATCTAATATGACCCCCTTATTTTATAGATAAGAGAACCAATAACCAGAGGAGTTATTATTCTGCCCAAGTTCACCACAATAAGTGGTGACTATGGGATTGATACCCAAATCTTCTGATTCTAGATTCTGTATTATTTGCATTGTACCAAACTAATGTGGTTAAATCTTGAATTTGAGTGTAAGGCTAAGAAAAGCACCAGGAAAACTGAACTGTGGGTAAAATCAAACAGGGAACTAAAAAAATAAAGCTGAATGCTTTTGCAAAGCTTTATTATGATGTCAAACTGTACTATGAAGAACTTCAAAAAAGTGATTATTTAGTTATAATCAATTACTGGCATATTAAAGTTAAAGATGTGAACTGAAGATATGCAGCCTGGAGAAAAGACTAAGGGACAATGAGTAAGCAGTCTTAGAGCATTTGGAAAGCTGTCACATGGAAGTGGGAGTAGACCTGTTCTGTTTGTCTGCAAAAGGCAGACTCAGGAGCAATAAGTTAATGATTTAGAGCAGAAGTGTCAAACTCAGAGCCCTAAGACACATGTATCCTACAAAACTCCCAAGTGTAGGCCTGTGTCAGATGAAAATGGAATTGGGAAATATTTAACAAAATAAATAAGAATAAAATACAACAAAGATAATGTTAAATAGTTTTCTAAGTCACTAAGTCACCTAGTGGTAGCTATTTCTATGGAATTTGATGCCACAGTTGGAGAGACAGACTTAGATGATGACTGGAAAAACTTGACAATTAGTATGATCTGTAAATAGAATGAACTACTCTGGACTTTCCTCACTAAAGGACTTTTAATAGTGTCTAGATGGACACTTGTTCAGCATGGGATGTCTGATGTATATTGAACTAAATAGCAACTAGGGTATCTTCAGACTTTGAATACTGTGATTCAGGCCTTCAGAAGTCTTTTTTCTTTTTTTTAGTTCCAAGTCCTATTATCTTAGAAGGAGCATGACTCTTTGAGAAAGGTGTCTTAAATAGTAGTAGTGCTCAAGAAGCCCCCTTTTTGTTGAGGACCTGTTTTAGCACCAGAAACTAGAGTTTTGCTACTCAGTAAAGAGTAATGGGCCTCAGTTCAAAAAAATGAATTCTATTAAAAAACTGTGAGCCAAGAACTTCTAGTTACCTAGGTTCAAAACCTCACTGATTTTTTTACCTTCCCATCATCCCCATTTTTCTCATCTAATCAGTTGCCAAGACCTATTGATTCTACTTCCAAAACATCTTTTAAATCCATTTCTCCTTCATTCACTGTCACCATCAGATTAGAATCTTACTATCTTTAGTCTATACTTTTGTAAATCTTAACTGACCTTTCCCCTCCCCCCTTCATCAGGTTAACAAAAAAAATATATACTACAAAACTTCCCACAAATATGATTGAGCGTGACTTGTAATTTTAACTTGGTCTTCTCTGGTGGGAATAGGGAGGTGCTCTCCAATCCACCCTTTACAGTATTTTCTGTACAGGCAAGGAGATTAATCAGGAAGCTGTTTAAATAATCTAAGTGATGAAGGTTTGAGGAAGGGTGGCAGTTGTGTAAATGGAAAGAAAAGGGTCAGATGCAAGAAATACTGGAAGAGGAAAAAATGATAAGATTTGGCAATATGAGGGGTGAGGGAAAGGGAGGAGGTCAGGATATTGTTGAGGTTATGAACTTGAGACTGCAAGGAAAGTTGTGCCTTTAACAGAAAACGTTTTTTAGACAAAGTACTGCCTAGTTCTACAATTTTGTGCTTGAGACTGGGATATTTTTGAATCCTGATTCTATCCTCCAATTTTGTTAGCTGCTTCTTCCATCTTTGTGTCATCTTTACTTTTGATAAGGATACCATCTTTCCCTTCATGCAGGTTTGAAAAATAATTATCATGGTTTCTAGTAGATGTTTTTTGGAACCTTTGAAAATATCCATCTGCTGGAGGCAGATTCTTTATTCCATTAATGAATGACATATCAAATAGATTATGTGTGGTCCCTGCAACTACCGCAAAAAAGCAGAGTGACTGATCAAAGACCCAATTGGAATGAAGGGGATAAGAAGGATGGTAGAATAAACCAAAGCTCACCTTTCTGAATTACTTCCCCCAATCCACTTAATCTCTTAGGTTCTGTTTGGTTATACTTCCTACTTCCATGATTTTTTGGTCTTATCTACATCTTCCTAGAGTCTCCAAGAGGATTCTTGCTGTTCTTTAAGATTTCAGTGTACCTCTTCATTGGTAGGTAACCACTGGAAAATGAACTGTTATTCTTTTTTTTTCCGAGCCAGAAAAGATAGATTTCCTACAATTTAAAAATTACAAGGGGAGAAGGGGAGTTCTTAATGTTGAAATCACCTTTCACAACTTTTTCAAATCACTTTTCTGTTTCTCCTTCTTTTTCCCTTCTTTCTTATCAACATATTGTCTGCACAAATGAATAACACCCTTCATGTCCATAGTTTCTATCATATTTCTTTATTGAATCAATCATACACTTTGTTGTGAAACCAGGGGTTGAACAGAGGATGTGCAAAAGTACCTTTCCTGATTCCAGTCAACTGTGTGTGCTGGCTCAACACTTAGGTGATTTGAGTATGACAAAGTATAATGCTTTCAGCCATATCTGATTTGAGTACAGAAAAACACATACTTTGAGATGATAAAGCATTCTCTTGGCAGAGTGAAGACTCAGTAGGTCTTTAAAAATGGAGAATCTATACCCTGGTACTTTCTCCTTTCTATATTTCTGTGGTGGCAAGTAGTTTTTTCCACTACACTTTCTGTGAGGGAGGTGAAGGACAGTTCCTTTTTCTTCTATCCTGAGTATCATGATAACTTCTCCCAAGAGACAGCTGGAACAAGGAAAATCAACTGGTAATGCTTAGCCTGGAGCCTGGCTGACTTTTAGGATTTTTTTGTTTATTTGTTTTTTGCTCTTTGAGAATAGCTCCTTTCTGAGCAGTCAGCTTGCCTTTACCCTTGAAAAAGGACACATCCAGACTTGGAGGTAACTTTTTTGAGTCTGAGAGTTCTGGATCCATCAAGTACCTAGTAGCAGGGAAAATTTCTACATAAGATAGCTACTGATCAGAGAAGGAACATAAACTCTTGTCTGAATGGTCATTAGATAAAAAACTATATAGGGACAAAGAAGATGAGGTAAAATGCCTCAGTGTCTATTCATCTGTCCCCTAACTTTTATATTATAATGAGATTTAACTATCATTCTTGTAGGAAGTATTATCATAATTATAATTTAAAATACTTTGTCTTTTTAATTAGTAAAAGTGCTTTAAATCTAATATTGCTTGGGGGGTAGGAAAATACATTGATTGGAGAAACCATAGACAGGACCTAAAGTCTAAAATTCAAGTAATTTTTCTTGAAGGTGCCAGAATATAATTGTTTTTTGAATCTTACAATTTTCCCCCAATCTGTCTTCCATTTCCCTCCCCCTACAGAAGGCAGTCTGATAGTCTTTACATTGTTTCTATGCTATACATTGATCAAAATTGAATGTGTTGAGAGAGAAATCATATTCTTAAGAAAAAATAAAATATAAGAGATAGCAAAATTACATAGTGATACCTTTTTTTAAAAATTAAAGGTAATAGTCTTTTGTCTTTGTTCAAATTCCACAATTCCCTCTTTGGATACAGATGGTATTCTCCATCACAGACACCCCCAAGTTGTCCCTGATTGTTGCACTGGTGAAATGAGTAAGTCCATCAAGATTGATCATCAACCCCATGTTGCTGTTAGGGTGTACAATTTTCTTCTGGTTCTGCTCATCTCACTCAGCATCAGTGCATGCAAATCTTTCCTGGCTTCTCTGAATTCCCATCTCTCCTGGTTTCTAATAGAACAATAGTGTTTCATGACATACATATACCACAGTTTGTTAAGCCATTCCCCAACTGAAGGACATTTACTTGATTTCCAATACTTTGCCACCACAAACAGAGCTGCTATGACTATTTTTGTACAAGTGATATTTTTACCCTTTTTCATGATATCTTCAGGGTATAGACCCAGTAGTGGTATTGCTGGATCAACAGGTCTGCACATTTTTATTGCCCTTTGGCAATTCCAGATTTCACTCCAGAAAGGATGGATGAATTCACAGCTCCACCATATTTCTCACATCCCTTCCAGCATTGATCATTGTCTTTTCTGGTCATATTGGCCAGTCTGAGAATGTAAGGTTTTTTTTTTAAATTAAAATGCATTTATTTATTCATAAAATTCAGTCTATTTACTTATTTACCATTACCAAGTAATTAACATTTATTTTTATTCCTCCCATCTTCCTTTTCAACTAAAAAGGGAAAACAAAACCCTTATAACAAATATATATTTACAGTCAAATAACATATATGTACCCATTGACTAGGCCCCCAAATTCGGGTGTTTTACTCTGTCAATTTAGCAAACGATTAAATTAACAAATTAATTCAATTAATTTAAATTCAGGAGGTAGGCAGTATTCTTCATCATTAGTCCTTAGGCAGTATGTTTAGTCTATGCCCACAAGCAGGCAAAGAAGGAGTAAAAGAACTCTTGTTTAAAAAATATATTTATAGCAGCACTTTTTGGATTGGTAAAGAACTGGAAACTAAGAACCTGTAGGTTTAAAAGCCAGAATGTATGAGAAAAGGTTGTCTGACACTTCTAGTTATACCTCAGATACTTTTGAGATGTATAGGTCCAGAGCTGGTTTCATATAATGGGAAGGAAATGGGCATAGTGTCCCAGACCCATTTGACTTACTGCCTAGTAAGAGGAGAAATTACTGAAAAACCAGGATTAAATGAGGATAAGTCACTTTTCTTTAGTAAACAGAGGAAAAAATCATCTTCCCAAGTTCAAATTTGGGTTGGAGAAGGAAATGGCAAACCACTCTAGCATCTTTGCCAAGGAAACCCCAAATGGGATCACAAAGAACTGGACATGACTGAAAAATGACTGAACAAAAAAGAGAAAGAGGAAGAAGGAGGAGAGGAGGAGGAGGAATAATAAGAGGAGGGAGACAAAGAAAAGGTAGATGAAAAGGAGAAAAGGATTTGTTTTAGGCCTATGTGATCCAATTGAGTTTCTACAGTAGCAAGTACATTAATTGCTTAACTCGTTAATTTACTTTGATTGTTGTAAACTGTTGTTAAGACCAGCTATCAAAATGGTTTTGTACAACTATCCAGGGACGTAGGAGCTATACAATCTCAAATTGTAATATATTCTCTCTGTTTCTATCTTGGTCTCTTCTTTCCTTTTCTCTCTCTACTGGTGTATATATGCATAAATTAGATATACAATAACAAAAATAGCAAACTATTCTATATTTCAAAGATCTGTGATTTCATTGGTATGTGTATATCTTCTCTGTTGTAAATCATAATTTCTCTATGATAAATGACATTTTAAAAATATCCCATTTTAATGTTTGCCAATTTTTTTACATACATGATCTCTCTGGCCTCATAGTAATCTTCTAAAGTAGTTACTACACCTATTATATCTGTATTTTCTAGTTGAGGAAATGGAAGCTCAGAAAACTCATGTAGCTTACCCATAATGTATGACTAAGAGTTAGGAGTCAGAATTTGAACCCAGGACTTCCTGACTGCCACTGAATGTAACACATTAACTCTTTCAGCCTATCAACTCTTCTTTGAGAGTTGCTGTGTCTGTCAACTTCCCCACCAAACTGTCCAATTGATGTTGAGTCTGGGTTAGCTGACCTTTGATGATAGACAGACAGCATTGTTATGTTTTTTGTAGTAGAAGCATTTTTCAACACAGTGTTTGCTGCATGGGAACAGCCTCTTTGCCATAAAGAAACATTGGATTAGGATTTTAGTAAAGGGAATGGGAATGATAACTGACATTTATATAATACTTGAAAGTGTGCAAAATATTTTTAAGGTATTTTCTCATTTGAGCCTTTAAGCTTCCATTTGAAATAGGTACTGATAATAGTAGCATCCACATTTGAACAATGAGGAAATCCTGTCTTCCAAACTAATACCCTAGCTACTATACCACACTAACTACTGCTCTACTTATATATGTTCATATATGTAATATATATATATTATTTATAGCTAAATAGATATTCATGTGTATTATATAGAGCCAGACAGATAGAGATAGACTTAAAAATTGATCTCACTGGAAGAACTTTTCTAACATTTGGATCACTTGTCTGGATAAATGCAAGTTATAGAATGGTTTTTAAGTGATTTTAAGTTGCTTTACTAATTAGTGATATATTTATAATGTATACATATATGTGTTCACATGTATATATCATGACTTGTAGTATCACATACACTATACATACATGCATGCGAGTTTGTGTATTTAAATTAAGTGGTAAACTCATGAGGTTTTTAATAAGCACAATAAGCTTGTTATTGTTTTCTAAGCACAACACAGTTTATATTCTAGCCTTTCAACAAGGCCATACAAAAGAACTCTTTTTCAGTTTCTCTCCAGAAATATCTTCTATATGTCCCACCTCCACTTAGGGAATGAGCTTCTTTGTGAACTTGAAATAACTTCCATGGGCTGCTCTAGGCTGGTCCTATAGCTATAGCTCTAAACACTTCTATTTTGAATTCAGACTTACTTAATGGGAACAATTTACTCTAAGTTCAAATTCTTTAAAAAAAGAAAAGAAAAGAAAAGAAAAGAAAAGAAAAATATATCAAGACACATAATGGCCAAAGGGATTTTAAAATGATAAGAACATGTATGTTAAAAGCTACATTGCCTTATCCCTAGAAGATACTTAGTAAATGTTTGTTGAATTAAATTGAAACATAAATGATCTTAGTAACTTATTGAAAAGACATTCCACCACTCACAATGTAGTTGCATATTCACCTTGTGCTAATATTAGGAAAATTCAACGAATTGACCACTTGATTTGTTTTTTTGTAATCATTTGATGAGTGACTAATGGCAGAATTGATGTGACTGTGCATACAGATATGATTTTGGGGAGCTACTCATTGGAGAGTACTCCATACTCATTGGAGTATGGAACAGTCACTAAATACATATACATCTTTCAATAGGAAGGAGATCTGCTACTATTCTCTCATTGGATCAAGTTTTGATTGGGGATGTTGGTCCAAGCAATTCCAAATCATCTTCTTAGAAATTCAGGAAGTCCTGTTGAGAACACACTCTCCTGGGTCTTACTCCCATCCTAGCAAAACACTGAGGCTCCCCCCACCAGCACCCATTTTTCCCATAGCAGACAATGTGGTATTGTGATTAGATATAAACCGAAAGTGTATTTTCTGCCCTTCAGTAATTACACTGCCTTATGGTAGCATTATTCAGTGTGAAGCCTTATTATGCTGCAGAATGAAATCCTGTATAATTTTCTTCTCCTCCAATGCACAAATGGAAATCATATTTTGGTCAGAGTTGGGAAGAAAGGCTCAGTTATCACTTGTGAGCGTGGTGTTATTTTCCCCAGAATTAAAAAATCCATCTGGGTGTCCGACCTCTTTCACCCTGCTGCCTCTCCATTCAGCCTTTTGTATGCATATGAACCTTATCAATTTCCACGGACTCAAAAGCCTAGCACCCTGCTTGGTGCCTCCCCCTGGTTCTTGCTGCTTTAATGGAAATGCATGAGGTTTTTTTTCTTTGATGTCAGTGAAATACATGCATGTGGGGGGAAAAAACTCTGTGCTTTTATTTAGGGGGAGGTGTGGAAGGGTCCAAATCAAAGTTAGTTTCTACCCTATTGGGCTTCACTAGTGATTAGTGAAGGAGTGAGAAGAGTAGTAAATTCAACAGGCTTGCTGTGAATTGAGGATTATTATTATTGTTGACTTTAAAAAAGTGGCAAAAACATACAGTATCACATTTGTTGCCTCACACTTTTTTATCCAGCCACAAACTTCAATCTCATTTTGGTGGAGTGCTACTAAGGGCCTCCTATTAACAATCTAAGCAACAACAATTCACAGATCCATACTTTGGAATAACAAGAATATACACAATGACCAAAATAGTATAAAGGAAACGTATCACTCAAAGACATCAGAACTTATATCAACACAATAACCAATCTTGACTCCAGCAGACCGATGACAAAATATACCTTTTTCCTCTCAGTGAAGAGTTGGTAGACAATGGGTGGGGAATGAGGTGTGCCTTACTGAATACAGTAAATAGGGTGTTTTTTCTTCTCCATCATCATCATCTCACTTAATTAGTAATTATCATTTATTTTTCACAATAAGAAGATTTTATTGGGGTTTGGCCATTATTTACAGTTCTATAAAAACAAACCCAAAAAGTACCAATAAAATTTTCTTTTAAAACAGATCATGTTGTGATTAATGAATTCACTGAAATTTTCTTCAGCTTGGTCTTCTCTGTTAAGTAAGTTGGTGACCTTTAAATTCATTTATCATGTTTCTTATTTCATATGTCATTCAGTATCATATTGGAAATAACTTCACCACAATCATATACTAGTAATTTGTTTAGTATTTGGATTTTTGTCACATATTACTCAGAATATACATGCCCTCAAGATTTTTCCAATGAAAGATCCATCTCCCTAAGACAATTTTGTGTCCATCCAGGATTTGCCAATTCACACATGCACACACGCATGCATATGCTCATACATGCATTCACATAAATACACACACAAACAAACATAGAGAAACTTATTTCCAACTTGTATCAGCAATCTCCAAAGTTTTAAAGTTGTTGGTAATGTTGAATGTGGTCCCAGAATAAAAGTAGAGTATTTTCTTTCATGATTCCTGAGATTAGTATGTGAAATAGAATGGTCTCTGTGTGAGGGGAAAATTTAAAGTTTCTTCCAGGAAAATTGAGAAATGACATATAGAACTCTCAAGTGATTTCTTCAAATGGTCTGTTGTATTTTTTTTCTGGGATGAATCAAAGACACATTTGTTTTATTTTGTTTTTTGCAGATGAAATGAACTTTATTTTTTTCATTTTATTATTTATTTATTTATTTTTCCCAACCACATGCAATGGTAGCTTTCAAAAATCATTTTTTTGACAGCATTTATATTTTTCTCCCTCCTTCCCTTCCCTCCCTTCCTTCTCTCTGACAGAAAACAATTTAATACAGATTATACATATATAACCATGTTAAACAGCATGTTGTAAAAGAAGAATCAAATTCAAGCTGGGGAAAAAAGCAGAGAGAAAAAAAGATATAATAATTATATAAGACATTTTTTAAAAATTGAAGATTGTAAATTTTGTCTGCATTTAAACTCCACAGTTCCTTCTCTAGATATAGATGATATTTTTTCATCACAAGTCTTTTAGAATTGTCTTTGATTATTGTTCTACTGAAATGAACAAGTCCATCATATTTGATCATCACCTAATGTTACTGTTAGTGTGTTTAATATTTTTCTGTTACTGCTCACAATCACATTTATATTTAAATTACTTAGTTTAATGCCACTAGAGAATTCATGAACTTAATATGCAGAAAAAATACTTTTTTGGTTTTGTTTTTGCAAAGCAATGGGTTGAAGTGACTTGCCCAAAGTTACACAGCTAGGTTAAAAAACATACTTTTTTGAACATGGATAATGTGGTGAATTGTTTTGAAAGACTGGAAATGTATTGACATTATTTTCTTTTGGGTTTAATAGGAAGGAATGTAAGGGGAGGGAAATATTAATTTGAAATTGCTTTTTACTTGAAAATTGTTGCAAAAACTTTCTAAAATCCCAACAACTTAATTTATCCTGGAGAAGAAAAGACTGGAGTAAGGAAAAGGAAAGTCATGATTTCTACCTTCAAATACTGTAAGTTATATGGAATCTGCTTGACCCTTGAGGACTGAACTGGAAGGAATAGGTAGAAGTGCTTCTTGATAATCAGAGCAATTCAAAAGTAGAATGGACAGTCTTAAAATTTTTCAACCACTTGCCATGACTATTATAGAAAAGACTGATGCTTTAAGTAGTGATTTATTAGATGACCTCTGATGTCAATTCCAATTCTGAGATTCTATGAATATATTTTGATATCCAGAAATATTTTGTAGAAAATTTATCTTGTAGAATATAATTTCACAATATCATGGAAATAAGTTCCCCTGCCTCAGAAGAGCAGTATGAATCTATGTTGTTCAATTAGGTTGCTAAAAACCGAAAAAATGTTAAGTAAACACTTTGTAACAACAATTCTTTTAGAAGGATTATATCCTTTTTTAAAAAAAAATTTATTATACCCTTATCAATACTGTTTCTAAAAACAAAAAAAATAAAACTAACTGCTTCATGAATTTTTTATTTTCAAAATTTGGTTTACTTTAGGCCTGTTATTGCTGCATTAGTTGTCCTATTATTCCATGTTATTGGTAAAAAGAAAATTAGAAAATTTTGGTTCTTGAAATCACAGTTTTCATGTCTGATAATTCTACTGTTGATTCTGATTTTTGCACTAGGGTTCAACATTTTTCTATTTCTGTTTCTCAAAGGAAATGAATTGTACTTGGCCAGCTATGTGCAGTAAGTGTGTGTGTATGTGTGTGTGTGTGTATGTGTGTGTGAATGTGTGTGTGAATTAAAGATGTCATTTCCTTCTGAGCATTGTCTTCTTTAGCTAGAGGTGTACTAGATACCAGAATATTCCTTGAAAATAAGCAGCAATTCATTCCAAATACTTTTCTAGGATCCTACTGGTTTCTTCTTATCTTCCAATGAATTGATAACTTGGTACTCTGTTCTCTAAATTTCAAGTCTGTAAGTTATCTAAGCATTTTAGTTTAGTTGAACCCTATTTGGATCTCTGTAAAGAACCATTTAACTTGTTCATATTTTGACCATGTAACAATGTAACGCACATTTAAAATACTGATGTTATAGAACTAATCATCCAATTTCATTATTTCACTTATATTCATGCTTTTGCAGAACCAATTAATGAAATTAGAAGAAGTACACCTGAATTATTATCCAAGACTAGTCCTATGCGAAGTGAAATAGTGATGTGAACAAGAATATGGATATGTTTAGGCAAAAGTCATATTTTTCCCCTCAATTATTAAGGTCATCTGTGGAAAAGCAGATTTTTTTTTTACCTAAGATTCCTTGATATTGAAGAAATTGCCCCAAGGCAAAAAATCACAAGAAATAAAACAAGAAATTTTTAGAGTACTCAGGTTGATCAGATTCTATAGGAAGAAAGAAAGGATATGGATATACCCAGAAAATGGTGTAAAAGAAAGCACAAATTGGGAATGACAATAGAAAATATAGGTCAACCATAAAAAAATAATTGAATTGGAAATACCAATAATAGAAACTGATCAAATTGATGATGTTATTAGTGAGTTTGTGCCCTAGAGATGGTGACCTTATCATTATTATAATTATTATTATTATTAGGTCATATTATGATATTGACATTTATATAGCACTTCAAAACATTCTCAAAATGATATTATATATATTCTTTACTCTAGAATAACTTATATAGGATTTTAAATATATAGAATAAAAAATACAAATAACTAATATTTATGTGGGAGTATAAGATTTGAAAAGGGATTCACATTTATAATCTCATTTGGTCTTTATATAAACCCTGGGTAATAGAGATTCTTCTTTTATACATAAAACTAAAAGAGGCTTTATGATTTGTCCATGGTCACAAAACCAGTTTGGAGGGGCAGGTAGGTGATGCAGTAGATAGAGCACTGAGAGTTAGCTAAGTTTATGATAAATGAAAATCCTTGTTTATTGAAGCTTTTAGATAATCAGTTAACACACTTCAATAGTTCAAAATATAAATTATTTCACTGCTGGTTTAGCCTGCAACTCCTTAGCCACCTAAAGGGAATGGCTTTTCACAAGGTGCTATAGTCAATTAAATATTCTTCCTCTAGTAACCAAGCTTTTGGTTTTAAACTTCTCTAAACTTAGCCAGACTGGTCCTTTCTAAGAATTTATTCAAAGTATTTCTAAAGGGACTGGAAACTCAAAAGAAGTCAGGTCACTTCCACTGGAGTTTCTCCAGGAAGGGATCCTGACCCAGCTGTCCTTGATAATACTTCATTGTGAAGAGGTTGAAGTTATCCAGAAACCTAGCTTCAATGCATATTCGGTAGTAGAAAAGAAAAAAAAGTAAAGAATGAGCATTGGAGAATATCAAACAAAAGAAAAAACAACAAAAATTCAAGAAAGAACAGAATAAAAATGAACAGATAAATCAAAGAGATAATCTTCAAATAGAAGAAAAAATAAATAAAACTTCAATTTGTTCATCATGAACAAATCAACAAATAATATAATATGAACAAATATTACTTGATGAAAAACTGAACCCTATATACTCCCCACAATTCATAGAACAAAGCAAAAAATTCTTGCAAGGATTAAAAGAGAACTCAAACTTAAAAAAAAAGAATTTAAGGGTGGCTAGGTGGCACAGTGGATAGAGCACCGGCCCTGGAGTCAGGAGTATCTGAGTTCAAATCTGGCCTCAGACACTTAATAATTACCTAGCTGTGTGGCCTTGGGCAAGCCACTTAACCCCATTGCCTTGCCAAAAACCCTAAAGATACACACACACACACACACACACACACACACACTAAATATAGATCACAAAGCATTGATTGAAACAATCTACAAATAAATAATGAAAACAACGTGCACATACCAAAAACCCCTGATTTTTCAAATTCCAAGGCATGTATTAGTTAAATTTAATAGTTTCAAGACAAACACAAATTTTGCAAGAATCCTAGATTTGCAAGAATCCTGGAACTCTAAATGAGTTCTAAATTTATGGAAATTATGGGAAAGCATTTTGAATGCACAAGATTATTCTATATTCATGAGCAATTGTTAGAGAGAATGAAATAGCATCTTCTAAAAAAAAAACTTAAACTACAACCCAAAATAATGTAAACTGCAAGTCTGAGCCTAATCATTAATGAAAGAAGACATTTTTGCCTCATACATATAACAATACCTACATACATTCACAATATGTATACATAAATAAGGAGAAGGAAAGAGGTGAAGGGAGAGGGAGAAAGACTTGATTAAGATGGGATATGGGAATAAAAGAATATAAGCTCAAAGTGAGGTTATCCTTGGTAAGGGAAAAGGTCACCTATTCCAGAGGACTGGAGAAAAGGAATTTTAGGATGGATGAATATAATAAATCTAGAAATGAAAAGGATCTTAGAAGTCACCAAGTCCAACTCCCTTGTTTTACAAATGATGAAACTAAAGTCAAATGGTTTAGTGAAATGCAAAAGGTAATATAGATTAAAAGAGAGAGAGAGAGAGAGAGAGAGAGAGAGAGAGAGAGATGAAATATGAACCCTGGTCTTCTAGTTTCCAAATTCAGCACTCTATCCATTAGGATTCTGAAGTCAAGACTAGGGGAGAAAAGAGAGGCCAAAAAGGATACATTCTATTTTCTTGGTAAAGTACAAAATGGGATTGTCTCATAAGAGATGAAGTTTGAGGTAATTTAGAAACTTGAAAGAAGAGTCTATCATTTAATGTTCTTAGTTACTTAGTAGCTGTCCATAATTGAATAGGATAATGACATCATATATAAATATTATGTTTATTATAGTGAAGGGAATGCTATGCAAAGGCATCCTTATTACTCATAACAGTTTGCTGAAGTTTACAGTACAAGTTCTTTATTCTCAATTTACAGATGAAGAAAGTTAGAACTAAAGAAATTAGATAACTTGTCTAAGGTTTCACACATGACAGAGAATTCTAAGCCTTATCTTAGTGCTTTTTCCCATTATAGTTCCAAATGAAAAGTAGGCTATAAGGGCCTATTTTTAGAAAACTGGGCTCTCCATGAGGGAGTATATAATCAGGGGACTTGAGTTCAAATCCTAACATTGACACTACCAGTGGGATGCTAGTAAGGGCACCTAATCTCAGTAGGCCTTTGTTTCCTTAATAATAAAATGAGGAAATTAGATTAGTTGAGTTCTAAATGAGTTCTAAATTTATGATATTATGACTAAATCAGGA
This sequence comes from Macrotis lagotis, assembly GCF_037893015.1. Taxonomy (NCBI): domain Eukaryota; kingdom Metazoa; phylum Chordata; class Mammalia; order Peramelemorphia; family Peramelidae; genus Macrotis; species Macrotis lagotis. Next base: position 589,148,817 of record NC_133658.1, read on the forward strand.
ATTAAAGTGAGACTAATTTCCTACTGCTTTGGACTATGAATACATCAGGAAGACAGTAGGAGAATGACTGTAGGATAGCTGACTTTCATCTCCAGTCCTCTTAAAATTCAGGTATTTAAATGCTAAATTTTGTGATAGAGCAGGGGGAAAGGAAAATTAGCTTATTGGATCATGGTTATCTGCCATGGAACCTTGGGGTCAAGTTTCTCTCATGTTAAAATAGGAGATGCAGTCCTCTCTATGTTCCAATGTTGTTTGTCTCAAAATCTTACTTGACCCCTTGACAATAACTTGTATTCTTGTTAACTATAGGTATTTGAGGTGTAGAATAAACTTAACCCAATCCAAATCCCCCAAATATATGTATAAGTATATTGCACAAATACATGCACACATATAACATGCATGTATATACATGAATGTGTTTATATATATTATGTATATGTAAATATATAACACAGGTGTTTATGACAGTGTAGTTTGTGTGTTTAATTCATATATGTGTATATACATATGTGTGTATATACATATATGTATGTATATGTGTGTGTATATATATACACACATTACTTAAAATTTGCATTAGTCAGTGAGTTCACTCATTGACTTTTCATTCAATTAGGCAATATTTTATCATTAGCAACCTGCATGACTTTGGAAAAAAATCATTTCAGTTTTCACATGTTAAAAAAAAAAGGTTGGATTAGTTGTCTCTAGGTTTGCCCTCAATCTTATGATTCAACTATATATATAAAAAAATTTTCCAGAATGATTAAAATGGTTTTTATTAAGATAGCTTAACAAAATGGCACACCTCTCTCATGGTGGGAGAGAGGGGCCTAGACTATATATAAAATTAAGGAACTTGACTAAATTATCTCTTTTCTCTTCATAAGAATCATTCCTGTTAATATCTTTAAAATTTCATTCTTAATAGCTGAAGAGGTTAGACTAGGCTATCTATAAGATTCTTTTCCTCTAGTGGTTGTATATTGTTCATCCTTCATTTTCACAAAGGACCAATGACATCATGGGGTCATGACTTGCATGTGAATGTAAGTGAGGCAAAGTTGTGCAAAGTTGATAACCTCACTATCTCTTCCACTGTCATTGAAGTTCAGAGGCTAGATAGAAGTCAGGATAATTGGTGATGATCCAGAATGCAGTGGATTGCCTTGGCATCCACAATGTCTTACTTAGTGCCTGCTTTAGCCACCTTCATGGTCACTGGAACAAATTATTCTCATTCATCTATTCCATGGGGGATAAAGTCTTCTTCTTGTAGTAGACATACTTCTAATGAACAAATAGGTTTGAGGCTCATCAGTTACTAGTGTAGCCAGACTGCCAATATGGTTTGTTGGGATGTGATTGCATGCCACAGCTTCTTAGAACCATAGATGAGAGCTGGGTGAAGGGGAACACCAAAATTAGATGAGCAATATTGAAAAGGGTTTAGTGGACCTTCACACTGGAGGCAACAGTCCTCCCTGAACATTCTCTACATCCCATAATCTTAAATACATGTTAAAATAGGAACTACCCAAGTTCAGAGGTATAGAGATAAACCTCTGTCTCTTTTTTACCAAACTCTTCCTATCCCCATGCCATAGTATCCTCTCCTGCAAATCTACTCCATCAACATTACAGGAAGTTTATCAATCAACATTTATTAAGTGCCTACAATGTGACAAGGCAGTATGCTAAGTGCTGGGAATACAAAGAAAGGGGCAAAAAAAAGATTTGTCTTTCCCTCAAGGAGCTTGGCTTGCCTCTGTGAATGTAGCTATGTGGTTCTTATCTGGCAGACTTACATTCTATCATTAAGTCTATAGTTAAAACCTTTCCAGTGTGAAAGGAGATGCCAAAGCATTTGTGCCTATAGGAATACCTTGGGGGAATAAAGGGTGACACCTGAGCACTACTGTGAGTAATAAGAATACAACTTCAAGGGCAACTTCAAGAATCAGTGAAGTCTTATTCTCGACCTCCACCCCGCCACACACACATACACACACAAATCAAGTATCAGTTTCTCCAGCACCATAGGAGTATAAATTAAAGGCTGGAAAAGACCTCAGAGATTATGTAGTCCAACTCTCTCATGTTACAGATGAAGAAATTGATGTCTAATGATTTGCCCTAGGACAGAGATCACAAGTAGCAAAGTCAAGATAAAAGCCCAGCTGCTCTGACTCCAGGTCCTATGTTTTGTCACTTGCCAGCAAGGGCAATAAATAAGACCTTTGTACCTCATTAGAAATAAGATGACCATGTATATAGTGAATCCTACACTTTGATCAGAAATGCAGGAGTGGTTCATAATAAGAAATTATTAAGCATAATTGACCATACCAATAAAAAAACAAAAATCATATGATTATCTCAATGATGCTGAAAAAACTTTGGACATAATACAAAATCCCTTTCTATTAAAAATACTAAAAAACATAGGAATAAATAGAGCTTTTATTAAAATGTTAAGTAGTATCTATCTAAAGCTAAGATTAAACTTTATCTGTAATGTAGTTCATTGGAAGCCTTCATAATAAGATATGAGTTAAAGCAAGGATGTTCATTATAGTCACTATTATTCAGTATTAGAAATGCTAGCTATAGCAATAAAGACAAGAAAAAGAAATTGAAGGAATAAAAACAGGCAATGAGGAAATACTCTCACTCTTTACAACAAACATGATGGTATACATAGAAATCTCCAGAGAAATAAATAAAAAACTAATTGAAACAGATACTAACTTCAGCAAAGTTGCCACAAACTCACATAAATCATCAGTTTTTCTATTTACTACTCTCAAAACCTAACAGGAACAGGTAAAGAAAAATTCCATTTAAAATAATTGTAGAGGGGGCAACCAGGTGACACAATGGATAGAGCACCAGCCCTGGAGTCAGGAGGACCTGAGTTCAAATATGACCTCAGACAATTAATAATTACTTAACTCTGTGACCTTGGGCAAGTCACTTAACCCCATTGTCTTGCAAAAACTAAAAAAATTAAAATATAATAAAATAAAATAATTGTAGACAATATAAAAAGCTTGGGAGTCTTCCTGTCAAGACAAATTCAAGAACTATATTGACACAATTTAAAAAAACATTTTTCACATAAATAAGGATATATATAGCAATTGGAGAAATAATGATTGTTTATGGTTAGGCCAAGTCAATATAATAAAAATACCAATTCTACATAAATTAATTTATATATTCAGTGCTATCCCAAACTACCAAAGAACTATTTTGTAGAGTTAGAGCAAATAATAAAAATATTCATCTAGAAGAACAAAAAGACAAGAATGTCAGAGAAATCAATAAAAAAAAATGAAGATAGCCTAACAGTACAGATTTCAAATTATACTACAAAGTGTAATTTTCAAAACAATATGGTACTGCCTAAGAAATATAGAAATGGATCCAGAGAGTAGATTAAATATATTAATACCCAGGAGTAAATGGCCGCAGCAGTCTAGAGTTTCATAAACCCAAAGATTCAAGATCTGGAGGCAAGAGCTCACTATTTGACAAAAATTGTCAGAAAAATTGGAAAGATAAGATCTTAGTACATAGTATGAGATCTATATATAGCTTCTGCAAAACTGCTTTTGCTATGTTTTGTCTGATCATAAATTCTTCCTTTATTCACAGATCTAAACAGGTAAAGTTTTCCATCTTCTCCTAATTTGCTTATAATATCTCCCTATATGGGTACATGATTCAGACAAAAAGAACAATTTCATAAGCCTAAGAGGCTATAAAACTGTGTTCATCCTTTAACCCAGGAATATCGCTTCTAGTTCTGTACCCCCAAAAAATCAAAGAGAAAGAAAAAGGGCCTATATGTACAAAGAACATTTATACTAACTTCCTTGTAGTTGCAAAAGAATTGGTAATTGAGGAGATGCCAATCAATTAAGAAATGGCTGTACAAATGATTAAAATAATTATGATGGAATATAATTGTGATAAAACAAATGAAGAATGGGATAATTTCTGAAGTACCTATATGAACTGGTACAAAGTGAAGTGAGAAGAACTGGAACATTATAAACATTAAGAGCAATATTTTAATGGTAACCAATTGTGAAGTACTTTGCTACTCTGATCAGTACAGTGATACGAAATAATTTCAAAGGACTCATGATGAAAAATGCTATCCACCTCCAGAAAAAGAAAGAACTGATGAACTTTGAGTGCTCTTTGAAGTACAATTTTTAAAATTTCTTTCTTTTTCTTGCTTTTTTGGTGCCACAAGTTAATATGAAAGTATGTTTTGCATGATTTTACATGTATAATCCATATCATGTTGTGTAGTGAGTACACTTAAAACTGAGGCAAAATGAGTCATGTTTTCTTCAAGCAAGATTATTTATTAATAGTGTTGTAAAAGGGGTGGCTAGGTGGCATAGTGGATAAAGCACCAGTCTTGGAGTGAGGAGTACCTGGGTTCAAATCTGATCTCAGACACTTAATAATTACCTAGCTGTGTGGCCTTGGGCAAGCCACTTAACCCCATTTGCCTTGCAAAAACCTAAAAAAAAATAGTGTTGTAAATACCTATTAATAAAGTGGGTCAAACTGACTTTCTCAGTTAGGTCAGCAACCATGAAGGGGGAGGCATTTCCCATTTAGATGGGAAGAAACATCTATGTTAAGGTGAAGGAAAAGAGGAATTCTGGGTGGTTAAAGAATGTCACTATTATTTCAAGCTGGAAAAAGTGGGTTGGTCTTCAGGTGTGACTGGCCATGCCCCTCTGCCATTTAAGGAATGTTAATTGCTTTACCAAAACAGCCTCTATTAATCTTGTCTACAAAATCAAATCACAACTACCCAGTTAGTCAATCCCTGGGGGAGATTAAACCACCTGCAAGGACAAAAGGATTGTCTTGGGGGAGGGGGTGTCATCCAGTTCAAGTTGGTTGCTTGTTTACAGACACAAATTAGTACTAAGTTAATTTGGTTAGCAAGCACATGTTGCTTGTTCGAGGAGCACAAGCTACAGCATCAATCCCTTTAACACTACCTTTAGGACAGACCAAATTTTTGAGCTGGATGAGTTCAGGAAGCTGTTGATAGTTCTAAGTCAATGCAACATAAATATCAATTACATTATAAAATCAATACAGAAGATATCAAAGGTAATAACTGTTATTTCTCGCAATCATATATATATATATATATATATATTCTCAATGTATAGGGAGAAGTGCTGGAGGGAGGGAATTTGGAATTCCAAATTTTAGAAAAAATGTTAAAAAATAAACACTTAAAAAAAGAGACTGGGAATCGGAGTATGTCTCTGGTGAATTTATCTTTGTTTCTATTCAAAGTCTCAGGTATTTGTTGTCCAATAAGATAAATTTTACAGATATTTACTTGAGCAACTTTTAAGAAAGAGTAGGGGAGATACATAGGTACAAACTCCTATCTTCACCTGATAATTATCTTTATTAACTCAGGTTCATATCACCTGGCATATGAAATGGCCACAGAGGTAGCCTTGCTTCCAGATTTATTTTTTTAATAAGTAAGAAAGGAATATTTCTAATAAAATAATTAAATCCTTACTTTATTTTAAACCTTTGAGTATGGGTAGAAAGGCAGAGAATTTTGAGAAATATCATACTAATAAGTTAACCTGTTAGCTATATGAATCCCTGGGCAAGTCACTTAACCTTTTTGTTGCTCATATTGAACTCTCTGACCCTTTTGAGGGTTTGTCCTTGATTATTGAAATGGTTTGCCATTTCCTTCTCCAACTCATTTTACAGATGAGGAAACTAAGGCAAACAGGGTTATGTGACTTGTCCAAGGTCACACAGCTAGTAAAGTTTCTGAAGCCAAATTTGAAATTTATTCTTAAGTCCAGACCCAACAGGATGCTATATAAAGTATATATATATATATGTACACCATAGAAATGCTTATTCCCTTCCATTTCCCTAATAATGATGATAAAATAACTGACATTAGTGAAGCTCTCCAAGTCTATCAGAAACATTGTGTCATTTGAACTTCCTAACAATCATAGGTGGGCAACTACTCAAGGTATTATTATCTCCATTTTGCAGATGAGAAAGCTGAGGCTCCAGAGGGATGAAAAGACTTGCTCTTGGTCACACAGCTAACTAGAGTCTTCAGATCCAGAATTTTATCCACTCTGCCATGTAGTTTCCCTAAACTACATTAGTGATTAATCAAAGTCTTTTTAAAATACTCTTGTGTCTGTTCTTTGCTACTGATCTTTTTTGTCTCATCTATTTAAATGATAATCAACTTTGATTTAAGATTGTTTTCTCTCATCCCTTGTGCTAGTAATTGAATATCTAAATAGAACACACCCTGGTTTAACTGTAGCTTCTTCTTATTTTCTGCTTTTCTAACAGTGTTAGAACATTATTTAATTTTTTTCCCGAATAATACATTTTAAATTGTTTCCTGGCCGCTTGCCATGAAATTAGTGTCTCCTTGGGCCATTCTGGTGGGTCCTTGAAGTAATGGTTAAAACTAGCCCTGGGATTAATATTGGATATAGTAAGGGGAGAATGAACTCTTGTGGTTGTTTAACATGCATTCTTGGGGAAATGCTTGCCTTGTACAGAATTCTGGCAGGAAAAAATTAGAACACCAGGTGATTGGTATTCATTTAATGTTCCCTGGTGGCTGACTGCAAGGATGAGTCATGATGAGCGGTGGGCTTGGCTGGGCTGTTCCGGGAAACATCTGCGGCCTATTTGAATAAAAGAGAAGGAAGGGAGGGCCACTCTATTTAGCAGGTCAACAGCAGCCCTGCTATCTGATGCCTTGTGGAACTAATTCCTAATTGGGGCAGTGTTTGTCAACACTGACAGGACCCTAATACACTGTAATCGCTCCAGCCACAAGCTCTGATAGAGATCTTAATCTCTACACTGTGTCCCCTTCACATGGCAGCATGGCTCCCTTTCCCCACCCCCTCCCCAACCTGATTCAAGTCTCTCCCTCTCAGTCCCTCTCTCTCATCCCCTTCTCTCTGCAGTTTCTCTATCGCTTTCTCCCTTTGTCTCTCTTCCATAGGTTATTTTCATCCTGCTTTCTGTCATTGCAAAACCCTATCCCTCCCTCTCCCATGAATCTCAGTCTCTGTCTCTCCCTATCTCTGTCATTCTCTCTTTCACTAAATTCAAATCCTCTGAAATTTAAAATCTCTCACTTTGAATCTTTAAAAAAAGAAGAAAAGGCTAGTCACATATTAAAAATGAGGAATTTAGGGATTCATTGGGCTTAAAAATCTGCAAAAGGTTAAGAAAATGAAATTGTACTTTGACATCTTTCTCCAGACAAATGGAAATTCTCCAGATAACCCAGGGGAATAGGGAAGATATTATTTAGTTTGGTTTTGTAACTCTCTTCTTGAACAGCTGCAATCTGGCTCTTGCACACTGGGGCACAACCTGAACCAAAAGTAATGACTCTTGGCCTCTGAGTTAGACCTAGACAAGGTAATAATTCCCTTAGGATCACTCTTCTGTCCAGTCAGTCAAAGAGAAGCTGTGACAAATTACTAAAATTACCTAGACAAAAAGTCCCTAAAGGACCTGGGTTCCTAGCTGACTTTCACTCTACCTACGTGACCTTGGGAAAGTCATTTCAGTTTTCACATAAACAGGAAAGAAGGAAGGAAAAAAAAGAAAAAAAGATTAGGTGGCCTTTAGGGTTCCTTCTCTCTTAAAATCTATTATCCTATAATCTAAATAGAGGGGTTGACTAGATTATCCCTAAGACTCCTTCTTACTTTCATCACCTCAATCTTAGGAGTGGGGGGGACATCATACTCAGGCCAGGTATTTAGAGAGAAACAAACCATTTCAAGAAATCTCTCAGTTTTACTGACTCCAAGATACAAACTATATAAAAGGCTGCAAATTACAAGTATAGGGAACTAAAGGTTTTCTACTGGTCCAAATGCAACACCGAAGCAATTATGTTTTATTGTTGACAAATAAAATAAAAAAAGACAGTAAAGTGGACTAGTGATGCCACTGTTTGCTATTTATTTTGGCTCAAATTCATTTATAATTAAAACAGAGAAGATTTCAGGTAAGAGAATTTTTGGTAACAAAGTTTTGATCACAGAAAAAAATAAAAGTAAAAAAAGGAAAGACTCAATTTTAGTCTGGTGATATTTTGCTTGACTTCTGAGCTGGTAGGGGACTATGACTGAAGAGTTGTCATCCTGCCCTACCAATGAAGGTTTTCATTCAGCAGATTGAAGACCAAAAAAGACCAAGGCCACATAATCTACCAGATACTCTGCCTCATTCAAAGAGAAGCAAGTTATGTAATTCTGCTCTCTTATACTTAATTTTTTTTCCTTAAGGGTATGATTTCTCTCTCATCACATTCAACTTAAATCAATGTATACCATGGAAACAATGTAAAGACTAACAGACTGCTTTCTGTGGGGGTGGGGGAGGGAAGCCAGATTAGGGGGGGAAAATTGTGAAATTCAGAATAAATTAGTTAAAAAAAGAAATAAAATGTGAGACAAAAAAAAAACCAAAGAGAAACAAGTTCATCAGAGATCCCACCATTTCCAATAAGAATCCTATTCGCCGGAGATGTCACCCTGTTCAAAAGGTTGTTAGAATTCTCAGTGAAGAGTCAACCCAAAAGAGATGCTGTGATGCAGATCTTGTTATTCCTATAGAGCAACACAGTCAGAAAAGACATTTTTCTCAGTGAAAAGTAAGCCTACTGGGTGTAGTACAATGATATAGGAAGAATATATCCTATAGGAATTTAGACATAAATTGGCTTCCTCAAGTATTCCCTATGTGTAGGTTTCATGTTTTTGTGTGATCCCTAATTATGTTTACTTTCTCCATTGATGGCTTGCATATTTATGACAGAGTATGTCCTACATGTTTGGGGACAGAGAAGTGGAGGTGGAGAGGAAAGGATGGCATAGTCCAAATCTCCTTACTATTCTATTTGTTAAATGCCCATGCTTTCAAATCAGTCTTTTGGTTGACTAGATAAAAAATGTTGATGCATTGATTGGGGCTTTTGAGCTATCATTTCGAGTAGAAATAGTAGAACCTTGAACTTGGTATAGCTATATTGTGAGAAGAGGCTGCTATAGGTACTACACAGTTGTGCAGGATTATTATAGAGTTTAGTGTAGGTGTTATCTTGCTGAGTTATTTTCCTGGTTCTGAATTTCTTTTCCTGGAACCCTGAGATAAGCTTTTTTTTTTTTTTTTTTTTTTTTTTAGGGCTGCTCACTCTGAGGAGAAAATTCTGGTCTTCTGAGAAGTCTGATTTCCTTTTCCTGCTTCCACTTGGTTATTGCTTCCAAGCAAAGTTAGAATTCTCTCTCTGGCAAGGTCCCTTCTCTTTGTGTACCCTGGTCTTAAGCTTCATCTCAGAATGAATGAATTATAATCCATGTAGCTTTCTGAAATGCTTAGCAACCACTCCAATGAAGTAGGTACCTTAATTAAAACCATAGCATCAGTAGGTCATGAAGTTAGAGTTAAAGATAATCTAGCCCAGACCCCTCATTTCATATACTGGGTGTAGAGATTTCTATCTTTTATTATTATTATTATTTAGGTTTTTGCAAGACAAATAGGTAATTAATTAAGCATTTGAGGCCAGATTTGAACTCAGGTACTCCTGACTCTAGGGCCCGTGCTCTATCCACTAAGCCACCTAGCTGCCCCGAGGCTAAAGAATTTCTAAACATTACACAGGTATTGAACCAAGGTCTTCTCACTACAAATCCAGAGCCCCTTTACCTTAAGTCAGTTGAATTTAATTAAGATCAAGAATTGCCTTTAAAGTATCTGCTTTCTTAAAAACACTGTTCTAGGGGCAGCTAGGTGGTGCAGTGGATAAAGCACCAGCCCTGGAATCAGGAGTACCTGAGTTCAAATGCAACCTCAGACATGTAATAATTACCTAGCTGTGTGGCCTTGGGCAAGCCACTTAACCCCATTGCCTTGTAAAAACCTAAAAAACAAACAAACAAACAAAAAAAACCAACCACCACTGTTCTAGGAACTAGAAATTCAAAGTTGAACAAAGCAGAGGTTGAGGAGTTTACAACCCAGAAGAGAACTAAAACATAATATTTATTTTCGAGATGCATATACACCTTCTCCTAATTGGCTTTCTGCTGAAGAGTTTAGGGTTGAGGATTTAGGGTAGGGAAGACATGTCCAAAATCTATATCACTGCAAATTCCAATCTTTCTTCTTTTTTCTTCTCCTGTAAGATGGCCAAGAAACAGGGAGGTGACCCAATGGACAGACTTCTGGACCTGGAAATAGGAAGAACTGAGTTCAAATTCAGCCTAAGGCTTCCTTCCTTCCTTCCTTGCTTCCTTCCTTCCTCATTCACACAGTGGCCATTGAAAGATAACACATAGGATCAGATTGTGTTGAATATACATTTATTTGATTTGAGTCTTAGTAAATCTTGGGGTATAGCCTAGGTATGTTTAAATAAATTATATTCATGAAGCTGATATCATGCAATTATTTTAATATTGGTTTAAAACAATGAAGTTCCTTTTAGCTTGTTTTATTTCCCTTCTAGTTACAGACCTCCTTTTCCCCTTCTCCCCCTTCCAATCCCTATCTTTAAGCTTAAGGTCACTATCCTTTCTGCTAAATCTACTTACTTCTACTACCACCATGAGGGACATCTCTAGGGTCAAGACTGAGTAGTATATCTCAGCTTATTTGGTTCCTGAAGAAATAGGGTCCTTCAAAATGGAAACTTTTCAAAGGACCCGGGAAGATTTCTGTGAAATAAAGAAGAGCAAAATGAGCAGATTGAGAGAATAATTTATGTAATAACAGCATTATAGAAAAAAAATTTTGAAAAACTTTAGAACTGTGCTAAACACAATAAAACCAAGCCAAAAGAATGATTAACAATGCCACTCATCTTCTGTTAGAGAGATGGTGAATTTAAAGTACACTAAGATATAGATGCATATGTATACACACACACACACATTTATATACATGCACACATACAATACATATAATTTCAGACCTAGTCAATCTGGAAATTTGTTTTGCCAGACCATATGTTGAGGGCTTTATTATTTTTTAATTGTTTACTTGGGAGAGAAGAATGGCAAGAGACAGATTAATATAAATGATGGTTTCCACAGAGGAGAAGACATAGAGGAGGAAGCTTAGGTGATGTAAAAACAAAACATATAAATAAAAATTGTTAGAAAAAATAAGATCCTTTTTCATGTAGAACCTTCAAATATATACAAAGTTGTTTTGTTGTTTGCACTTCTTTCTTGAAGAAGACCATGACATCAGGAGGTAGTGCCAAGACATGTGAGTTGGATTTAAATGAGGGTGTACTGGGCAAAGTCACCAGCCTTACTTTTTCCTTGTAGTCATCTGGATCCAGTGGACAGATATGGATCAGCACAACTGGAGATGGACCTGTGTACAATGTGAGACTTTAGTTTTTTAAAGTTAGGTCTTTCCCTGTTAGTTTGACTGAGGCGATGCTCATTCAGTCTTTAAGGTTAGGTAAGTGAGAGAGACAAGGCAAAAAAAAAGCTAAGAATGACCAAGAAAGAGATCCAGAAGGCAGGGGTGGGGTGAGGGATGGAAATAGGAGAGTACAACCCTAAGGGTATATCAATGATTAAGTCTGGTGAGAAAGAAAACAAAGAGCCTCTTTTGCATAGTCCAAAATACACAAACAATAACAAAAACAAACAAAAACAATGTGGGAGGGAAGACCCAAGGGGTTTCTGGCCAAAACAGAAACAATTACTATTTGAATTCATTCTATACCAATCAGGGTCTAAACTTTGATGAAGTGGGTTTAGCCTGAGACCCATTGTTGGGCAATCAAGGTGAGCCAGATTGATTTAGATCTTGTAAACCCCAAGAATTATTACTGGCTCATTTGTTTTTGTTTTTTGGGGTTTTTGTAAGAGAATGGGATTAAAGTTGACTTGCCCAAGATCACACAGCTAGGTAATTATTAAGTGTCTGGGTACTGATTTGAATTTAGGTCCTCCTGACCCCAGGGCTAGTGCTCCAGCCACTACGCCACCTAGCTGTCTTAATTTCAGGCATTTTTAAGTATGAGAAGAAAAAGAAAAAAGAGAAAGTAGGAAGGCAGGCAGGAAGAAGCTGTGTAGTAACATGCCATCTGCGGGATTACCACTTTTATTCAAAGACTAAAGTTTAAAATATATAAAGAAATGTATTTCCCCAATATCCTCTTTCTCCACTTCGATATAAGTCAAATCATTACCATTACTCAGAAATCTACTCTTAACTTGCCATTATGTTTCTAACCTTCCATACCTCCTTTTCCATATACTCTCTTCTTTTCCAATGCCCCCAATTTAATTCCTCCCTTTTTGCAAAATTTCAGCTAATGAGATCACTTTTTACTTTCTTGGTACAATCTGTTCCTTAACTTCATATCAATTTGTCTCTCTAAGATTATCATTGGACCAGTCCCTCCAACGTTAGAGAAAGAGGTAATTTTTCTCTTCTTTAAATTTATGGAAGCTTCCCTCCCACCCCCCACCCCCAACAAATTCTGGAGCTTTAACAGAGAATGGATAATTGTGAGAAGTTAGTTACACCTCAGAAATTATCAGTTACTTCAAATCAGGACTTTTTGTTTGTTGCTTGTCTGTTTTGTTGATTTTTTTTTTTGTTTTTGATGATTGTTTTGTTTAATTGTCTGAAGTGTCAGTAAAGCAGGATCAACTTAAAAGTATATGTGCAGGGGTGGCTAGGTGGTGCAGTGGATAGAGCACTGGCCCTGGAGTCAGGATACCTGAGTTCAAATCCCACTTCAGACACTTAATAACTACCTAGCTGTGTGGCCTTGGGCAAACCACTTAACCCCATTGCCTTGCAAAAAAAAAAAAAAAAACGAAAACAAAAAGTATATGTGCAAATCAGAATCTGATTGCTAAACATTTAGCAGACACTCCTTTATTGCTTGAGCCCAAGGAGACTGCAGTAGGAGGCTAGGGGAAGGTTTGCAAAGTACTCATCTCATTTGAGTCTCAGAATACCCATCTCCACTTTTTCTTGGATTCCATTCATTCATGTCTTCTGAAAGATCTTAGCATTATTATATCCCCATAAATGAAACAAAAATTCTATGTGAGCCCTAATCATTCCAAAGGTCAGTCCACCACATTATAATAATACAAAGAATAGAAGTATATATAAAACACATAGGGATCATGAAGCTACAGGTGTGCTATGGGGATGGAGGGATGTTTCACAGAAAACACAGCAGAAGTGTCTTCTCATGAGTCATTAACTATTTCTATGATGCAAAACTATAAGAACTAGCAGCAAGGAGGTCTCTGGCATTAATGTCCTGACTTAACTGTTTCCTTAGTCTAGTTAAGACAAGTTACCATACAATAGGAAACTATTCAGTTTAATTTCACAGCCACAAAACTTGAGCAAGGCCATAATTCTGTTGGAATTTTTCTGTCTCCAACATCTCAGAATCCTGCCTCTTTATAAATTGCTCCATGACTTTCTTTTTTGTTATTGTTTTCTTCATTCAGCAACTGCCCAGCTGGGTATGACTTGAGGAGGCAAGTCCTATCTAAGAGGCAGCCTAGCAGAGGATGGACTGGAGTGAAAAGAGACTAGTGGCAGGCAAATAAACCAGTGGTCTCTTGCAATTGTTCAGGCACAAGATGCCCTTAGCTTGCACCAGAGTAGTAGCAAGCAGTATTGGAGGAAAGTAGGGGGCATATTCTAGAAATGCTGCAAAGATGAAGTTGATAGACCTTGGTAACACATTAGATGTGGGGAGTGAGTGACAGTGAGGAGTTGAGGGTTGTGATCTTGGGAGACTAGGAGGATGGCACTATCCTGAACATAATAGGGAATTATGGAAAGGAAAAGGCTTAGAAGGAAAGACAATGTTCACTTTTGGAAATGTTGAGTTTAAAATACCTACTAGACAGTTGGAAATGCAAGACAGGAAAATAGCAGAGAGATTAGGTCTAGATAAGTTGATCTACTCTTTACAATGCCTTACCCTTACTTTCTCACCCCTTATCCACACTTTAACAGAACATGTAGAAAAAACATGGAATTGAATTAAAATGATTGGGTTTAAAATCCCAACTCTGCTACTACACATGTATTTATATGTAAATGCATAAATAATATGTATATATGTATTGATTTGCTCATCTGATAAATGAAGGCACCAAATTAGACAATTCCTATGATCTCTCCTGACTCCAAATCTCTGGGGTCAATATGAACAAGACTCTATCTTCTACACATGCTAGTCCTTCAATATTTGAGGATAACTCCCATTTCTCTTCTAAAATTTCTCTAAGCGAAACATCCCTAGCTTTTTAAAGGAAATTTGATATTTAGTTCCCAGCTCTCTCAACATCCTAGAAACTGTCCGGTTTATAACTGACCTTTCTATGATATAACCAGAAGAAACTAATGAAAATGGTCAATAGCTTCAAAAAAAAATTGGCATGCAAAATAAATCCACAAAATTGTTAGCATTGAGATTCAATGCTAATAATGGAACTTGATCTTTGGTTTCTTTGTTATATAGAAATCCTCAGTTAAGAAAACTCTGTCAATTCAGGTTGATATTTTGTAATCTATAGTTGTAACTCTCTAGAGTTCAATAGAGGTCAAAGTGGGAACTTGAACCTAGATCTCTTTGGCTTCAAGGCATGCTTGTATCCATTAAATCATGTTGCACACAAGAGGACATAATAGAGAAATTCTATTAAATACTATATATATATATATATATATATATATATATATATGTATAATATATACACATACACATATATGTGCAAATAAAACACCTAAGGCATAAATTACAAATTCAAAAAATTTTGAATGTGAATAATTGGAATTATATTCATTGTTAATAATCAAGTCAGACTAGTTTAATAAAAATTATATTGCTACCTTTGAAAATTGACATATTTAGTGCTATATCAGTTAAACTAATAGATCTAGGCAAAATAATTACAAAATTCATTTGGCAGAATGAAAGTCCTAGAATCTCAAGGGAAATCATGAAAAGAAGTAATGAATGTGGCTTAGCATTACTAGATCTCAAGTTATATTATAACCTTGTAATCATCAACAATATTCAATTTTGGGTAAAAATGGAAAAGTAAATTACTGGAATAGACTACAGTAACAAAATCCAGAAGCAAACGAATAGAGCAGTCAAGTATTCAATAAACCCAAGGACACAAACTTCTTAAATCCACAGAGCTGTCCTCCCTTTCTTTTATGGAAATAGGTTCTTTTAAGATTTAGAGAAAGGAACTAATTAAGTATACTCACCTTAAGGTTTTTCTTTTTGGAGATGGTAGAGAAAGTATATATACAAGTTCTTGAGCCCTCATTAAATATGTAGCTACCATTTGAGCCAGAGGATGCTGAAATTTTATGTACAGTAGACTTATCCAAACAAATTATGAAATTATATATATATATATACACACACACACACACATACATACATACAAAGGGAGATACTGCAGCTTTAAAAATTAAAATAAAAGAATATTTTTTCTTTCTCATCCTTCTTTTAGCCTCACAAAGTAAAGAGGTATCCATAGGGTAGTGGTAGATAGTCTTGTTCAATTGTTGCAGTGTTGACTGGTCAGTTGCCAAGATGTCCTCAATCCTAAATTGCATTCACTATGCTAACACTAAATGTTATTTGATTTTAGCAAGTGAAACTCTCCAGAGGCTAATTGGAAGGACAAGATAGTTTTTTTCTTTAAATTAAAGTACTAAGAAAGCACATACATAAATCACTTAGTGATTTTAAAAAAGGTGAATACATTGCTGATATATCAAGACATGTATGAAAGACTAGAGTCCCAGAAAGACCCAGAATTTATGATGCTATAATATACAAATTCCTTTTCAACCAAATTTAAGCAATAATTATATACAACGAGTAAGTGATCCATAAAGTCCCATGGATCCCTCTGTAAGTTAAACAAGTGCTACTTTGGGGAGAATGCCAGGCTAAGTAGAAGATAAAGAACAGTTTTGGGAAAGTTTGACATAGTATACATGCAAATATTTAATATGATTCCTGAATATACCCTCATTATATCATCAAAAGAGCTCAATTGAAATAATGAAGATTTCATAACCCATTGGTTTATTAATGTCATCAAAAGGAACCTTTTCTATAAATATACCCTTTAGAAAGCATTTAATTTTAGAAATGAATGATGAGAAAAATCTATGAGAAAAAATAATTTCAGAAAATCAGTCCCAAGGACAGATTCTTGAGAAAGTCTAACTTCCCAATGCAATGTAATAACCCTGATTTGTTTAGAAATGGAATTATGTCCATTTTTCTTTCCATTTTCTCTTTTTTTCCCCTGTTCTTCCCCAGTCTTATTCTAATCATATCAGATTTCACTTTACTCAGAGTTGGAAGGAGATTTGTGAATTACATAGTTCAATCATATTTGAACATGGATCCCCTCTCTAATATTGCTAAATAGTCTTCCATAGAAACCAGTACTTCAATAATTGCAACAAAAAAATTCGCCATCTTCCAACATAAACCTCATTTACTTTTGGATGAGCCTAGTTGTTAGAACAGGTAATTTTTTTATTTATTGTTTTAATTTTTTATTTTTTGTTTTTATTTTTTTGCTTATGTGTAATCACAATCTGCCTCTCAGAAATTTTTATATATTATACCTAGTTCTGAGACCAAACAGAAATAGTATGCCTTTAAATATTTGAAAAAATGAGTGATGTCCTAAGCTACTTTCTGATGTAGCTTTTCAAACTCTTCTCTAAATTAAATTTTGCCAGGTCTTTTGATATAGATTATCAAATGGTGTAGTTTTAAGTATTTATTTCCCTGGTCATTTTCCCCTGAATGAGTCTCAGATTGTCAACTTATTCCCTAAAATATATCAAACAGAATTTAGCAGTATTCCAGAAATGATCTAAGCAAGGTAAGAAACTATCTTCAATTTCCTTTATCTTGGACACGTGCTTCTCTGGTCATGCAAACCCACTGCTTCAGCATGAAGCTTAAAATGCTAAAACTATCAATTTCAAAAAATATTTAGATCTTTATTTTAAAAAGATACTAGAATGGTTTGCCATTTCCTTTTTCAGTTAAGTTTACAATTAGGAAATCCAAAGTCACAGTAACTTTTTGGCTGCCATGTTACATTATTGAAAGGATGCATGAGGTCACTGATCCAAGATTTAAATCTCTCTGAGTTTCAGTTTTGTCATCTTGTAAGGCTAATATTTAAACTGTCTGCTTCATCTACTGTTCTGAGGAAAAGAATTTCATAACTTGAATACTTTGATGGATATGTGATCAGAATTATTTAAGAACTGTTTACAAAGAGCAGCTAAGTGCTGCAAATGGGTCAAAAATCAGGAAGACCTGAGTTTAAATCTAGCCTAAGACACTTATTTGATCCTGGGCAAGTCATTTAAATCTATTTGTCTCAATTTCCTCATCTGTAAAATTAGTGAGAGAAGGAAATGGTAAACTACTCCAGTACTTTTTCCAAGAAAATTCCCAAAAGAGGGTCATGAAGAATTGGGCATGATTAAAACAACTAATCAAAATCAATTGTTTACAACGATACCTTCAGATAGAATAATTTCAGTTGAATGATTCAGTTGGGTAGCAAGTACCAGAATCATTACTGGTAAAGCATATAGAGGAGAGATTTTTTTTTATTTTATTTTTTAGATTTTTCAAGGCAATGGGGTTAAGTGGCTTGCCCAAGGCCACACGGCTAGGTAATTATTAAATGTCTGAGGTCGGATTTGAACCCAGGTACTCCTGACTCCAAGGCCGGTGCTCTATTCACTGCGCCACCTAGCCGCCCAGAGGAGAGATTATTTAGTAATGGTGGGAAAGAGCTAGAGGGATATTCTGGAAGTAGCAATGAACAGTAAGGAATTGTCTGACTACTCCTCACCCCCAAGACAAGAAATTGGAGAGTAACCAGAGCCAAAAAGAATGTTCAGAGATGCAGTGTCATCAGAAGAGATCCAGGTTTCAATGAGTGCAAGAGAGACAGTGATAAAGGAAAAAATTTTAAGATGAAAGCAAGGGTACTACCTTTGACATAGGCATTTCAGAGAAAGCAATGGAAGAGATTTATAGATTTAATTTGTCATTGAGGGGGATGGGATTGAGGAGAGTGGAGATGGGGAGCAGGTCATTGGAACAGGGAATGTGGCTTGTACCATGAACACTCATTGTTCAGAATCACCCAGATGGGGAGAATACAATGAGTGCTAATGACTGAGAACTGAGTTCAGGCAGATTATCATTTTCATCAGGGGTCCATACAGCTTATGTGAAGGTAAAGCAGGCTGGGGCAAACTTTTCACTTTATGAATGTTCTAGGCAGGGACTCACCAATCATTGAATCTGTCTCAGAATGGATTACTCCAGGGATCAGACAGCAATATACAGGGATTGGGGAAATAGGAAAAGGAAGGAAAAGCAGTGCATGTGAGAGTGAAGCAAGACACAGAAGGGGCAAGCTGAATCTAGAACCCTTGAGTTCAGATCTGGCCACTGATATATACAAGCTAAGTTTTCTAATCTGGCAGTGCTCTAGCCAACCCTCTAAGACTTTAAGTTGCAGAAAGCAATAATGAGATCATTAGTGAAACCTAGCCTCATAACTAGGATAGATATAAGATATTTTATATGTCCTTATACAAAAAAAGATATATAATTCTCAATAAATAAAAGAGTAAAGAATTTGTTGTCTCATTTCCCTACTATTGTTTGAAAAAGACTTAGATATGCTAATAAAGAATGAAATTAAAAAGCTAATGAGAATGAAATTAAAAGTATTGCAGCCAGCTTTGAATACTAAGTCTGGGAATTTATATATGAAAGGGGAAGTCAATGAAGTTGGCTGCAATTTACATTTCTACCATTATTATATGTTATTCCCCTTCACACCCAAATAAATTAGTCATATTAGCTTTTTAACTTTTCCTCACATTTGACCATTCATTTCCTTTTCAATGCTTTCATCCTGGCTTTTCCCCACACCTGGAATACATTTCCTCTTCATCTCCATCTCTTTGATTCCTCATGTATCACTTTCTGCATTTGATATTCATACTCTTCCTGTGCTTTTCCCCTCAACCATTTTTTTGTTTTTGTTTTTTTTGCAAGGCAATGGGGTTAAGTGAGTTGCCCAAGGTCACACAGCTAGGTAATTATTAAGTGTCTTGAGGCCAGAGTTGAACTCAGGTCCTCCTCACTCTAGGGCAGTACTGTATACACTGCACTACCTAGCTGTCACTGTTTTTTTTTTTAATTAACAAATGGGCAGGTAGGTGACTCAGTGGATAGTGCTCTGGTCTGGGAGTCAGTAAGACCTATGCTTGAATCTGACCTCAGATATTTATTAGTTGTGTGACCCTGGATATGTCAATGTTACCATTCTAATTGAGTCAAACTGAGTTTTTAATTACTAAAATCCACATATCTTTTTCCCTTGTCTATCTTGGACATTTGATTTTTTGAGCCCAAGTAGAACTTTGCATTTATTTCAATTATTTTAAACTTTTTGGATCGAGCTCAAAATTCTAACCCTTTGAATTAATTTTGGAACCTAATTCTATCCTGTTAGCCATTCCTAATGGTTTTGTGACCTATTTCTTCAGAAGTAATTGTTTTTTAAAAAAAAAGGTCAAACAGAATATAGCCAAGATCAGAGCCCTTTAATATTTCCTCCAGGTTAACATCAATTACATAATTCTCAATCTTTGGGTATAGTTTTTCAACCAGCTTTAAATCCAGTCCATATCACATTATCTTACTCAAAAGGATAGTGTGAGAAATTTTGTCACAGGACTTGTTGAAATTTAGGCAAATTGTACTATGACATTTTCCTGATCCACCAGTCAAGAAATCCAGTCATAAAAAAAGAAGAAGAAGGGTAGTGTGTCACACAACTTATTTTTAATAGAACCACACAGATTTTGGGGATCATTTATTTGTATGTCAAAATATTTCCCCCTTCACTTTATAAGAATATAGTTATAATTTTAGAATTTTACTAGTAATTAAAGTCATTTTCTACGTTAACAATATATATTTCTTTTAAAAAAAAAACAACTATATTTATTTATTTCCCATCCTGGAGCACCCTTACTATTTTCTAGTGTTTCTGAAAAATTGTTAGCAGGAGCTAAAAGATTATTGCCACAGGTTCTCTCAGGACCCTGGGAGACAGTTTGTTTGGGCTCAGTGGTAATCCATTGAGTTAAGATGTTCTCTAACCATCTGCTTTTCCCTGCTTATCTTGGTTTTAAACTCTCACTGAACTATTTTTTGTTCTAAATTTCTGAGTCTGAAGATTCTATATAGATAGAATAACAGGTCTTGACCTCTATCCTCAACAAATACACATGTAAAACATTGTGCTAGGTACTAATAATTTTCTTTTATATAAATATGGACTGAAAATCTATTACTGCCTGTTTTATATCTTTTTTGATTTTTTCACTAACTTCTACCTCATCTAAATTCACTAGCCTATTATAAATATATACTGGGCAACCAAAAAATAAACTAAGTATAAGAAAAGACTTCCTAAAAGGGTGGCTGCCCCCTCCTAGAGGCTGGTCGCAGCATAGCTTGTGCTGGATTTTTGTTTCTCCTTTTTCCACTAGCTCAGAAATCTCTCCTCCCTCCACCCCCATCCCAATGGATGCACTTACCTGTGATTTATTGACGATAATCATGGGAAAGCCATTTGTAATCAGACATTAAACAAAGGCATTCTCTCACTGAGAGGTAGTGATAACGGACCATTTAGTAATTTTTGTGCAGTTGGTAATTTGGAGAATGAATGATAATTTCTGTGCCTTGAAAAGCCACATTGACAATGCTTAGTGTTATTCACCTAGTGAATAAAGACACCTTACTCTCCATGTCTTGTGATAAATTCCTTTTATTAGGGCCACTTATGTGTTACTTTATCTTAATGGTGTTTCATATGGGGTAGTTGCTCTAGGAAATCTGGGTTGTTTTTCATTACAACCTTAAACATAAGGTCTGCAGTAAATAAATAGCAGGTTTTTACATGAAAACACCCTGGCGGCTGTGGAGGGCTTTGGTCTGACAACTAATAAAGTGGTCCATTTACATCTGACAAACCTAAGCAGTGGGACAGAATAGACAGAATAGACAGAAACTGTCAATTGTTTTGCTCTCCTTAGGATGATGAGTTTCTGGGGTTATACTCCATTTTCAGTCCACCTCTTTCCTTTTCCAAAAACTCTTTATTGATTCAATCTTTTGTTGATCCATCAAGCATTTATTAAGCACCTATCACAAGCAAGTCACTGTGCTAGGTACTAGTAAATAGTAGCAAAATAACAGTAGGAATAGTAGGAAAATAGTAGGAAAAGGGAAAGAAAATAAGAAACCCTGACTTCAATGGGTTTACATTCTCCTAGAGGATATATTACTTTAAAGGATAAATGAACTAAATCAAACTGGAGTGATAGCCTATTAACGACTAGGGGGATAAAGAAGGACTTTCTATAGAAAAATAATACATTGACTTGAGTCTTGAAGGAAGCTAAGGAAATAAGAAGAGAATGCATTCCAGAAATGATCAATATCCACACAAAAGAGTAGATGCGGGAGCTGGGAAAATAGCAAGTAAGACAGTTTGGCTGAACCATAGATTACATTAAAAAGTGATAGAAAATAAATCTGAGAAGAGAGACCAGAGCAAAAGTGAGGACTTTAAAAATGTCAGACAGAAGAATTTGTGTAGAATTTTAAAGGTGAAAGGGTGCTACAGAAAATTCTTGAATGGGGGAGGGTGAGATATGGCTAGACTTAAACTTTAGGAAGATTACTTTGATGGTTGCATGAGAGCAGATTGGAAAGAGGAAATAATATAAATTCAGAATCTAAGATGAAATTGCAAGGGGCACCTAGGTGGCGCAGTGGATAGAGCACTGCCCTGGAGTCAGGAGTACCTGAGTTCAGATTCGACCTCAGACACCTAATAATTAGGTAATTTGTGTGGCCTTGGGCAAGCCACTTAACCCCATTGCCTTGCAAAAAAAAAAAAAAGGATATGATTGGGGGTGGCTAGGAGGCGCAGAGGATAGAGCACTGGCCTTGGAGTCAGGAGTACCTGAGTTCAAATCTGGCCTCAGACACTTAATGACCTAGCTGTGTGGCCTTGGGCAAGCCACTTAACCCTATTGCCTTGCAAAAAGTAAAAAAAAAAAAAAAAAAGATGAAATTGCAGTGAGAATTGTGCCAAGATGGTAGAATAGAAGACCACTCAACTGAGCTCTCCTAATATTCTCCTTAAAATAACTTTAAAATAATGACTCAAATAAAGTTATCGAGTATCAGAGCCAACAAAAAGTCAGAGTGAGACATTCCTCAAGTCCAAAACCATATAGGAGATCAGAGAGATCTGTGATATGGGGGGAGGTTGACCTTAGAATCCACGTGGTAGTGAGAAAAGCAGTAGCAGCATTTGTATCTCTCAAACCAGAGACAGTAAGGAGACCTGGCAACTATTCAGAAAGAGATTGTAGGACATCCCTCTACTAGGACCAGGCACAGGACAAAATGCTGTTTGGCAACTCCATTTACTATGGAGAGGAGAACTTTCAGTCAAGAGGGAATGAAAACCCTGAGAAGCAATTGTTTGACAACTCCATTGCCTCTATCCATTTCTGAGTAAAAATTCATGACCTATTTGAGAAAGTGGACTCTAAGGGACAATATAACTTCCAGCCCCAAAGAATCAAGAATCAAGAAACAGTATTAATTCTAGTGTCCTGAGGATCAGTGTTGGTTATAATCACAAGGGATCTGGTATCCTTCCTGGATAAGGATCAGAGTGTAGACAAAGAGAATAAACCACACATCTCCCTGGATCACACAAGCAATGAAAAACAGTAGTTGGAAAAAGCCTGAGCAGAGCCCCTCCCTTCCCTCCACTCCCTAGCTGGGAACAGAGTGCAGTATTATTGCACTCAATATTAATATAAAGTCCAAGAAACAGGGTGGAAAAAGTGAGAAAAAACCACAAAGAAAATATGAACATAAAAAATCTACTATGGTGACAATATGATACAGTCACAAGTTTAAGATAAGACAAAGAAGTCAAAACTACAAATAAAACTTCAAAGAAAAATGTGAATTGAACATAAGCTCAACCAAAATTCCAGTAAGATCTGAATCAAATAAGAGTAGTAGAGAAAACATATATAAGAAGCAAATAAAAAAATGATGAAAAAACAATTAACAACTTTGCAAAAGAGGCACAAAAAAAACTGAAGAAAATAGCACATAAAACAGAATTGTTCCAATGGGAAAAAATGTACTAAAATTCACTGATGAAAGTAATTCTCTAAAAAGCAGAATAGATCAAATGGAAATAAGGTAAAAAGATTTAAAGATTCTTTAAAAATAGAATTGAGCAAGTGGAAGCTAATGACTTCATGGGATATCAAGAAATAATAAAACAAAGTTAGAAAATGTGAAGTATCTTCTTTGAAAAAGAACTAACCTGAAAAAAAATAGAATGAGGAGAAATAATTTGAGAAGTATTAGATTACCTGAAAGCCAGTATCAAAGAAAGAGCCTAGACATCACATTTCAATAAATTGTCGAGGAAAACTGCCCTGATATCCTAAAGACAGAAACATACAAATTGAAAGAATCAACTGATCACTATCTGAAAAAATTCCAAAATGAAAACCCACAGGAGTAGTGTAGTCAAATTCTAGAGTCCCAAGGTCAAAGAGGATATATTTCAAGGAGTCAAAAAGAAACTATTTCTGTCCTGTGGAGTCACAGTTAGGATCAAGCAGAATATTATATTCCAGAAGGCAAAGATTGGAATTACAAAAATAATTATATTTATTAATACAAAGATCTTTTTTTCACAACTGATATTTTATTTTATGTTTCCAATTACATGTTGTAAAAAATTTTCAATATTCATCCACCCTCCCTTCCCATTCTACTCTCTTCAACAGTGAAGAGTCTGGTGAACACTGAACATATACATTTGTGTTTAAAATGTTTACAGATTAGTAATTTTCTGTATGAGGAATTAGGACTAAAGGAAAAGAAAGAAAACCATGAGATAGGAAAGAAAAACAGAAGAGAAATTTTTAAAAAGCAAATGTAGTATTCATTCAGACTCTGGAGGTTTTTCTTTGTTTTGTTTTGTTTTTCTTCCTTTGAATGTGGATAGCATTATCCATAATATCCATATATTTCCCAGGATTGTCCTAACTCTTTGAACTGCTGAGAGGAGCTGCATCCATCAAGGTTGATCAACTCACAATGTTGTTGTTATTGTGTACAGTGTTCTCTTGGCTCTGCTCCGTTCACCAAGCACCAGTTCCTGTAATTTGTTCCATGTTTCTCTAAAGCCCAACCATTCATGATTTCTTATAGAATAATAGTACTCCATAACATTCATATACCATAACTTGTTCAAACATTCCCCAATTAATGGGCATCCCCTCTATTTCCAATTCTTTGCCACTACAAAAAAAAACTACTATGAATATTTTGGAACATGTGGGACTTTTCACATTTTTAGTGATTTCTTCTGGATATAAACCTAGTAATGGTATTACTGAGTCAAAGGGATGGTCAATTTTATTGCTTTTTAACCGTAGATCCATATCGCTCTCCAGAATATTTGGATCAGTTCACAACTCCACCATTGGTGCATTAATGTCCCAATCCTCCCACAACCTCTCCAACATTGTTTTCTCTTTTTGCCATTTTAGCCAATCTGATAGATGTGTGGTAGTGCTTCATAGTTGAAACAAAGGTCTTTCAAGTATTCTTTTTCTTGTGTGTGCATCTTTCAAGTATTCTTGATGAAAAGACAAGAACTGAATAGAAAATTTGACTTTCAAATAGACGACTCAAGAGAAGTATAAAAAGGTAAACATGAAAGAAAAGTCATAAGGGTTACAATAAAGTTAAACTCCTTACCTTTCTGTATGGAAAGATGCCACATATATCTTCTAAGAGCTTTTCGTTACTAGGGGTATTATACTGATTCTATATAGGCAGAGGGTGCAGGAGTGAGTCAATTATGTTGGGATGATGTAAAAGTATATGGGTGAGAAAGAGGGATGCCCTAGGAGAAGGGGGAAGAGAGAGAGGAAGAATGGGGGAAATTATTTCACATAAAAACAGGTGTGCAAGGAAGGACTTTTATAGTGGTTCTAAATTGGTTTGAAAAAGGAATAGCTAGGGGCGGCTAGGTGGCGTAGTGGATAAAGCACTGGCCTTGGAGTCAGGAGTACCTGGGTTCAAATCCGGTCTCAGACACTTAGTAATGACCTAACTGTGTGGCCACTAGATATCATAGATAGATTCATACATACATACATACAAATGTACACTTACTCAACATAAAAGTAGGAGGGGATGGGGATAAGTGAAAGGGGGGATGACAAAATGAAAGGTAGATAAAAGAACACAGTGGTCAGAAGCAGAACAGACTTTTGAGAAAAGATTGAAGTAAAAAAAGAAGAAAATAGGATAGAGAAAAATGTAGTTAGTAATCATAATTGTGAATGTGAATGGAATGATCCTGCCCATAAAACAGAAATTTATAGAAGAATGGATTAGAAACCAGCATTCAATAATGTGTTGTTTACAAACAACACACTTGAAAGAGAGACACATAAAGATTTAAAATAAAGAACTGGAACAGAATCTATTATGTTTCAGCTGAAGTAAAAAAGGCAAGGATAGCAAAGTAAAGGCAAAGTAAAAAGCAAAAAACTAATCTAATGAAAAAGAATTTAAAAGCCCATAGGTAATGAAATAATAACTATGTGTATGTCTGTGTATCTATGTAACATATACATTTGTGATGTATATACCAAATGAAATAATATCCAAATTCTTAAAGGAAAAGATAAATGAGTTTTAGGAGGAAATAAACAGTATAACCATACTAGTGGGGTACATCAGCTTTCTCCTCTCAGAGTTGGAAAAATCTAATCATAAAATAAATAAGGAAGAAGACAAGGAAACAAATAGAAACATAGATAAGTTAAATATGATAGACATCTAGAGAAAACTGAATGAGAATTGAAATGAGCACATCTTTTTCTCAGCATCTTCACAAAAATTAACCATGTATCAGGCATAAAACATTTATACCAAATGCAGAAATATTAAATGTATCCTTTTTCAAACCACAATGCAATAAAAATTATATTTCATAAAGGTCCATATATGCATAGATTAAAAGCTAACTGGAAATTAAATAATGTAATCCCAGACAAAGAGTGGGTCAAAGAATTAATTATATAAACAATCAATTATTTCCTTAAAGAGAATGAAAACACTGAAACAGCATCCCAAAATTTGTGGAATGAAGTCAAAGCAGTACATAGTTGAAAATTTAAATTCAAATGCATACATCAACAAAAGAGAAAAAGAGAAGGGCAATGAATTAGGCTTGCATCTTAAAGGAAAAAAATATTTAAAAAATCCTCATTTAAGCACCAAAATGTTAATCCTGTGAATCAAAGAAGGGGTTAATGAAATTGAAAGTAAAAAAAAACCTACCCATTGAACTAATAAAAAAAACTGGGAGCTGGTTTTATGGGGGGGGGGAATACAACCAAATAGATAAGCCTTTAGTTAATTTGATTTTTAAAAAGCAGAAAACCAAATTACAAAAATCAAAAATGAAAAAAGGGTGCACGTACCACCAATGAAGATGAAATGAAAGCAATTATTAGGAGTTATTCTGCCCAATTATGATAGCAAAACTGAGAGTCTAAGTGAAATTGATGAATATTTATAAAATCTTAGACTCCCCAGATTAACAGAAGAGAAAATAAAATACTTAAGTAACCCTATCTCAGAAAAAAGAAATAGAAAAAAACCATTAATGAACTCCTTAAGAAAAAAAAATCTCTTGGTACAAATGCATTCACATGTGAATTCTACTGAACATTTAATTAATCTCTGTATCATATAAACTATTTTTAAAAACAAGTAATAAAGGAATCCTATCAATTTTTTATGACACAAATAAAGTTTTGAGCTCTAAACCAGAAAGAGCAAAAACAGAAAAAGAAAACTATAGACCTATTTCCTTAATGAATCTCAATGCAAAAATTTTCAATAAAATACTACCAAGGAGATTATATATCAACAATATATCAGAAAACTCATACATTTAGACCAGGTGTGATTTATATCAGAAATGCATAATTGTTCTATGTTAGAAAAACTATCAGGAGAACTGATCATATCAAAAATAATAATAAATACAATACCTATACCTATAAAAATACTAGGAAGGAATAAATGGAACCTTTCTTAAAATGATAAGTTCTACTACATAAAAACAAAAGCAAGAGTTATCTATAATAGGGATAAACTTGAAACCTTTCCAATAATTTTAAACATGAAGCAAAGATGTCCATTATTACCATTATTTTTCAATATTATACTAGAAATGCTTGCTACAACAAAAAGACAAAAAATGGAAGTAATAAAAATAAGAGGAAAGAAAACTATCACTCTAACTGAAACAATTAACATTCTCATAGTTTTAGGATATTAAAAAAATTCCACAGAAATTCTTAATGTAGCTGTATATTATAACAAAACTGAGCAGGACAAGATAGAAAGAGAAATTCCATTTAAAGTAATTGCAGACAACATAAAATACTTGGGAATCTCCCTGCCAAAACTAGGGATTATAGTAACACAATTATAAAACACTTTTCACACAAATAAAAACATATAAATAGAGAAATATTAATTTGTTTCATTAACAGTTATCCACCATTATATTGCCAGGAGACAAGAGGCATGATTTCCCATCGATAGGTCACTCCTGACTTTCAGTTCCTTCAATCTTCTCCATCTCTGTTAGAACTGATAGGGAGACAATCACTAATGCATTGAATTTAGCTTTAGTAAAAGAATTATTTAGAATCATTTTTAATATGCCATGAAAATACTTGTTATAATCATCACAATTGAAATTTAGGAATTACAACATTTTTCCTTTTTCAAATGTTCATTTTAAAAATAATTTGCTATCCTTCTTTCAGTGAATACATAATGGGATGTGGAGCTTGTTATAATGGCTAGATTTCAGATATCAGTCCAAACCAGCCTGGTTTGAAACTTAGAATCCCAATTAGAAAGAAGTTTATTATAAAGCATTTAGGCAACCTCTGTCCCTCTATGTAGTATTTTAACCAAACCCTTTGTGAAAACTGTCTAAAAGAAAAGCAGTTTGTTGTGGTGGATAGAGGACTGGCCTTGAGTAGGTAAGGCTCAAATTAAAGTTCTGCTCTTTATATGTTAATAGGTGATGACCACAGTAGGTAAATCACTTGACCTCTCATTACCCCAGGAAACTTTGAGACTAAGTTATAGATAAATTTCTGATTTGACCTACTTTGTTTGGTAAGAGGTGTTTCCATGCTGGAAATTCTCTTTAAGGTCAAAATTGAGAGTATGGACTTATCCTCAAAAACAACAATACCAGAGGGAAAGGAAGAAGCCTTTATTAAGGACCTATTATGTACCAGGCAGTATGCTAAGTACGTACAAATATTATTCACTTGAACCTCCCAACTACCCTGTGTGGCAGGTACTATTTTTAACCCTATTTTATACTTAGGAAACTCAGGTTGAGTGACTTTAACCATAGTCACAAAGCTAGTCAGTTTCTGAAGCTGGATTTAAACTTAGGTCTTTCTGACTCCAGCTAAATGGAAGAGTGGATGGAGCACTGGGCTAGAAATTAGGAAGCTTCCTCTTCAAGAGTTCAAGTCTGGTCTCAAATACTTACCAGTTTTGTGACCCTAAGCAATTCACTTAATTCTACTTGCCTCATTTTTTTTTTCATCTGGAAAATGAGCTGGAGAAGGAAATGGCAAACAATTCCAGTATCTTTGCCAAGAAAACCCCAAAATGGGATCACAGAGCATTGTATAGTTTTGAAATGATTCAACAATAATTTCCTAATTCCAAGAGAGTTATCTTTCCATTGTGCTACCAAGATGTCCAAAGAAATGACAAACTAAACTGGAAGGTACCAAATAGGTTTAAAATATCTGAATAAAAAAAGTTCATTTAAGCTAAAGAATGTTAAATAATTATAAAATGTTCAAGTCTGAGAAGTTAATAATCAGCGCTATTCAATATTAATGTACATTTATCCTAGAAGAAGGGGAAAGGGTTGACCCTGAATTGGTTCTCAGTTATAAGCAATGATGGCCTAGTATAGCTTTCCATTAATAAAAGAAAAGAAAAGAATTTTAGAAATCCTACCTCACAGA
The DNA here is from genome assembly GCF_037893015.1 of Macrotis lagotis. Classification (NCBI taxonomy): domain Eukaryota; kingdom Metazoa; phylum Chordata; class Mammalia; order Peramelemorphia; family Peramelidae; genus Macrotis; species Macrotis lagotis. The sequence goes on from NC_133658.1 coordinate 589,178,241, forward strand.
TGTCATCTTTTTGGAAATTTTTTTCTAGATAACAAAGTTATCTAATTCTTTCATTTTGTAAATTAAAAGATCTTTTATTTCTTCTTTTTTCATCTACAAATTACATCACAGATCATCTTGACTTTTATCCTTCCACTGGACTTGCTGCTGATTTTGCAAAGTTTTGCCTCACAAATCCAATTCACTCACAAGTCAAGACATTACCCATGATGTCATGGGCGCTCTCGAGAAAGAAGGATGAATTCAGTACTGCACCATAAAATAGAGTCAGTACTAGATTCATAAAGTTTTCTCCAATAAAGAAAAAATCTGGATGCCTCTGTTTAACTGGGCTCAATCAGTCAACAAGTATTAATTAAATGCCTACTCTGTGCTACACAATAAAGATACCAAGACAAAAATGAAAGAAATCTGGCTCCCCCAGAGCCTATGTTCTATCAAAAGGCTTCAAATGTGGGCCTGGTAAAAAACTGTATCTTTTGTCTGAGGATTCAGAGTCAGTCATCTTCACTTTGGCTGCTTCACTATCAGTTTTTCAGAGCAATCTTGTAAAGTTTACTAAGCAACTAGAGGAAATTCCCACATCAATTTGAATTGCTTATCTTTGAAGTGTTTCTCATTCATTTCCTTTACTCATTGATTTATATTATTATTCTGGGCACATATTAGTATGAAAAGCAACCACAGAGTCAGATTGACTAAGGTTCAAGTTCCTTTTCAACCCTTTTTCTAAGCAAACCTGAGAAAGGTATTCAACACTTTATATAACTCCCGGAGTTCTATGTTCACTCCAGGATCAAACATGAAAATCTTTTGAATTGAAAGTTCTTCATAATTTGTCCTTCCTCCCTTTTCCAGTTTCTCACTTTTAACAATTCCATTTTTTGTTGTTTTGTACAGTCATGTCCAACTCTTTTGTGACCCCCATTTCAGGTTTCCCTGGCAAAGATACTGGAAGAGTTTGCTATTTCCTTCTCCAGTTCATTTTTACAATTGAAGAAAGAGCAAAACAGGGATAAATGACTTGTGGAAGGTCACACAGCTAGTCAGCATCTAAGGTTGGATTTGAACTCAAAAAAGATGAGTCTTCCTGGCTCCAGACCCAGCACTCTCTGCCACCTAGCTGCCCCAACCTACTCATACATACATCTTTAATCCAGTGACAACAGCTTTCTTGCTATTCCTGCAACAAGACCCTCATTTCCTGACTTCAGAAATTTTTCCCTGACTGTCCTCTATTCTTAGAATGCTCCCCCCTCTTCATCTCTACCTCTTGGTTTCCCTGGCAGAAGAGGTTTGAATCTGTATTAGCTGAAGTTCCTAATTAAGAATTCTCTATACCACTGAAAGTACAGTATGGTCTTGTTTATTTAATGAAGTGTTATTTTTTAATTTTAAAATTATTTAAACAATTTTCATTAGCTTTACCTAATTCAACTATAACTGCCAAAGTACCACAAATAGACACCACGGTTCATTCACCAGCAGCTAGTTGAACAGCATCTTTAACATGAAAGAAGAAACACAAAGTCACTCTGAAACCTATCTTGCTGTCTTAGCAAATTTCATACTATCTATGGCAGATAAAGAGATGATTAAAAAACATTCATTATGAAAGCATACTATGTGTCCGACATTGTGGTAAGTGCTAGGATATTAACAAAAGTAAAAGACAGTCCTTGCTGTCAAGGAGCCCACAGCCTATAACGGGGAAAAAATATTCAAACAACTATGTACAAGTATGCTACTCACAGCAGAAGTGTCTGAGGAAAGACATTAGAATTAAGGTGGGGGGGTGGTGGAATCAGGAAAGGCTTCCTGTAAAAGGTAAATAGGGCTTGGAAGAAGCCAGAAAAGTCAAGAATTAAATATGGGGGAGGGGGAGGGATGGGGAAAGAACAGGGGAGAGAACGAGAGAGAGAGAGAGAGAGAGAGAGAGAAAGTTGTCCATTCAGTTGGATGTCATAGTCTGGGCAATAGACATTCCTCACCTACATTGTATTTCTAGTGATAGCATTATCTAATAATATTAAACTTTTTTGGATGATTACACATCTGTTTGGAGTTTCATATAACCAATGAGATCCGCAAACAAGATTACTTTTGGAACCTCTTCATAGGGAATCCTTTTCAACTTGGACTTTTTGATGCATCTTCTCCATCACAATGGACACAACTTTTGCAAGTATATATCTCCCTGTTTTTGCCTCACTTGATGCTTGTGGTTTGAGAGTCATTGAACAGCATGATCTTTGTTATTAATTATATCTTTCAAAGAATCTTGAGTGATTTTGACATGTGAATGAGAGACCTTGTTAGAAGAGAGACTTTATGGAAGTGTTTTGCTCTACAAAATCAAGTGCTTTTCATAATAAACAAAATAAAATAGTGAGATATTATATTCTGAGTATCTTTTAATTAATTGCTCTATGACAGTGATTTGGTCCCTTGTCAAAGATTTGATTTTGTCGTCATCTGAGTATGTGTTTTGATGTTCCATGGTACTAAAGTAATTCTCTATTGTCAGATTCTTCTTTTGCTGTTGTTTACTCTCCTCAGTCCAAGACTAATTTACAGCACTTCCAAGGCTTTGTGGGGATTTTGGGGTTTTTTTCTGGCTGCAGGTTCTGCGGTCAGTGCTCCCTCACTCCACACTCTTTCAGGTGTAGCAGAGTTCTCTCCCCACCCCTTCAAACTATTCTGGGGCTGTGCTGCAACCAGGGCTTTTTCCAACTCCTGGTCCTGGTGAAGTATCCCTTCCCCACGGAACTTTGAAGTTATCTTGGACTAGATAAATGTATCACTCAGTCTTTCTGTGGGTTCTGCCCCTCTAAATTTTGGCTAGAGTCATAATTTGTTGGCTTTTGGAATTTTGGGGGGAAGGAGTTCCCAGAAATCTAACTGTGATTCTAGAGTCCAAATTGAAAATTTGTTATTATAAATGTTTGTATAGCTTTTTCTTTTTTTTCCTGTTTGCTTTTCTTCCACACTCAGGATGATTTTGCTCAGTTAAATCTCTTGCTATACTTTTTTTTAAAACTGGTTTTATTTTCCAATGCTTCACTTTGTTTTATGAAATGATTCTACTTATAATCCTTATTTATCTTTTAGGGAATTCAGTTTTAAAAAGTTAATATAATATAAATTGCTACTATCTTTGGCTTCCATCTTTGCATTTTGTATTTGTCAGTTCTTTGCCATCTAAGTTGCTTTATAAACTCTTGTGGTATCCTTGTTATGGCCATTAATTTGTATATTGATCTATCAATCTGAAATAATGCAAGAAAAGTAAAAATCTATTTAAACCCTTGGACTAACAATCCTATTCTGAGAATCTCAAGGAAGTAAAAATGAAAAACAAGAAAGGTATAATATATGTCAAAATTATCTTAGCAGCAAATTTGTGGTGACAGAACTAGAGGGAATTGTTACATATACAAGCATGTAACAGAATACTATTATAAGTCAAGCAGAAAGTATTTTTTTAAGCACATTAATTGTATGCTTGACATTCAGCTTGACATGGGGATAAGTAATATCGAGCATGAGGATTTCAGAAAAACATGTAAAGGTTTGTATGAACTACTGAAGAATGAAGTAAGCAGAACCAAATGAATAAGATATGAATTCATAAAATGCTATAAATTGTAAAAAAAAACACTGGAAAGAAATTGTAGTAATCAATATTGGTTCTGAAGAAGAGAGAGGGAAATAAATCTTCCTTCCATCAGAGAGATAAATGGACCAAATATCACATATATTGTCACACATTGTCTCAGTTATTAATTTCTTTGATTACATGTTTTTCTTTTTGTTACAAGGAAGGATTTAACTGAAAATAGAGGGTTTTCCTTTGATCCGGCAATACCACTACTGGCTCTATACCTTGAAGATATCATGAAAAAGGGTAAAAACATCACTTGTACAAAAATATTTTTAGCAGCCTTGTTTGTGGTGGCAAAGAATTGGAAATTGAGTGAATGTCCATTAATTGGGGAATGGCTGAACAAATTGTGGTACATGCATGTTATGGAACGCTATCGTTCCATTAGAAACCAGGAGTGATGGAAATTCAGAGAAGCTTAGAAGGCTTTGCATGAACTGATGCTGAGGGAGATAAGCAGAACCATGGTACACACTAACAGTAACATGGGGTTGATGATCAGTCTTAATGAACTTGCTCATTTCACCAGTGCAACACCCAGCGACAATTTTAGGGTATCTGTGATAGAGAACATCATCTGTATCCAAAGAGCTTGTAGACCTTGACAAAGACCAAAGACTATTACCTTTAAATTTTTTTAAAAAGTATCTTATCATATAATTTTGCTATCTCTTATATTTTATTTTTTTCCCTTAAGGATATGATTTCTCTCTCAATACATTCAATTTTGATCAATGTATAGAATGAAGGTGAGGGGGGATGGAATCAGGAAGACTATTAGCCAGTCTTCTGTGGGGGATGGGGGTAGGGAAGTGAGATTTGGGGGAAAATTGTAAAATTCAAAAAACAACAAAAAATAGAAGAAAATAGAGGGAATTTTGAGAGTGGAGTGGTGATGTACTTGCATATTGGGAAGGAGAATATCCAGAATGTCTGAAATGTCTGTGATATAACAAACAAGAAGCAATTACAATTTTTCAAATCAAAATTTTTTTCCAACTACTTGCAATGGCAGTTTTTTGCAAGATTTTGAGTTTTACATGTTTCTCTCTCCCTTCCTCCCCACCCCTTCCCTCAGACAGAATGCAATTTAATATAGGCTATACCTATATAACTATGCTAAACATAGATCCATGTTAATCATTTTGTGAAATAAGAATCAAATCAAAATGGGAAAAAATTAGAGAAAAATAATATTTAAGACAACTTTTAAAAAAATTGAAGATAGTGTTGGTCTGGATTTAAGCTCCACAGTTCCTTCTCTGGTATGAATGGTATTTTCTGGCATAATCCTTTATAATTGTCTTTAATTATTGTACTGCTGAAATGAACAAGTCCATGATAGTTATTGATCACCCAATGTTGCTGTTGTTGTGTATAATGTTCTTCCAATTCCGCTCACTTCACTCAGCATGAGTTCATGTAAGTCTTTTCAGTTTAAGCATTTGCACTTTTTTAAGGCTGTTTAAAAGTTACTAACCTAGATGATAACCTGAATATTTGGATCCTCAAGGGAAATAGAGAAATTTGTAGAGAGAAGGAGGAAAAAGGAAATTATGAGTTTCATTTTAATTTTAGAAATGTTGAGTTTGATGCCAACAAGACATCCAAGTTAAGGTCCTCAGCCAACAGTGATGCAGAACTGGAGAATTTAGGATTGACTTAGAAGTCAAATGAGTAGAAGCGATAATTGAAGTCATAGAAGAAGATAAAAAAATCATTAATTTGATTCAAGAAACATTTATTCAGTGCCTGTAATATTCAAGGTATTATGATAAGCACTGGAGATATGGTGACAAAAAGGAATACTTGCCCTCAAGTAGTTTGATTAAAGAGTACATTACAGGGGCGGCTAGGTGGCGTAGTGGATAAAGCACCAGCCTTGGAGTCAGGAGTACCTGGGTTCAAATGTGGTCTCAGACACTTAATAATTACATATCTGTGTGGCCTTGGGCAAGCCACTTAACCCCATTTGCCTTGTAAAAACCTAAAAAAAAAAAAGTACATTACAAATATGAGATATTATTTGTACAAAAGTTCAGAGGTGAGGGATAGAATTACTATATGAAGGACATCTTGTAATTCAATTTCACTATACTAGAGAGTACATTCAGAGAAAGAATGTTGTGGGAGAGGGGGCAAGGTAGAGTGATGCCAGGTGATGGATTGTATTTTAGCTTTAAGAAAATGGGGAGTCATTGAAGATTTTAGAGTTGAGGGCTGACAGGGTGAATATCAATTGCAAGCTAAAGATAGATTGGAATTTATTTTACATTATTTCCCTTCAGATATGCTACAATCGAACCATACTTTTTAATGCCTTTCTACATGTCACTCCATCTTCTATCTTCATATTTTTGCAATGACTGTCCCCCTTCAGAGTGTATTGACATTCTTCTCAAGGATCTATGCCAGTTCTTTTGTATTCATGCTTTTTTGTGCCTTCCTTTCATTAATTTTTCCTTCCTTTCCATGAGATTGGTTGGAGCACAGCCTCACAGACAAAAATCAAGTCAATTGAACCCCCCAGTATCAGAAGTCCAAGTGATAACAGTCATTTTCCATGTAGGTATAGAAATTCTTGACTATATCATTTGTTATTACACATCATCAGAATGTGTATGGGTGTATGGTTGGATGAAACTTGGCAAATTTTCCATCACATGTCAGTTATATACACCATACCTGATAATTAACCCAAATCAATTTTATACATGACTGCTTCTATATCCCTTAAAAATCAACATCATTCCAATCCATTCCTTCTTTAGAGCTAGAAATAATCTCAGATTCTATCTAGTACAACCTCTTTCTTTGACAGATGAAGACACCGAGGTTCAGAGAAGGGAATTCAATCAGGCGATCTTACCTATGTAAGATCAAATGATTAATAGCAAATTTATTAGAATCAAAGTTTCTCAAATACTAATTGAAAATTTTATTAACCAAAAGGATCTCAATCTAATGAGCACATATCAAGGACCCAGCACCACCAGCATGTCTGCCACTGAAATTCTTATGCTGCCACCTTTGGCAACAATGCATTCTACTTGGTTCCAGCCCAGTGGAAATATGCAGGGTGATTTTAAATAATGTAACACTTCAGAGGATTTATTATTTACACTAATCAGGACTTAGCAATATTGTCATATCTATAGTTTCAGTTATCCTTATAATTCAAACATAATATTAGGTATGCTTAAATCAGCCAAGTAATTGGGAAAAAAAGAGCAAGGTTTTTAGACTGAATGTTTTCTATTAGCTATGGCTATATCATTACTAAGTCCTCCTTCATCCTTGACCTTTTCAGGGCCATCTATCTTTGACAGCCTAAGCAAAAATAAAATTAGGCACTTCAGTGAACTCTTAGAGATTAGATCTGTGATTTCATTGTTATTATGAATTCATGTGAAGAAACTTCCTCTACCAATGTAGGTTGGAAACTTCTTTGCAACTTTTAGACTTAGCCTAAACTATCGAGAGGTTAATGACTTGCCCAATAAGTATGCCACCATGTGTCAGAGGTAGAACCCCGTGATCTTGCTCACTTCCTAGTTCTTCTTGGTGAATTCTTGGTACACCAAGAACCACTTCATAAGGTTGCATTAGGTCTGTTTGGCAAAAGAGCAAAGAAGGCTTAATTACCTGAAGAAAGAAACATATAGGCAGAATGGGGACTTCTCTGAGACAGTTAAAAAGTCCACTTATAAGAAAAGTGTGACCTTCATTCATTTAGTTCTCTTCTGTGGGAAAATGGGAGTTGTTTATAAAGTATTACTTAACTGTTAAAATTAGGCACTAGATGTCCATACATTTTTTCTCTATTTCACTCCTATGAAGTTTAGGTGAAAAGGAAATAAACTCTTTAATCTCAATTTCATGACCTGTGGAACTAGTTTTTAAGAACTCAATAACCTAGAACTTGAAACTGTGCATTTAGTTCCCTGCCCTTTGCTACAATGATGCAATTGCTTGTGTCTTTTCTTGTGACTATTACTTCAGAAGCAACCTCCTTCCCCTAATCTGGGTCCCTAATAATGTATCATAATAATATGCTTTCCAGACAGTCTATTTTGAGTAGCTTTATAGTGAAAGAGCCCTGAATTTGGAATCAGAGGACTTAGGTTGGTTCAGTTATTTGCTAGCTTTGTGACCTTGTAAAAAACAGTTTAAGCTCCCTAAACTCAATTTCCTCATCTATAAAATGGGGGTGATTAAAATGGATTATCTCTAAGGTCCCTTCCATCTCCATTTTGCTTCTGACCATTGCCTCCCTTAATTTATCCTTTTTCTTATCCTGTTCCTTTTTTCCTCTTATCCCTTTCCACTCCTACTTCCCTGTTGAGTAAGATGAATTTCTGTACCCAAGTGTGTGTGTGTGTGTGTATATACATATATATATATATAGTTTCCCTTCATGAACCTGTTTGGATGAGAAAAATGGTTCAAGCATTGCTTGCTTTCCCACTTCCAATATACCCTTTAATTCTTTGTGTGTTCCATTAATGTGAGATAATTTCCCCCATGCATTATCTCCCTTGCTCCTTCTTCCAGTAAAATCCTCTTTTACACTTTTCCATTCCTCATATGAGATTGTTCTGATATAATAGACTCACACCCCTGCCTTTTGTCTAAGTAACTCCTCTTACTACTCTCATGATGATAAAATTTTGAGGGGTTTCATGTATCATTTTCTAAAATAGGAGCAGACAGTTTCATCTTTATTTAGTCTCTTCTCTAAAATTGATTTTAGTCTCTCTTGTTTAGTCTTATGATTTCTTATTCATGCTTAACTTTTTAATGCTTCTTTTGAGTTTGTGTTCAAATGTTCAAATTGTGTTCTAGTCAGTTCTGAACTTTTCATCAAGAATGCTTTCAAGGGTTGACTAAGTGGCGTAGTGGATAGAGCACTGGCCTGGAGTCAGGAGGACCTGATTTCAAATCCAGCCTCAGACATTTAATAATTGCCTAGCTGTATAACCTTGGGCAAGTCACTTAATCCCATTGCCCCTTAAATAAATTCTAAAAAAAAAAAAGAATGCTTTCAAATCTGCTAATAAAATGTCCAACCTTGCCTTCCCCCCCAACCCCAAATTATATTCAGTTTTGTTGCATAGGTTATTCGTGATCAAATACTATCTCTTTTGTCTTCCAGAATATCATATTCCAAGCCCTCTGCTCCCTTATAGGAAAAGTTACAAAATCTTGTATAGTTTTGAGAGTGTCTTCATGGTCTTTGAATGTTTTCTTTCTGGATGCTTTCACTTGTTGGGAGTTGTGGATTTTACCTATAGAAGTTTCATTTTGCAAGTGATTAGTAGTTTCTCTTAATTTCTACTTTGTGTTTCTGCTTTGTTTTCTTAAAAATGGCAGTTTTCCATTATAATTTATTGAAATATGATGTCCAGACTCTTTTTTTTTTTGTCCATGGCTTTCAGGTAGTACAATGATTCTTAAATTATCTGTCCTTGATCAATTTTCCAGGTCAGTTGCTTTTCTTATGAAATATTTAATATTTTCTTCTTTTTTTCAGTCTTTGAATGCTTTGGGGGTTTTTTCCTTTTTAAAAAAATTTTTAAATTTATTTAAGGCAATGGGGTTGAGAGTGACTTGCCCAAGGTCACACAGCCAGGCAATTATAAAGTGTCTGAGGTCAAATTTGATCTCAGGTCCTCCTGACTCCAAGGTGGGTGTTTTTTCCACTGTGCTAACCTAATCGCCCCCCTTTGTTTTTTTCTTAATGTTTTGTAGCTTTAGTAGCTTCCACTTCCTTTATTTTTATTTATTTAGTTTTTTAGTTTTTTGCAAGGCAATGGGGTCAAGTGGCCTGCCCAAAGCCACACAGCTAGGTAACTATTAAGTGTTTGAGGCCGGACTTGAACTCAGGTACTCCTGACTCCAGGGCTGGTGCTCTATCCACTGTGCCACCTAGCCGCCCCACTTTATTTTAAAGATTAATTTTTTTCATTTTTTGAACTTCACTTACCATTTGATTAGTTCTAAATTTAAGGAGTTATTTTCTTCAGTATTTTGGTACCACTTTTTAGCACTTAATTCTCTTTTCATAAATTTCTTGCTTATCTCTTGTTTCTTTTCTGCTCCTATTACTTGATTTTTATATTTTTGCTTTCTTATTTATGTCTTAAGCTTTTTTTAGAAATTTGTCAGATTTATAGCCAACATGCATTTTTCTTTGAGCCTTTTCTTGTAGATTTTTTTTTTTAGTGATTATCTTCTGAGTTTGTGTCAGGTTTTTTCATGGATTTTTTTTTGTTATTATTGGCTCATTGACCTATTTCTTGACTTTGGACTTTATGCTGTTTTGGGATTTACTCACCCCTGGAGGAGTCAGGGAAGGGAATTGGTGTTTTGGGTTTTCTTTTTTTAGGTTTTTGCAAGGCAAATGGGGTTAAGTGGCTTGCCCAAGGCCACACAGCTAGGTAATTATCAAGTGTCTGAGACCAGATTTGAACCCAGGTACTCCTGACTCCAAGGCCGGTGCTTTATCTACTATGCCACCTAGCTGCCCCAGGGAATTGGTGTTTTGACTAGAGTTTCTGTCGTTTATGTCCTTCAGTGATTTTCACAGCTTAGTATGAGGTCCTGTACATGATCAGTGCTTCCAATCTGGGAAAAGGTATGTTTAGCTCTGTCTTGGTTTGAAGTCTGGTCCTCAAACAGTTAAGGACTCCTGTTCTTTTAGAACTGAGATCACTTCTCTCCACCCTGAATTGGGTAATGGGCACCAGTGCTGCTAGATAGCAACTGTTCTTGCTTCCAGTGCTAGTACAGGCATCCCCTGGGATCTCTTTCTGCCCAGGTCCTTAGTTCCCTTATCATCCATGAATGCTGGGCTGCTCTCCACTACTGCTATCTCAGCTCAGTGCTACTTCCACTGCATAGGCAGCTAGTCAGCACCCACTCCAATGACCTCAGATATCTCTGTTTATCTTTCTTGGTCTAGAAAAATAACTTATTTTATCTCTTGATCTTCCTGCTCAGAATTTAATTTGGCACATGTAGTCATTGTGAAAAAGTTTTTGGAGGGTGCACAGTGGATAGAGCAACAGCTCTGGAGTCAGGAGGACCTGAGTTCAAATTTAGATTCAGTCACTTGATACTGAACTAGCTATGCGACCCTGGGCAAGTCACTTAACTCCATTGCTTTGCAAACATCAAAAAAAAAGTTTTTAGGGAGCTGTGACCTCTCATTCTGCCATCTTTACTCCCCACCTTTCAACTAAATCCTATGATCCTATAAATAAAGTAAAAAAGAATTTTCATTCAAGTATTTAATCCCAGGACTTGTAATTTATTTGAAAAATTAATTATAGACACAGAGAGCAGATCCAGAGTAACACTTTTGGAGAAAACTTGTCTTTAGAGATCTCTGGGCTTCCATGACTTCAGAATCTCAGTATTAGAAATAAACCATTTCAAAGAACCATATGATTTAATCCATGCTTCAAGATCCATATTCTTTCTATAACATTTCTGACAATTGATCATTCAGTCATTGATTGAAAACTTCCAGCAGCATAGTTCCAGAGAAATAAGGCTAAAATATGCTATACTATTACCTACCTCCTGATAAAGAGGTGATGGACTTAAGATGCAGAATGAAACATGCAGTTTTTGACATGTAACTTATTTTGTTTGACTATGCATATTTGTCTGGTTCTGCTTTGATTTTTCTTTCCCTTTCCCTTTCCTTTTTTCCCCTCCAACGTGGAAAGAGGTGAGATGAGAGAGAAAAAAATGCTTGTTCCCTGAAAAATGTAAAATCACCAAAAATGTTCATTAAAATCTTCCAGTTAAAGGAATTATATTTCACTCCTGTATTGCTCTAATTATTATAAAGCTTTTCCATATATTAAAACTAAATCTGTTTTTCTGCCAGTTAACCTATTGTCCCTATTTCCTGCCCTCTAGGACTAAGCAGAACACGCCAAATCTCTCTTCCTACAGCAGGTCGTCTTTGAACATTTAATAATAATAACAAACTTTTATATCACACTTTAAGTTTGCAAAGCACTTTACATATCTCATTTGATTTCACAACAACCTCAGAGATTGGTGCTATTATCTTCATTTTTACAGATGAGAAAAATGAGACAGACAGAGGTTAAATGACTCACCCAGGTTCACACAGCTAGGAAGTATCTGAAGTTAGATTTGTACTCAGTATAAATTTGTACTTGAGTCAAGATCAGTTGTTTTCACTATCTTGTCTCTTCTCCAGTTTCTTCAAGCAGTACTCTTATGGACTGGACTAAAGACCCTTAACTATTTTTGTTACAATTCTCTGGAGTATATTTCACTCTTTCAGGGTCCTTCCTAAAATATGTCACTAAGAAGTCAACCTACTCTAGAGGTGCCCCAACCAGGAAGGAGTAAAGTATTGCCTTCCTTCAGTTAATGTATCCTCAGATCACATTAGAGTTTGACCTTCACAGCTACTGAATAATCCTTCTCCTCTACCCTTTTCAACTCTATTAAGTTGAGAGGTCAGAAGCAGCATTATGTGATGAATAGAGACCTGCCTTCCATTAGGAAGACTTGCTTAGGAAGACAAGAATTCAAATTGTATCTCTGGCACATACTGGTTGTCTGGGTAAGTCAGTCTCTGAGTACTCCAAATAACTTTCTCAATTCTAAAAATTGAAGAGTAGGTTTCAATTTATGTTGCTAGAAGGAATTTTGTCACTAGGATTTCCTCTCACAATAAAAATCATAGATCCATTTACTCTTCCCCCTTCCATCTAAAAAATATCATCGGGAAAAATATGTATGCCAAGGCAACATGTAGAAGTCTCCTGCCATCCTTTAACATACTCTGTACCAATTAAAATGGTCCACTAGTCATTCCCTCATTTCTCTTTTTCTTTCTCTCTTAAACCTCTGGATATTGTTTATATTCAAGAATTCTACTTCTTCACTACCAACTCTATCCCCAAACCTTTGCAATCCAACCCTGAACCCTGACCTCCATGGGAAATGTTTTATGGAGTACCTTTTAACCACCAATCACATTATTTATTGACCTTTTTTGAACTCATTCTCCTTGAACAAGTCTTACCTTGTGGATTGATTGATTGATTGATCCTTCCACTAAGTCAACCACTGTCCTCCTGTCTCAGCTTCAGAGACACCACACTTTCCTCTTTCTCCTCCTACTTCCATCCTTTTCACTGTCTCTTTTTTATGTTTTAGAGTTCATCGTAATTTTGTCCTTGATTCTCTCTTCTTTTTTTCTCACTTGGAAATCTTATTTACTCCTACAGAAAGAAGGTAGGAGAGGTACAAAAATGGACACAAATAAAACAATATTTACCTACCTTGTTAAATTTATTTCTATTGATATATTTACAAAGATATATTTTACTTCACATGACAGGTAACAGTGTCCTTTATAGTCCCTCTTCCCTGTTCTTCATGACTTTAGTGCCTTTGCAATAGGGAACCATATCATACCACCCCAGGAATCAGGAATATCCTATTGTTCCTTTCCTTATCATCTCTTTTGATCCTTCTGCTGTTCAGTCTTCATTTTTAAAGAGATTGGGTGACATCATAGGGTGATGTCTTGACTTGTGTACAATTGGATTTAAGTGAGACAGAGTTGCACAGAGTAATTAGTCTCTTTTTCTCTTCTAGAGTTATCAAAATTCAATGGCAAGACAAAAGTCTAAATGACTATCCACTGGGTTACAGTGGATGACCTTAGTGGATGATATTTGACCAAGTTCAAGCTTTCCACAGTGTCTGCTTCAGCTGCTTTCATGATCATTGGAACAAATTGTTCTCATGTGCTCATTCCACCAGGGGATGTCTTCATATGCTTGGGATAGACATCTCCTAACTCACCAACAGATTTGAGGTCTATGGATTACCTTCAACCTGTCTGCTGAGATGGTTTTTACCACTGTGTGGCAACTACACATGCTATAGCTTCTTGGAGCCACAGATGAGAGTTGGGTAACAGGTAAACACCAAAAGTGAATGAGCAGTTCTAAAAAAGTTCAGCAAGCCCTCATGTCAGAGGTGCTAGTTCTCACTAAGCATACCATACACCCCATTAATCCTTCCATTAAATAGTGATTTGATTAGATTTTCAATATAATCAAATCCTGTGGGTTACATGAAATGTTTTGGGCTGAGACATTTTGGAATCATATGCAATATCTGAATATGGAGAGATTGAGTCAAGTCATTGAGTCATGAAAGTAAATAGCAAAAGAAAAAACTACTTTTTTTACTTAATAAACACAATCAGCAAGAATATTTGTTGGGAAGTGTAGCTTTTTAGATCCTCAATAATGTAAACAGAAATGATAAGACTCACAATCTATATCAAAGTAGAGTGGTAGAATAGACAGAGATCATGATTTGAGATAAGAAAGACTTAGATACACATCCTCCTTTGTGACATCAGGCAAGTAAAACCCTCCAGACCTCACTTTCCACTTCAATGAAATGGACATCATAGTAGTATATACTTCCAAGGTTATTGTAAGGATCAAATGAGATAATAATTGCAAAATGATTAGTGTAGTTCCACCAAAATAGGTTTGTTCTTTTCCCTTCTCAATAAATTGAAGAGGTTGATTTTGAAAATCTCTAAGTTCCTTTCTGACTCTAAATTTATATTTCTATGAATTTTAAATTCCCTGCATAGATAACTCCCTATTATCTACAGCCCTGATTTCTCTTCTGGGCTGCAAATTCTCTAATTGCATCTGGAAGCCTTACTCTCACCTCAAATTCAATGTGCCTAAAGCTGAACTAATCATCTTTGTCCCCCAAATCTCTTCCTTATAAGTCAATTACTCATGGTAATGGTAATATTACCCTGGGCATTTAAAGTCTGATCAGGAATTGGTAGGGAAGAAGATACAGTTCCAAGACAAAAAGAAAGCAAGTTCAAGTCCAATCCATAGTTTTGCTTTATATATCAGGCAAAATGCTACCAGAAGAGAAAAGTTGGATTAAAAAGTACTTGATAGCAAGTAGAAAGCCAAAAAAAAAAAAAGAGTTAAACTGAGAATATCAACCAATTAGTCACATTGAATCCTTGGGAAATGATTAATTTAATAGAGAAGGGAAAGACTCAATTTAGCCTGCTTGCAAGGCTTTCTTGGAGTTGATATATACTTTTACTCATGTACTCATTTAGAGCTGCCTACCATTCACATATATTCATAGTCACCAAATTTTGTAGATTCTTATTTGGAAATGAGTCTCAAACCCATTTCTTTTTTTTCCTGATGTACAAATTCCACTTTGATCAAGACCTTTACTGCCTTTTTACTTGGATTATTTAAATTGCCTCCTAATAGCTCTCTGACTACAGATTGTCATCCTTCCAATTCCTCTTTCAAGTATTCCAAATAAAATACTGTTTCACTTTGACCCAGAAAGGACAATAGCACTAGAATGTGGTTTCTACTCTATTTGATAAACCACAAAAGTGGTAATCTAGGTTATCTATTAAAATGATTAACCAAAACATTTGGACCAGAAAAGGACGTGAAGGTTTCTGGAAAAACTCTACTGGTCTAAGGAAATCAGGAAAAGTAAAGCAATTCAAAGTACTCATGACAAGGTGAACATTGGTTGGGGTAGGAAAGGTGAAATTTCAGGGTTCCAAAAAGTCTAGCAACATGAATATTGAAGATAAAGGGAGTAAATGGTATAGAGTAAAATAATAAAATTCAGGTTCCAAAGTGATTGAAGAAATAAAAATAGCTCTAGGGGAAGGTTAATAATAGCACTGGTAATTTGAAGAGTTGCTATGGGTAGAAGATATGAATTTCAGAAGAGAATATAAAAATAATGTAAAAATGATTCATCATTTAAGTGTTATTCTTAGCTCCGAATGTTACCTAACAATGAATTATTTTGGACAATACAGCAAGTTAAGTAAACTTACCAAGACATGGAATTTTTATATACATATTGATGAAATGTAAGTATTGTGGTAGTTAATATGATAAAAATATTTCCCTATTTACTTCATGATTTACAATGCGTTTTCATATATATATATATATATATATATATATACTTATATATATTACATTTTCATTCCTCAACCATCTACAACTACCATATTTCCAGGACTTGAAACCAAGTGCCCAAGGACTTAACCCTTTAATCTCCAGAATTCCTACTGTTGGCCCCACTATCCTTACTAGTGGTTGACTTAATTACCTTTACATATGGTCTTGATACTAGACACACTTCACTTCATCTCTTGGCAATCTCTGACCAGCCACCAAACCATCTGCCTTCCTTCTTTCTGACCCCTACCAGGCTTTTCAGTTCTAGAACTGTAATAAGTTTAATTCTATCAACTATTCCCTTATGATTCCCATTATCATTTCCATAATTTTCCAAATAAAAATATTTTTCCTGTCTTCATTTTTGTATTTTTAACTCAAATACTTAATACAGTAATTAACATATCACAATCACTTAATGAAATACTTTCCTATTCATATATACATTCTTTCATTCACTCATTACATTTGAACGCCATAATAATCAGTTCATTGTAAGTGGGAAAATTGTCGAGCCTGAATTTGAATCCTGACTTTACCACATACTATCTGTAAGATTTTGGCCAAATTGTATAATTCTGTGGTTATTGGTTTCAATATTTTTATACAGTGTCACTTGGCCTTGCCAAAGTAGTTTGGATATTTTACAATTTCTACCTCAACTAGCTGTCATCCATTCCCTGTGCCCTCCTTAATATGAAATTTTCATTTGGAAGACTCCTGAAGGAACTCAACAATTAGAAAAGGGAATAAGCTTTTCCAAAGGAAAATTTCATATTAAGAAGGGCACACGGAATGGATGTCAGATAGTTGAGGTAAAAGTAATCAACAAATGAATTATGTCTTATAGCATTTGCAATGCTTCACACCCATCTTCACCCAACTCTTCAGGATAGACAGGGAGATGAATTTTCTTATTACTTTTTTAAAAAATTTTTTAGATGTTTTTTTTCAAGGCAATGGGGTTAAGTGGCTTGCCCAAGGCCACACGGCTAGGTAATTATTAAGTGTCTGAGGTCGGATTTGAACTCAGGTACTCCTGACTCCAAGGCCCGTGCTCTATTCACTGAGCCATCTAGACGCCCCTACTTTTTTTTTAAGAAAGATTTTATTTATTTTGAGTTTTACAATCCCCCCCCATTCTCGCTTCCCTCCCCCACCCTGCACAGAAGGCATTCTGTTAGTCTTTACATTGGTTCAATGTTATACATTGATCTCAGTTGAATGTGATGACAAAGAAATCATATCCATAAGGAAGAAAAATAAAATCTCTCATTACTTTTCAAAAGCTGAGCTGTAATTATAGAGCCTTTAATTTTGTTTTGTTTTTCCATTATTCTAGATATTTTGTGTATGACTTTACTGCTTCTACTTACCTTACTCTCTGTCAGTTCATATGAACCTTTCCATATTTCTTTCAATTCTCCATATTTATCATTTCTTATAGTGCAATGATATTCCATTATATTCATGTATAACAATTTGCTTATCCATTCTCCTGTCACAATCAATACTGCCTTGGTTTTTAAGACCATTTTTGGTGTAGAAAGGCTAAGAATAAAAAGATTTTTACACCTGAAAGAGAGGGAGGGATCTTCAGGTGCTTGAGGTTTGTGATTTCAACATAGACAAATAATTAGGTCATCAGGAGAGATGTCACATTATCAACTGAGGCTTAAGGACTACTGATATGGAGGTTGAACTGGTACATGAGAAAAAGAGCAGATCTTAACCACTCCTCTTTCAATGAATAAAGAGGAAGAGATAAAAAGAGAGGGCACCAGGCTCTTCTGGGAAAAAAACGAGTTTCAATTTTGGCAATAAAATAGGTGTGAGCTAAAGAGAAAAAAAAAGTTTAAGGATATGGTGTCTAGGAGGTACACTAAAATTTGGCTATGTTGTGGAATGTGGGGAAACAAGTATCATGATAGAGTAGGTGAGAATAGACGTAGTGTGAGAGGCTTGTAAACTATGGATAAGGTTTGAAAAATCTTAGTTTCTGCTCACTTAAGGCTTCAGTCTTTTTTCTTTCCTTTCACCCTATCCCTCCTCATCAATATTTTACTTTTGACTCCCAATTCCCTCAATCTTCCTTCCCTTTCTATCAGTCCCTCCTTCCCCTTTCTTTCCCCTTTCATCTCATATTTCCTTATAAATAATATAAAATTCTAAACAAAGGTGGGAGTGTATGTTATTTGCTCTTTGAGCTCAATTTGTTGACTGTAAAATTCAATCAATGTTCACACTTCTTTCTTTCCCTCTATTGTAAAAGGTCCTTTATGCTCTTCATGTAATTTTACCTTCTTCTTCCTCCCCTTCTTTTTCCAGTTATAATCCTTTTTATGTCTTAAATTTTTGTTACTATTTTCACATCATTATCAGAATCACAATCATAATCATAATCACATCATAATATCCACCCCTGTTGTCTAAGTATACTTCTTTCAACTTTCCTAATATCTATACAATTCTCAAGAGTTCCAAATATTACATCACTGTCCATTTATACTCATACCTTCTATCTAGATATCTCTTTTCAACTGTCTTAATAGAAATACATTTCTCAAGAATTATAAATATTATCTTACTGTGTAGGTTTGTAAGCAATTTAGTCTTGACTAACATTTTTTTCTTTCCATTTACTTTTTTACACATCTCGAGTCTTGTATTTGAAGATCAAATTTTCTTTTCAGTTCTGATCTTTTTATCAGATAAAATTGATTATAGTATTGAATAGTCATCTTTTCCCTTGAAAGAACATACTGAATTTTGTAGGATAGTTGATTCTTAGGTTGTGATCCAAGCTCTTTTGCCCTCTGGAATATCATATTCCAGGCCCTCCAATCCTTTAATGTTGAAGTTGCTAAATCCTGCATAATCCCGACTATGGTTTTACAGTATTTGAATTGTTGCTTTTTGGCCACTTGCAGGATTTTCTCTTTTCTGAATTCTGAAATTTGGCTGCAAAATTCTCTGAAGTTTTTATTTTGGGATCTCTTGCAGGAGGTGATTTATTCATTCTTTCAAGGACTATTTTACCCTCTTATTCTAGGATACTGAGGAAGGTTTCCTTGATAATCTCCTGAAAGATATTGCCCAGGCTCTTTTTTTTTTTGATCATGGCTTTCAGGTATATCAATTATTCTTAAATTAGCTCTTATGGATCTATTTTTCAGGCTGATTGCTTCTCCTATGATGACTTTATATTTTCTTCAATTTTTTTCAGTCTTTTGATTTTGTGTAATAGGTTCTGGATATATTTTAGGGTCATTAGTTTCCACCTGCCTGCCCAATTCAAATTTCTAAGGATATTCTTCAGTTAGCTTTTGTATCTTCTGTTCCATTTGGCCAACTCTATTTTTTATAGGTATTGTTTTCCTTTTCTAATTTTTCATATTTCTCCTTCATGACTATCAATTCTTTTCTCAATTTTTTTTCTACCTCTCTTGTTGTGTTTTTAAAATCCTTTTTTAGTTCTTCCAAAAGTACTTTTTGGATTTGAACCAATTCATAATACCCTTTGATGCTTCATAATGATGCACCTTGTCACTACTTTCCTTTTGTGAAATGGTGTTTTGATCTTCCTTGTTGCCCCAGTAACTTTCTATACTTAGAGCTCTTTTTTGGTTTTTTTGCTCATTTTGTGAGTTGAACTCTGCTCCTAAGGCACAGGGGCCATAGTACCAAGCTTTTTGTGGGGGTTTGATCTCTGGCTTGCCATATTGGCATCTCAGGTGCTGGTACTTTGTTCCCTGCAATAATGTAACCTGATCCAGTTCCACCTGTTGAACTGGAGTTCTAGGATCTCCAGTATGTCTTCAGTGCTGGGGCCCTCATTGCTGGCCTACTGTTTCACCAGTACTCTGACTTGGAATCTGTGGCTCTAAGGCTCCCATTTGCTTCCCAGTATGCTGGGTTGCACTCCCCCTTTCCCCAAGCAAGACAAACTTTTCCTGAAGTCACTCCAAGATATCTTGAGCTGAACATTTGTTTCACTCTGTCTTCTTGTGGGTTCTATGAGATTAGAATCTATTTAGAGTCTTCATTTTAAGTTGTCTCAGAAGGAAATTGGCTTAAGCTTAGGGAGCTTCCTAACTTCTCTCTACCAGCGTAACTCCACCAGGAAGTCAAGCTTCACTCTAAAAGTTTCAACAGTACCTACCTGATAGAGAAAATGGAGTTTTCTGACTTGAGAAAATATTTGCCCACACACACAAACACCACTGAAGTATTCCCTCCTATACCCTAGGTAGCTGTCTGACTTGTCTACCAAAAGCACTAACTTTGGGTGAAAGAGAAGAACATAATTATGAAAGACAGAAGAGGTGAAAGGTTTAAGTTCACAATGTCCCTCAGTGAATTACTTGCATTGACTTCACAGAAAGTCATTGCTTTTATAAAAGCACAAATTCTCCTTATGTATTCATTTATTGTTTCATTTTATTGGTTTTGTTGTGCTTAATTGTTTCATCTTTGTTTTGCTCATCTCTCAATATGAGAAGAAAACAGGTAACCTTTCAAAAATGATACTCTACAGCAGCCCATACTGTTAGTCACACAATTGACTGTAAGATCTGAGTTTTTTTTACAATATTTTGAGCATTTGATTCATTAAAAAAAATTCAGCAAAAATTAAAGTGGATGGTCTAATGAGAAAAGAAGTAGGGAAATACATGGACATCTTATTTGGATTCCCTAGTCCCTTTTTTATTGCTACCACTGTTGTACAGTATTCTAATTCTCTCTCTTGCTCTTTGTTATGAGGTACCCTTCATAGATTACATGATCTTTGTGTATAAAGAAGGAAAGAAGAACATGAAAAGTTTGCACTCTAGGTACATAGTATGATTATCACAAACATCATGGGGCAAGTTCATTGAGAGAAAAAACTATCTGCCCTCTGATTGTGTTTTGTTTTGGGTATTTTTTGATAATATATTCTCATAAACATAATAAATGCAAGGAATTGGAACAAAGTCTTGAAGTGGATTGATACCTTAAAATGTCTTTACCTTTTCCTGTTTATTGCTGTTTTTCTTTTTTTCTTATTTATTTGAGGCAATGGGATTAAGTGACTTGCCCAAGATCACATAACTAGGTGATTATTAAATGTTTGAGGTCACATTTGAACTCAAGTCTTCCTGGCTGCAGGGCCAGTACTCTAGCCACTGTGCCACCTAGCTGCCCCCTGGCTGTTTTTTTCTTAAATCCTAATCCTCATTGGTATGGAAGTACCAAAGGATCAAGGGAGCTGAAGATAAAACTCTCTCTCTCTCTCTCACTCTCAAAGTCCCCTAAATTGTTTGAATTTGAAGATATAGGATCCCCATAAAAGTATTAAAATGATTCTAACCAAAATCATTTATAGGCTTGACAAAAAACCTGGATCCCACTAAAAGAAAGTGTGTTCAAAGACATTTTAAATGCTGGATAGTTCTAACAGCTGATTATTTTGTGTCCAAATGAATTTGGTCTTTGGAAGATGAGCTTGGGAGCCAACCACCCCAACTCTCTCCTTTCAGAGAAGGAAAGGGAATGAGTATTTATATGGTGTCTTCTCTGTGTCAGTCACTGTGCTAAGCACTTTCAAATATCTCATCTGATCCTCACAACAACCCTGTGAGTTAGATGTTATTTTTAATTTTTATTCATCCCCTAAGGGCAAATAAAGATTAAGTGACTTGCCCAGGGTTACACAATTAGTAAGTTCCTGGGTCTGAATTTATACTGAGGTCTACCTAACTCCATTCTATCATTGTGCCACCTAGCTGCCTCAGAGAGTGAGAGCATAGACTCTGGTACCTGAGCTAAAATAGAAATGAAGACCATTCTTCTCTCTTTTTTTTTTTTTTTTTGGTGGGGCTGAGGTAGCTAAGAATGAGTCCTAGTATTCTACTAGGTGATAACTTTGATAAAAGCACCATGAAGAGATAAAGGTGAACAATAATGGAGAGGGGGACAGGAAGTAGATATGATATCACATTGTACTCATTGGTAAGGCACTGATAATCCCAAAAGATTTAACTGGTGCTATAGTGGTAATTCTTGAATTATCCCTCCACTGATGTGTCCTTGTTGCACTTATTTCCTACATGTATATCTTCTATGTATAGTTTCTGGTTTCATGTGTGTTCCTTCTTGACATTCCCTTTCATATGAGTTCCCAAGGTATATCTACTTTTCCCATTCATAGAGTGTGTGTGTGTGTGTGTGTATATATATGTATATATATATATATATATATATATATATATATATATATGTATATATCTTTTATACAATGTGCCCCAAATTTTGAGGTAAATGTTCTATGGCTACTTACCTTTCCATATTATTTCTTATATGTCTTTGCTTTCACTATCCTCTGGCTAACAAAAGTAAATACATCAGTGGGAGATCATGGATTCTGGTGTTGAGAGAATATGGTTGTGATTATTTCAATAGATGCTGAAAAAGCTGAAAAATTTAGTGCTCATTCCTATTAAAAAAAAAGTCTCAGGGCAGAGCCAAGATGGCGACAAGAAGGGATCAAGTCTTAGGCTCTCTCCAATAAAACGAGAAACTAAGGACTCTAACTAAACTTTTGAGAGACAGAACCCACAAAGGGACCCATTGAGGCAGTTCTCCTACTCAAGGTAACCTGGAAAAGAGCAGAAAGGTTCTGCTCCCCAGGGTTGGAGGGTTGGCCCGCCAGAGAGGTGGTCCAACAGAGCAAAAGAACTTCAGCCTCCAGGAGGCAGCCCCAGGGCGCTGGGAGCTGGCTCACAGCAGCGGGGGAGTCTCCTGAGCTGCACCCCAGGGAGCACTGGGCACAAAGTGGGGGAACAGCGGGGGACCTCTGCCAGAGTGAGCATGTGGAACTCAGCCCTCAGGGCACACGGCAAGCAGCTTGGTCTTTCCCCAGTCTAGATCCAGGAAACAGAAGCAGGCAGAGCCTGTAAGCAGGAGCCTCCAGGGCATGAGCCCATTGAGCTGAGGGAGGGGAATGAAGATAGACTGCAGAGCTCTGTCCTCTGCCTCTGGAACAGGACTCTGGGGCTCTGAACACATTCAGATCCTGATAGCAGTCTAGGCCCCCCCCCATAGAACAGTAGGGCCCCCCCACCTCAGCCCCATGGCAGAGGGGGGCACTTATGGTCATTCACAGACCAGGAGGGAGGACAGAGCCTCACACACTGAGACCATTGTGGGAGTGTCCCAAAAGCTCAGGAAGCACCCCAACACCAGGCTCAGGCTGGGAAAATGAGCAAGCAGAGAAATAAGAGGAAGACCAATGAGAAATATTTTGCTTATGAGCCCAAGAAGGATCAAAATACTCAGTCTGCAGATGAGGAGGTACAAGCTTCTGCATCTAAAGACTCCAAGCAAAACAGAAATTGGGTTCGGGCTATGACAGAGCTCAAAAAAGACTTTGAAAATCAAATGAAGGAGAAAAACTGGGAAAAGAAAGGAGAGAGATGCAGGAAAAACATGAAAATGAAGTCAGCAGCTTAGTCAAGGAAATCCAAAACAATGCTGAAGAAAATAGCATGCTAAAAACCAGCTTAGGTCAAATGGATAAAACAGTTCAAAAAGTTATTGAGGAGAAGAATGCCTTAAAAAGAAAAATTGGCCAGATGGAAAAAGAGATAAGAAAACTCTCTGAGGAGAACAAATCCTTCAGACAAAGAATAGAATTCAGGGAGATTGATGAATTTACCAGAAATCAGGAATCAATACTTCAAAACCAAAAAAAAAAAAAAATGAAAAATATCTCATTGAAAAAAACAACCGATATGGAAAACAGACTTAGGAAAGATAATTTAAAAATTATTGGAATACCTGAAAGTCATGATCAGGAAAAGAGCCTTGACACCATTTTCAGAGAATTACTACAGGAAAATTGCCCTGATAGTCTAGAAGCAGAGGACAAAATAGAAATGGAGAGAATCCACCGATCCCTCCGCGAAAGAGATCCCAAAAAAACCAACCCCTAGGAATATTATAGCCAAGTTCCAGAACTCCCAAGTCAAAGAGAAAATATTACAAGCAGCCAGAAGGACACAGTTCAAATAGCATGGAGCTGCAGTCAGGATCACACAGGACTTAGCAGCAACTACATTGGAAGCTCCTAGGGCTTGGAATATAATATACCGGAAGGCAAAAGAACTTAGAATGCAGCCAAGAATGAACTACCCAGCAAAGCTGAATGTCCTCTTCCAGGGAAAAAGATGGACTTTCAATGAACCAGGGGAATTTCAAATGTTCCTTTTGGAATGGCCAGAGCTGAACAGAAGGTTTGATCTTCAGATACAGGACTCAGGTGAAGCATGGAGATTGGAGGAGAGGGGGAAAATATGAGGGACTTAATGATGATGAACTGCATGTATTCCTGCATAGAAAAATTACACTGATAATACTCATATGAACCTCCTCAGTTAATAGAGCAGGTAGAGGGAGCTTTTATAGTTGAAGCACAGGAGAAAGCTGAATTCGAAGATAAAATATGGTATAAAAATGGAGTCAATAGAAAAAAAGGGAAATGGAATGGGATAAAGAAAAAGGAGAGGGGGAATAGGCCAAGATATTTCATATAATAATATTTTTTATTATTACAATGAGCTATTGCAATGATATAGAAGGGGGGAGGCAAGGGGGAATGAGAGAACCTTTGCTCTCATCAGAGGTGGCTAGGAGAGGAAACAGCATATATACTCAATGGGGTATAGGCATCTGGAGTAAGAAGAGGGGGGAGCAGGGGGAAGGGGGGATGTGAATAAAGGAGGAGAGGATGGACCATGGGGGGAGAGTGGTCAGATATAACACATTTTCTTTTTTACTTCTTGCAAGTGGCTGGGATTGGAAGGCTGGTCCAAGACCATAGGGCCAGGTGGATTCTGGGCCTAAGGGGTGGTATGAGGGCTCAGGGCTTCTTCTTCTTGGCCCCAGGACCAGGGATCTGTCTGCTGTGCCACTCAGCGACCCTACAGCAGAGTCAGAGTGAAAGGAGAGAGAAAATATAGTACATGGTAGTGGAGAAATAAGAAAGGAGGGAGTTGCGATCGGCAATGGCAACATTGGAAAAATATGGAAGTGACTTTTGCAATGGACTTACCATAAAGAATGCGATCCACCCATGACAGAGATATTGGTGTTGGAACAAAGACTGAAGCACATTTTTTATTATTATTATTTGGGAGAGGGTGCAGGGCAAATGGGGCTGGGTGGCCTGCCTGGGGCCACATAGCAGGGTGATCTTTGGGTGTCTGAGGCTAGATTTGGACCCAGGTGCTCCTGACTCAAGGGCCAATGCTGTGTCTGCTACCCAGCCACCCCTACTATTATTACTATTTTATTTTTTGGGGGTCTTTTTTTTTCCTTCTTTTAGGTTTTTGCAGGGCAGTGGGGATCGGGTGGCTTGCATGTCACACGGCTGGGTGATTGTTGGGTCTACGGGGCTGGATGTGGGCTCGGATGCTTGTGGCTCCAGGGCTGTTGCTTCGTCCATTGCACCACCTGGCCATACCTACAATTATTACTATTATTCTTTTTTAATTTAAATTTTTTTCTCTCCCCTTTACTTTATTGCCCAAGCAAGTCTATCTTCATGGGGTAGGGGTATTTTGTTTACTCTTAAACAAGAATATTTTATTAATGTAAAAAAAAAATTTGTACAAAATGAGAATTAAAAAATAAAATTAAAAAAACAACATCACTGGAGAGCATAGGAATAAATGCAGTTTTTCTGAAAATGATAAACAGTATTTATCTAAAACCATCAGTATGCTTTATATGTAATGGTGATAAGCTAGAAACATTCCCAATAAGATCAGGGATGAAACAAAAATGCCCTTTATCATCACTATTATTCAGAATTGTTCTAGAAATATTATTTTAGAAATAAGAGAAGAAATAGAAATTAAAGACATTAGAACAGGCAATGAGGAAACAAAACTCTCACTCTTTGTAGATGATATGATAGAATACTTAGAGAATCCTAGAATATCAACTAAAATACTACTTGAAACAATGAACAACTTTAGTAATTACAGGATATAAAATCAGCCCACATAAATCATCAGCATATCTATATCTATATCTATATCTATATCTATATCTATATCTATATCTATATCTATATCTATATCTATATCTATATCTATATCTATATCTATATCTATATCTATATCTATATCTATCTAATCTATATCATCTATCTATATCATCTATCTATATCTATATCTATATCTATATCTATATCTATATCTATATCTATATATCTATCTATATCTCTCTGTCTCTCTCTATCTCTATCTTTATCTAATCTCTATCTATCTATATATCTATATCTAGCTAGCTAGCTAGCTAGCTAACAAAGCCTAGCAACAAGAGATTGAAAGAGATATTCTATTTAAAGTAACTGTAGATAACATAAAATACTTGGGAATCTACCTGCCAAGACAAACCCAGAAACTTTATGAACATAATTACAAAACACTTTTTACACAAATAAGCCAGATGTAAACAACTGGGAAAGTATCAATTGTTTTTTTTTAGGTTTTTTGCAAGGCAAATGGGGTTAAGTGGCTTGCCCAAGGCCACACAGCTAGGTAATTATTAAGTGTCTGAGACCAGATTTGAACCCAGGTACTCCTGACTCCAAGGCCGGTGCTTTATCCACTACGCCACCTAGCTGCCCCCTAAGTATCAATTGTTTATGAGTAGTCTGAGTTAATATAATAAAAATTATAATTCTACCTAAATTGATGAATTTATTCAGTGTCATACCAATCAACCCATACCAAAAATTATTTTATAGAGATTCCTAATAAAATAGAAAGGATGTGGTCCCCAAAAGTACCTTGAACAAGGTGTTTTTTCAAGGAGTTACCCTCAAGGACTATGTGGATATAGTTTATTTTCAAGATTAAGAGATAATGATGTGAAGAATCTTATACCTACTATCATTTGACCCTAACGATCAGTTGAAGTATAGTGCAGGATAGAGTAGAAGAATAACAGAAAATCACATCTGGAAAGATTCTAAGAACTCATTTATCCAATCCAACATCTAACCAAAAAAAGGAAATGGAAATGGGGGCAGGGGAGTGAGAGAATCAGTAATGTCTGCTGCCCATGATGCTGCATAAAGTATTATTTTATAATAACTCTTGAAAAGTGACCTAGCCAGTCTCTCTAGGCAGCCCTCTTCTGAAGGGTACTCATTTCTTCCCAGTAGAACCCATTCTTCTCTTGACAGTTCTAAATATGATGAAGTTTCTCTACATCCCAATATGTTACTGAAATCAATTGATCAACTATTCTGTATTCTGCCCTTGGGTGCCAAGAAACACATCTTTAATGCTTCAGATATGTGAAGGCTATCATGACCCCATCTAAGACTTTTGTAAACTTCTCATCTACAACTACTAATCCTTATGTAGTATGATTAAATGTTCTTTCCTTTCAGGTCTTGTTCTTCTGGATGTACATCAGTTCACAAATATCCAAATATCCTTCCAAAAAGGTGTTCAAGACAAACTCTGATTAATTACAATTTCCAATAACTCCTAAAAACAAAATATGCAATATATTTACTTCTTCTGTATAGAAAGTAGTCTATAGGTATAGACTACTATTTCCCTGCTCACACACCATATTTTTCCTTGTTATTTTTTTTCCTAATGAAAGAATTCTATGGTGTGGGAGAGAGAGGATGGCAAGCAAAAAATGGGATAAAAGGTAGGAATGGAGCAGGAAAAAGCAGTGGAATAAAAAAGAAAATGCAGCAATAATTTTAAAATAAAATAAAACAAAATGTGTTGCCTCAGACTGAATACAGATGTGGTTTAACTAGGGAGGAACAAATTGAAATAATAACCTCCTTCATTCAGAACTTTCATTTGTAATGGCAGAATTAAAATGGACAGTCTCACATTTTAGAATCTACTTACATTATGAGAAACTTATTAGCTTTTAATTGGAAGCAGAACTGATATCACTAAGCTTTCTCTTTTAGTGTCTCATGTGAACATTACCAATTCCTCAGTATGAATGGATTTATAGCTATCATGATAAGCTCTTTAATACCTATATTCCTCCTACAGAAGAACCTCTAGCTATTTTAAAGGCCAATTTAGAGTTTGGAGTTAGAGCTGAGGAGATATGAAAACCATCTCTTGTGATGAATGCCAGTGAGTGTGACAGGCTACCTAGACCCCACAACTCCACCATTTTCCTATCCATAGACTGAGACCTTGACACACTGATATTTCCTATAGATTTCAAGGTGTCCCAATTCCCCTTAGATTTCTGGAGTTCTTTATAACTAGATCCACTTCATATAGATATAAAACAAGAAGGGTTTCCTACTGCTCATTTTTACTTTCTGATAACAGCATCATTGTTCTTATTAGATATGAGATGAATTAACTGGTCTCTTAGGTGATTTAAAAGAAAATTGCCATGAAATACTATGAGGGAATGGAGTGGAGGAGATGCTACTACTTACAGCAACAGCTGAAAAATTTAACAGCTTACACTTTACAAAAGTTTTTGTTTTTGTATTTTCCTAGTCTCCCTAGCTTAAACTTCTTGGCTTTTGATTGTTCTGTTCTCAATTGATCTATATGCTAAGGATATACACCAATCATCTCCAGACTTGTTGACCATCATAAAATTATAACTATTGCTATGACTTTCTACCCTATTAGAATGAAAGGAGTTTTCTTGCTTTTATATTAGTGCTTAATAAATAATATTCACTTAATGTATGCTTTTTCATTCATTCATTCATTCCAGAGTATTGACTGATCAAATAATTCCTTTGCATGCCCTCTGTAATCTGCTTCTCTACTCTTCTATGTGGCATATAATAGTCTAAGACCTAGGCAGGGCCTTCTCTTTTATATCTCCTACCTTCCCTAACCTCTATCCTGCCCTAGCTCATTCATCTCCAGATTCACCCACCTGATCCCATTGATCACATCCTGAAAAAGTCTTATGTAAAGTGTTGAGTTCCCCTCCACCAGGGGAGGATTAATTCGGCTCAGGAGAGAAAAGAAACAAGTGTTACACTCGGGTAGAGATGCTAGCAGGACAACTAGCAGAGCCATTTATTCACAGTATCAGACAGTTCTTTATAGCAGAAAACTACAAAATTAGCATACAAGATAAAACAATGACATTTCTCTAACTTGCACAGAATGTAATCTAGCAGGACATAACCTAGGTCAAGAAGTTTGGGTACAGAGCTATCACCAAGTGAGATCACAAATGACGCCATTGTGTTATCACAGCAGAGTTCTGTGGAAAGACTTCAGTCTGAGTGTCACTTAAGAATGGGCTTTTAGTCATAACTGACTTTTTTTAATATTTATTTATTCTTATTTTTTACAAATAATGATTTTTATACATTAATAAAATATTCTTGTTTAAGAGTAAACAAAATACCCCCTGCCCCCCAAAATATAGACTCACTTAAGTGATAAAGTAAAGGGGAGAGAAAAAAATTAAAATAAAAATAAAAAATAACAGTAATAATTGTAGGTATGGCCAGGTAGCACAGTGGACGGAGCACCAGCCCTGGAGCCAGGAGTACCTGAGCCCACATCTGGCCCCGTATACCCAACAATCACCCAGCTGTGTGACATGCAAGCTACCCCAACCCCACTGCCCTGCAAAATCCAAAAAAAGAAAAAAAAGACCCAAAATAAAATAGTAATAATAGTAGGGGTGGTTGGGTGGCAGACAGAGCATTGGTCCTTGAGCTAGGAGCACCCAGGTCCAAATCCGGCCTCAGACACCCAATGATCACCCTGCTATGTGGCCCCAGGCAAGCCACCATTTGCCCTGCACGCCCCCCCCCCCCAATAATAATAATAATAAAAAATGTGCTTGAGTCTTTGTTCCAACACCACCAACTCTGTTGCGGGTGGGTCACCTTCTTTATGATAAGTCCATCACAAAAGTTACTTCCATATTTTTCCACCATTGCCATTGCTGATTGCAACTCCCACCTTTTGTATTTCTCCACTACCATGTACTGTATTTTCTCTCTCCTTTCACTCTGACTCTGCTGTAGGGTCGCTGAGTGGCACAGCAGACAGATCCCTGGCCCTGGGGCCAAGAGGCCCTGAGTCCCCATACCACCCCTTAGGCCCAGCATCCACCTGGTCCTATGGTCTCAGACAGGCTATCCAATCCCAGACCCTTGCAAGAAGTAAAAAAGAAAATGTGTTATATCTGAGCACTCTCCCCACATAGTCCATCCTCTCCTCCATCATTCACATCCCCACCCCTTCCCCCATCCCCCCCCTCCTTCTTACTTCAGATGTCTATACCCCATTGAGTAGCTCATTGTAATAAAGAAAACTCTTATTATATGAAATATCTTGGCCTATTTCCCCTCTCCTTTTTCTTTCTCCCATTACATTTCCCTTTTTCCTATTGACTCCATTTTTACACCATACTTTATCTTCAAATTCAGCTTTCTCCTATGCTTCATCTATAAAAGCTCCTTCTACCTGCTCTGTTAATTGAGAAGGTTCATATGAGTATTATCAGTGCATACAGGAATACATGCCATCCATCATCATTAAGTCTCTCATATTTCCCCCCTCTCCTCCAATCTCCATGCTTCACCTGAGTCCTGTATCTGAAGATCAAACCTTCTGTTCAGCTCTGGCCATTCCAAAAGGAACATCTGAAATTCCTCTCGTTCATTGAAAGTCCATCTTTTTCCCTGGAAGAGGACATTCAGCCTTGCTGGGTAGTTCATTCTTGGCTGCATTCTAAGCTCTTTTGCCTTCTGGTATATTGTATTCCAAGCCCTAGGAGCTTCCAATGTAGTTGCTGCTAAGTCCTGTGTGATCCTGACTGCAGCTCTACTGTATTTGAATTGTGTCCTTCTGGCTGCTTGTAATATTTTCTCTTTGACTTGGGAGTTCTGGAACTTGGCTATAATACTCTTGGGGGTTGTTTTGTTTGGATCTCATTCTTGAGGAGATCAGTGGATTCTCTCCATTTCTATTTTGCCTTCTGCTTCTAGGATATCAGGGCAATTTTCCTGTAGTAATTCTCTGAAAATGGTGTCAAGGCTCTTTTCCTGATCATGACTTTCAGGTATTCCAATAATTTTTAAATTATCTTTTCTAAATCTGTTTTCCATATCAGTTGTTTTTTCAATGAGATGTTTCACATTTTCTTCTAATTTTTCCATTCTTTTAGTTTTGAAGTATTGAGTCCTGATTTCTCGTAAATTCAGCAATCTCCCTAAGTTCTATTCTTTGTCTGAAGGATTTATTTTCCTCAGAGAGCTTTCTTATCTCTTTTTTCATCTGGCCAATTCTGCTTTTTAAAGCATTCTTCTCCTCCATAACTTTTTGAACTGTTTTATCCATTTGACCTAAGCTGATTTTTAGCATGCTATTTTCTTCAGCATTTTTTTTGAATTTCCTTGACTAAGCAGCTGACTTCATTTTCATGTTTTCCTGCATCGCTCTCATTTCTTTTCTGTTTTTCTTCTAACTCCCTCATTTGGTTTTCAAATTCTTTTTTGAGCTCTGTCATAGCCTGAGCCCAATTTCTGTTTTTCTTGGAGTCTTTAGATGCAGGAGCTTGTACTTCCTCATCTTCAGACTGAGTGTTTTGATCCTTCTTGGGCTCACAGGCAAACTATTTCTCAATGGTTTTTCTGGGTTTTTTTTCTCTGCTTACTCATTTTCCCAGCCTGAGCCTGGTTTTGGGGTACTTCCTGAACTTTTGGGACACTCCCACAAGGATCTCAGTGTGTAAGGCTCTGTCCTCCCTCCTGGTCTGTGGATGACCATAAACACCCCCCTATGCCATGGGGCTGAGGTGAGGGGGGGTGCTGTTCTATGGGGGGGCCTAGCCTGTGATCAGGATCTGAATGTGGTCAGAACCCTGGAGTCCTGTTCCAGTGACAGAGGACAGAGTTGGACAGTCTCTCTCTGCTCCCTCCCTAGGCTCAGCACTCATGCCCTGGGAGCTCCTGTTTACCGGCTTCTGCTTCCTGTTCCTGGATCTGGGCTGCAGCATGACTGTTGCTGGCTGTGTGCCCTGAGGGCTGGGCTTCACGTGCTCACTCTGGCAGAGGTCCTCCCACTGTTTCCCCAAGTTGTGCCCAGTGTACCCCATGGCATTGGTCAGGAAACTCCCCCGCTGCTGTGAGCCAGGCTCCCAGTGCCCTAGGGCTGCCTCCAGGAGGCTTAAGTTCTTTCGCTCTGGCTGGCCACCCCTCTGGCCACCCCTCCAACACTGGGGAGAAGAGCCTTTTTGCTCTTTTCCAGGTTACCTTGAGTAGGAGAACTGCCTCACTGGGTCCCTCTGTGGGTTCTGTCTCTCGAAAATTTAGAGTCCTTAGCTTATAAGTTTTATGAAAAAGAGCACCTAAGACATGATCCTCTCTTGTTGCCATCTTGGCTCCACCCCAGTTCTCCATAACTGACTTTTTACCCAAACTTTTTACCCAAACTTACCTGAGCAGCTCTCAACAGTAAAAGTCATTACCCTACAAATACCTATTGGGTTCCAGGTCTTAGCACCGTTACCCTATCTGGTGTTTTCCATGTTTTGACCCCATTGGAAGTTACTTATCCTCTCACCTTGTTTTTATACTGATTAATTTCTTGGAAATATTTTCTATAAAGTTGTATCTTTCTTCTAATTTAGCCCTCAGAACAATAATTTGCATTTGCCAGCTATGCATAATAGATCCCTCCTGACTCTATTGTAAAAGAAATGTGTATTCATAATCCTTACAGTATATTTTCCCTGAAAGTCTTCTCTCTAGAGTTCTCTAGTTCTTAATTTGAACTTTCAGGTAAATCTATCCCTACCTTTCCTCTAACAAGTTAAATTGATGGGTACAACCTGAAACTAATAAATCAAATGCCTTTCTTTTAGCCTCATTTTCTTCTGTAGTATATTATGTAAAACCCCAGTATCTCCTCCATAAAATATAAAGCCCATTGTTTGTCATCTAAAACCCTTTACAACCTGACCTTTTCCTACCTCTCTAGTCTTTAATCCCACTTACATACTTTAAGATTCAATAACAATGGTTTTCTTGTTGCTCCTCAAATGGCACACTCCCTATCTTGTGTCCATTTCCACTGACTTTCCCCCCATTCTTAGAGTGTTCTTTCTTTTCATTTTCACTTCCTAGTTTCTCTGGATTCCTTCTGTTCCTCTCTGCCATTAATGACTACTATCTATATATTTCATAGGTACGTAGTTGGGTTTTTTTTTTACATGGTGTCTTTTTCATTAGAATGTGAGCTCTTTGACAACAGTAACCAGGCTATATATTTTTGCCTTTCTTTATAGCACAGTAGCTAGAAGCTTAGCCTAGATCCCAAAAGGCTCATCTTTGAGTTCTAATCTGGGATCAAATGCTTACTAGCTGTGTGATCCTGAGCAAATCACTTAACTTCAGTTTGCCTTAATTTCCTCATATTTTACAAAATGAGTTGAAGAAGGAAATGGCAAACCACTCCAGTATCTTTGTCAAGAAAACCACAAAATGGGGTCATGAAGAATTGGGCATGATTGAAAGAACTGAACAATTTATTCCCAATACTGAGTAGTTTCTGGCACAGAGTCGATGCTCAAATAATGTTTACTGACTGAATGCAGAAAATAAAACAATAAGTAAGACAAGAAAACCTGCTTTGCAAGTCTACAGATTGGGTCCCATGGAATTTTGCAGGGCCAATAGAATAGTCATTGCTTTACCTACCTGTGCTCACTAGACAAATTCAATGAAAGCTACTTTTTTACTCCTAGGCTATAAATTCAATATTTGCATAATTTCCATCTAGTCAGTGAAATGTCTTGTATTACAGCTGTATAAGTGTGATCCAGGATTCAAGTCTAGATAATAGAATAAGATTCTCCTCATTACTGGAGAGACTAATGATTCCATGTTCTATGCTTGTGTGTGGAAGCAGAGAATTGTTCCTCTGGCTTCTAGCTTCAAAAGAGATATATGCACCGAAATTCATATAATTTCTCTTGTCTTGATTTGCTTTTGGATTGGAAAATTTGTTTATCTAGTATTTAATATTGGTGCTGAGTTATATGTAATTAACATTTGATAGAAAGGGAGTCAAGTTTTAGGATATAGCTTGCATATAGCTTAGGATATTCCTTGCCTTTTAAGGGATAGTAGTCATGAGAGTGACATTTTCCCTTAGACTTGCAACATTTTGGGGATGAGAGGAAAAAATTGTAGTCTAGTATCTCCTTTCTAAGGACAGAATAGCCACCTTCATGGCTCCAATATCTTGTTCTTTGCTATGCAAAAAGCAAATCTCCATTTGAGAATGTGCTCAATGTGTGGATGTGTGCTCAGATTGCAGAAATATGTATATATACATATATATGTACTTCCTTATGAATATGTTTACATAAGACCATGTGGATATATTCATAAGCTATATGATCAATTTTCACCAAAGGGTTCCCCCTAGATGTAGATAAATAATGGATAACAGGATTATCATTTTTCATCTTTTCTATAAGAAAGTAATTATTAAAATTACATAAAGGTGAAACTAAATTTAACTTCTAAGCATCATATTATGTTTATATTAACATTTTCATTATATGAGATATTTAGGGAGAACTAGACTTCTATGTGAAGGCTTGTCAATGCCTTTTTCAGGGCTTCTCATTCAGCTTTTGTTTCCACCTTAAATAATATTCATCTATGGCTCCAAAAAGCTATAGCAAACATAAAGGCCACACCCTAGGAAAACCATCTTGGCAGGTTGAAGATAATCAACAGTGTCAAATCCATCAATGAATCTTCAAGTATATGAAGACTTTTCTTGGAAAAATGAGTTGACAATTTGTTCCAATGATGATGAAGGTAACCAAAGCAGGCACTGTGGGAAAATTAAAGCTTGGTCAAATAGGGAAGATGCCAAGGTCATCCACTGCATCCTGGGTCATCACCAATTGTCTTGACCAATTTTCTTTGATGACTCAAGAAGAAAGAATGAAACTGATAACTTCATTAATTTTACCTTGCTTAAACCTAATTGATGAGCAAATCAAGATATCTGTGATGTCATTGGTCCTTTTCAAAAATGAAGGACAAAAAAACATTAGATTAAACCAGAAGAATTAAGGAAATTGAAGTTAAATGAAAGAATGTTTGATTCAATAAACATTTATTAAATATACTTTGTGCCAGACATTGTGCTAAGTGCTAGGGATACAATAAATTAAAAAAAATGACAGTCCTTGTACCCAAGTTGCAATCTAACACTGGAGACAACACACAAAAGGAAGAAGGAAAACAGCATCAAGGTGTGTGACATGAAGGGGCATCTTGTTCTGTGGAGTTGAAACCAGAAAAAACAGTACTTACTAATGTGAATGAGGTGAGAGAAGTTTCTGCCCTTTATAAATAAAGGTTTTGTGTGTCATCTGGCATCCTGCCCTTCATCCAGATGGGAGAGGAGGCTGGGGGTGGTGATATGAATCAAAATTTGAGTTAGCAGCCTGGTGGTGAGTTTAGGAAGTGATGAGTTTATTCTGGGAGAAGTTTCTTGTTCCATGAAATTGAAACCAGGGCAGGCAACAGATGGGATACTGTTAGAGAAGCAAATAAAGGAACTGTAGATTTGATCTTATCACTATTCAAAAGCAACAAGAAACACCATTTAATGAGCACAAGGAAAATGGCCGCCATTAAAATAATATCAACTTATATAGTGCTATCTATTGCAAAAATGTGATAATGGAGTCATTCATTTAATAATTCTTTTTATTCTCTTACTGAACCTTTAATTTACTATATAGTATAATTTTACTGTATAGTATAATATACTATATAGAATATATATACAGTATAGTATAATTTACTCTATATAATTTCAGTATAGGGAACCCTTAGTGAGGAACTTCATCTACCAGTACAGATAAGCACTTTTCTGGCAATTTATGATTGCTGGAGTTGTCTGTGGCATTGAGACATTATGTGACTTCTCTAGTATCACACAGTCAGGATGTGTTAGAGGCAGGACATGGATATAGGTATGTTGATTTCAAACTCAGACTTCTATCAGCTTCTCAAAAAAGATTCTACAAAATAAATCAATATACATTTTCATACTTCTTATTTCAGTAATGCAAAAATGGATATATAGAAGATAACAAAAAGTATATTGAAAAACATAGCTTAGAATTAAAGCTAAAAGCCAAAGATTTATAGACTACCTAAAAATGTCATGCCTATATATCAGGAATTTTTTTTTCAAGAAGAAAGTTTAAAGGTGCTACCAAAGGTGAATATCAAGTAACATCACATAAAAAGATGGCATTGACTATATCTGAACAGATATGAAATTAGTTATTTACCACTATGTTTGGCATTCCTGAATCAGCTATCTTTATCTAGCCATACAATTAACTTAGAGCTAGGTCAAAATTAAAAACAAATTGGAATAAAGAAAAAAACACTGGAAAAAAAACCATAGCATGCAATTGCAGCAGCTGCAATTTGACCTATTCTAAGTATTGATGTTCTTCTTCTCCAAGGGAAATGAAACAGAGAAAAGACATTGACCTAACATTATTTCCTAAGAAAGTTTAACGTATATGAAACAATCATCAGGGGATGTTTAAAAGAAACTAGGAACCACATTGTCTAACAGGCATTTGATTTTTTTCAAGCAGAGAAACATATCAGCCAAGGACAAGAAAAGTTTAGAATTCAAGCTCAATTATAAAAATATTATGGAGGAATATGGCAAGAAATTATGAATACTATCACTTCATAAAATAACCAGATGCAGTTCAGGGAAAGTAAATTTATTTACTTTTTTTTAGATTTTTTTTTTTGCAAGGCAAATGGGGTTAAGTGGCTTGCCCAAGGCCACACAGCTAGGTAATTATTAAGTGTCTGAGACCACCGGATTTGAACCCAGGTACTCCTGACTCCAGGGCTGGTGCTCTATCCACTGCACCACCTAGCTGCTCCTCAGGGAAAGTAAATTCAAAGGAAGTTTGGCATAAGACACGCTTTCAACCAGATTATCCTAAATTTATCTGATGGTAAAATTAGAAGGATAAAGAATGGGTAGAAACTAGAAACAATCTTTCAATATTTTTACTAGATATTATGGCTTCCATATTTGACTATGGAGTCATGAAATTTTAGACTCTAACATCATGATCCCCAACATGTTAGAGAAGAAGTAGAAATGGCACCAGAAACAAACTAAATTAGACCAGGTATAAATAGAAGAGGTTTGGTGTAGCTAGGTAGCACAGTAGGAGCAACTAGGTGGCACAGTGGATAGAGTACCGGCCCTGGAGTCAGGAAGACCTGAGTTCAAATGTGACCTCAGACACTTAATAATTACCGAGCTGTGTGGCCTTGGGCAAGCCACTTAACCCCACTGCCTTGCAAAAACTAAAACTAAAACTAAAACTAAAACTAAAACTAAAACTATAACTAAAAATAAAAATAAAAATAAAAATAAAAAAGGTATTGGAAAAAGGGAAGATACCCAATGTTCATATGAGACCACTGGTAAGATTATGAGAGGAAAAGCAAACTGAGAAAATGTCAATAGCTACCAACACATGTGCCTACTTTCTCATCTCTACAGAGAGGATCATTGATCAAATTATAAAAAGGAAACAAAGAGACTTTTGCAAACAATTTGCCATAACAGATCACCTCTAGACAATAGTACCTTTGGACCACTTCAAATCTGCTTTGGTATTCATTTACTGTCAAGAGATTTAGAGAAATTGCTCAAGAATGTTGGAGGATTTATAGGAAGAGATGAATAGCAATTACACCAGGTAAGAAGGTATGGGTGGGTCTTGATCTGCACTGTTGAGAATGTATCAAGTGAGATCATAGATTCATTATCTGATACACAATTCATAATAAATGCCCATCAGAGGTTAAAGAAATATAGGAAGATCTGAGTACTTTATCTCACTAAACTTCAACTAATAAATGCTATGGCTTAATCTTGCCCTGGCATTCTCTAAAAACAGAGATAGCCTTTACCTTAGGCTGAATCACTTCTAAGCGTATCTATCAATACCTGGATCAAAGACTATCATAGAAACAATACATAATTATATTAAAGATATGATAACTACAAAAGAGCATATCCAATTTCATATCATTCAAAAATAGTCTTTATTTCAGAATCTATATCTTAGAAAACATGAAATTAGTAAAAAAAAAAAGAAAGAGAATTACTTATGAGAGAACAAAAACTAGAATATCAACAAATTAATGATCTCATTGAAAATCAAGAAAACTAAATTAAGTTAGAAAACAGACACCATTTATTTCATAGACATGTCTTTATTACTAACAGCATGGCTAGTCTGAAGAATCATAAAGTAAATTATCCTATAAAATTAAATAGCATATTCATATTTTGAGGAGTAAATAAAGAAAATTATTATAAAATAGTAATTGTATATTTATAAAATAGATTGTATATTGTGTTATATTAAATAGATTAGGTATAAAAAAATACCAAAAATACACAGATTTTAAGAACAGGTAACTGACATTCTAAGCAACCTTGTCTCTGAATAAGCAATAAATGAACTCCTGAAGGAAAAAAAAATGCTTCTGAGCTAGAAGAATTTACAAGTGAATATTATCAAACTTTTAAATGCAAACTTACTCTATGCTACGTACACTTCTGTCAAAAAGAAAAAAAGGCACCCTATCAAATTAATTTTATGAGACACATATGTCTTAATAGTCAAGACAAGGAGAGATAAAGTAGAGAAAAACTATAGGTAAATAAGAATAATGAATATTCATTTGAAATATTTAAATAAAATATTAGCAGAGCTAAGCAATATTTACAAAATAACATCTATGATGACCAACTTAGTTTTATGATATTGATGAAAGGTCAGTTCAACATTATGAAAACAATAGTCATGTTAATAACAAAACTAACAAAACTACATAATTATACCAATTGATGGAGGTAAAGGGATCAAGAAATTAAAATATATATGTCCTTGAAGTACTATAAAGAGCAATTATGAAAAATGTCTTTAATATGACTGAGGTTCATGGTTTAAAATTTAAAACTAGGATTACTTAAAATGTAGAAAATCTGAAAACTTTACCAATAAAATAAAGATGAAGCACTTTTACTTGAAGTAATAGAAATACTTACTAGAGCACTAAGACTAGAAAAAAGCAAAGGGCTTACTATTGACAGAGATAGAAACATAATTCTTATTTTTAAATTATAAGATTATTTAAATAGACAAACCTAGGGAGAAATACTCCAAAATTGACTTTAGCTAAACAATAATTTCAGCAAAGTAGGTTACAAAATAGCCTCAAAAATCAATAACATTTCTTTATGCTACTAACAAAACTCAGGGGAAAAAGTTGGAAAATTATTTAAGATAACAAAAAAATGTACAAATATCTAAGAGTTAATTAACTGAAATATGACTTTCGTAGATACAACTATAATTTGACAACTATGATAATGTTCATAGCAATTAAAAAACCTAAATAACTGAAGAGATTGTCAATGTTCATAGCTATACCTTCTCAATATAATAGAAATTTTGGTGAGACTTAAATTAATCTACAGGTATATCAATCAAATTATTGAAAGGAGTCTTGGTAGACAGAGATAACAATAAAAAATTCATATAGAAGGGCAAAATTGAAGGATTAATAAGGAAAACAGTGAGGAAAATGAAGAATGAAGGTGATTTACTCTTACTAAATCACAAATTGTGTCTTAAAGCAATATATTACTATTTATAAAACAAAAAATGGAATGAAGATGATACCTGACAAATGAATACTTTTTTTTTTCCCTCTCTGGGTGAGATGTATTGAGCATAAAGTTATCAAGAAGAAAGCTGAGGGTGAATACATTTTTTTTTGCTAGCATCCTGAAATCAGAGCAAATAAGCATTTATATAACTTACTATTGTACCAGACATTATACTAAATGCTTTACAAATATTATCTCACTTGATCCTCATAACCTTATGAGGTTGTTGTTGTTCAGTCATTTGAATCATGTCCAACTCTTCATGACTCAATTTGAGGTTTTCTTGGCAAAAGTATTGGAGTGGTTACCCTTTCCCTCTTTAGTTCTTTTGTTTTTTAACAGATGAGGAAACTGAGACAAATTAGGATAATGGACTTGCTCAGGGTCTAATTACTGTTATTATCCCTATTTTATAGTTAAAGAAACTGAGACAAACAGTTTAGTGAGATTTGCCCAAGGTCACATAACTGGTAAATATCTAAAGCTATATTCGAAATCTATTAGTTCTTCCTCACTCCAGGCCCAGTGTTCTATCCATTTTGTCACTTAACCACCTTTTAGCAATGAATAAACCTCTATCATCAATCTTTCTTTTAATTTAATTTATTAATTTATTTTG
Source organism: Macrotis lagotis (assembly GCF_037893015.1). Taxonomy (NCBI): domain Eukaryota; kingdom Metazoa; phylum Chordata; class Mammalia; order Peramelemorphia; family Peramelidae; genus Macrotis; species Macrotis lagotis. The sequence goes on from NC_133658.1 coordinate 589,218,396, forward strand.
AATTTTAAAAAACTTCCCCTAATCTCGCTTCCCCCCCACACCTCAGAAGGCAGTCTGTTAGTCTTTACATTGTTTCTGTGGTATAGATTGATCTAAGTTGAATGTGATGAGAGAGAAATCATATCCTTAAGGGAAAAAAATAAACTCTACCATCATTCTTAGTGAAAATGTTTGTCCTGTAAAATAAATAGCAAACAAATTTGGAAAAGAAAACCTTTACATAATTACTAAAACACAGCACTTATTACCCTAAGGAAGCTATATAAAAATGAACATTTATGCACCCACAAAGGAGAAACAATTTATAAAAAAGAATGATAAACTCATCAAAATTATAGAAATACCTTTTTTTCTCATTTTTGGAAGGCAATGGGGTTAAGTGACTTGCCCAAGTTCACACAGCTAGGTAATTATTAAGTGTGTGAGGCCAGATTAGAACTTAAGTCCTCCTGACTACAGGGTCTGTGTTCTAGCCACTATGCCACCTAGTTACCCTTGAAATATTTTTTTTCTGAAATATTTTTTAAATAAGCAGACAATACTTCACTCAGTAATACTAAAGGCTAATAGATATTTACAATTGAATTTGACAAATATAATCAAAAGTGGTATACCTTTGGATGGAACTTATGAAATCACTAAAATTAATAGGATCAAAAAACTATTCAGAGAGACCAGTCAAGATGACAGCATAGCAGGAAGCAATTAAAAAGTACTCCCTCACAACAATTCCACAAGGACCTAGAAACCTACCAGATCAAATTCTGATCAGAAAATCTAAGAAAAAACCCAACTGAGTTATTTTCTCCAGTCAACATAGAAAGATAAATGGAAAGGTCAATGAACAGTGGGGATTCATTCTATCCAGGATGGATACTCTATCCATACATACAATATGGAACCTTGAAGCACAAGGACTAAACAAGGACCTGAGGCAATACAGAGTAGGGCAACAAAGATGTCTCAGGTTCATCACAGAAGACTGACATATATAGGGAGGAAGCACCAGTGATAACTGGCAGTTGTCTCTCATAAACCAGAGTTAGATTAGATTCGCTGAAGACATGAGGAGGGGGACCTTCTCCTAGAGTTAGCAATTGAGCAGCAATTATTGTGAGCCTGGCCTTGTGTACTAGGAAAGGAGTAGAAAAAGGAGAATGCAACATTTATTTGGCTCTGACCGCAGGAGCAAAGAGTTTTGGATCTAGCCCCCAATTCAATCTGAAACCTTTAACACAATCCCTAGGAAACAGAGGCTATGCCAAAGTGGAATGTGAAGTTCAGTCATTCTGAACCTTCCAGCTAGATGAGTATGGCTAAGTCATAGGCAGTTGACTGAAGTTCCAACCAGAGGAAAGCTCACTGTTAGGTTTCTCAGACCCAAACTTATACTAGGAATTTTCAGAGTTCAGAAAAGGAAGACAGTGATTAGATTTTGCCTTTACACTGAAAGCTTTCAGATCCCCCAATCTGAGCTGTTCCTAATATCCTTAAATGATATAATACTCAATACACAAAGAAAGCACCAAAGCACCCTATAGTCAGGAGGACACTCAAGTGTAGACAAAACAGAATCTATCTATGTCAGGAGTCTGGAACTAATGAAAAGTCCAAAGTTAGGAGTAAGTTTGGAAGAATGAGTAAATTAAAAAAAAAAAAAGAATTTCACAATAAAAAGTCATTATGTTTTTTGGATTTTTGCAAGGCAAATGGGGTTAAGTGGCTTGCCCAAGGCCACACAGCTAGGTAATTATTAAGTGTCTGAGACTGTATTTGAACCCAGGTCCTCCTGACTCCAGGGCCTGTGCTTTATCCACTGCACCACCTAGCTGCCCCAAAAAGTCATTATGGTAACAGGGTCCCCAAGTCAAAAACTCAAGAAAATGATTCTAAAATATCTACAAGTAATGTCTCAAAGAAAAACATACTTTGGGCACAAGCTTAACTAGAATTCCTAGAAGAAATAATTTTGTAAATTAAATGAAAGTACTAAAAAAAAGAATTAGAATAGAAATGAGGCTTGTGGAAGAAAGACTTGGGCAAAGAATAAAAACTTAGGGGTGCAGTGGTCAGGAGGACCTAAGTTCAAATTCAGCCTCACACTTAATAATTACCTAACTGTGTGACCTTGGGCAAGTAACTTAACCCCAATGTCTTGTAAAAAAAAAAATCTTGGTATAAGAGGTAAAAAGTCTTACTCAAGCAACAAAATCCTTGAAAAATAACATTATACCAATAAAAGTTAATGACTCCATGAGAGAACAAAAGCTATTAAAACAAGGTAAAAAGACTGGGAAAAAAGTAAAAGATTTAAGGTATTTCAAATCAAAACCAACTGACATTGAAAACAAATCAAGGAGAGAAAATTTAAGAATGATTTGTCTACTTGATATCTATGACTTCCAACCTTGCTTCCGAACCCATCATGAAGCAAATGGCCTGAAGAAAGCATATTTTTTAAAAATAATCATTAAATGCCCAGATTTCTTGACCAGAGGACAAAATGAAAAGAGTAAGAATTTACTAGTTACTTTACGAAAAATCTCAAAATTAAAACTCCCAGAGTTTTAGCCTAAAATCCAGAGATTTCAGGGAGAAAGCATGCTTTAAGCAACCAACAAGAAACAATGCAAATACTAAAGACCCATAGTTGGTACCACATAAAACCTAGCAGCTATCATTCTAAAGAAGCATGTAGAAGACTTTGAAACATTCCTGATAAAAAGAACAGAATTTAGTATAAACTTTGAAATACTAATATAGTTTTAAAAAAAGATGAAAAAAATGGTAAATATAAGTGAGCAATTATAAGGATGAAAAAATTAGGTAGAAGGGGGAATTATTGGGAGAATTATTCATGCCCTTTTAGAATCTCAGTATCATAAAGGGTCATGGAGAACTCAAACGAGCTTTTCTACAATTGATAAATGATCAAAGAATATGAATGGATAGTTTTTCAAAGGAAGAAATTCAATATCAATGGTTTTATTAAAAAGCTCTGTCATTAATAATCAGAGAAATGCAAATTAAAGAAACTCTGAGATTCCACTTTGCACCTCCCAGATGAACAACATAAAAGGAAAATGACAAATATTGGAGTCATTATATACATTAATACAGTGCTGGAGAACTAGTCTAGACATTCTGGAAAATAATTTGGAACCATACCCAAATCCTAAACTGCATGTACTCTGCTTCAGTGATATCACTACTAGTTAAATACCTCAAATAAAGAGGACTCAGAGGTAATTTGTGTGTGTGTGTGTGTGTGTGTGTGTGTGTGTGTGTGTATTTATAGTGTATATATATATATATATATATTTATATATAGTATATATATATATGTATATTTATAGTAGCCATTTTTATGACAAAAAATTGAAAACAGTGGGTCCCATCCATTGGGGACTAGCTAGATAAATTATATTATATAACTGTAATAGAATACAAGTGTATTATAAAAAAATGATGAAGGGGATAGTTTCAAAAAATTATGGAAGATTTCTGTGAATTGATGCCAAGTGAAGTGAGCAAAGTCAGAAGAACAATTTGCATAGTCACAATATTATAACGAGAAGCAACTTTGAAAGATTTCAGAACTCTAATCAATGCAGTGACCAAGAACAATTCTAGGGAACTGATAATGAAACATTATGCATACCTTGTCTTAAAAATATGATGGACTTGTGGTACAGAGTGAAACATAGACTTTTTTGTATATTTTTTAAAGAATGTTTTTCTTAATTATTCATATTTGTTTAATAAAGGTTTTGTTTTTATTTTTCAGTGGGTGTGATATAAAAGAGAGAAGGTGGTTTTTTGTTAAAACAATAAAATAAAACTTTTTATAAAAAGTTTTCATGATATTAAGTATGAATATGTGTCATGTATCAATCTGTGAGAGATATCAAGTTTTAGCCACCAGGTCATATCACATAAGATATTCTGCAGTTGCCACATATTTATAGATGCACTGTACAGTTTCTACCATTAGCTTTTATAGTTGGGGGCTTCTTAGGGATAATTCATCTCTACTTTCTCATAGTTGTAATCCAAATTGCCCTATTAATCCAAATTTTCCTTAAATATATCTGTTATTCAGTCATTTGTTTAATACTTTTAAAAAATATTTTATTTTTTTATATTTACTTGCAAAAATATTTTTCAACATTCATCTTTTTGGAAGATTGAGTTCTACATTTTTCTTCCTTCCTCTTTTCCCTTTCCCCTCCCTCGATAGTAATCTAAGCTATATAGGTATAATCTTGTTTAGCACATTTTCATAATAATCATGTTGTGAAAGAAGAATCAGAACTAAAGGGGGGGAAAACATGAGAAGGAAAAAACCATATAAAACAAGTTTTTTTAAAAATGAAAATAATATGCTTTGATCTGCATTCAGATTCCAAAGATTTTTTTTACTCTGGATGTGGATAGCATTTTCCTTCACAAATCATTTAGAATTGTCCTTGATCACTGAACTGCTGGGAGGAGCTAAGTCCATCATAGCTGATCATCACACAATGTTGTTTTTAATGTGAATAATGTTCTGACTGTTCCCTTCACTTAGCATTAGTTCATGCTGACCTTTTCAGGCTTTTCTGGTCTGCCCACACTTTTTTTTTTTGCAAGGCAATGGGGTTAAGTGGCTTGCCCAAGGCCACACAGCTAGGTAATTATTAAGTGTCTGAGACCAGATTTGAACCCAAGTACTCCTGACTCCAGGGCTGGTGCTTTATCCACTGTGCCACCTAGCCACCCCACCACTCATCTTTTCTTACAGAACAATAGTACTCTATATATTCATATACCACAATTTATTCAGTCATTCTCCAATTGATGGGCAGTCTCCTCAATTTCCAAATCTTTTAAATGTGATCTTTTTTAACTGAGATTTACCTGGATTTATTTATGGAAGTAGAGTGATTTCTAATGGCAATTTAGATCATTGTCAAAATTATTACACATTTTATTTTTAGGAAACTGACACATAATGGTCAATGCAGATAATACAAGAAAACACTAGAACTATGCAGCACATCCTTGCAAACTGTAAAAACATAGCATCCACAGGATTACTAGCAAAACAAAAACTGATAACTAAAATTAGACATCAAAAGCTCACTATCCTTCATGGAGTACTATACAACAGTACCTTAAACATAGACTTCAAAATATTCTTGAGAATCCAACCAACACACTGTACTATAAATAAAGTTTGAGCAACAATGAAATTGTTGCTGTCCATTATTGTTTGGATGTGACATTGATCACAAAAACTTAAGGATATATATATAGAGAGAGAGAGAGAGAAAGTTGCCACCAAACCAAATACTCAAAATCTCCATACTAAATGGAATGAAAAGCTTTAGAAATAAAAAGATTCAGAAAAAGAAATCTAAATTATGTGGGAAAAGAATAAAATACATATCTATCTATCTGTTGACTCCTGAAGTAAACCTAAGGATGCTTCTAGCAAACCTATAGACATTACTTTGTGACCTAATAATTCTATTCAACTGCAAAAAATATTTTATCTACCTATACAAGAATACATAGAATATTAAGTATTAAATGTAAATAGCAGAATAACTACTTGTCCTGGAACTATTTCTAGCAGAACTCCATCAAAATATGAAAAAAAAAGACTGAGATAAAAGATAATATAAATAATGCTAATATTTATATATAGCACATTTGATTTTGCAAATTACTCTATGCACAGTATCTCATCATGAGAATAAATAAGACAAGAAAGACCAGAAGCAAAAATAAAGAGGCTCAGTGTGTGATGTCCAAGAATGTAAACTATTGAATGGAAGGCTCTTTGATAAGAACATTAGGGAAAACTAGAAAGCAGTTCAACATAAAAACAGATTTGGACTAGTATCTTCTACCTCACTCAATAACAACTTTCAAATGTATGAAGCATATAAATATGAAAACATCTGCAATAGAGGAAAATGGAAATTTTTATCTTTATTACTAGACATGAAAAAGAAAAGAAATTTGAATTATTTAAAATTAAATATTTTCCAAAAAATCATGTAAACAGTATAAAAATTTTGCACATAGGCAAAATATTTTCATCAAATTACTATAGGTCTAACATCCAAAGTCTATACAGAATTGAAGCAAAAAATATATTTAAGTTCTTTTTCCTAATTGACAAGTAGTCATTGGATATGAAAAAGCAACTGCCAAAAAAGACAAAATTAAATGAATTTATATATATATATATATATGTATAAAATTTACTATTATAGCAATAAAACATTAAAATTCCTCTGAGTTGTAAAATGACAGCCATCAACTGGTAAAACAATTTTTTCAAATTTTTGTGAGGCAATGGGGTTAAGTGAACTTGCCCAAGGTCACATAGCTGGGTAATTATTAAGTGTCTGAATTTGGATTTGAACTCAGGTACTCCTGACTCTGGGACTGGTACTCTATCCACTCATCATTTCGCTGCTCCTAAAAGGATTTTTTCTAAAAAATAATAAAAAAATTCAATGTTAAAGTGAAATACAGTTGTTGTAGTTTCAAATTGATTCAAATGTCCTAATTTTTTTTTGTAAGAATGTGAGAAGTTTGTATATTTTTCATAATCTTTGATCCAATGAATTTATACCCCAAGGATACCAGTGACAAAAAGTTAGCATATATATACACAAATCAGAGAATCTTATTAGAAGGGACTAGTTCAGAAAATAGTCTTTCTACCCACACACAAACAGGATCCCTCCTATATTGACCATCCAACTTTCATTTGACTGTCTCAAAGGAAAGAATCCACATTACCTCTTGAATCAGTCAATTCCACTTTTAAATATTTCTAATTATTGGAGAATTTTACTTACATTCACTCCAAATTTACCTCATTGCAACATCTACTTATGATTCCTATTTCTTTCTCACAGGACCAACAAAGCCAGTTAAATTTTCTCTTTCATCTAGCAACCATTCAAATCCTTGAAGGCAACTATCATAACTCTCTTAACTAATACATCCTTCAAAGTAAATATTTCTTTTTCTTTCAGTCATATCTAGACTATATCTAGCATGAGGTCCTTCAATATTCCTAATTGCTCCTCTTTTTGTACTCAATGTCTTTCTTTATAGATGGTGTTCAGGACTGAACATACATCACTCCCTATGTAGTTTGATCAAAGCCAAGTACAGCAAGATGATCACCATCCTAGTGCTCAGCACTATACCTCTCAATGTAGTTTAAGTTTGTAGCCATTGTCTTGGCTACATTATCCTCTTTTCAATATTTTGTTTGCATTCCACCAAAGTACTTATGTCCTTTTGTAGACTAGTGGCTATTTAGCCATTTTCTCCTTATAATCTCGAACTTGGCTGATTTCTTAGACCCAAATGTAAGACTTCATATTTCACTCTATTTCATTTCATGTCCTTATATTTGACCCAATATTCGAGCATGTCAAAATACTATTGGATCCAGTGAGTTAATTATTCCTTCCCAGTTTTTTGATATATATCCATTGCAATACTATTTATCAAAGCAAAAAGCTATAAACAGATTATGTTTCTGATCATTTGGGCTGGCTAAATAATTGGAGTTTATGATGAGTATTATTGTGCATAAGGAATGAGTGTGAATATTTCTAAGAAATATGAGAAATCAAATGAATTGATCAGAATAAAATCAGCAGAAAAAAGGACCTCAATGTGTATAAAGACAATAACTTAGCAAAGGACAATAACTTTATGTTTGTTTGTTTTGGTAAGGCAATGGGGTTAAAGTGACTTGCCCAAGGTCAAACAGCTAGGTAATTTTTTAGTGTCTGGGGTCTTATTTGAACTCGGGTTCTCCTGACTCAGGACCAAAGCTTTATCCGTTGCAACACCTAGCTACCCCTAGGACTCAAAAACATTTTCCAGAGTATTGATAATGAAATATACTATTCACCTCCTGGCAATAACTGATAGACTCAAGCAAGGTATAGACTAAGAAACACATTTTTCTTACATGACTAAAGCTTATGTATTGTTTTGCTTGAGTGTTTATTTCCTACCACGACTGCTTTTTTTTTCTTTATGGGGAGGGAATTTAAGAGAATAAAAGAGGAGCTAGTGATAGTATTGCCTCTTCCCCAAAGAAGAAAACAAATAGTAAAAAGTCATTGTAGAATATTTTTTTAAATACAAAGAAGAGAATGGAAGGAAGTTAAGAAGTAAACATAGCAAGAAAAACAAATTTGAAAGTATGATTTTGAATTATATTTTTTTACAAAGCAAGCTAAGGTTTTTTATTTCATATATAAACCTCATTTTCCATTTTTTTTTGCATATAGAGATAATCTCTTTTTTGGTGATCATTATATTCAAAATAAAAAAAGGAAAAGTTTTTCAAAGACAAAAAGGAAATTGAGGTGAAAAAACCCATATAGTAGAAAAAATGTTTTTTTTAAAAAGCAAAATAAACTAACCTAAATGAAAAACCATATTTTACAAGTAACAGGAAATTTCAAATGGTATAGAAATTGAACCTTAATTGGAGGGACATTTTTAAGCATCATTTCATACATGGATGCTTTTGTGTGTATAAAACTAAGCAGGAACTGAAGAGTTTCTTTATGGAAAGAAATATTCTTAAATAGGCTTCATTGAAGTCTTTTTCTTTTTATATTTTAGTGACCTATGATTCTGGTGAAAAAAATATGCACTTACTGCTGACTTATTTCTTTAATCCCTACTCCATCTTTCTCTATTCCCTAAACCAAAAATATTATATCGCACCATAAAGTCCAATTCTCTAAGAACCAGCATTCTACCACTGATTATAATAATAGTTCATATTTAAATAATGCTTCAAGAATTTTCAAATATACATATTAAAATATACATTGAGTATATAAATATATATACTTTATTATATAGATATAAATATATATATATATAAAATCTTATCTGAATCTCAGAACAATCCTATAGAATAAGTATTATTGTTATTATATTTTTTAGATGAAGGTACTGAGGCTCAAGAACAATTAGGCTATTGACCCATGATCATATAACTAGTGAATGTCTAAGGTGGGCAACTAGGTGGCTCAGTATATAAAGAGTTGGACCTGGAATCAGGAAGACTCTCTTCTTGGGTTCAAATTTGGCCTCAAACATTTAGTAACAGTATAATCCTTTTTTTTTTTGGCTGTCTAATTTTTATTGTTTCCATAGCTCTTATCGCAGGCAATGCTTAGCACAAAGTAGTGTTTAATACACTTTTTCAATTTAAAAAAAAAATTTCATGACATCAGACATTCTAGTCTTTCCACTATATCAGAGGAAACACTGGTTCTCTGACAATAAGCAGTAATAATCTGACACCTTTTCTTATTTCCCTACTCTTCAAAATTCCCCAGTCAACTATTTCGAGCACCCCAGTTAAAAAAGAAATCAACTTGACCTTCCCAAATCAACCACCAAATCATTCAACCAAAAAAAATCATAGAAGTTTGGAACAGCATAGAGTACGTAGCCTATTGCAATAGGCCACTGGTTAGTTTTTCAAGCTACTACAATCTATCAGCTCTCAAATTGATCTTCCTAAAGTGCAGTTCTTTTTTTCCAACTCATTTTTTAAATTTATTTACACATTTGTCAAATACTCTTGTTGTAAGAATAAACATAACAGGGAAGCTAGGTGGCACAGTGAATAGAGCACCACCCCTGGAGTTCAAATCCAACCTCAGACACTTAATAATTATCTAGCTGTGTGACCTTGGGCAAGTCACTTAACTCCAAAAAAAAGAATAAACATAATCCCCCCCTTTCCCCACAAAAATAGAAAACCCTCACAAAAAATAAAGTGAAAGTGAGGAAAAAAATGTTTTTCCAATCTGGGTTCAGATATCATCAGCTCTGCCTCTGGGATGGATCACATTCTTTATCATAATTCCATCAGAGAAATTACTTCCATATTTTTTCCCCACAGTTACTATTGCTGATTGTATTTCCCTCCATTCATTCCTCCCCACTCCCATTTATTCTATTTTCTCTCTCCTTTTACTTTGTCCCTTCTCAAAAGTGTGATATGGGGCAACCAGGTGGCACAGGCCCTGGGACCAGGAGGACCTGAGCCTAAATCCCACCCTGGATACCCAACAATCACCCAGCCAAGTGGTCCCAGGCAGGCCGTCCAATCCCAACAACATGCAAAATAACCCCAAAAAAGTGTGTTGTATCTGACTACCCTCTCCCATGATCTTCCCTCTTCTCTATCACCTATACCCCAACTCCCTTCCCCCTGACCCCTTTCTCCCTCCCCTTCCTCTCTTTTTTTTTCCTCTGGGATAAGATAGATTTCTGTACCCTATTAAGTGTGCCTGTTGTTTTGTCTCTAAGCCATTTCCAGTGAGAATGAAAGTTCACTCACTCCCCCTTACCTTCCCTACTCCTACTCCACTGCAAAAACTTTTTCTTTACTCTCTTATGTGTAATATCTTAGCCCATTCTGCCTCTCCTTTCCCTATCTCCCAGAAAAGTCCTTTATCACTCATTGACTCCATCTTTACATTATTTTATACTATTATATTCAACTCCCTCCTGTGCTTTGGCCATATATACTCCTTCTAACTAACCTAATAAATGAGAAGGTTCTTAGGAGTTATCAGTATCTTCTTCCCATATAGTAATAGAAGAAGTTCAACATCATTAAATCCCTCATCATTTGCCCTTCTCGTCTGCATCATCTAAGTCCTGTACTTATAGATCAAACTTTCTGTTCAACTCTGGTCGTTTCAATAGGAACATTTGAATGTCTCATTTCATTGAATGTCCATCTTTTCTCCTGAAGGAGGATGTTCAGTTTTGCTGGGTAGTTGATTCTCAGTTGCATTCCAAGCTCTTTTGCCTTCTGGAATATACTATTACAAACCCTATGAGCCTTTAATGTAGATGCTGTTAAATCCTGTGTAATCCTGACTGCAGTTCCATGATATTTGAATTGTTTCTTTCAGTTGCTCGTAATATTTCCCTTTCCAAATTCTGGAATTTGGCTATAATGTTTGTGGTGGTTATTTTTTTGGATCTCTTTCAGGAGATTGGTAGATTCTCTCAATTTTTATTTTGCCCTCTGCTTCTAGGATATCAGGGCAATTTTCCTGGAGAATTTCTTTTAAAATGAAGTCAAGATTTTTTTCCTGTTCATCTCTTTCAGGTAGTCCAATAATTTTTAAATTGTCCTTCTGGATCTATTTTCTAGGGCAGTTGTTTTTCCAATGAGATATTTCACATTTTCTTCTAATTTTTCATTCTTTTGGTATTGTATTATTGTTTCTTAATTCCTCACAAAGTCATTGGCTTCCTTTAGCTCCATTCTACATTTGAAGGAGTTGTTTTCTTCAGAGAGCTTTCTTATCTCATTTTCCATATAGCCAATTCTACTTTCTCATTAACTTTTTGGACTGTTTTTTCTATTTGACATAAACTGGCTTTTAACATGTTGTTTTCTTCAGCTTTTTTTTTTTTTTGGATCTCCTTGACTAAGCTGCTGACTTGGATTTCATATTTTTCCTGCATCTCTCATTCTCTTCCCAATTTTTCCTGTACCTCCCTTATTTGATTTTCAAAAATTTTTTTGAGCTCTTCCATAGCCTGAGACCAACTCCTATTTTTCTTGGGTGCTTTGAATATAGAAAGTTGGACTTTGTCATCTTCTGTGTATATGTTTTTGTTTTGTTTTGCTTTTGGTTTTTTGCAAGGCAAATGGGGTTAAGTGACTTGCCCAAGGCCACATAGCTAGGTAATTATTAAGTGTCTGAGACCGGATTTGAACCCAGGTACTCCTGACTCCAGGGCCGGTGCTTTATCCACTGTGCCACCTAGCTGCCCCTGCATATATGTTTTGATCCTCCATGGGACCAAAGTAATTGTCTATGATCAGGTTCTTTTTTTTTTCTGTTTACTCATTTCACCAGCCTATGACCTGGTTTTGAGGTGCTTCCTGAGCTTTTGAGTATTTTTGGAATACCCCATAAGGACCTCAGTTCCTTCAGTGTCTTGGGAGAGGTTTTGGCTGCTCTCTTGTCTGTGCTCTGGTCTGTGGATGACCACAAACACTCCCCTCTGCCATGGAGCTGTGAGGAGGGCAATAGGGGGCTCCAGACTATGACCAGCATCTGCATCTGATCAAAACACAAGTCCTGTCCCTAGGATAGTGGAGAGACTTTGACAGTCTCCCCCATTCCCTTCCAGGCAACTCCCAGCTGGGTGGCTCTGTAGGCCAGTTTTCATTTCCTGAGCCAGGGTTGTGCTGAGGGCCACACTGGCCTGGGCTTTACGTTCACTCTGGCAGAGGTTTCCTGATCTTCCAAGTTGTGCTTGATGATCCCTGGATTGGGAGGTCTGGAAACTGCTTCTACTTCCAGAAGCCAAGGTCTCCAGGGACCCAGACAACCTGTGGGTTATTCCTGGAAGACTGGAGTTCAGTCACTCTGGAACAATGTGACCCTGGGTGCATTGCTGCACCTTCTGACCCTGGTGGAACAGAGTCTTCCCACGGATCTTCAAGTTACCTTGGGATGGAGAATTGTTTCACTGGGTCTTTCTGTGGGTTCTGCTTATCTAAAATTTAGAATCATAATTTTAAAGTTTTTTGAAATATTTTGGAAGAGAGATTTTTTGAAATCCTGTCCCCCCCACTGCCATCTTGGTTCTGTCCCTAACAATACAATCTTGGGAAAGTTAGTTAACCTGGTTTGCCTAAGTTTTCTCATCTGTAAACTAAACTGTAGAAGGGCAAACCACTCTTTGCTAAGAAAACCCCAAATGGGGACTCAAAAAGTTGGATATAACTGGGAAACAATAAAAAGCCAACAAAGTATCTAAGGCAGAATTTCAACTGAAGTCTTCATCACTTCTCTGTATCATACTTATCTTTATGTAGTAGCCCCAGATAAATGGTGATTTAAACAATAAGTGATAATTAAACTCCTTCCACGTACCAGGCACTGTGAAGATAAAAATACAATAAATGAAATCATGACAACTTACTTGGAAGAAGCCTACAGACCTGTATCACACAGAAAGTAGTGCTAAAATTAAAATCTTGAAGGATTTCTTCAGGTCATGGTGAGAAAAGAATACATTTCAAGCATGCAGGATAAGTGCAAAGACACTTATATGTGAATAACAGAAAGAAGCCTAGTCTAACTAAATCAGAGTTCATGAAAGGGAACAACATTCAATGAGGCTTGAAAGTTAGGCTAAGGCCGAGTAGTGAAGTGTTCCAAACAGAGGAGTTTATATTTTATCCTACAGGTGCTAAGAAGCCACTATGGCTAATGGAGTTAGGTGGCTCAATGGATAGAGCACTTGTCCTAGAGTCAGAAAGACCTGAGTTAAAATTTGGCCTCAGATACTAACTCATGACCCTGTGCAATTCAATTAACTGTTTGTCTCAGTTTTCTTATCTGAAAAATGAACTGAAGAAGGAAATGGCAAAGTAATCCAGAATCTTAGTCAAAAAACCTCCATGGATGTATTGGTATATTATGGTCCACAGAGTCACAAAGTGTTGGACACAACAGAACAACTGAACTGCAACAGTTAATTGAAAGGGAGAGTGACTTGATCAGAGCTTTCATTAAAGAAAATCATGGGGGCAGCTAAGTGATGGAGTGGATAGAGCACCAGCCCTGGAGTCAGGAGGACCTGAGTTCAAATCCAGCCTCAGACACTTAATAATTACCTAGCTGTGTGACCTTGGGCAAGTCGGTTAACCTCATTAACTTAAATAAAATTTAAAAAAAAATTATTTTGGCAGAAGTTGTAAATGCACAAAAGTGGAGAAAGTCTTGATTCAGGTAGACAGTTGGGAAGCTGCTGTAAAGACAAGAAGTCATGAGGGACTAAATGAAAGTGATAAGTAAATAAGTAAGTAAATAGAACAGGACAATACATGATAGAAGTTATAGAGATAGAAACGGGAAGATCTGGTGACTATGTAGGTTGAGGGAGATGAAAAGGTGAGGATAAAGTCAGTTACAAAGCCTGTGAAGCTTCAAAAAATAGGGATGACTGAAAAAATAGGGAAGTTTGGAAAAAGAATGGGTTTTGGAGAAAAGATAATGAGCTTAGTTTTGAGCATATTGAGTTTGAAATATCTCTAAGACATCCAATTTGAAATGTGCAATCTTTTTTTTGTCCTTCATTTTTGAAGAAGACCGCAACATCAGGGGAAATACCATAAGCACATGAATTGTATCTGAGTGAAAGGTTGCTATGCTCCGTCACCAGCCTCACTTTTTCCTCCCGAGCCATCTGGGTTCAGTGGCCAGATATGATGCAGGATGACTGGAGAGAACCCTGAATTCATAATCAGGGTCAAGTGACTCACCCAAGGTCACACTGCTAGTGAGAGTCAAGTGTCTGAGGCCAGATTCAAACTCCCATGCTCCTGACTCCAAGGCCAGTGCTCTATACACTGAACCACCTAGCTGAAAAGAAAAGTTCAATAGAGTCTCTGCATCTGCCTTTTTATTATTCCTATAATACAATAATATTTATGTTCATTTGTTAAATCATTCCTCATGTAATAGGCACCAATGTTCTAGTGCTTGACTACAAGACAAAGTCATGCTACAAATATTTTTATACATACAGGTTCTGACTTTGACCTCTTTGAAGTATATACTTTCCATATAATAGGTTCAAAAATAAGCAGTTTTGTGACTTTTGGCACATTGTTTCAGATTGCTTTCCAAAATGGTTAGACCAGTTTGCAATTCCACTTACAAAGTAGTAGTGTGCCTGTTCTCCCTTAGCTTTACCAATCAACATGTGTTTTTTCCCCTTAAGTTTTGTATATTTTGTCTCCCTATCCAATTTCCAATCAAATTCAACAACAAAAATTAATATCAACTATGTGTTAGTGGTATATAGTACCATTTATTATGAAAACTAATACTACACATTGCTCTCTTACATTGTATAAATTGTATAAATCCAAGTTATTCCTGTGTATGATTCACTTCTAAAATATTTCCTTCTTTTTGCATTGTCAAAACATTACTTATTTCAATGCCTTTGTACTGTTTTCTATCTTTCTGAAGAGGCTAAACAGCTTCTAAAAACTCTCTAAGCTCCCATGAATGTTTCAAATATTGTAAGAGATGTCTCAAAGTAGCAAAATAGTTTAATAGCTTCCCTCAAAATGAAGGTTGGCGTTCCACCTCTCCCCCCACCCTCTCTTATAAATCAGAATTAGTTTGGAGTGGTGATCAAATGCATGTGGGAGTAGTGAGTAAAGGGCAATAAAGTGAATATCAAATTACTTAAAAGGATGAAGAAATCTGGGTGGGTCAGAACCAGGCAGTTTTTACCTTAACCCTCCCAGTTCTTTTTTTTCCAACTCCAAACACTATTCATAGGAAGAACTAAGTAGGGGTGACTGAAGTGAGTTTGGGAAGAATTCATACATTTAAGCTATGTTATATTAGAATTATCATTTTACAGAACATCAGACAGAATACAAGGAGGATGGGGGAAAGGATAGAGATGGAGGCAGAGACCAGAAAGGAAGAATGTGACTTATAGGATAAGGAGGATACAATTTCAATGTGTACACCTTGCAATTTGTCTGTAGGATACCCTGATGTTCATTTGTGCTTCCTTCTACAACCTCCACTATAATATGGGTCAAGAGCCACTGTGGGGCTAAAGGGATTTACAGAAGAATTAGATGATCCAATCAATACTGGAAGTAACTGGCCTTTTTAATTAGGTGTGTTTAAGGGAAGATCATGTGGCTTATCTAGAGATACTCAAGAGAGAAGAAAGCAGGTAGAAGGAAAGGTACTAGGGTAGCCCACCAACCAACCCTCTTACATTTGGTCTAGAACTAATATCTCCAGTCAGTAATTTGAAGGGGTTAAGGAAGAACTACCATTAGATAAATTTTGAGATAGCATTGCAAGAAATTACTCTGATTTTTATTTAACATTAAATCTCTGTCTCTGTCTGTCTCTGTCTGCCTCTATCTCTATCTGCTTCTCTCTCTGTCTCTGTCTGTCTCTGTCTCTGTCTCTGTCTCTCTCTCCACCCCCCCCCCCCATCTCTCTCTCTCTCTCTCTCTCTCTCTCTCTCTCTCTTACTCTCCTTGGTTTATTCTTTAAGGAACTCGCTCTCAGGTCAAGACAAGTCCTTAGCTCAAGATTTGCATGATCTTTCTGAAATCAGAGCAACTTAGTGGTTTTCCTTTTCTTTTTGTGGGGGGAAAAGGTACTGTAACACTAAGGTAACAAAGAGGATACATTAATAAGACAGGGAAATGGATATTTCTAGCCTGAAATAGAAGATTCCAAATTAGAGGGAAAGGGAATGTTCTGTGAAAGGTTCAGAGCAGAAGACAAGGGGTACCAGACAGGAGGAGTGGAGCATGACCATGGAATGAAAAGACTTTTAGGAAAAGACTAAAGCAGAAAAAATAAAGGTTTCTCAAGTCTTCCCCTAAAAAAACACCTCCCTTGTCACCTTAGTAAAAAGATTACCTGCTCTAACGTCAAATAAAATAATAATAAGATATTTTGGTCCCATTCTCAGTGTAAAACCTTGGATGCTGCCCACAATGAGTTGCATAAAAAAACAACAGTGCTGGAGCCAGAGAGATATAGTATCCACAGTCAAACTGTCAAATTGCTGGAACAAAAACAAACAAACAAAATATTATCTGCTACAGAGTAAAGCGGGAGAGTAGGGGCAGTCATTTCTGTTCTTTTTATGCCATCTGTACAGGCAAGATATTGAGAATATTAACCTTTCTTTGGGAAACCTCACTCAGAAAAGTTGCTTCATGTTTATCCTTGCTCTCCAGTGCTATTTCCTAGAGATGTATTCCTCTTAGATGTTTGTGGGTTCAAAATATAATTCAGGCAGTCCTCAACATACAATAGGGCTATGTTCCAAAAGTTTGGAAATTGATTGTATGTAACCTAGATCACATTTCTTCCATAAAAACAATGTCCCCAGGCTGGCTCAGAAAAGCTGTCTAGAACTATGATGTAATAATGATAACAGGTGAGGCACTGAACATTAGCACTGAAAAATAGGAAAGAGAATCAAAGAAAGAGGCAACTAGATTAAATAAGAAAGAATTTTAATTGCTAGGGAAAGTGGTTTTAATAAGAAAGGGAGACAAAAACTTTTCAGAAATTCTAAAGGGGGGGGTGGCTAGGTGGTATGCAGTGGATAAAGCACCAGCCCTGGAGTCTGGAGTACCTGGGTTCAAATCCAGTCTCAGACACTTGATAATTACCTAGTTGTGTGGCCTTGGGCAAGCCACTTAACCCCATTTGCCTCGCAAAATGCTAAAAAAAAAAATTCTAAAGGGGGCTTTCAAATATGTCCAAGTACTGGATCCTTATTGCATCTGATTTCATTTCAAACTTCTTTCCTCCCTTCCTTTCTTCCTTCCTCCTTCCCTCTTTCCCTCCATTCTTCCCTCCCTTCCTCCTTTCCCTCTCTTCCTTCCTTCTTTTTCTTGAGTACTGTGACACAGTTCCTGGTCCCTTATGAAAGATAGAAAAGATTTAAATAGATAATCCTAATGCATTAAATTACATGGTATGTGCCTTATGGAGTGAGGAGAAAGATCATTGAAGTTGTAACCATTTGCTTGATACCGATTTGACATAGACACTCTTCTATATGATTGAAGTTACTTTTTGAAATGCAAATAAAATAAGAAAAGGGAAAGCAAAAGGGAAACAAATATGAGAGTGAATAGAGGAGACAAAGAAATGATAGTAGAAAAGAGGAGGCCAAGAGAAGTAAGAAGACTTAGGGAGTAATTAGTTTCATTGTTGGTTATTGGTTGGTCCTTGTTCTTCATCAAAGAAGACTAAAACAACATCACTATTTCTAGACAAATTACAGTGTGTCCAACTGTGGCTGATCAGACCAATATGAGCTTGGAATGCTCTACCACAGGTCAGATTTAGTCCGTGTGAACACCTGGGGTGGGTACTCTAAACTTATATATGTCATGTTTCCTTTGAGCTGCTTCAAGTCTGCCTTCCTTCATAGAGTGCAGCCATGAGGGTTCACCAGGCCGGGCAATCCTGTACCAGGGTCTCCCAAGCTGTACAATCAGCTCTACAGTTCTTCAATGAGACCTTCAAAGTGTCCCAGTATCGCTTCCTCTGACCACCTTGTGAGCACTTGCCTTGTGAGTTCTCCATAAAATAATCTTTTTTGGCAATCTTACTTCTGGCATTCTAACAATGTGTATATCCCATTGTAGTTGCACTCTGTAGTAACATTTGAATGCTAGGTAGATTAGCTCGAGAAAGGACCTCAGTGTCTGGTATCTTCTTCTGCCAGGTGATCTTCAGAATCTTCCTTAGATAATTTAAATGGAAGCATATCTGACATGGCACTGGTAGACTGTCCAGGTTTCACAGGCCTATAGCAATGAGTTCAACACAATGCCTCTGTAGACCTTCAGTTTGGTAGTCAGTCTAATATCTCTATTCTTCCACACTTTTTTTCAGAGCCTCCTATACTGAGTTAGCTCTGGCAATGTGTGTGACAACCTCATTGTCAATGTGTACCTACATGGAAAGGACATTACCATGGAAAATGAACTTTTCCACAGTATTCAAAATTTCTCCAACTGCTGAAATTAATGGTTTCACATATGGATGATTGTGCTGGTTGATGGAACACCTGAGTTTTCTTAGTGTTGATTGCTAGAACAAAATTAGAACAAGCTGGGGCAGCTAGGTGGTGCAGTAGATAGAGCACCGGCACTGGAGTCAGGAGTACCTGGGTTCAAATCCGGTCTCAGACACTTAATAATTACCTAGCTGTGTGGCCCTGGGCAAGCCACTTAACCCCGTTTGCCTTGCAAAAAAAAAATGACTAACAAACACCTCCCCTAAAGGAAATTGAGGCAGTGCAGTGAATAGAGCACTGGACTTGGAATCAGGAAGATTCACCTTATTAGTTCAAATCCAGCCTCAGACACTCACTAGCCATGTGACATTGGATAAGTCACTTAACCCTGTTTGCTTCAGTACTTCATCTGTAACATAAGCTGGAGAAGGAAATGCCAAAATACTCCAATATCGTTGCCAAGAAACCCCAAAATGAGGTCACTCAGAGTCTGAAATGATTGAATAACAAGACACCTTTCCCTGAGAAAGGAGGTAGGGAAGAAACAAAAATTTCCCTTGCTTACCACCAGATGGCAACATTTTCCCTGGAAAACTTGGTGGTCATTTTCCATATATTAATTGAAGTCTTCCAAGATTTAGGAGAGGTGAATGTAGCCTTCCACGTGAAGGGTGGAGTCAAGGAATGGAAGGAAGCATTGTATATTTATGAGTTGCTTCTCCCTAGACAATCATAAATTCAGTAATATTTGATTTAATCTTTTTTAATCCTAACATATTTTCTTGTTTCTAGACCTATGTAAAGTATTTTGTGAAAACTATACTGATAAATCACCTGCTTTTTTTCCCCTAATAGGTAAATTTTTACAGAAATCATGGATTATTTTGATTTCCTGTTGTACCAACTCTAGGATAATGGTTCAATCCAATTCAGTAAATATTTATCAAAGCACTTGCTTTGTACAACACATTTTGCTAGAAAAGTGTAATGAAGAACATACAAGATGAAATGAAGTCCCTTGCCCTCAGGAAGCTTACCAATGAGAATAAAAGTAATATTAACTTAAATAAGTAACTGCAATACACTGTTCTTTCATTAATCTAACCAAACGTATATGTCCACAGAGCTTAATTGGTATCTTTCCATTATGGAAATTCAAAGTTTCCCAAGGGACTTCAACAACACACAACCACCTTCCCCACCAAATCCCCACATCCAGACATATTTACACAAATACACTCTATATTTGTATGTGTGTGTGTGTGTGTGTGTGTGTACATATATTCTGTAGAGTATGAAGACTCAAATCAAATGTCCTGGGTTTTCCAAGACAATCTTGATTTTTCTAAAGTATATTTTAAGTAAGGGTTTATAAAGGAAATATTCCTTTATTAGACCATATTTCTCAGATTTTGGTTTGGAAAATTTGGTCAATATTAGTTCAAGACCAAGTTGTGTCTTAGGTCTTTTGGCAAATGAATGGAGACTGCCAGAAGGGAACAATGAAATCTTGTGATAAGATATTCTTGGAAAATTTGAGCTCTCTTTCTCAGATAAGGATATGTAGTAACTGTGTTCTGGTTCTATGCTAGAAGTAGCTGAGAATGTCACACTGTGATGGTGTATATTAATTCCCCAAGTCAATCTAGAGGGCCCTGTTTTCTAAAAGAATTGATACATAGAATTCAATATTTGTTATCAAAGTAGTAAGCTGGTTCATAGATTCTATTGGATACCACTTAAAGATGCTGCAAAAGTGTCACAGTAATCTGAACTCGGAATGGAGGGTATTCCCAATTAAATTCTAAGAGAATATCCCATAGATCAACCTACACTGAGAACTAGATGCAAAGAAAAGGGATTTCACATGAACCACTAATAATTAGAAGCATTTTCACCAAATTTAGATAGGAATTCCTAGGCCTTTCTAGCTGGTAGAATTTTGTTCCTGGTCAACCATCCATCCCTTTTCAGAAAGAACTGGTAGTTCAGTAATCTTTGTCCACCCTCTTGGAAGTTTGTGTGTGTGTGTGTGTGTGTGTGTGTGTGTGTGTGTGTGTGTGTTTTATAGGCTCTCCTGGGGAGAAGAAATAAAAGCAACCGACTTAGTAAGTGACTTAGCAAGGTTGGAGTCCAGGAAACATTGAGAAATAGCTTAAGTTACAGAAAGACTCTGAATTATCTATATAATAACAGAAAGAGGTTTACTTCTGCCAGGATCACACAGCTAATAAGAATCTGAAATAAGATTTGAACTCAGGTGCTTCTGATTTAGAACTATGCTCTAATACACTATGCCAAGGGGGGGGATCTTTATAGATTACTTGGGTGTAAAGTAGGATTCACTTGGGGGGAAAAGGAATATTTTTATTATTATAGAATTCTCTGAGTCCTCATGTGTTTCTTTGAATTTTCTTATAGACTATTTTCCCTATCTCACCCAGGAAAAGCCCTTGTTGAAACTTTGACCAACTCTGCTTCTGATTTGGGTTGATTCTCCTCTCCCTAGACAGCCTTGTGATCCTGCGTCCACGTCCTGATCTTGAGGGTCACCATATAGGAAAGCACACACAATTGGCTTTGGCCCTACTGTAACACCTGAATTCAAGTAGGAATCATCAGCTTTAGTCTCCCCATATTGCAACTGAGGTGCCACCACTCCTGACCTCATTATTTACTTTTAACACTCTTCATCATAACCAAACCTCCCCCACAAATGGCACTCCATGTTCCACTTCCATAGAGTCATTCAGATAATCATCCATACCTGAAATGCAGTTTTTCTTCCCCTCTCTCTTATAGAATTCCTAATTTATTTCAAAGTTTACATGTTGGATCCCCTCAATCAGAATTTCCATGTATATTTTTTTGTCTAAATCTATGATTTAATTGGTATAGGTAGCTCTCAAGGAGAAAGCTTCTTCTATCTTATACTTAGGAGGTATTTAGTAGGTCTTTACTGCTAGATAACCCAATGTTAGGTCTTCTTACTGCTTTTACCAGTGTCCCAGAATGTCCACCTTTCCCATCCCTGAAACTAAGCTTTTCTTACTCCTTACCCCTGTTTGGGGCAGCTTGGTGGCACAGTGGAGAGTGCTTGGCTTAGAATTAGGAAGACTCATCTACATGAGTTCAAATCCAGATTCAGACACTTGCTGGCTATGTGACTCTGGGCAAGTCACTTAACCCTGTTTGCCTCAGTTTCCTCATATGTAAAATGAACTGGAGAAAGAAATGGAAAACTGCTCCAGTATCTTTGACAAGAAAACCCCAAATGGGACAGCTAAGTAAGTGGTGCACCGGCCCTGGAGTTAGGAGTATCTGAGTTCAAATCCAGCCTCAGACACTTAATAATTACCTGGATGTTTGGCCTTGGGCAAGCCACTTAACCCCAATGCCTTGCAAAAAAAAAAAAGAAAAGAAAAGAAAACCCCAAATGATGCCATGGAGAGTCAGATACAGCTGAACATCAGGTCATGAACTCCACACAGAAATTTCTATGTATAGTTCTAAATGCTTATGTAGCTTAGTCTTTTTTTTCTATTTGACTGTATCACTGAATTTCAGCTCTCCAACATCCACTTCTAATCTCCTTTGCCATGATGACTCCTCTCTCTGTTTCCCAATTCTTCCTTCATATTCTCAAGTCTTTTCCTGATTCTGATGTCCAACTCCATACCTAGTGCTACAAAAATCCAATAGCTGATCCCACTTATCCAGTGATCCTCCATTAACATAGCCCTCCTCATTACTACTGATAGGACTTGTCAAATGGCACCTATGGCACCAAGGCAGGTGCCATATTTAAAGTAAAGTATTGGGGGAAGGGGGGGAGTGGAGGCTGGGGACAGATCATGACCTAAAAAAAAAAAGAATATAATAAGTTAGCACTCTGGGCTTCTCTCCAAGGAAATTGCTTTCATGCTTAACTCAACAAGCTATCATGAGAGGAAGTATGGTATTATGAAAAAGACTATATTTATAGAGTCTGAAAGACCTGTTTTAATTCTACTTTGACTTTGATTCTTACTAGCTCTGGGATCATAGGCAAGTTATGCAACTTTCACTCATATGAATGAATAACGGGGATCATATACATGTAGTTGTTATTCATAGGGTTGTTATAAGAAACTGTATACATGTTTTTGCAAATTTTAATGTAAAATATAAATGTCAGATCTTATTAACATAATAACTTCTGAAATACAGAAATCACAAAGCTGTAATGGTCATAATTCCGTCCCATTTTGGAATACCCAGTCCCTAGTGGAAACCCCCAATAAAACTGCTATTTACTTATTTTGCACACTGAAAATGTTTAATACATGTTTCTTGAATGAATAAGGGAGGGAGAGAATGAATGAATAAATTCAAAAGAATTCCAGGAGCTTTAGGCCACAAATCCCAGATCTTGGCCCCTAATACTCATCCACAGCTAGACTTCAAATGAAGTCTTTAATAGTGGCCAGATTATTAGAATGAATTTTGGCTAATGGCCAGGCAGAGAAAAGCAATTAGAAAATCCACAAATTACCCTCTGTTTATACTTCAAACAAACCAATTGTTTGGTTTCTTTACCTAAAAGATTGTGGCTTATTTACAGATCATTAGTGACTATTAATAAATTAAACTGTGCTTGAATTTCACAGGCTTCATAAGCCTTAACTAGGTCCAGGAATCACTTTTATATGGAAACACATCTGATTAAGTTATAAAGCCTAGTTTAGAATGAAGCCTGCACAATAGAAACATAAACAGTAGGGTAATTAGTTCATCTAATGATTGTTCCTCTCAGGAGACGCTAGGAAGTATTTGGTCTTTAGTCATAAGAGCCATACCCTTCCTAAGAAGCCTTTCCCTTCATGGTACTTTCAGAATGAATTGGAGATAATCAAGACAGGAGACAGGATATTAAAATTAAGAGACAGGAGTAAGTAGGGAATAATGAAGGATTAATAATAAATGAGAGATTAGGCTGGTAGAAATTAGAATAGAAAGAGGGTCATAAGATCATAGATTAATAAGTAGGAGGAACCTAGAGAACATCTAATTCAACTCCCTCATTTTAGAGATAGGGAAACTGAGGCCCAGAGAGGGCTTGCAGAAGCAAGCAAGCAATGTACCTTTTATGGTTCTGTGCTAACCATTGGGTGGTGGCAGAGGCAGGATCCTGACCAAGAACCCTGAATTACAAATTTGATTCCAAAATTTGATTCCAAATTACTTTCCTAATCTAATATTTTCCCATGGTACTTTGCTATAAAGTAAGAGAGACTGTGATAGAGAATTTGGTCAGATAATCAGATGTGAGAAACAAGGGGAAGAATGGAATCAAATAAACCTGGGAGACTGAAAAAATGGCATGATCATTCACAGTAACTGGGAAGTCAACAGAAATAATTAGGGGGGTAGAGCCCCATAAACATCATACTCTTTTATTCTCTATGTGCCACCTAATGGTGATCTTACCCATAGTCAGACAACAAACATTTATAAAGCACTTGTTATGATCCAGGCACTATGATAAGCACTGAGGATACCAAAAAAAAAATGTAAAAAACTTCTTCCTGGCTGCTAGGTGGCAGCCTTGGTGGATAGAGCACCAACACTGTAGTCAGGAGGACTCAGACACTTAATGATTGTCCAGTTGTGTGCCCTTGGGCAAGTCACTTAACCCCAATGCCTTCAATAAATAATAAGTTACTAAAAAAAAAAACCTTCTTCCCTCAAAGAGTAATCCCTACCCTTCTCACAATCAAATAAGGAAGGCCATATGCAAAAAAAAAAAAAAAAACCACTAACAAAAAAAAATCCGGCTATGTATAAATCATATATGTATATATATACACACATATATATATAGTAAATTGGAAACAATCAACAGAGGGATGACACAGCATTAAGAAAAATCAGAATAGGCTTCTGGTAGAAAGAGGGATTTTATCTGGAGTTTGAAGGGGACCAGGAAGGAAGGTCCAGAGACAGAGATCAGGAGGGAGAGAATTAGGGAGCAGTCCCATGTGAAAATTCACAATCAGGAAAAAGAGAATAATTAAGTTCAGTGTCAGAGGGGAGTAAAGTATAAAAAAAAAAACCCCAGAAAAGTAGAAGGGAGTCAAAGAAAGATTTTTGAATCTGAAAGAAACAGAGCTAAATGAGTTTGTTTTTGTTTTTGTTTTTTTTAATTGGGAGATGGATGATGTCAAATCTATACTTTAGGAAGATTACTTAGATATCCAAGAGGAAGAGGAACTAGAGTTAGGAAAGACTTGAGTGAAAAAGAGATCAATTGGAAGTCTACTATCATAGTCTAGGCATAAGGTGATAAATACCTGCAGTAAGATGAGGAAAGATTTGGGGCATATATGAGAGTGGCTGCAAAGGTAGAGTCAAAAGAACTTGCAAAAGGTTGGATATAAGAAAGTAGCAATGAGTGAGAGTGATGTTGGAGATTGCATTGGAGCCTGGGTGACTTGGAGTATGGCTGTTCCCTCAAAAATAACAGAAAAAGTTAGGAAGCTGAGAAGGCTTGGGGGGGAAGATGAGTTCAATTTTATAATATGCTGAATTTAAGTTATGTTGAATTTAAGATGTTTATAGGCTGCCTAGTCCAAGATGTTGAGGCAGAAATTCAAATCTTGAGAGTTTTTTGTTGTTCACTTTTGCTTGACTCTCTGTGAGCCTATTTGAAGTTTTCTTGGGTAAGATATTGGAATGGAATGCCATTTCCCTCTCCAACTCATTTTACAGACAAGTAAACTGAGATTAAAAAGAGTTAAGTGATTTACTAGAATTACACAGCTAAGTATCTGAGCTAGGTTTGAACTCATGTCTTTCTGACTGTAGGTCTCCTGTTCTATCTTCTGTGCCAACTAGATGCTCTGAATGAGGTTAGGGATTAGTAAGGAGATATGAAATCTAGAATATAGAGATGCTAATTGAATCCATGGTAACTGAAACCATCAAGTGAAATGGTATAGAGAGAATCCTAGTAAAGAGGGGAAAGTATGATATCAAAGGGGAAAAAAAGAAGAGAAATCAGAACAGAACTTTGGTGAACACCCACAGTTAGTGGATATAACCTGGAGAAAGATCCAGCAAAGAAGACCCAGAAGGAACAGTGAAATGGGTAGAACCTGAGAGAGAGTGATTCATGGAAACCTAAGGAGAAGAAGGCTTCACAGAGATGAGGGTTATTAACAATGTCAAAGGCTGCAGAGAAGTTAATAAAGATGAGGAATGAGAAGGGGTCATTGGATTTGGCAATTAAGAGATCATTGGATGAGTATCTGGCACATAGGAAGCACTTAATGTGTTTATTCATTGCCAGATCTACTTCTAATCTTATTAATCTGTGAAAGACATCTTAGTGCTCATCATATGAAATGTCCTTATGTTTAGAAATTTTACTGAAGTCTCTCAGCTTGGAAACAAGAATAGTTAAATAAGACTATGACCTCATCAATATAAGTGATCCTTCCAACAATTCAGATCATCAGACTCATGCCTACATATCCTGCTTGACTCTTTTTGACTTGTCCTATCAGTACACCGTCTTCACTTTTTTTTGACAACAGAATATCAATGCAGAGTACGGAAGCTCATCAGTTATCCCTCATTCTTGGTGGATGACATTTTTGTCATCTATTTCATTCATACTTGTCTTTAATATGATCTTTTACTCCACTTTTCCTTCATAATTCCTTGTTTGGAATTTGTTGCTCAAGTCCTTGCCCACCCTACCCCTCTGCATTGCCTTTAAAGGATCTTCAATTTAATTCTTCAGAGGCCATGGTGTTATGTATAACATCAGAAGAGTATTACAATGAAAAAAAAAGATGGACCTCTAAATACATGAGAGAAGCTTAGAGGTAAAAGAACTTTTGAAATTTCCCAAAGGCAATTCAACCCACTCTCTTTTTTTCCTGTTTTATGTCAATACTGTTTCTGTAATACAGAGGGAGATATAATTTGTTTCAAAGGAGTTGGTTTTATAAGAATTTTAATTCTTCTTTTCCTTTTTTTTAAAAAAATGGTCTCATATAGCTTGTGGAAAAGGCTGTAAAAACTCTGCATTGCATATAAGTTAGAGTATTTATATCTCTGTGAGAAATTTGAACCAGAGAGCAACCTTCAGATGATGTCACCCAAGTATACAAAGGCACTCATTTCTTCCTTGCTCAGAGTTGAAAGCTGTATTAATCACTCCCTCCATTAGTTTCCCCACTGCTTCAGCCCTAAGTAATTGAAGACCTCTACACATCTTGAACTGAAGCTGCCCATTACCTGGGATAGTTAATAAGAAATTCACCTTCACTCCTAGACACAAATGAATTCTAGTCAGTTCATTCTCACAGGAAATAAATTTAAAAATGGAAATTAAAGAAAACAATTGTTGAAAAAGGTAATATCATGTCACCCCTGAATTCTAGCTCAGAGAGGAATATATTACCTATCCCAGAACTAGGGCACTTTTTCAGACACCATTACATTGCAACATCCCACAATTCCTTGACATTATGGATGCTGCATAGATAATGCTGATATCTACCTCCTTTGTCAAATCTTCCATAGCCCTGGTCTACCTTTCTACTCCAGTTATGGAACCCCCTGCTACTTTTGCTATGTATAAAGTGGAGATGTTTTAGATAAGCAATTTTTCAGCTCACAGTCTGAACCCCTACCTAATACATTATTGCCAAGCCATAGAAGAAACAAATAAATCTGGTAGTAAGAACATTTAATTAAGACACGAAAGAACATAAATAACAAGGAAATAAATCAAGTAGTGAAAACATTCTTTGAACTCATATACACAAATGTGTTCAATCTTTTATCCCTCTAGGGGAATTATTATCTATCCTTTAATCCCTGCTGCAGAGCTTTTTCTCCTACTTACCTCCAATTCTCCCTCCCAATACCTCTCCCCACTCACCAACACCCATTCTGAGGGGTTTTTTTAATAGACAGGAAGAAGAGCTGAAGCTTCTTGTTTTGCTCTGACTTTTTTAGAATCCAGTTCCAACTCCTGGTTTTGGGGACATAATGTCACAACATTTCAGGGGTTTCCCTTCTGTCTCCCCTCCCCCCACTAGCTTTTCTGCTTGCCTTATTCATTTATACCATCCTTGTGGTTCTTATAGCCCCAGTTTTCTTAATTCTATTTTCATGTTTGCCTCTCTACTCACTTCTCTGGGTTCCTCAGGACTTCTAAGATATTGATTCCCTTGGCTTCTTTATCCTTCATTTCCATGCAGCTTTCTTCAGGTTCTCTTTTCTCTTTGTTGATACTACCAGAACTCTAGAGTCCCATTTTTTTTTTTAAAACTCCTCTGCTCTGTAGTATACAACCAACTATCAAGCCCTTACTGATACTATCATTGCACTGTGACTGCATATATAGTCCTCCAGGATATATAAACCATAGAATTTTCCCCCAAGTGTGATGGCATCTGATTACTGTTGATATTTTTCCTCTTTTCTCAAAGAGGGCCAATGACATCAGGAGGGTGATATCTTGATTTGAAAGTATATTGGACTTAAGAGAGGCAGGGTTGTGCAAAGTCATAGCCTTACTCTCTCCTTCCAGAGTCATCAGAGTCTGGGGCAAGACATAAATCAGTAAAACTGGTGATGGGCCCAGATACAATGAGAACCCTTGGCTTTTTAATCTAAGGTCTTTCCCAGATCTCAATTTGTCTGACTGAGTACTAAGCATTTAAGGAAATGACATAGTAGGCATCTTTCTCCTTGGCCAAGGCCAAGTTAACCCTACTCTTTTTCAAACATGAATTATTGCTACCCAAGAACTATCCCCTCTACCCCCCCCCCCACATAATACAATAAGTTCAATAACCTACTCAGTCATGGAGTACCAGCTAACTGTGAGGAGGCACAAGTTGGCATCAAGTACCAGGCAGGTGTCAACAGGCATGTTTTAAGCATTTACTATTTTGCAGGAACTGTGCTAATCACCAAAAAGCAAAAACATGGTCCTGTCCTCAAGGTAATTGCATTCTAATGGAGAAGACAACATGCAAAAAAAGTGTACATGCAACATATACAGAGCATGAATGGAAGGTGATCTGAGAGAGAAAATATTAGCAATTAGAGCAGGGCACAAGCCTGAAAAGATTCCTTGCAGAAGGTGAGATTTGAACTGTCTTGAGGGAGTCAATAGGAAGAAGAGAGGAAGAAGACTATTCCTGGTATGTGGGGGGAAAAAAAACAAGATGGAGCACTTTATGAAAGAAAGACTAAAAAAACTAGTGTCTCTGGATCATGGAGCATTACAAGGGGAGTAAAGAATTATAGTACTAGAAAGATAAGAAGGGTTGGTCTATGAATGATTCTAAAAGGCAAGAAGAGGAATTTGTATTTAATCTTGAAGGTCATAGGAAGCCTTTGGAGCATATTGAGTAAGAGGATAACATGTTTAGACTCAGTCTTGGAAAGAGTATTTCAACAACTCAGTAGACTAATATAGGAATGACACAAGGCAAGGAAACCAAACAGAAGTCATAATAATAGTCCAGATCTTAGGTGACAAAGACCTGAACCAAGATATTATCTATATGCCTAGAGAGAAGGAAATATATAAGAGAGATGATGTTAAGGTAGAAACAAGGGAATAACAGAACAAATATGAGAGAAAAAGATTCAAAGATGAGAGAGGGGCTGCAAGTTTGAGTGGCCATGGGGAAGGTAACTGATTTTAACAGTAATAAGGAAGTTTGAAGACGATAAGATATGGGTAGAATTATTGAGAGTTCTGTACATGTTAAGTTTGAGATTTCTTGCAGAGAGTTGGTGATTTATGACTGGAGATTAAGAGAAATGTTAGTTCTGGATTTTAAAAAATCTGAAAATTATTTACCTAGAGATGATAACTGAACCCTTGATAACTGATGAGATCACCAAGCAAGATACAATAGTACAACTCTCAAGAGTGAAATAAGCCTTTGGGAGTGACCCATGAATAATGGTTGATGAATCAACAAGAGATACTGAAAAAGAACAGTCAGGCAGGTATTGGGTAAACAAGGAGAGAGCAGTGCCATCAAAACCTAGTGTGGAGAAAATTTCCCAAAGACTAGAAGGTATCTGAGTGATATAAAATAAGGAAAGAAGAGGAAACTTTCAGAAAATGGCCTCAATGTTTTCCCAGACATATGAGACAAAGTTCTAAGCTGAGAGGATAGGAAAAAGAATGGCATAAGAAAGTAGAGAAGGGCTGAAAATGTTTGTAATAGATGTTGGGTTGAGTAAGATAGTAAGTTGATTAGGGAGGTGTAAATGTATTATCTCCCTTCCGAAGGGTGCCTTGAGATCGTGGATATGTAATAAACTTTTAATATATAATAAATTTATAGTGGACCTAGAGGGTATCATTTCATGATTCTGTTTTGAGTTTTATTCAGTAGCATATAGTTAGGAGTGAAGGCAGCAGATAGAGGAGTAATCTAAATTTAAGGTTTGCAAAGCATGGTTTTCTAGAGAACAAGAGACTTGATTGTAAAGGATAGTGTAGAATTGAATTTATTTCCTAAGGGGTTAGATTAGGGAAGGAAGAACAGTATGAACCAGTACAAGGCTGATGGCCTTGAAAGGAACTGAAATGAAGAACTAAGAGTGTCGGTCACAGCAACAACAAAGAACAAGCTTAGGGGTCTTAAGGCAGAGGAAAGATGAAATCATAAAAGATTCCTAAATGAATTTCAGAGTTTATGAAGATGTAGGTAGAACATTGTGGGTAATTATCGGATCAAAGGAAAGACATTTTTGTGTGTAGCTGAGATATAATAGAGTAGAACACTTAAACTGAGTAAACCAAGGAACTGAAAATTAGGGTATTTGAAGGAGTTTTTAATATTTATGTTGGAATCCTTGAGTATGATGGCATGAGTTGAGATTGGGAGTCTATGAATCAGCCACTAAATTCATTAAGGAAAGAATGAAAATGTTCTCGGGGTCTACAACTACCAGAGCTTTGATTAGACAACTAGGTAGAACATCAGGTTTGGAATCAGAAAGCATTGAGTTCCAATACAAGATACTGCCTAGCTATGTGACCCTAGGCAAGTCACTTTAACCAGTTTGCCTTGGTTCCTCATCCGTAATCAAATGACAAACCATTTTAGTATCTTAAGTCAAGAAAACCCCAAATAGGGTCATAAAAAGTCAAACTCAACTAAAAAATAATTGAATAACAACTGAAAAATCTTTTTTAGGAAGTTTTTTAATTTAAATTTCATTTTTTCCAACTACATGTAAAGATAATTTTCTTCATTTTTTAAATAAAATTTTGAGTTCCACATTTTTTCCCTATTTTTATTCCCTCCCTCCTCCCCTGACAGTGAGGGATCAGTAAATCTGATAAAGATTATGTATATATAATCATGTTAAACATACTTCCATAATAGTCATGTTGTAAAAGAAGAATCAAAACAAAAGGGAAAAAGAGCAAGAAAAAACATACAACAAATTTTTAAAAGTCAAAGTAGTTTGCTTTGGTCTATATTCAGTTCCATAGTTCTCTCTCTATATATGTGAATGACATCTTCCATCACAAATCTTTTAGAATTATCTTTGATCACTGTATTGCTGAGAAGAACTAGTCTGTCAAAATTGATTATCACATAATATTGCTGTTAAGGTAAACATTGATCTCCTGGTGCTGCTGACCTCACTCAGCATCAGCTCATGTAAGTCTTTCCAGGTTTTTGTGAAATAAATTTGCCCATGACTTCCTATAGAACAATAGTACTCCATCACATTCATATATTATAGTTTGTTCAGCCATCCCCCAATTGATAGGATTCCCTCAATTTCCATCTCTGTCACTAAAAAACAAAGAATTGCTATGAATATTTTTGTATATGCGAGTTCTTTTCCCTTTTTTTAATGATCTCTTTGGGATATAAACCTAGTAGTGGTAATACTGGATCAAAGAGTATGCACAGTCTGATAGTCTTTTGGGCATAGAACTACTGAAGAATCTTCATTATGTAATAATTTGTACTGAATGAACCTTATAAAAAGAAAGAATATTCTGATTTCCTCATCACAAACAGTGAGTTGGAGATGGTGGGATAGGAAAGTGCAACCATTACTAAGAATTGTTGGCAGGGATGTGGTGTCAATAATATCAGAGAGAACCAGAAAATGCTGGGAGAGAAAAGGGAAAGGTTTAATATGAAGCAAGTCTGACAGTTATGGCATAAGAATTTCAGGGGGCACAGTGGAAGAAGCTGATAGAGCTGGAGTAGGCAGGAACTCTGTGTGTGTTGGAGGTGAGGAGAGGTTTTAAGGAAAAAACGATCAAAGGGAAAGAGCAATAGGAAATGGAGAATGGCATTTACATATCGGAAGTATTTAGAGGATTATTGTTGTCTTTGAATCATTTTGGTAGTGTCCCACTCTTCCGTAACCCTATTTGAGAGTTAAAGGAAAAGGATGGAATAAATAGATTTGCATGGTTTTGTCTACTAATTCAATGAAAATGCTTTCCTTAAGCATTCTTGGTCATAAGGCCTATGACTTTCTCTTAGTTTATTAATGCTATACAAATTGATGGCAAAGATAAACCATAAGAAACATGTTAATATGTGTTAGCCTTGCAAACTCCTCACAAGATAATATTATTCTTGTCTAGTATAAATATTCCTTCCATTATATTTCTGACCCATTTCTTCAGTCAGTTACTTCTTTTATAACATTCCTTCAAAAACTTGAATTAACTGTCAAACATAAATTTCAGACTATATTTTGCATACTTTCAAACCACACCAATGCCTCATCACCACTGGAATGACTGTTCATATTTCCTATATGTAATCTGGCATGTCCTTTGTATTTTATAACTGGTTGTAACAAGAACCAGCTATTACCTTGAATTTTGTCCTTCAGTTTTGCTGGTAAAAGTTTGAAAGAAAGTTCTTAGAAAGGAACATCAAGGGAAAAGCTACTCAAGAATATTTTGGATGCTAGGATTAAGAATGATTCAAGAAGCTGTGGGCTTTTAAGTACTTTAAGAGCCACAGTGGAGACAAACATTTCTGAAGAAAACAAAAACACCTCAACTATGGCAGGTGTTATCTCTGTGTAATTCTTGCTAGGAGAAGGGATAAATTAGGAGGAAAAAATGAAAGATAGAGGGAATCCATGGTGGTGGTGGGGAATCAAAATGAGTATATTAAAAATTTTAAGAGAAGGGGAAATACTGAATGATACAAAAATAATTTAGAAAATTTTGAGAAAACATAAGTAGGACTATTATGCATAGAAAATAAAGGAAGAAAGGGAATGTAAGAAAGCAGGGAGACATTGCAGAAAAATTCAAGAACAAATTATATCTTTGCATGGACATACAAAAAGGCAAACATGAGGCTATAATGAAAGAAGTCTAAGATTTTTCAAAGATTTTTTTCTCTCCAGAGGAAAATTCTATCCTGTTTCTTTATTATCATCATCATCATCATATTTGTCCCACTTCCTTAGGTCACAAACAAGTGCTGATTTTTGCTTCTTCGCCACTATTTTTATCTTATTTTATAATTTACATGGTCCTATGAACAGCCTCCCCTCTCTCCATAGTTGACCTTGTGTTCTAGGCCTTCATAACCTCAAGCCTAGATTATACAAGATACAGCAAGAGCCTCCCAACTTGTCTTCCTAGTTCTAGGTTCTCTCCATTCTGTTCTATCTTGCCCAAAGTAACCACAATGTGGGACTTTCTTTGGGGTTTCTTTTGTCCAAACTAGGCCTATGATTTCACTGGTATAGGAAACTTCCAGTGATAAAACTCTCTCTTCCAATATAAATAGGCAATTGCCAGAAATTTATAATCTCAGCTAGTTGTCTCTTGTAAATTAAAGAATTTCCTCCAGTTTACCAAACTAATATGTGTTTAGAAGCAAGACTAGGGTCTAGACCTTCCTGAATCTTGAGTTATTTCTCTCTTCATTATATCACACTCAAAGTCAGGACAATCTCTTATTATTGTTTTTAGGATAATCTCTTAAAGTAAGTTTTTTCACTTACCTTAATGTTTAAGAATTTCTGATAATTTCCTATGTTTGATCCTATCAAATTTAAGTACCTACATTCTACACTTACCATCTCCCAAAGGAACATTGATCTAAAGTTGGAAGGGACTTCAGAGATCATCTAGTACAACCTCCTTATTTTATAAATAAGAAAACTAATACCAGGAAAAGTAAGATTGATGTATCCAAAGTCACAAATGTAGTTATTATCAAAAAAGTGATAAATATGCCTACTTCTCAACTAATATTTCTTTTTCTCTACCATGATATCTGCTTCTCTAATCTCATATTTAGTAGCTTTCTAGTCTTTCCTCTATTCCAAAAAGTTGATTTGCTTGCTGCTTCACAAATACAACTTCCTATGTAAGGCAATTAAATGGCTCAGTGGATAGAGC
The DNA here is from genome assembly GCF_037893015.1 of Macrotis lagotis. Lineage (NCBI taxonomy): Eukaryota > Metazoa > Chordata > Mammalia > Peramelemorphia > Peramelidae > Macrotis > Macrotis lagotis. The sequence continues at coordinate 589,252,480 of NC_133658.1, forward strand.
ACTGAGTCTGGAGTCAGAAAGACCTGAATACAAATATGAGCTCAGACACTATGTGACTCTGAGCAAGTCACTTAACTTCTATTTGCCTCTGGAGAAAGAAATGACAAACCACTCTAATATCCTTGCTAAGAAAATCCCCTGGACAATAGACAATATTGGCATGATATAGTCTACAGGGTCACAAAGAATTGGACATAACCGAACCACACAAACATGTGAATATAGTAAGATTACCTGGGCTTTGAATACTAGCTCTGCTTCATACTATCTGAGGTTCCTTAGTTGCCTCATCTGTAAAAATATAGGGGAAAAGGGTAGCTAAGGTAACTCAGTGGAGAGGGCTTTGACTCCAGAGTCAGGAGGACCTGAATTCAAATCTGATTTCAAACATTTGACACTAGCTGTGTGATCCTGGACAAGGCATAACCTCTATTGTTTCATAAAGAATAAATAAATGAATAATATATGCAAAACATATATATATATGTAAATATATACATACACACAAATATGTATTTTTGTATAATAGATCTAAGGTCATTTCCAGGTCTATATCCAATGAATTTTAGTCTTTTAACTTTTGTATGACCCTACCTTTCATTTTTAATATCACACATATGCGCACAAACTCCTTTTCACCATTCTAAGTTAATCCATATACTTCAAGATTCATTGTCTTCAAGAGGTCTTCCCAGAAGAACACATTTCACATATTATCTGTGGGAAAAAAAAAACAAACTCTTATCCTATATTTCTTCACACTTGCTTTTCAATTAGTGTTGACTTGCTTTTACATTTGACAGGGTACTTTGGCATTCTATAATTATTTCCTATGTGTAAATTTTTTATATTATTTCATCTCATTGATTAATTTATGTCTAGCAGGTCTCTGTATGCAGTGGGCACTCAATAAATGCTTTAAAAAAGCAAACACCATGGTGATGAGAGCCAGGCCTATTGGCACTGGCCCTCTTGGGACAGTTTGCTGTAAGAGCTCTGAGCTCTGTGTGAATGTGGGGACATTTGCCGTAGGTTAATTAATATCCCTCAGTATAGTCTTCTTTGGTGCACAGTCTTCTAAATAACTTCTGGTCTAGATGCCCGAGGTCTAAAAGACTCAGACCTGGAGACCTAATGAGAATCAGGAAAGAAGTAAAAAAAAAAAAAAAAAAAAAAAGAAATGGAAAATATTTTGTGTGTCTCATTTCTGGGGCTTTTTTGTTAGATTTTCAAGAAAGACTGTGTCTGTGGGGAAAACTCGGAGTGTATTTTGCAGGGAATTGCTTTGCTTAGTGTTGGGGGGGTGCATGAGATAGAGGGGGGGCTGGGCATTAGCAGAGCCAATGAAAATATTGCTAGCCAAAGAGGATTTTTGTGGCCAAACAGTTTTCTGAAAACTGTTCACAGGATTGCTGGTTAAGACCTGGCTGCAAAGAACAGGAAGCTCTTTCACCCTGTAGGACTGGTTCTAAGCTGCAGAATTCCGGAGCTGTCCCCTGTCAGCAAAGTGCTGAGACAACAAACTTAACCTCTCTGTCCACCGTGAGCCTATCAGCCATGGTTATTAAATCCCACAAAAGGGAGAAGAGGAGAAGTGAATAGGGTTGAAAGAGAAAGCACTTTCCCCATTTGGATTGCCTCCTACAGAACAGGACCTGCCGGTGAAAGGCAGGGAGTGTAATTGCTGGCCTGAAAGAAAAAGAAAAACTATAAAAGGAAAGAAAGAAAGAGGGGGAAAATTGATAATGAACAATTTATCCTCAGAGCTAACAGTTAATTAATTCTGAAAATATCTGTCAGGCTAATAGAAGAGGGGGGGTGGGGGTGGAGGGCTATGCCACATACACAATTAATAAAATAATAATAACAAAAAAAGGAAAGAAAAAAAGATTTTTTTAAGGTGTTACTATCTTCTTACAGGCTGGGCCCTTGGCTTCCCAATGTCATTTTCAACACAATTTTTTTTTCCCTTCGTCTCTTTTCAGAAATTGTTCTCATGAATGATTTATATATGTCTAGTTATCTGGAGTGATTTCTATGGACCCGGGCGCATTGCTGCATAATTGTTAATTTTAACGCCATAATAGCTTCAGATGGAGGAAGAGATTAGGCATTTATTGCACAATTAAATGAAACATACTTGAGAAACACAAAGGGTTCCCGTAATTATTTCAGACCATTAATAAAATGGGCATTAAATTATATGGGACACAAAAGGGAAAGGAAATAGATTTTCATTACAGCAATAGAAGCTGAGAGTAGTAATAGATCCTTGTTGAATTATCTTTCTCTCTCTCTGAAATTAATTGTTGCCCAGCTTATTTCAAAGCAAAATAAAGGAGGGAAAAAAAAGTGTTTCAAAGACCCTCTGATGAAAGGGCTTTGTTTGATAGGGACAATAGCCAGTGATACACTCCAAAAAACAAGGTAATCTTGGATTTGGGCTCCCTGCCTTTCAGGCCTGAGGACTTTAAAGGAGTTCCATTCAGCAGAAAAGGGTTTCCCCCACCCCCACCCAACTCTAACTCACAACTTATGGTTCAGGCAGAAGAGAGAGAGAGGCAATGAGACCCAAAATAGTTTAGTCACCAGACTCTCCTTCTAAGTGTGCATAAATGGAAAAATGGGTAAATAAATGCTCAGGGATTGGGAACAGAAGTATCACAATACTTTAAAATGCCATAAGTAGAGATGAAAACACCATTATCAAAGTTTTTCTAATTTTAAGGGCAAGTTGTTCATTGTGCCAACCTTTTTGTAGTTTTTTTAAGATGCCTTTCCATATCTGAGGTCATGATGAAACTGTCAGACTACTCTTTTGTGACTTGTACAGTTAAATGATATTAGTTCCTTCTTTATGCTTTCTTTCCCCCATCTTTCTACCATGTTTCAAGTTTGTCGGTCCATCTCCTACAGAAATATCTATCAAAAGTGTAAAAGTATAATACTAAAAGAAGAAAGCACTTTTCCAAACATTGAGGGATGTCTGCTAAATAAGGTCAAATCTGTGGCTGAGAAAAGGGAACCCCATTCCATAATGAGAGATTTCTTAACAGCAGACTATTTTATTGTCATTAATTTGTGTGGAGCAATATATGTGTGTAAATATATATATATATGTATTTATATATATATGCACATATACATATACATGTAGATAGAGAGGGAGAAAGTTTCCAGTTGAAATCAATATTTTTATCTCTTAATTACAGAAGGAGTTTAATGATTATTATAGGCTTCCAAAAAATTTTACCTACATTGATTGCCAGGAACATTCAAAAAAATATAGTCGAGTTTCATGCTTCTCCTTTTCTTCTTTTCAACCAATGTATCCTTAGAACTTCAGATAATGATGGTTCATTCTATCACTGCCATGATATCTATATACATCCATACTAGGATCCCTATACCCAGTTTAAAAGACTGATAGCAATAAGGGAAGGAAGAAGTCTGAGAAAATAGAACATTTAAATAATTTTGTAAGTAACCCAATCTATGTGGAGGTGTCATCCACAGAAGATACAGATAGTACAAGTCTGTTCAGATTCCATCAGTGTTTTTCTAAATTCAGGCCTGGCCATGTGGTGAAACTAAGCAAAATTAAGCTTCAGTGACACTGGATTAAGAGGAAGCAAAAGTTCCTGGTCAACTTCAAAATCTTTTGTAGACATGAGACTCTCCTGGTTGACACAATAGACCAGAGATATGTTACATGACTCCATTTATCAGGGTCCCATGACCTTAACAGTAAGGGTCTCATGACTTTTGAAAGGTACAGGTCCACCCAAGAGAACAGGAAAAGACTCAGAGTGTTGCTGATCTTACTCATGACTACAACCATTATCGTTCTAATTCTCCTGGACCCCAAACTTCAGTTATCACACAGTAAAGCAGAGTTTATAAAACTCAACCAGGGACATGCACAACAGAGAGGAACATAAGAACTTAAGGAAAGCTACACAACAATACTAGACATACTTCTCTCCACCAAATCCACAAGAAATCTCATTTGACTCTTTTGATCTTACTCCCTGCCTCTCACTCCAATCAAAGCAAGCAGTCAAAATATATGGACCATTTTAGAAAATATCAAGTCAAAAATTTCTAGATCTCTCTGATTCTGTCTATTGCTTGAAGGCAACCATAAAGTCAGAAAGAGAATAATTACAGCTATTGAGTTGCTCCCTTCCTCCTCCTACAGACAATCTATCCTATCCCCCTGCCTTTCCTCTGCACCAACTTCCTAGACACAACCTCAGACCTTCAGACTAAGGAAGATGCCCATTCAGTTTCAAAATACAATTTTCACTCAGCTAGCTTTGACCACACTTTTACTTTTCCCTTGGTATTTTAATTGGTGACTCAAGAATGGGTAAGTTTCTCAATGAGAGGCCGTTATTAACAACAATAATACTAATACTTAGAACTGACATTATTTGACACTTTTGTGATTTATAAACTGTTATATACATTTACGCATTTGATCCTAGCTATTATTCTGTAAGGAAGTTAGTTCAACTATTATTAGCCTTATTTTATAAATGAGCAAACTGAAGCTCAGAGATTCTTATTCAATATTATGCAGTGACAAAACTGGCCCTCAAATTCAGATATCTTGACTCTAAGTCAAATTTTATTTTTCCTTTACCACAGGAAGTTCAACAGATGTACCAGAAACCCCTTCAAGTCATAAGGTATACTGAATACCTTCCAGGTTTTGACATATCTTCTACTGGAAGGAGGTCACCCTGATGGACCAATTCCATGATGGGATAAAAAAGAAAGGGAAGGAGAATAAATCAATGAGTAAATGAATAACTGTGTGTTATATGTTAGTAAATATGTGTGTATACATATGTACATAGGGATATGTATATATAGTGCTTACTCTGTGTCAGTCACTATGCTAAGTACTCTTTACAAATACTAAGTCATTTGATCTTTGCAACAACCCTATTAGGCAGGTGCAATTCTAAACCGATTGTATAATTGAAAAAACTGAGACTGAAAAAACTGAGAAACTTGACCAGGGTCACATAGCTAATAACTGAAGCTAGATTTGAACTCAGATCTTCATGACCTAGGCCCAGCTCTCTAATTATTGTACCTCAAGCTGTCTTGAGGACCTTGTTGATCACATACTAGATGAATTAGTTCAAAGAGATGTACTGTCTTCTTGCCTGAATTACATAACTTCTGTTTAAAGATGAAAAATGAAAAGGAAGTTGAATTCAAGATACTTCTGGTATCAAGGACTAAAGGGCTGTCCTCCACTGGTGAATCTCTGGTAACAACTAAGCCAATATAAATAGGGACTCAGAACCCTCTATTGACTTCAACCAAGGAACACACACACACACACACACACACACACACACACACACACACATATATGTATATTTGGTGTATATGAGGATGTATGTGTCCCAGATAAGTAATCAGCAGTGCCTATTCTTTCTGTCTACAATACAACTACCTACATACACATATACACACTTATATAGATACAAACATACATACTTACATACAATAAAACTAAATAGTATGTTCTTACACACACATACATATAACTAGTTAGAGCACTATTGATTACCTATCTAGTTTATCAAAGTAAAGACTTATAAACAGGTAAAGGTGGCTGGGGTTTTGTTTTAAGGATGACAAAATTTTGTGGGTGCCAATAAAACTTAAAAGTGGATAGAGCACTGGCCCTGGAGTCAGGAGGACCTGAATTCAAATCCAGACTCAGACAGTAAATAATTACCTAGCTATGTGACCTTGGGCAAGTCACTTAAACCCAATGCCTTCCAAAAATCAACCAAAAAAAAGGTTTTAGTGAAGTAAAAAACAACTGAATATAACTCAGCAAGAATAATTAATATGAAAAAGTTACCTGATGGGTCAACTTTCCCCCCATCTCCTACAACTACTATATATCTCAAGTGAAATTTCTACTCTCAATATTTCCACCTCCTCAAAAGTGGTCATTCTGCATCCCAGGCCTAACTAAATTTATCTTAAATTGATTTAATACTGCTTTTTATGTTTCATTTCCTATGTGGAAAGTACTATTTATGTTTCTGGCCTAAAAATAAAAGAGGTCGTAAATTCCCTGGCTTCCTCAAGAAAGGCTTCCTGAATCCAGACCTGACTCCAGAGAGAAATTTGGTCTTTCACTTGAAATGTTGAATATCACATTGAACTCCCACTTATTGGTATTATTTTACCTCTGGCAAAGGCAAGTGGTATTAGTATTGGCCTTGCTTCACATGAGCACTCTCAATCTCACTGACCAGATCGCCATGGTTTGTGTTGGCACAGCTGTGAATTAAAGAATTATTTGGCATTGATTGAAGCCACTGATGGAAACTTTCTACCTACCACTTACCTATGAAACTGAAGAACTAATCACAGACAGGTGATATTAACCCTTGAATCATTCTGGTTTCCCATTCCACGGGATTTTAATAAGATTATGCAGCGCAAGTACTCATTCACTAAAGTGCTCTGAAGATTGCCCCCGACTCCAGGTTCTATTAATATCACTACCAGTGGAGTGATATCTGCTGGGGAGTCACTCAATGTAGAGTCCTAGTCACAATTTCACATGAAGGATAACAAAGTCTAGGTTAATCAATCAAGCTACCACCATTTATTAAGTATTTACTCTGTCTCAAACACTGTGCTAAGCACTGGTAGATACAAGGAAAGGCAAAAAACATTTCTTCCCTTCAAGGAGCTTAGATTCTAGTGGGGAAAACAATATATCACATAAAGAATATATACAGAATATATAGAAAGAAATTTTTCTACTGAAGAAGGTGACATTTGAGATGAGTCTTAAAGGGAGCCAATCAAGAATTCTAAGAAGAAAGAGAGTTCCAAGGATTAGGATAGCTTATGCAAACAAAGGCATAGAAATGGGAGTTAGAGGGGTATGTATGAAGAATAACAAATAATTTAGTATAGCTGGATGATTTGCTCCTCTATAACCACAGCAGACTCTATAAACCCATTGTAGCTAATAGACTAAAAGCTATAGTGATCCAGAATATGGGAGAAGTTACAGTGTTTGGGATCTTGCATACATATCTGGAGCAGTCAGAAAGTCAGAATAACTATTGTAGCTTCCACTGCTTCAAATGAGGTCTTAGCCTATCATAACTTTTCATTTCACAACACACTAGAATTTGAGAAATACATAAAAATTTTTATAGCATGGGTATTCTTCAACATGACAAATTTCCTCTTAAAGAAAATTGATCTGATTTTTCACCAAGTGATTTTGTCTTGATTTCTCTGGCCATGTCATTGCTATTGAAAAGCAACCCTTCTTGTCCTATTTTTAACTCTATTCCAGAATCTCTAAGTAAAAACAAAACTCTTTGTCAAATATCACTCCCCATAGAGAGACTATTAAAAGGGTGTAAAATCCAATAATATTGAGATCATAGGACCTCAGAACTAGACAGGATACTAGAATTTACCTAGAATTAACACCCTTATTTAGCAGAAAAAGAAACTGAGACCCAAAAATTGACTTGCTCTCATTCAACTAGTTAGAGGCAGATGCAGAACCAGATATCAGGTCTCTCGACTTCAAGTCCAGAAGTCACATTCTACTTCCTATGGGATAGGAACTGTGCCCATGATTAAATTGGTAGAGATAGGGAACTATCTCTATAGCAGGACATTTTTCTCTTCCAGTACAGGTTGGTATTTTCTCTTCACCTTATGGTCTAATAGTGGTATCTATGGTCTTAAAGAATTGCCTACAACACTGTGAAGTGATTTTTTTCAAGGTTACATAATCAATATATGTCTGAGATAGAACTTCAACTTACATTTTGCTGGCTTGGAGGTAAGCTCTCTACCTTCTACCTTATGCTGCTTCTTCTAATTATCAAGAACATGAGTAAATTACTTTCTTGGGTAGAAGACAAGTTGTCTTCAATTATACATATCCTAAACCCCTGTCCATAGTTCACAGGATCAAGGAATCATAGATTTTGAGTTGGAAGATACCCTAGAGGTCTTTTTTTTTTTCACAGATGGGGATATTGAATCTAAGACAGCTGAAATGACTTGTCCAATGTAACAAATGAAGTAATTAGTGCAATTGACATTTGAACACAGGTCCTAGGAATCCAGATTCACAGAAATGACTTGCCCAAGATCACAAAAGAAGTAGTAGTAGTAGTAGAAGAAAAGATTTGAGCCAGGTTCTATGGTTTTCTTTCTGTTTCACACATACACACAATCATATTCTTCATGAAGCATGGATACCATCCTCAATATTTACTTGTTTACAATCTATTGATTTTTATAAGAGCTTGTTACTTATCTTGATCTCCAAACCATGACCAACCAAATTAAAGATGCCTTTGAAGCATAGGCAGGTCAAAGGAAACTTCCACAGTGAGAGATTAGGTATGATTGTTTAACTGTTCTTCCTATTTAGGGCATTCTACAAAAAATTAGCAAGAGGTTATGAAGCACATTTCATTATCACTCTAGAACTCTGAAAACTCCATCCTCTAATCTATAAAGACCAACAAAGAAATATACTTACAATCAGGGCTGTGACCCTATTTTCCCTGGACAACCTAGAACAAATTCAAGAAATCCTGAACTCCCCTCATGGATTGTAAACCTCATGAAGTTAGAAAGCATCTAGTATTCTTTATAAACCTTCACAGCTAGCACAATGCTACTCATAAGCAGATCTTATAAGAATGAGAGAAAGCATTAATTAAACATCTACTATGTGCAATGAATTGTGCTAGGTACCAGGAGTATAATCACAAATGAAAAAAGATAGATCCTGTCTTCAAGAAGCTTACATTATAATGAAGGAAGATAACATACATACATACGTATATACACATATGTGCTAAAATTTGAGAGAGTAGGTGAAGAAAATAATCCACAAAGACAGAATCTGATTGAACTCTGTTGTGTATTGCTGGTAAGTGGTAGGTGATCTTTGATGTAGGCAAGGACAAAGTAATTCATTTAGGAAAAAATAATCAAAGATATTAGAAAATAACTCAGAACATCCATCAATTGGGCATTGTGGAACTTCCACAAACAAACAAAAGTTTGGTGGAAGAATTCACCAGGAAGAGGTCCCCAAGGATTGAAGTATCGAGAGAGAGAGAGAGAGAGAGAGAGAGAGAGAGAGAGAGTTATTGGGAAAGAGGTGGAAAATGAAGAGTATGAGCTGGGTTAGAAGTTAATTTTGAATATTATTCTGGAAAATGAATGGATTTATACTCTATGGTGGTAGTAGTAGTAGTAGTAGTAGTAGTAGCAGCAGCTAACATTATGTAAAGCGCCTCTTTAAAGTATTATATATGCATATAGATAGAGGGGAACCAGCCAGATCTATTTAGATTTTTTAAAAGTCTAGCTAAATTGAATACTATAAATTCCTTTTAAAAAAAAAACTTGGACTCAGCAAGAGATATTGGAAATGCTTTGTCACAGCTAAGAACCTGATTCTGAGACAAGAAACAATGGGTAGAAAAAAACATATATTTCTGAATACAGATATATCCTATGTCTATGGGAGGATCAGTTTTATTTTATATTTTTAAAAGTGATCAGGAAAAAGGAGAGCATAATAAGACCTCTAGATTTGTAGATGATTCTATTTGTGGGTAATGAAAAGCCAAGTCAATTGGGAAAAAACTGAAAAGAAACTCTGAAAGACTGTAGTTGGACATGAAAGCAGTAGATGACCTTTGATGTAGGCAAGGACAAAGTAATTCATTTAGGAAAAAATATCAAAGACATTAGAAGATGATTCAGAATGTCCATCAATTGGGGAATGGCTGAACAAACTGTAATATTTGTATGTCATGGAACACTATTGTTCTATTAGAAACCAGGAGCGATAGGAATTCAGAGAAACCTGGAAGGATTTGCATGAACTGATGCTGAGCAGAACCAGAAGAACAGTGTACACCCTAACAGCAACAAGGGGGTGATGATCAGTCTTAATGGACTTGCTCATTTCATCAGTGCAACAATCAGGAACAATTTTAGGGTATCTGTGATGAAAATACATCTGTATCCAAAGAAAGAATTATGGAATTTAAACAAAGACCTAAGACATTACCTTTAATTTTAAAAAAAGTTATCTTATTATGCAATTTTGCCATCTCATAATTTATTTTTTCTATAAGGATATAGTTTCTCTCTCAACACATTCAATTTTGATCAATATATAGCATGGAAACAATGTAAAGACTATCTGAAGACCTTCTGAGGGAGGATGGGGGAGGGAAGGGAAATTGGGGGGAATTTTAAAGTTCAAAAAACAATAAAAATAAATAGATAAGCAAATAAATAAGTAAAAGAAGATGACTCAGAGTTATCAGTTGTGTCTCAGTATGTCCTTTCTCTACAAATAACAGTTCAATATGCTTCATTACCTCACACCTTACCCTATCAAATACAAGAATATGTTGAACATAAAGATGAAAGATCACACCCCCATTTTGAGGAATATAAGTCTGTTTCTGTGTATATGTAAAATTTGTATATCTCTGTCCATATAGTCCAAATCCTACCCCACCCCTTCAATAGCAGGTTAGGTCTTTGAATGAAGGAACTGTTTGAACTGTTTCTTTCTTTCTTTCTTTCTTTCTTTCTTTCTTTCTTTCTTTCTTTCTTTCTCTCTCTCTCTCTCTCTCTCTCTCTCTCTCTCTCTCTCTCTCTCTTTCTTTCTTTCTTTTTTTTTTTTTATTATATATACGAAGTGATTAAAACAGTGCCTGACTCTTAACAGGCAAATAATAACTCATTGTTAAGTAAACAAATGTAAAGTTCTGGTGGCAATATATCATCAACTGAATTATACAGTGGGTAAAAGAGGTCCAAAGGGTGATTAAAATAAAGAAGAAAAAAATGTATGAGAGCATAGAGAATGGTGAAGTTGCCAAATTAAGAGAGGCTAAAGAGATTAATAATCCTTATTCTGGGAAAATGAAAGCTAAAAGAAGATAATGATTGAACTTCTTAATCTATGATCCTTTAGGAACAATAAAAACAAATATTTCTGAACCCAGGGTTGCCACAACTCTCACTCTTTCCATCTCAGCTCTGGATTCATTAGAGGAATTTATTCTCTAAAGAAAGAGATCAGACTCCTTCCCCCCCCCCCCCCCCCCCCCCCCCCCCCCCCCCCCCCCCATGATTTTACACTCTCTGCTCTGAAGGATCAGATAGGGAAAATACTTAAAGCTTAGGTGTGGTTTATACCTAGGAGATTCCCAAAAGAGAGGAATAGAAAGGCATTCAATTCATAAACTATACCAAGTATGGGGAAATTATTTATTTCCTCCACACAAAATAAATTCTTAAAGCTCAAGCCAATTTACCTATAAAATTGATGACTTGTGACTATTATATGCCAGTTTGTTGCTTGTGAATTATATTCACAAATATTTAAATGTACCCTCACTTCATTTGAGATGATTATCAATCCTTTATTGGGATTAGGGACAAAAAGAATATAAGCAGACAGTTGAGTGTTTTTATTAACCAAAACACAGTATCAAAGTCAGAGAGGTTGACTTCTGACAGATACACCGGGATGACCTGAACTCTTTCTCTTCCATCACCTCTTTTGTCTAATTTTTAGTTCTAATGCTAGTGATGCTAAGATATTTTACTGTAAATTCCTTGAAGTATATTAATTAATTAGAAAACTGTTAATGAGTGTGTTACCACAGTTATTGCTTTGCCAGTAGATTTTTCTATCACTTCAGATTCCAAATCCATGTTGCTTCCTGCTTCCTCTGTTTCATTTCTTTCCTCATCCTGATCCATCAAATGCCGTAAGAGAGGAAAAGGAACATTTATTCAGAAATCTACCAGTGTTTAACAGAACTTTGAATTAATACTTGATGAATACAATAAAACTATATGCTTAATTAGAAGGTCAAAGTGTCAAAAAGAACAATGCTTGAAAATTACTTTCACTTCCTATTGGTCTTAAATTTCTGATTTTCCAATTCATTATTTGTTCTTTCTTACCTTCCTTTCTTCTTTCCAAACTAAACTGTCTGAACTGAAAGACTGCTAGGGTATAGTCAATGAATCATGAAATCTCTAAATTGAAGGGATCCCGGAGTTATCTTGCCCAACTCATTCTTGACTAATAATGCCTTTTTTTTAAAGGTTTTTGCTAGGCAATGGGGTTAAGTGGCTTGCCCAAGGCCACACAGCTAGGTAATCATTAAGTGTCTGAGGCCAAATTTGAGCTCAGGTACTCCTGACTCCAGGGCCGGTGCTCTATCCACTGCACCACCTAGCCGCCCTAATAATGCCTTTTAAATGATACTATAGTCTATGATTAAATACATTTGCTACAAAAGAGCTCACAACTTCCTGAATCATTCCATTATATTTTTGAATAGCTCTAATTGTTAGGAAGCTTTTTTCTTATATCAAGTCTAAATTTATTTATAGCATCTACCTGTTGCTCCTCCTGATTTTGCCTTCTAGGCCAAATAGTAGCAAGTGATAACAGATGAGAAGAATATTATAGATCACTGTTGGTTGGAATGATAGGGTATATGAAAGTAGTGTTTATGAGCAGGAAGAAGTCTGTTAAGAGTTTTGTAGGAGTTAATATTTGCCTCTTTGCTGATTTTTTATTTTCAAAAGCATGTTAGCAGATTGGTATTGGGGGAGTACAGGGGCCAGTCAGGCTTAAAGAAAGATTTTATTTAAGAGCAAAATCCTGGATTTGAAAGGGAACTTAAACATTAAACCCAAAGATTTTATTTAAGAGAAGAATCTTGGATTTGAAAGAGAACTTAAATATTAAACTTAAACAACCCATTCTGAAGTGTGTTCCTCTCTATAAACACCAGCAATGAGACATACCAGGAACAGGCACAGAAAGAAATCATTTCCATGGCAACTTACATTAGGAATTTCCAAGGTCTTAGAATTTATGGCTCATGCAATGACCCAGGAAATTCTTTTAGGACTATGGGCTACTTCATTGACTGCTCTGGATTAGACTGGTCTTAGAATCCTTCATTTCCTTCTCCTTTAGCTCAAAGTGTTTTATAAAATATATTTTTATTTATTTTGCTAAATATTTCTTATTTACTTTTTTTAAAAAAATTAACATTCACTTTAAACATTTTTGAGATCCAAATTCTTTCCCTCCTTCCTATCCCTCCTGAAGATTCAGGAAATTTTGACACTGGCTGAAGTTTTCACAGGATATGTTATGTTTATGCCCTTGTCCAAGATGATCACTAAGTGCAGTTATTACAAAAATGAGTTTTAAATCTAGTGCATCATTTCTCACATAAAATCATTTCCATATTTCTCAGTATCCTAGTTGCCTACTATCCTTTTTAGCTAGTTATATCTATTAAAATCAATGACTCTTGGAGTTAGAAAGTAGTTTAGATATTATCAAAAACAACTTTCCATTAATGGAGAAATTCCTTCAATACCATTTCTAGTAGATTACCAACTGCGCATTTGCCATTATCTCTCCATTAAAAGATTACTACCTAATTATGTTACTCACATCAACTATCTTCCATATGGTAGGCATTTATATACTTAAAGATAGCTATTGAGTATCATTTTAGTCTTCTAAGAAGAGACTAAATATACTCAAATCTTCAACTATTTCTTGTGTGCCTTGGTTTCCAGATTTCTTAGTATCCTGATTACTTGCCTCTGAGTGTTTTCTAATCAGCCATTATCATTCTTAACATGCAGTACTCATAACTGAACAGAGTTATTCAACCTATCTTCCTTTTTCTGAACTTGTTCTTTAATCTTCTTATTTTGATGTTGTTCAGTCATTATCAATTATTCCTGGCTCTTCATGACCCCATTTGAGATTTTCTTATCAAAGATGTTGGAGTGATTTCTCTTTTCTTCTCTAGTTCAATTTATGATTGAGGAAACTTGAGGCAAACATTATTAAATTACTTGCCCAGGATCACAGAGTTAGTAAGTGTCTGAAGCTGGATTTTGAATTCAAGATTAGTCTTCCTGACTCCAGGCCTCTCTGCTGTGCCACCTAGTATAAGCCCTCTTCAGTCCTACTACACCCTTATTTTATTCTCTAGTCTTTTTGACCCTTCTTTAATCTCTTTACTCCTGGTTTAGTTTCATTTGATTGTTGATAGGTCACATCTTTCTTTTTTATTTTTGAAAATTACTTATATCCTCTGACCATATTGGGATACATTTGACCTTTATTCTTATATATTTGTGTGATGAACTCATATGATGAGTTATCTTAACTTGTTCTTCCAAGTTGCTTTTCCCTTTTGACATTAGACTATGCTTATTCTAAAAAATCATTAAAGCTGGGGGCAGCTAGTGGATAGAGCACCAACCCTGGAGTCAAGAGGACCTGAGTTCAAAACTGACCTCGGACACTTAATAATTGCCTAGCTGTGTGACCTTGGGCAAATAACTTAACCCCATTGCCTTAAATTAAAAAAAATCATTAAAGCTAAATAAATCCTTCATCTGATCTTTCTTTCTTTGGCTGCTTCTAAATTGTTGAACATTTCTGGAAAAAAAAAGGTCATGAAATAAAGTCAGTTGGATTCAAAAATTATAAACTACAGTAGCTTAGCATTATAGAAAGTCTAGAACACAACTTTTTGAGATAAACACTCCATATTTGACAAGAACTATTGGAAAAACTGAAAAGAAGTCTGGCAGAAGTCTGTTTTAGATCATCATTTTAAACTACAGGGACAGGGAGCCTCCAGTCCATTTACGAATTATTTGGTCTGGCACTGCCAAGGCAACCATAGGAGAGACTCAAAAGTTCAAGAAATCTAGGAATTTCTTAGGATTGGGATTTCTAAGTTGATAATTTTGCATGACCCACAAATGCTATTGCAAATATGAAAATGAGTCAGCAAAAAAGTGTTCCCCACTGCTGTTATACCCTATGCCACCATAAGCTTTATATGAAAAAATATTGTAATATACAAAGGTACTTTTGCTAAAAATAGAGAATAGAATGAGATACACAGAAGCTATTGATAGGGGAAGAATTATTCTTTGTTATACCTCATGCCACCATTAGCTTTATCTGAACAAATATTGTTTTTTACTAAAAATAGAGAATAGAATGAGATATACACACAGCTATTGATAGGGAATTCTCTGTTATACTCTACGCCAATATAAGCTTTATACAAATAAATATTGTGATGTACAAAGGTACTTTTACTAAAAATAGAGAATGGAATGAGATGCCCACATTTATTGATAAGGGAATAATTAATAAATAAAGGCTAGAGCTGATCATCAAAATAAAACATACTATTTTGGTTATGTACTATTAAAAAGTTGTTATGGGGGGCAGCTAAGTGACACAGCAGGTAGAGTATCAGCCCTGGAGTTAGGAGGACCTGAGTTCAAATTAAACCTCAGGAAAAAAAAAATTGTTACAGGAACAAAAATCAACATAGGAACAATAAGAAAGAGAAAAATCTTCATTGCATGAATATATAAGAATAAAAGTCAAATACATTCCAGTATGGTCAAAGGATATAAGTGATTTTCAAAAATAAAAAGAAAGATGTGACCTATCAACAACCAATGAAACAATGTTCTAAAATATTAGTAATAGGAGGAATCAGAATAAAAATAATTCTAACATTTCATATTAAAGCTATCATGCTGGCTAAGATAAAAATATTGAAAGGTCTCTGGGAAGACATTCACCACTATGCCCTTCCAAAGCTGATCCAACCCTATATCTTCCCAGTATTCTGATACAGTGACTCTGCCCTCCTTATTTTTCCTTGCATGGACTCTCTTCCCAACTCTACACATTTTCACTGGTAGTCCCCCAAGTCTGTTAGACTACATCTCCTGATATCCTTTAATTCATTCAAAGTTCAGCTAAAATCTTGTCTTTCTAGTCCTCCTTAATATTATTGCTTTCTTGAACTTCAAGTCTCTCCTATGGTTGTGAAATAGATATGGAGTAACATCTCATAATGTATACCAAGATAAGGTCATAAAGATTTCACCATTTAGACACAAAGTGGTATCAAAAGCAAATTAGGAGATCATAGAATATTTTACTTGTCAGCTATGCATAAGGTAAAAATTTATAACAGAACAAGAGATAAAGAGGACCGTGGGATGTTAAAAGGATAATTCTGATTACATGGAATTTAAACGATGTTGCAAACAAAAGCAACATAGCCAAGGTTAAAATGATAGAAGGAAATTGGGGAAGAAATCTATAGCAATTTCCTCTAATAAAACTCCCTTTTCTGAACTATATAGATAACTAAGTCAAATTTACAAGAATCCAAGTCATTCCCTAGCTGATAAATGGTCAAAGGATGTGAAGAGACAATTTTTCAGAAGAAGAAATCAAAGTTATCTATACTCGTTTAAAAAATGCTCAAAATAACTAACTATTGATTAAAGGAATACAAATTAAAACAGGTCTGAGGTATCACTTAATGTCTAACAGAATGAGGGAGGGGATGTGGAAAAATTGAGACACTAATGCATTGTTGTTGGAGCTGTGAGTTAATGCAACCAATCTGGAGATCAATTTGCAACTATGCCCAAATAGTTATAAAACCGTGCTTTTTTGTGATGGCAAAGAAATGGAAATTGAGGGGATGCCCCCTCAATTAGGGAATGACTGAACAAGTTATGGTATATGATTGGGATAGAATGCTGTTGTATGATAAGAAATGATGGGCAGGATGGCTTCAGAAGGATCTGGAAAGACTTAGATGCAAAGTAGAATGAACAAAACCAGGAGCACATTGTACACAGAAACAGCAATATTGTGCAGCAATCAACTATGAATGACAGCTATTTTGATCAATATAATAATCGAAGATAACTCCAAAGGACTTAATGATGAAAAATGTGAGCCAACTCCAGAGAAAGAACTGTTGGAGTCTGAATACAGATTGAAGTATATTTTTTCATTTATTAAATTAAAATTTTCTTTTTTTGCAACATAGTTAACATGAAAATATTTTTTTCATGATTTCATATGTATAATTGATATTACATTTCTTTTGGATTTGAGAGGAGTTAGCAGAAGGGAGAGAATTTGAAGCTCAAAATTTTTATTAAATGAATGTTAAAAATAAATTGAGGCCGGGGCTGGGGCTGGGGCAGTCAGGGCCATGGGGCAAGGCAGCCTCTTCATGCCCATATCAGGCCCTAGTCAGGTGCTGTCTCAGCCACAGACTTTCTCTGGAGTACCACAACTCACTAAGGCAGGCCTGCTTCTGAGAGTAGAAAACAGGCCTGTTGCCATTGGCCCTAACTTCCTTAATAAAGTGTGATTGACAATTTCTTAAAATAAATAAATGAATCAATCAATCAATCAATTTTTTTAAATAGTCTTGTTTCTGCCCCCCCCATATACACCCACACCCACACACACACACACACACACACACACACACACACACAGCACTTTCAGGGCAAGGACTATGTTTTTAAAATTTATATATGTAAGTACATATACACATGAACATATACGTGCAGGGATGCATTGTTGTTATTTCATTATGTCCAATTCTTTGTAATCCCATGGGCCGATACTGTTCTATGAGGATTCCTTGGCAAAGATAATGAAGTGATTTGCCATTTCCTTCTCCAAAAGATTAAAGCAAACAGATATTAAGTGATTTGTCCAGGGACACATAACTAAAAAGTGTCTGAGACCAGATTTGAACTTCTTCCTGATAGCAGATCCAGTGTTCTATCCACCTCATTGCTTCCACACACATACATACATCCATACATACACACAGACACATTTATCTTAGTTGTTTGTTTGTGCTGTTCCTTGTTAGACTGAAAGCTTCCTGAAAGCTGAGCAGATAGTAAGTAGACTTTTAATAAATGTTTGTTGATTTGCTTTGACTTCAGAGGACTAATAGTAAGCCATGTTCCACATTTCTCTGCAGAATATATATGGGGGAAAAAAAAACATGATCAGATATGACCAATGTGCCCATTTGGTTTTGATTGATTTCATGTCTTTGACAAAATTAGGTTCTATTAGGGTGTAGTAGAAGAGTATTAATCATTAGGAAGTGTCAACAAAATAAAAAAGGAATATCAAAACTTTGAAAGAAGAAAAAAAAGAAAATCATATAACCATGCCAACTTTTCATATATACATATATATATATATTAAAAAAATTCATGTTATCAAACTTCATGTGGACTGTGCTATCTGGATACGTTTTACTCATCTTCTGTTGTTTGCATAGATCATAGATTTTAGAATAGGGCCTTAAATGTATCTAACGTAGGGATTCTTTAGTTAGAATCTGTAAACAAATTTTTATAAGCATTTTGATAACTATATCTCAATATAAAGGATCTCCTTCATAATATTGCTCACTGTATTTTATTTTAAAAACACTTTTGAGGAAGTCCACATACTTCACCAGACTCCCAAAGGAATCTATTACACATACTAAACAGGTTAAGAATGCCTCCTCATTTAGTGAAAGCCTTTAATTTTTAGAGGAAATTGGTCAAGTAATGAAGTGATTTTTTTTTTTGTAAGTCATACAAGTAGTGAGTACAAATCTTCTGACTGAGCTAGCACTCTTTCTACAACACTGCCTTGGTATGTTGTCTAGAGCAGCTATACCTAACCCTTCCCTTAAGATTCCAATTCACTAGTACCTATCACTCTCTGAAGATAACTTTACTTCCTATTTCATTAAGATTAATACCATCTAAATAAAGCTCTCTCGATTATTCAATCCTTCAATCCTCCCAATCTATCATGCTAAATCCCTACTCTTTTTTTTCCTCAGGTAAACTTTGTCAAAAACTATCTGTTCTTATCTTCCAAATTCACAAGGAGAACACCTGGATATAACAATTTCAGAATATTCCTTAGCCTAATGAACAAACATCAGAAACAAAGAGTTCCAAATATTTACAATGATGTGGGAAGCTACATTTATCCTAGTTCTTATGGACAGCTCAAAATAGCCCTGCTGCACTAACACATTATTAGTGGAGCTGTAAACTCATCCAACCTTTCTGGAAAGCAATTTGGAATTATACCCAAAGGGCAATAAAAAATGTGCATAGTCTTTGATCCAGCAATACCACTACTGGGTCTATACCCTGAAGAAATCATGAAAAAGGATAAAAATATCACTTGTACAAAAATATTCATAGCAGCCCTGTTTGTGGGGGCAAAGAACTGGAAATCGAGTGAATGTCCTTCAGTTAGGGAATGACTTAACAAATTATGGTATATGTATGTTATGGAACACTATTGTTCCATTAGAAACCAAGAAGGATGGGATTACAGAGAAGCCTGGAAAGACATGCATGAACTGATGTTGAACAAGATAAGCAGAACCAGAAGAACATTATACACCATAATAGCAACATGGGGGTAATGATCAACCTTAATGGACTTGCTCATTCCATCAATGCAATAATCAGGGACAATTTTAGAGTACCTGTGGTGGAGAATACCATCTGAATCCAGAGAAAGAATTGTGAAGTTTAAACAAAGACTAAAGTCTATTACCTTCAATTAAAAAACGTGTCTTATGTACTACATAATTTTGCTATCTCTAATATTTTATTTTCTCTTCAAAGATATGTTTTTTCTCTCAATACATTCAATTTCAATCAATGTATAGTATGGAAACAATGTGAAGATTGTCAGACTGCCTTCTACAGGGGGATGAGGAGAGGGAAGGGAGGGTAGGAAGGAAAATTGTAAAATTCAAAACCTTGCAAAAATGATAGGTAGAAACTACTTTTGTATATAATTGGAAAACAAAATAATAATAAAAAAAGAATAGTCCTGCTAAAGAATAGGTAGAAGAAAAAGCAATGAAGGGCAGACCATTCCTTTAATATACATATTCAGTTTCATATCAAGTCTTGATTCATTGGTTCTTTTAACTCCATAGTCAATTAAAGATTTTTTTCATTACACCAACTGCTGAATCATTTACACAGTCACTTCAACTAAAACCAGATAAAAAATATCTTTGCATATTTTAAAGAACTATCAAGGACCACCTCCCTCAAAAAACAGTTCACTTCTCTATACAATCAAAATTCCTCTTGAGAGTATGTGAGTGTGTATGTTTGCATTGAGGGAATTTTCTAATGCAGAAACTATCCACTATATAGGTGGTCAATCCATCTATAACTTATTGTCTTAGATAGAATATTGGAATACTGCAAGATTAAGTGACTTTTTCATGGTTGTTTAGCTAATTCCTGAAGAGAGACTTAAACCTAGTAGGTGTTCTTTCTCCCAGAAAGTGATTATCATAGCATTACATCCTACTCTCAAGACAAAAAAAATCTTCAATGAGATGTCTGACTAGCAACTATAGACCAATCATGTGGTGAGAGTGAAGGATAACCAGTGGACTGCCTGTTTGCCATTCTCATCCATGACATGTCAAGAGATGTAGAAGACAATGTCCTGTCTTTGGGGCAGATCCTCTTTGAAGAATATACAAGTCATGGATAACAGTTATACTGGAAGCATAGATAACTCATGATATATATCACTGAGCTTTTATATTTGTACTACAACTAAACATTTTTTTGTTTTGTTGTTGTTTTTAATTTTATTTATTTAAGGCAATGGGGTTAAGTGACTTGCTTGGTGAATTGCCAAAGTCACATAGCTAGGCAACTATTAAGTGTCTGAGGTCTGTTTTGATTTCAGGTCCTCCTGATTCCAGGGCTGGTGCTCTATTCACCTAGCCTGCCCCTAACTAAACATTATTTTAATTGTTGTCTTCTTTAATTAGAGTGTGAGCTCCTTGAGAGCAGGAACTGTCTCACAGTTTTCTACTTGTATATGCAGTGAATAGAACATTGCTAGACAGTGTGCTTTTTTGTCTTCATTCATCATCAGGGGAATACTAGCAAACTCTGGCACAACTAGCTTTTTGTCCCTCTATAACATCTGTTCAGGTTGTTGATAGAATAACTCAGAGTTATGTTATATGTTATAACTGGGGGAAAATATGCTTTTTTAAAAAATGTTACTTTTTTGTGATGTTATGGCTTATTTCTGAAGGAATGAATAAATGTAAAACATAAATTAGATATCTGCAATGTACCAAATACTTTGCTGTATAATGGCGATTCAAATATAAGAGCAGGACTGTATCTGATCTCAAGGAGTTTATCTATGGTAGAGGGAGACAGTACATTTAAGAAAGTGGTGACCAGTCAGGTGGCTTTAGATTTGAACAATCTCAAAGATGGTGCGTAGAGCCATATAGGCATTAATTGACACAACCATTCTAGAAGCAATGATAACATTAATATGATTACTGTACCAGGGGTGAAAAGCCAGAAGGAGGTAAAGGAAATAACATACAGAATGCCAGAATGGATGACAAGAAGATTATGTATAACACATAGTCTGGGATCTGGGGCAGTTAGATATAGTAGGTCATGTCTTCCACTTGGCCATCTCACCAATCAGGAGAGTTGACCCAAGCCAATGCTTCCAATGCTAAAAGGATTAAGTTATATTAGTATAGACAGTACTGAAGAGGGTTTATAATGTTTTGAAATTCAATGTAATTAATAAAAAACCATCAACAAAAAGAAGCAATTAGAGAAACTTGAAATCAAAGAAGTCATTCATTTTCCCCTAAATCTTCCTCACTCCATCTACAGCCTCCCTCCTCCCATCCAATCAATCTTTTGCAAAGTTCTGTCAATTTCACCTCTGCAATATACCTAATTTCCTACTCAGAAACTGCCAAAAAGGATTTTACCTGTGTTGTCTCTGCCCACTCTATTCCAACTTTTATTCAGTCACCAAAGTGATTTTTCTAAAGCATAGCTCTAACCATATCACACACATATACTTCAAGGATTCCCTATCACCTCAAGGATGGAATACAAAATTCTCTACTTGAGAACCAGAAGAACACTGTACATCCTAACAGCAATATGAGGATGATGAGCAACCTTAATAGACTTGCTCAATCCATCAATGAAATAATCAGGGACAATTTTAGAGTACCTGCAATGGAGAATACCATCTGTATCCAAAGAAAGAATTGTGGAGTTTAAACAAAGACAATAGACTATTACCTTCAAATTTTTTTTAAGTGTCTTACACTAATGCATTGTTGGTAGATCTGTGAACTCATCCTACCTTTCTGGAGAGCAATTTGGAATTATACCCAAAGAGCAATAAAAATGTGTGCATACCCTGTGATCCAGAAATACCACAATATAGCCTGAAAAGATCATGAAAAAGGGTAAAAATATCACTTGTACAAAAATATTCATAGCAGCCCTGTTTGTGGTAGCAAAGAATTGGAAACTGAATGAATGTCCATCAATTGGGGAATGGCTGAACAAATTGTGTTATATGTATGTTATGGAACACTATTATTCTATTAGAAACCAGGAGGAATGAGAATTCAGAGAAGCCTGGAAGGATTTGCATGAACTGATGCTGAGTGAGATGAGCAGAACCAGAAGAACATTGTACACCCTAACAACAACATGGGGATGATGATCAACCTTAATGGACTTGCTCATGCCACAACAATCAGGCACAATTTGGGGGCATCTATGATGGAGAACAGCATCTGTATCCAGAGAAAGAATTGTGGAGTTTGAATAAAGACCAAAGACTATTACCTTTAATTTTAAAAAAACATTGTTATCTTGCTATGTAATTTTGTTATCTCTTATACTTTATTTTTCTTCCTTAAGGATATGATTTCTCTCTCACCACATTCAGCTTAGATCAATGTATCCCATGGAAACAATGTAAAGACTAACAGACTGCCTTCTGTGGGGGGTGGAGGAAGGGAAGCAAGATTAGGGGGAAAATGTGAAATTCAAAATAAATAAATAAATAATTCTTTAATGAAAGATTACAGATTAAACTTTTAAAAAAAAGACCAAAGACTCTTACCTTTAATTTTTTTAAAAAGATATTTTATTATGTAATTTTGCTATCTCATATTTTATTTTCTCCTTAAGGATATGATTTGTCTCAATACATTCAATTTTAATCAATGTATAGTAATGTATATCCTTCTGTGGGGGGGTGGGGGAAGGGAATTGAGATTGGGGAAAATTGTAAAATTCAAAAAATAATAATAAGTGTTCTTAGGTACTACATACATTTGCAATCTCTAATATTTTCTTTTCTACCCAAGGATATGATTTTTCTCTCAACACATTCAATTTCGATCAATGTATAGAATTTAAAATGTAAAGATTATCAGACTGCTTTCTGTGGGGGGATGGGGGAGGGAAGGGAGGGTAGGGGAAAAATTGTAAAATTCAAAATTTTACAAAAAATGATATGTAGAAACTACTATTGTATATAACTGGAAAACAAATAAAATAATTTATTTTTTTTTAGGTTTTTGCGAGGCAAATGGGGTTAAGTGGCTTGCCCAAGGCCACACAGCTAGGTAATTATTAAGTGTCTGAGATGGGATTTGAACCCAGGTACTCCTGACTCCAAGGCCGGTGCTTTATCCACTATGCCACCTAGCTGCCCCCAAATAAAGTAATTTAAAAAAAAAAGAAAGTCTCTGCTTGATTGCCCAAGTCTTTCATGACCTAGCTCCTACCTACCTTTCCATTTCTCTTATACTTTTTTCCCTCCAATGACACTGTCCTCCTTGCTATTACTCAGTTAAGACACTCCATCTCTAGCTATTTCCCATCCCTGAAAAGTTCTCCCTCCTCATCTTCACCTATTAGCTTCCATGGATTTCCTTAAGTCCCAAATAAAATTCTATCTTGTATAGGAAGTCTTCCCAATCCCTCTTATTTCTAGTGTCTTCCCTTTCTTATTTCTTTTTGCTCAGTCACTTTCAGTTGTATCCTATTCTTCATGACTATTTTGGGGATTTTTCTTGGCCAAGATAATGGAGTGGGTTATCATTTCTTTCTCTAGCTCATTTTACAGATGAGGAAACTAAAGAAAACCAAGTTAAGTAACTTGTCTAGGATCATACAGCTAGTAAGTGTATTTTTAAACTAAGGATGATGAGTCTTCCTATTTCCACTCCTAGCACTCTACTTTGCCACTTAGCTTCTCAATTACTTATTTACCTTTATATAGTTTACTGTACACATTTATTCTTCCTAAAGAAATTATGAGTTCCTTTAGAGCAGGAACTATCTTTTGCCTCTTTTTGTATCCCCCCCCCTCAGTATTTAACTCAGTCCGGCACAAAATAGGCACTTAATAAAAGTTTATTGACTAGCTGGTTTCAAGTCCCACTTGTATTGCTTGCTATCTAAGGGACAATGAATAATTGATTTTCACTAATGTCTTTGAGCTTTAGTTTCCTCAATTGTAAAGCGAAGATAATAATACTTGACCTGCCTACTTTAAGGGATTGTTTTGAAGAACTTGCATTGTTGATTCAAAAGACTGTACAAATGTGAGCTATTATTGTCCTTTCATGCTAAACTAATAAGAACAGGCATACCTTAAAGTGAAGAATCAAGAGAGAAGAGGAGTAAGATAAAGAAGGTAAAAATACGTTTCTAAATAATGACTCAGTACTGATTAGACCACAAAAGATCTCTTAGTAAAGGTTTGCTTTGGTTTCTTTTTTTCTCTCATTTGAAAAGTATATATATCACACATAAACTTACACACACACACACACACACACACACACACACACACACACACACACACATCCCAAATTTTTGTGACTCTACTGATCTGTGATCACAGAATACCTAACTCTTCTAACCTGAGATGACTTAGAGTTGCAGTTTCTGAGGTTCTGTTTCCTGAGAGATTAGAAAACCCTTTGGAATCAGAAAGCAAAAGCTTTTCACTTAAGACTTTCAGGAGTGCAAGAAAAGCTTTTAGATTTCCCTTTGCATAAAGGATGCCCCCCCCCCCAAAAAAAGATGTAAATTACCTACAAGGCCAATGTGAGGAATGAAGGGTGTTGTTGGTCTTCACAGGGTGAAATGGCCCCAGTCAATCCCAAAACTGGGAGAGTTCTCCTAATCCCATTCCAAAAATGACAAACTAGATTAGAAGAAACTAGTCCTTAGGAGTAACCTAGTCTTGACCTTCTCCTTTGCACATGCTCAAAGAGATCTAGCTGTACTTGCTCATTAGTACAATAAGCAGGGTGGGGAAATATATAGGAACCAATGTATCAATTGGATTTGTGACCCCAGCCTATGGATGGCATGAAGGGGCAGGAACAAAGTCTTTTAAAGTACATAAAAGAGCTTGTATGTTGGGATTTCCCCACCCCTCTCTCCCACCATGAGAGAGATGTGCCATTTTTGTTAAGATATCTTAATAAAAACCATTTTAATCACTCTGGACTAAGTATTCTTGAGCTTTTTATAACAGCCAAGATCAGAATTGACCTAGCATTGGGGCAGCTAGGTGGTGCAGTGGATAAAGCACCGGCCCTGGAGTCAGGAGTACCTGGGTTCAAATCTGGTCTCAGACACTTAATAATTACCTAGCTGTGTGGCCTTGGGCAAGTCACTTAACTCCATTTGCCTTGCAAAAACCTAAAAAAAAAAAAGAATTGACCTAGCACGGGAGAAGACATTGGCCAAATAATGACTGAAGCATTAGAAATGCCCCCTAAGCTTAAAAAAAATAACACTACCCTCAACTTACTGAAATCCAATAATTAGAAATCATTGCTTTTCATAAACAAATATCTTCTTAAGACCCCTTTCTCTCAGCCTTGATGAAGAGAGCTCCCCAAAATGTGGAGAGGTATTCATTGAATTTTGCCCTGTTAGAAATATATGTCGACCTTCCCATAAATGTCATCTGAGGTTTTGGTCTTAAAAAAAAGAGCAAAAAGGACATTTAATGATAATTCTCTAAGTTGAGAATTACACAGGCCTGTGTAAGAAGATAGATGAAGGGGGTCTAGGTAGAAAGCCAGCTTTCCCAAGATTGCCTTCCTTAAATAATCTTGAGCATTAGAAGTGATCTGAAACACCATCTCCAGCTCATCAAAAGAAGGGTACCCCCCCCCAAGATAAGATGAGGCAAGGGCAAGTTGGGAAGAGGCAGAGAGAACTGCCATCAGTTAAAAGATCTTCAAAGCAAAGTATAGCTAGAGGGGTTTTCTTTTGAACTTCAGTTCCATTCACCAACTATCTATTGGCCATTTTAAATTTGACAACTCAAATTCCATTTATTTAGACCAAAATAGTATTTCCCCCCAAAAAAAATTCAACCCTCTTTTCTATTCCTTAATTCTGTTGAAGATACCAATCTACTTGCAGTTACCCAGGTTTGTAAGCTTGGAGTTATCCTTGATTTTATCCTTATACTCTCCTGACACATCCTATCAGTTTCCAAATTTTGTCATTTTTACCTCTATAATATCTCTCAGGCCTGTCACCATATTTCTATTGACATAGCCACATCCCTAATTTGGGCCTTTATCACCTCTCATCTTGGCTAATATGATAACCTCCTAATGGATCTCCTTGCCTCAGTTCTCTATCCTAATCAACCCATCCTCTATAAATAAGTCAAAGTAATTATTCTAGAGAAAAAATGTTTGTTTTCATACTCATCAAAATCCAGTGACTATTAGATATTATTTAATTTTTATCTTACATTTTTAAAATTTCTATTTTATAGAAGTTTTATAATGTGTAGATTGTAAATAATTAATAAATAACTAAATATATTTGTTTTTGCTAATCAGTTGTTTTCATTTGTGTTTAATTTTTTATGACTGGAGTTTTTATAGCAAAAATATTGGAATGGTTTGCTATTTCCATCTCCTATTCAATGTACAGATGAAGAAACTGAGGCAAACAGGTGCCTTGCACTGGATCAGAAGGGTAGTAAGTGTTGGAGGTCAGATTTGAACTCAGAAAGATGAGTCCTCCTGATTCCAGGCCCAGGATCCTATCTATTGCACCACCTAGCTGACCAAAAAATGTATTTAGGTAGACAGAGATGATAGAGAGATAGATACATAATTATATAGATACTTAGATACATAGACAAACTAATACATAGATAGACTAATAGATAAATATAGAGATATATTTTAAAAATTCACACTCAAAAATATTTTGTTGACCCAAAAAATTGGAGACCATTGATATTATTGAAAATGACATATATAAAAATAATATTTTGTTTTGTAACTCTCTGATGAGTTCCTGGAGACTGGAGAATGAAATGGCATGATGAATTAGACTATTTAGAATGGTAACTGAACAACAGCTCATTGAAACAATTGTTGTACCAACATGAACTTTAGATTTCTGAACCTCAGATTAAGATATGGAAATAAGAATAGAATTAAGATCCTTATCTAGGAATGTAGTGCATAACAAGAGCCAGTAATAATATGTTTTTCTGGAAATAGAGAATTTTCAAGAGGACTTTAATGAAGAAGGGAAAAATTACTCACCTATATCCAAGTCATAAATTTCAGAGCTACAGAATACAAGACCAGAAGGAGGAAAAAATTACAAATTCAGAAAATATAATACAAACCAAGCAAAGGCTAGATGGTCATTTATTCTATGAGGGGATTTCGTTCAGGTATGAATTAGATTTGGCTGGCTTCTGAAGTCTTTTCAAACACTGATATTTTGTGATCCTAAAATATTATGTAGTTTTATAGTTATATATTATTTGCATGTCTTGAACCAAATTCTGCCAAGAGCATACAGACTTTATTATCTAAAACTATTCACAATCCTTGACCATCTCTTGAAGTCGGAAAACTAGGGCAAGTATAGGGTGACAGTATCCATTGGTGGAATGTTTTAAAATATAGATTAAGTGAGAGCTCTAATAAGTAGTGAATAGAAAGTCATTGAAAGGTTTTTGAGTAGAGAAGTGACAAATCTAGTATATATATGTATATATATATATATATTACATATATTCTCTATATTTATTCACACATGTGAATATATATTTATATATACTTATATTTACATTTATATATAAGCAAGGGCAGCTAGGACTTGCAATGTGAACCTGAGTTTACTTAGTAATGTACCCTTTTTTGTGTGTATGATGGAAAGCTATCCTTAGAAAGTGTAGCACACTACCTATTTCTACACAAAAATAAAGCACACTTTAGGTTTTTTAAAATGTCAGGAAAAAAGATTCCACAATGGAAACATTGCAGGAATTCAGGCAAGTTCAAGATTCTTATAAATTCCTTCTTGTGCTTTTATAGAATGTAGGATCCTTTTTAAGGCATCTAATTTCCATGATGCTATATTAATATGGTAAATAGTGGATCTAGTTGTAGGGATGGAGGAACCACTTTAGACTTTGAAGAATCAAGTTATTCTCAAAAGATGTTCATATGGCCCTCTATTTTTTAGAGAAACAAAAATTACAGTGACATTCACAGTGTACTGGAAAGAACAAAATGGATTTGGGAGTTCATAACCAGGTTTTTAAGTTTCAGCTCTGCCATCTCTGTCACTTCCTAGTGTGTGACTTTGAGCAAGAGGAAGGGGAGGGGTAGCTAGGTGGCGTAGTGGATAAAGCACCAGCCCTGGAGTCAGGAGTACCTGGGTTCAAATCCGATCTCAGATACTTAATAATTACCTAGCTGTGTGGCCTTGGGCAAGCTACTTAACCCCGTTTGCCTTGCAAAAAACCTAAAAAGAAAAAAAAAAGAGGAAGGGGAAAATTTCTTCTTCTGAGCTAGAGATTCATCTTTAATCAGGAAAGAAGGACATCTTTGATCAGGAACAAAAACAGGGCAAGAAGGTTTTTTGAAATGGAGTGGAGAAGTCTGGAGGGTATAATGTGAAGCAAGGAATGAAGTGAGCTTGGCCTGGGCAGATAACAGAATGATGGCCTTGATGCAATAATGAATGTGGAAGCACTCTACTATAGTATAAAAACAGTGGGTTTTATTATTGTTGTTATCCTTGTATGTGTTTAAAAAAACAGAAAGAGCACTTTGCTGTCAAATCAAAGCTGAAAAATTACAGCAAAGAGAAGCTGCTCTTATTATCCTTTGCTAGTGACAAATCTCACAGCTACTGTTTGCGTCAACACTGATTTTAAAAATATATATCCAGGGGTAAACTTTAGTATACATGCCAATGAAAAAAATGTTAACTTTGGAACAATTCCCCTCTCACTCTGAAGGTCTCCTATTTTTGGATGCCCAGCAGAATTTCCTTCCTTGTACTTACTGACAGTCCTTAGTGACTTGAAATGCACAAGATAATACAGCAGATAAAGGAAAGACTATATTCTCATTGCGTCTGAGCTGCCTTCATATCTTCTACAGAATGCAAGTTTCTGTAGGGAAAATTGGGGGAAAATGTACCATAGAGTAAAGGATGCTCTTTAGCATGTGGAGAATGTTGTGATTTTGACTCAAGAGGCATTCATAGATAACAAGACAATATGACAGATGGATTCATTCTCAGTAAAGATCAAATTATTGAAAATTGAGTACCAAGGGAAACATAAACATATCTTGACTTCTTGTATTTGAAAAGTATTAACTATGAAATAATTAAAGAAAAGCCTTTCAAAAGTACTCTGAATGTGAAGAAAATATGAAAATGACAATACAGTCAATTTTAGGTGATGAATATGAAATCAAAATTTTAATATTCATTTGTATAATCAAGTAACCACTGAGTCTTAAAAAGATTTACATGGACTGAACTTTTCTTAGGTCTTTACCCTGTTAGTTTTATTCCAAAAATGAGTTAAAATGAGAATCTATCTAACAGATCACCTAAGTAGCCATAGAAAAGGAAGCACATTCTGAGAAAAGGTGGGTTAGTTCATCCAGGATAAAGTATCCGTTCAGTTGAACCTGGCTTCTCTGTATTCTCTGTATTGTTGATGGTTTGAAATCTAAGGGATTGACCTAGATACTCAAGTCCTGACGTTTTTTGTGTGTGCTGAGGTAACCAGAGAACTATAATCATGGTCTGGAACTCAATTCTGTGACTATCTAAATTCTAAATTTTGATTCAAGAATTTTTTAAGAAAAAATTAGTCAGGAGGCAGCTAGGTGGTGTAGTGGATAAAGCACCGGCCTTGGAGTCAGGGGTACCTGGGTTCAAATCTGGTCTCAGACACTTAATAATTACCTAGCTGTGTGGCCTTGGGCAAGCCACTTAACCCCATTTGCCTTGCAAAAACCTAAAAAAAATTAGTCTTAGTTCCATGGAATGGGGAATAGAAGGGATACAATATTTCTCCTCCTCCCACAAAGGTGAAAAGGAAAGATTTAACATTGGTAGTTTCACAGAATCACAGATTTATTTAGAGCTGTAAAAGTCTTTAGAAGTCATCTAGTCCAGTGTCCTCTCTTTACAGATGAAGAAATTTAGGCTTGGGGAGGTTGAATTGCTTCTTCAAGGGTCATTCAAGTAGCAAATAATAGAGATAGAATTTGAACTCATACACTATGGCTTGAAATCCAGGACTCTTTCCACTAAACCATAGCAGGTCTCCAAGATTATAAAATCTCTGAAATTAAGCTCTTTGGAGAAAGGAATTTACATTTTTGTCTTTACCACAGCTTCTGGTACATAGTAAGTACTCAAAAAAGATTGCTGATGAGTTGATAATATTTGTTTCTTTCTTTCTTTTTAAGGTTTTTGCAAGGCAATGAGGTTAAGCGGCTTGCCCAAGGCCACACAACTAGGTAATTATTAAGGTCGGATTTGAACTCAGGTACTCTTGACTCCAGGGCTAGTGCTCTATTCACTGCGACACCTAGCCACCCCAGTTGATAATGTTTGGACTGAAAAAATTCATCAAAAATATATGATCGGGTAATATATTGATAGCAATGATTATGCAATTATATGTTATAGATACAAGAGCTATGATACTATAGCATGTAATAACTGAATAACCTCCAGGTTAGAAGGGACCTCAAAGATCATTTAGTCCAACCTCCATCTAAAGGGCAATCACCCCACTTCTACCCCATCATCTAATTTCTGCTTGACTTTCAGTAATGGACATAGCTCCTGAAAGAATCCATCCTACTCTGGAGATTCTCTCTGGTAAGTTTTTTCCTTATATGAAATATATGCTTCTTTACAATGTCTAAGGATTGCTTTCTCTTGAGGACAAGCACAAGTCTTTTCCTTCTTTCAAATGGCAGCCCTTCAAATATTTTAAGGCAGCTATCACATCTTCACCTGTCTTTTCTTCTCCAAGTCAAATATTCTCAAATGCTCCAATCAAGACAAGTAAAGTATGGTCTCTAATCCTCTCATGATCCAGATCTAAATGAGCTTTTCTATCTATTGTTGCCCTTGTGGAATGTTGCAGTCACAAATCAGCTTAGTCAAGGTCATATAAATTAAGTTAAGTTTATTTATTAGCCAGAAAAAGGTTCATTGTCTGTCTGGTAAAGCCTGAAAGAATAAATATAATAAGCTAGTAAAGTCAGGATAGTCTATTAACTTCTATTAAAAATGATCATAAGGGTGGCTACATGGCACAGTGGATAGAGCACCAATCCTGGAGTCAGGAGTAACTGCATTCAAATCCAGCCTCAGACACTTAATAATTACCTAGATGTGTGGCCTTAGGCAAGCCACTTAACCCCATTGCCTTGCAAAAAATTAAATAAATAAATAAATAAACTTAAAAAAATAAAAATAAAAATGATCATAAATATGTCTATGATTGTTGACATGCATAGATGAACAACTATTATGACTATTGGAATTATAACCTTAAGCCTTAAATTTATGCCTTATATTTGTTACCATCACCTACTATGAAAACGTACATCCCTGTAAAGCTAAAATAACTGAATTTAGGTCTCAAATTTGAACTGATAGAACAGAAGTAACATACGTCAGTACTTTAAGGACAAACCTAAAAATAAGTTGGAAAGGAAATGCTATAAGATGCATTAGGTTAAAGTTATAATAACAGACCAAAAATAATCCTTACTAACAGACTAGATATTTTTCTAGTTGGGGAAAAATTAATAACATGGCAGAATTTGGTGATATAAATGTTTCACTCAGCAGAGCCATAGCAAAAACTTCAACAGGAAAAAAAAAAGCTGTGGAAGTGCAGTATGTCTAAGGATAATGAATTACCTCCAGTTCCTTCCCATTTCTGTCCTGTCATGTAAGTAATTATCAATTCGGTCTTCCTTAAACATGACTTTCATCACTTTATTAATCCTACTTAATATGCAAAAACTCTATTTTGCATTTCATATGTATAGGTGTTTCATATTAGAATTTAAGACCCCTTTTTATTTTGACCTTATCTAACTTTTTTTTACATTATGATACACAACTTTCCAATAATGTCAAAAAAATCTTCTGTAAACTTGGAATCAGAAAACCAAGATTCAGATCCAGTTATTATCATTCAGTATTGTGTCACTCTGGATCCTACATTTCATTGCTTAAAGCCTCAGTGTCCTATTCTGCAAGAAAGGGAATACTTAAATAGTTTATCTTAGAGGATCTGCATGAAACTCAAATGAAGTATTTATGTTAAATGCTTTTTAAACCCTACATCCTAATGTAAATGAAAGATGATTATTTTTACTGCTATTGCCTTCTGATTTTCCTATATACAAAGCAATGAACTGGCCTTGAAAGCAGGAAGACTTGGGTTCAAGTCCTACCTCTGACACAGAATTGGATGTAAATGATTATATGACCGAGTCACAATTCTCTAAGGACAGAGCAAGTAATAAAGTGGAACTTTATAAAAATGAAATTATAGATCTAGTCTAAATTGTCCTTCATTCACACAATGCTTCACACAACATTTGTCGCTTAATAGGTGCTCTTAGAAGGTAGGTGGCACAGTAGACAGAGTGCCAAGCCTGGAGTCAAGAAGACCTGGGTTCAAATCTAACCTCAGACACTTACTAGCTAATGACCCTGAGCAAGTTATTTAACCTTGTTTGCCTTGGTTTCCTCATCTGTAAAATGAACTGGAGAAAGAAATTTCAAGCCACTCCAACGTCTTTTCCAAGAAAATCCCACATGGAGTCATGATGAGTTAGACACAACTGAACAATGTGTGTTCATTGACAGACTTTTACTCATTCCTACCTCTATGCTATTAAATAAGACATTTATTTCACCTTAGATTCCTTCTGTATCCTGTCTCCCCTCTGCCTATCTAAATTCTACTTATATTTCATGACCCTGTTCAAGAATTTTCTCTTTTATGCCACCTTCCTTGATGATGCCACAATGATTTCCACAATGATGCATCCTTCATTGACTACTACTGTACCTGTTTTCTAGACAGACAACATATAGTATATAGACTTTTACTTTGTTATATTTCCCTGCTCTCAGACTGTGTGTATGTTTGTGTGTGTGTGTATTCCTGTAATTCAAGAATCCACAATACCCTGGAGGAGGCAGTCTGGGAGAATTGTGACAAAAAATAATCTATTGAATACAACCTGATGATCCTCCCTGAATCTAAGTAGGCTAGACCTCTACAATCAAAAGATAGTCTTTAAAAGAGTAATATTAAAAGTCTTAAGGGGCAGCTAGGTGGTGCAGTGGATAGAGCACCGGCCCTGGAGTCAGGAGTATCTGAATTCAAATCCGACCTCAGACACTTAATAATTACCTAGCCATGTGTCTTGCAAAAAAAAAAAAGCAACCTAAAAAAAAGTATTAGAAGATTTGAAAGATTAGTCAGAGCATGCACTTCTTTGACATGGTCTCTGAGAGAGTTCAGATGCATGTCCATGCCTTGATCATGCATCATTAGACATGTGTGAGTGTGTGTATGGCGATAGATAGACAGAGATAGACAGACAGCGATAGAGACAGAGATGCAGAGAGAGACAGAGACAGAAAGACAAACTGAGATTGGAAAGGACAATGTGATTTGAGTCAGATTTTCTAAATTCAAATTCTAGTTCTATTTCTAGATTTTTGGCTTTAGATGAGTCAAATTTCACTGTGCTCATTTCTCTTATCTGCAAAATGAGGATTAAAAGGCCTATACTTTCTTCATTGACTGTAGGGATCAAATGAGATAAAAAAAAATCAACATACTTTATAATCAAAAACCAATATAAATCTTGAACTTAGCTTAATTATTTTGATTTACTTAAGGTTGCACACCATTGCCTCATATCCCAAGACATCAAAGACTAACAAAAAGGCCACAATAGATTCCCAAATATTCATAACATAACTTTTGATGGTAGCAAAAAAGAAAGAGCTAGAAATAAAATGATTGCCCATCAATTGGGTAATAACCAAACAAATTGTGGAACACAAAGGAAATGAAACACCATTATATCATAAAATTAATAAATGTAAATAATTTTTAAAAGCATTTAATGACTCCTGGGAACTGATTCAGGAAGATGTAATCAGAACCAGGAAAATAGTATAGTCGGTCTTTCAAGAAACATAGTAAATAAATATTTAAGATCAAGAGCTATTCTTAGTAATGAAGTGGTAAAGAGCATGTATGTACATAAAGCACACACACACACACACACACACACACGCACACATATATCTTGTTTCCTCCACAGTATAGTGCTAGAAAGTAATATAGTTCCCAAGCAATTTAATTCAATTTAATATGCATTTATTAAATACCTTCAATATTCTAGGTGTTATGCTGAATGTAGGAAAAAGAAAGACAAAAATGAAAACAGAATCATGCTCTCAAAAAAACTTAATCACTACTAGGAAAAAATACTATGTTAACCCAAAATATAGGCAAAAAATACAAAGTAATTAGAGGGAAGTAAAAACGAGGAAAGGGAAGAAGGACCTTCCAAAAGAAGTGGTGCTTGATCTGGAACTTACAAAGTGCTGGGGAATGAAAAACAAATGACCCACTGCAGGGAGAAAATCAATACAATTGATGTAAGAGGAAAATTATCGATTGGGGAAAAAGATCTATACTTCAAATAGCTCTGATAAAAATGAAATGTCCAAGCAATATAATAAGTTAAATATTTAAAGCTAAGAATAATTTCTCAGTAAAGTGGGAAAGTTCTTAATCAATTTTCAAAAAAGAAACTAAAATGACCATTTTGATATGCTTCAAATCAGAAAAAAAGACAATTATTGTTAAAACTTTGACTCTAGCAAGTGAGAGAAGATGGCAAAGAGCAAAAGTAATTAATGTACCCTAAACAAACTAGGAAATACTATTAATGATTCTGTGAATTGATATGACTGTGAAAAACAATTTGGAATTATGTGAGAAACACTAAATAACTTTGACCCAAAGATTCCATTATAATACATAAAACTTAAAGAAAGTCAAAGGTAGATCAAAATATATATTTTTTTTTTGTGGTAGTAAAAATAAATTTTGTTTGTTTGTTTTTTAGGGCAATGGGGTTAAATGACTTGCCCAATGTCACACAGCTAGTAAGTGTTAAGTGTCTGCTGCTGAATTTGAACTCAGGTCCTCCTGAATCCAGGGCCCAGTGCTCTATCCACTGCACCATCTAGCCGCCACCCCCCCAAAATAATTTTTTAAAATATTCATTAATTCAGGAATGACAATAATTTGTGATATTTGAAGGTAAGATAAAGAAGAATTTATTATTTTTAAAGAATTCAACAAACAATGGGAAAAGTACAAATTGATACAGAGATATGAAAGGACCAGGAATGCAGTAGATATAATGACTAATCATAAGAGGGATATTTACACACATGCCCAAATGAGATTCATTTAATTGGTAAGATGCTTTCTATAACATAGTTACCTTTTTGTGTTACAAAATCAGCAAAATGTCTAAAGCAGGATCTAAATAAGTCCTAAACACCTTTATTGAATCAAGTAACCAATCAAAGGCATAAACTATAAGTAATAACAAGTTGGGAAGAAATGAGGTGCTTCATGCCATAGAATGAAATCAAATGAAATGTATTGGGATTGGTTGAAGAACACACCTGTGGACCTTTGGATCAGAGTTAAATTTTAGCAGTGCTCTAAGAAAACACACTCATGCTTATAAATAGAGAGTAGCTAAAATTTAGAGGGGCAGAACCCACAAAAAGACTGAGTGATACAATTTCCCAGTCCAAGACAACTTAGAAATTCTGCAGGAAACGTCTCTTTCACCCCCTACCAGGAGTTGGAAAGAGCCACAGCACAACCTCAATGCAGTGCAGTGCAGCCAGGCCAGGCCAGAGCAATCTAGCTCCAGCCTTCTAGGAACAGCCCCCATGGAGCCTGGGTCCCTGGGGGCTCCTGGGTCCATGGCAGAGGGGAAGGTTTTCAGGGATAACCAGGAACAGCCTGAAGGGGTGGTGAGAGAACTCTGCGACACCAGAATGAACTGGGAGCAGAGTGCCAGCCTTAGAGTTGTCCTGTGGTGAGAACCTGCAGTAGGAATCAGGGAAGCCAGCCGGCCCCTCCAGAACTCCCAGCCCACTGATGGTAAGGGGGTCGGGGGAGACTGCAGAGGTCTCTCTGCTCTCCCTGGACAGGACTCTGCTGTTTCCCCATACTCAGATAGGTCGCAGTCTGGGCCCCACATTACCATAGTGGAGCAGGGACTTTCCTCACAGCTCCGGGGTGGAGGGGAAGGTTCTGTGTCCATCCACATACCAGAGCACAGGTAAGAGAACAGTCAGAGTCTCTCATAAGACCTTGGAGGAATTAAGGTCCCTGTG
The DNA here is from genome assembly GCF_037893015.1 of Macrotis lagotis. Classification (NCBI taxonomy): domain Eukaryota; kingdom Metazoa; phylum Chordata; class Mammalia; order Peramelemorphia; family Peramelidae; genus Macrotis; species Macrotis lagotis. The sequence goes on from NC_133658.1 coordinate 589,289,152, forward strand.
GGTTGTCCCCAAAATCCCCCAAAGCCTTGGAAGTGCAGTAAATGAATCATAAGGTGAGGAAATGAGTAAACAACAGAAAAAGAAGGATCTGATCATAGAAAATTACTTTGGTCCCATGGAAGATCAAGATACATACTCAGGGGGTGGCTAGGTGGTGTAGTGGATAAAGCATCGGCCCTGGAGTCAGGAGTACCTGGGTGCAAATCCGGTCTCAGACACTTAATAATTACCTGGCTGTGTGGCCTTGGGCAAGCCACTTAACCCATTTGCCTTGCAAAAAAAAAAAAAAAAAAAAAACCTTAAAAAAAAGATACATACTCAGAAGAAGGCAAAATTGAAGCTTCAGTATTCAAAATCTCCAAGAGAAATAGAAAATAGGCTCAGGCTATAGATGAGCTCAAAAAAGACTTTGAAAAGCAATTAAGTGAGGTAGAGGAAAAACTGGGAGAAGAAATAAGAGCAATGTAGATAAATCATGAAAACCAAATCAGCAGCTTGGTGAAAGGAATACAAAAAATACCGAAGAAAATAAAATATTAAAAAAAAGTTTAGGTCAAATGGGAAAAAAAGCAAAACAAAAGGTAAATGAGAAGAATTCCTTAAAAAAAGAGCAGAATTGGCCAACTGGAAAAGGAGATTTAAAAAAGTTCTCAGAGGAAAATAACTCCTTCAAATGAAGAATGGAACTAAAGGAAGCCAATGACTTTGCAAGAAATCAGGAAGAAATAAAACTAGACCAAAAGAACCAAAAATGAGAAGAAAATGTGAACTATCTCATTGGAAAAACAACTGACTTCAAAAACAGATACAGAAGAGATAATTTTAAAATTATTGGACTACCTGAAAGTCACAACCAGGAAAAAGAGCCTAGACATCATTTTCAAGAAATAATACAGCAAAATTACCCTGAGATCCTAGAAGCAGAGGGTAAGAAGGAATTCACCAATCACCTCCTGAAAGAGATCCCAAAAGAAAAACTACTAGGAATATTATAGCCAAATTCCAAAATTCCCAAGTCAAACAGAAAATATTAAAAGCTACCAGAAACAAAAAATTCAACCACCATGGTTCCATAGTCAGGATTACACAGGATTTGGCAGCATCTACATATAAGGCTCATAGGGCTTGGAATATAATATTCCGGGAGGAAAAAGAACTTGGTTTACAACTGAGAATCAACTACCCAGAAAAGCTGAACATCCTCTTTCAAGGGAAAAGATGGACTTTCAATGAAACAGGGGACTTTCAAACTTTCCTATTGAAACAACCAGAGATGAAGTTAGTATGGAAGAAACTTAGATTAGACCAACACCCAACACCCTTAACCAAGATAAGATCCAAAAGCTTACAGGACTTAGATATAAAAAAACAATGCTATAAGCAAATTAGAAGATCAAGGACTAGTCTACCTGTCAGATCTATGGAAAAAGGAGCAGTTTATGACTAAGGAAGAGTTGGAGAACATCACCAGAAAAAAACTAGATAATTTCAATTACATTAAATTAAAAAGCTTTTGCAGATAAAACCACTGTAACCAAGAAATGTAGTAAATTGGGAAACAATCTTTACAACTAATGATTCTGACAAAGGATTCATTTCTAAAATATACAGAGAACTGAGTCATATTTTTTTAAGATTTTTCAAGGCAATGGGATTAAGTAGCTTGCCCAAGGCCACATGGCTAGGTAATTATTAAGTGTCTGAGGTCAGATTTGAACCCAGGTACTCCTGACTCCAAGGCCAGTACTCTATTCACTGTACCACCTAGCCACCCCTGAGTCACATTTTTAAAACAACAAGTCATTCCCCAATTGACAAATGATCAAAGTATATGTAAAGGTAATTTACAGATGAGGAGATCAAAGCAATCCATAGACATATGAAAAATTGCTCTAAATCATTAATTATTAGGGAAATGCAAATTAAAGCTTCTCTGAGCTACCACCTCTCACCTCTCAGACTGGCCAATATGATCAGAAAGTATAATGACCATTGTTGGAAGGGTTGTGGGAAATCTGGGACACTATTACACTGTTGGTGGAGCTGTGAACTCATCCAACCTTTCTGGAAAGAAATTTGGAACTATGCCCAAAGGGCAACAAAAATTAACATACCCTTTGACCCAGCAATACCACTACTGGGCCTACCCTGTAGAGATGATGAAAAAGGGTAAAAACATCACTTGTACAAAAATATCTATAGTAGCCCTGTTTGTGGTGGCAAAGAATTGGAAATCAAGTAAATGTCCTTCAATTGGGGAATGGCTTAGCGAACTGTGGTATATATATGCCATGTAACACTATTGTTCTATTAGAAACCAGGAGGGATGGGATTTCAGGGAAGCCTGGAGGGATTTGCATGAACTGATGTGAGACGAGCAGAACCAGAAAAACACTGTATACCCTAACAACAACATGGGGGTGATGTTCAACCATGAAGAACTCGCTCAGTGCAACAATCGGGAACAATTTTGGGCTGTCTGCAAAGGAGAATACCATCTGTATCCAGATAAGGAGCTGTGGAGTTTGAACAAAGTTCAAGGACTATTCCCTTTAATTTAGGGGAAAAAAACAGATATCTTATTGTATGATCGTGTTACCGCTTATATTTCTTGTCTCTTCCCTAAGGATATGATTTCTCTCTCATCACACTCAATTTGGATCAATGTATGACATGAAAACAAAGTAAAGATTGACAAATTGCTTTCCATGGCAGGGGGAGAAGTAAGATTGAGGGAAAAATTGTAAAAATCAAATAATATCTTTAATAGAAAAAAAAAAGAAATAACCAGAGCTGAACAGAAAGTCTGATCTCCAAGTACAGGACTCTGGTGAACCATAGAGGAGATGGATGAGAAGGACTAAATATGAGGAACTTAATGATGTTGAACTGTTTGTATTCCTGCATAGGAAGAAGATACTGATAACTCATATGTACTTTCTCATTTATAAGAGCTGTTAGAAGGAGCATATATACACAAGACACAGGAAGGAGCTGAATTTAATGGTATAATATAGTAATAAGATAGAATCAATAGGTAATAAAGAAAAGTACTAGAAGGAAAGGAAAGGAGAAGAAGAAGGGGCTAAGATATTTTACATGAGAGTCAAGAGGAAGCTTTTGCAATGGAGTGGAATGGAGGAAAGCAAGGGGGAATGAGTGAGCCTTCATTCTCATCAGAAATGGCTCAGAGAGGAAATAACATACACAATTAATAAGGTATAGAAATCTATCTTTCCCTAGAGGAAAAAATGAGAAGAAAGGGATGGAATAAAGAGGAATGGGAGGAGGGAAGGGGGGAATAGGTGATAGAAGAGAGGGAAGATCACAACACACTTCTGAGCAGGGTCAGGGTGAAAGGAGAGAGAGAATAGAATAAATGAGAGTGGGAAGTAATAGAGTGGAGGGAAATACAGTTAGTAATAGCAACTGTGGGAAAACTATTGAAGTAACTTCTTTGGTGGAGTTATGATGAAGAAGGTGACTCATCCCAGAGATAGGGCCATTGGAATGTGAACACAGACTGAAGTACACTTTTCTTTTTCTCTTACTATTCCTGAGGTTTCTCTATCTTTTGGGGGGAGGGGGGTTTACATTTACTCTTACAACAAGTTTATTGTAATAATATAAAATAAATAAACCAAAAGAAAATATTTTTTAAAAAAACAGTAGCTGTGGGGGAAGGAAGCATCCGGGAGCATTGAGAATTGAGTGAACTCAAAAGGAATATTGAACTCTCTTCCATTTCATCCCCACTTACAACATCATCAGAATGATTGGACCTGGGGCAGCTAGGTGGCGCAGTGGATAAGGCACCAGCCTTAGAGTCAGGAGTACCTGGGTTCAAATCCAGTCTCAGACACTTAGTAATTACCTAGCTGTGTGGCCTTGGGCAAGCCACTTAACCCCATTTGCCTTGCAAAAAAAAAAGAATTATTGGACCTGTAAGAAGCAATTGCAGGCAATGGAAAGCAGGAAAAACAACAAAAAAGCAACTATACATGCCAAAAAAAGTCAGTCTCAGTAAAATTACATTTTTTTCAAGGTGAAAGAAATGTAGCTTTGGGATTCTATAAGAACTCTGAGACATAGCACCCTGAAGAAAGCAATAGCTAAGAGGAAAGAGGGATCTAAAAAGGTGGGGAAATCTATCAAAACTTCCAATAATCAAGGACTAGGGGGTTTAACCCATTTACATATTAGGTTGAGCCCACTTTCTCCTAGATGCTATATATTTATGTAAAAATGGGCCCCCCACATTTGGGTCAACGTTTTGTATCAACTATTCTTATTTTACAACCTTGGTAAATACTCATTTCTAGAAACTAAATCTGACAAACTAGAAATCAGTATATCATTGAGGGCTCATGAGCATAAGAACTAGAGGACACCTACTATCACTTCAGGGTTACTTCTAGAATTAATTCTGAGGGGAGAAGTAGTATAAATATTCTCTGGATACCCAACCTACTAGTATGAATGGGAATTAGGAGAGTGAGCCCATAGCATATATTATGCTACAGTCATAGAACAAATGAAAGAATATGGCAGAGTTATATACTGCATAATTGTAAATATAAACCTTGGCCTCTGAGAAGAGATAAGGGCTCATTTCCCATTTTTGGATGGAGAGATAGGGAACTTTAAACACAAAATGTCAAATATACTCAGGGGTGTACTGATAATTTTTTTTTAGTGTATGTATAACACACTTTTAAGTTTAATCTGCCTTATTAACATTTTCTTCATCACTTAAGTCTAGACAATCAACAAAACAATGAAACAAGTCTTGATTTGTAGCTTGTGAATTTTTAAGGTATAAATAAATGCTCACACCTGCTCAGAGCAAGTATCAGCTGGTTCTAGCACACCCCCTTAATGATTCCAGAAGCTATAACTATTCATGGGTTTTAGTTAATTTTTTTTCTTGGTAACAGAGGCCATGCCATAGATCATGCATAGGGATAGACTTTTACCCTTCCCTATTGTATATTTACATTGTGTAAAAAGAAAAGGTCATTTTCAGTTGAGGCCCAATTTGTGGATTTTCTTGACAAAGATACTGGAGAAGTTTGCCCTTTTCTTCTACAGCTCATCTTTCATATGAAAAAAACTGAGGTGACTTGACTAGGGTCAGACAGATAAGAATTGTCTGAGACCAGATTTGAACTCCCAAGATAGTTTGGTTATTATGCCAGAGAGAATTGTCAAATGAGCAAGAAAGAACTACCTGCTTATTCAACTATATAGATTGAGGAGAAACATCTACCAGTCTCTTTTGCTCTTTTAAAGTGAGCATTTTTTTGGTACAGAACTAATATGATTTCTCTCTTGGATTTCTACTAAGCAAGGTAGATTTCTCTTCCTTGCTATTCTCCAGCAGCATCTACAATGTTTACACCCCACATAGCAGTGAGAATATATGCTTACCTAGGTAAAACTCCAATGGGACCTCAAGTCCTTATTGTTCTTTTGGTTTGTATTTCTTTGTGTTCAGATCACTGAACAACAGTCTTGAGAAATAGGGGTTTCTAGCCTCAGTAACTATCCTTATGAGTTTAAGAGGCTGTTAGCTGCCCAAAGGGAGATGTTTCCTAAAAATATACCCTTGGAGAAGAAAATAATCAGTTCCAGAAGAATTAGCCTTTCACTGGCTAGATGATAGACCTGGACTTTAAGTAGTTGTTCAAAGAGCATAGAATGAGGAAAAAGTGACATTTGTTCAGTACTTTATTTTCTTACCTCCCAGAAGAGTGTGATAGAGCTGATGGTTTATAACTTAAATTTTAAATGTGTATTAATATGAGTTTTGAATCTTTTGTGTTTTAATTATTTCTTTTGTGGTAGAAGGAAAAATAATCATTCTACATTAGATATCTGTTATTATGTACATTGAAAACCTTTTCTAGAAGGGTCCTCACCAATTCCCTTTGAATACAACCTAGACATAAGTCAAATCCAAACTTTGAGAGATTTTTGCTGAAGTCCTACTCTGGGATAGTTGCATAATGAGTGAAGAAAAAAAGCCTGAATCCTATTTTTTTGAAATCTGTCTTCCCCAGGACTGAATCCAATGCTCATGAGGCTATATCTATGGTCTTTTGAAGAAGGATGATACCCCTTAGGTGATAGGTGACATCTTTGCTTCAAAGAGAACTCATTTGGGAATGGGAGGAAAAGTATATTAAGAAATGAGCATATCTCTTTTACTTTATTTTTCTTCCTTAAGGATATGATTTCTCTCTCATCACATTCAATTGAAATCAGTGTATAACATGGAAACAATGTAAAGACTAACAGAAAGCTTTCTGTGGGGGGTGGGGGGAGGGAAGCAAGAATGGGGGGAAAATTGTAAAACTCAAAATAAATAAAATCTTTCTTAAAAAAAAAAGAAATGGGGCAGCTAGGTGGCGCAGTGGATAAAGCACTGGCCCTGGAGTCAGGAGTACCTAGGTTCAAATCCGGTCTCAGACACTTGATAATTACCTAGCTGTGTGGCCTTGGGCAAGCCACTTAACTCCATTTGCCTTGCAAAAAAAAAAAACTAAAAAAAGAAAGAAATGAACATGATACAAAAATCTTTCAGAATCTTGGAATTTGTGAAGAAGTAATTTAAGTAGCTATCTTGTTTGACCCATAAATGAAAAGGATCCTCATTATAACATATCTGACAAGTAGACATCAACCTCTAATTAAAGACTTCCAAAGAAGGAAAGCTCACCAGCTGTCAAGGCAGAGTTTTCCACACCTTTGGACACCTCTGTTAGGAATCTCATTTGTTTGTTTGTTTTTCACTAGAAGTGAGTCAAAATTTGCTCCTTTGTACCATCCACATATTATTCCTTAGAGCCAAAAGAAACAAATCTAATCCCTTTTCCAGGTGAAAGCATTACAAAAACTTGAACACAGCTATCATGTCCCCTGTGTCTTCTCTAGTAAAAATAGCCTATTTTTTTTCAGATGATATGGACTCAAGGCCTTTTACCATGATAATGGCCCTCCTTTGGATACTCTTCAGTTGCTTATGAATGACTTTCTTAAATTGTGTTACCCAGAACTGAATATTATACTCTAGATGAGATCTGATGAGGTCAGAATATGACAAGACACTAACCACTTCAGTCCTGGGAGCCATGCCTATCTTAAATCCATCCAAGTTTGCATTAACTGTTTTTGGTTGTTATATCACACTCTTGGCACATTGGGCTTGTAGTTCACAATTTACAGGTCTTTTTTAAACCATCAGTTATCTCACCATGCCTCTCCCATTTTGTGCTGATGAGGTTAATATTTGTGCTCAAGTGTAAAAGTTTATATTTGTTTCTATTGAATTTCATCTCATATTCAGCCTAGTGCTCTCAACTTTACAAAATTTTTGGATGATGATTATAATTCTGCATATTTGTCTCTCTCAGCTTTGTATCACCTGCAAATTTGACGAGCTTGTCATCTAAACCTTTACCAAAGTCACTGATAGTAAATATTAAATGGCATAGATACCTCCTGCCACCCTGTCAGTGAACCATTGACAATTACTCTTTGAGCCTGTCTATCCAACCAATTATGAATTTTTCTAATTGTATTACTGTTTAGTAAACATAATAACAATAGTAATAACTATTTATTTTATTTTTAACTTATGGAATAAAACAAACATTCCAAACATAGTACAATAAAAAAAAGATGATTACACATGAACCTGCAAATCTATCAGAGTCAACTTGCTAGTCCTTTAAAATATACAACAAAATTATTCTATAATTATTTCTTCCCTACCCCATCCCTCACCCTAGAGATGGTTACCATTAGACACAAAGAGGTATGTACATTTATATATCTGAAATTATCCTAACATATTATATATATATATTTTTTTTCTCTGCATGCGGGTAGAACCTTCATAGGTTCTTTATAGTTAATTTGAGTATTTTTAGATAATATACTGTTATATGTACAATGTTCTCTTGGTTCTGCTCATTTCACTCTCCATTACTTTGGGTTTTTGTTTTTGTTTTTGTTTTTTATTATGCATTTCAGTGAATTTATTTTTTAATTTAATGTTTATTTATTCTCATCTTGTATAAATAATGTATTTTTTATATACATTAATAAAATATTCTTGTTTAAGAGTAAACAAAATACCCCCTCCCCCCAAAAAATATAGACTCGCTTGAGCGATAAAGTAAAGGGGAGAGAAAAAAATTAAAATTAAAAAAATAATAATAATTGTAGGTATGGCCGGTGGCACAATGGACAGAGCACCAGCCCTGGAGCCAGGAGCACCCAAGCCCATATCCGGCCCCATACACCCAATAATCACTCAGCTGTGTGACATGCAAGCCACCCCAACCCCACTGCTCCGCAAAAAAACCAAAAAAAAAGAAAAAAAAAACAAAATAAAATAAAATAGTAATAATAGTAGGGGTGGCTGGGTGGTGGACAGAGCATTGGCCCTTGAGCCAGGAGCACCGGGGTCCCAATCCGGCCTCAGACACCCAATGATCACTCTGCTATGTGGCCCCAGGAGGACCACCCAGCCCTATTTGCCCTGCACCTCCCCCCAAATAATAATAATAAAAAATGTGCTTCAGTCTTTGTTCCAAAACCAACAACTCTGTCACGGGTGGATTATATTCTTTATGATAAGTCCATCGCAAAAGTTGCTTCCATATTTTTCCACCATTGCCATTGCTGATCACAACTCCCTCCTTTCGTATTTCTCCACTATCATGTACTATATTTTCTCTCTCCTTTCACTGACTCTGCTGCAGGGCAGCTGAGTGGCGCAGCAGACAGATCCCTGGCTCTGGGGCCAAGAGGCTCCAAGCACCCCCTTAGGCCCAGCATCCACCTGGCCCTATGGTCCCAGACAGGCCATCCAATCCCAGCCCCTTGCAAGAAGTAAAAAAGAAAATGTATTATATCTGACCACTCTCCCCCCATGGTCTATCCTCTCCTCCATCACTCAAATTCCCCCCCCTTCTCCCTGTCCCCCCCTCTCCTTCTTACTCCAGATGCCTATACCCCATTGAGTATATATGCTGTTTCCTCTCCTAGCCACCTCTAATGAGAGCGAAGATTCCCTCATTCCCCCTTGCCTTCCCCCCTTCCATAACATTGCAATAGTTCATTGTGATAAAGAAAAATCTTATTATATGAAATATCTTGGCCTATTCCCCCTCTCCATTTTCTTTCTCTTTCTCCCTTTACATTTCCCTTTTTTCTACTGACTCCATTTTTACACCATATTTTATCTTCAAATTCAGCTTTCTCCTGTGCTTCAGCTATAAAAACTCCTTCTACCTACTCTATTAACTGAGAAGGTTCATATGAGTATTATCAGTGTCATTTTTTTTATACAGGAATACATGCAGTTCATCATCATTAAGTCCCTCGTATTTTCCCTCTCCTCCAATCTCTATGCTTCACCTGAGTTCTGTATCTGAAGATCAAGCCTTCTGTTCAACTCTGGCCATTCCAACAGGAACATTTGAAATTCCCCTGGTTCATTGAAAGTCCATCTTTTTCCCTGGAAGAGGACATTCATTTTTGCTGGGTAGTTGATTCTTGGTTGTATTCCAAGCTCTTTTGCCTTCCAATATATTATATTCCAAGCCCTAAGAGCTTTTAATGTAGTTGCTGCGAAGTCCTGTGTGATCCTGACTGCAGCTCCACAATATTTGAATTGTGTCCTTCTGGCTGCTTGTGATATTTTCTCTTTGACTTGGGAGTTCTGGAACTTGGCTATAATATTCCTAGGGGTTGGTTTTTTGGGATCTCTTTCTCAAGGGGATTGGTGGATTCTCTCCATTGCTATTTTGTCCTCTGCTTCTAGGACATCAGGGCAATTTTCATGTAGTAATTCTTTGAAAATGATGTCAAGGCTCTTTTCCTGATCATGACTTTCAGGTATTCCAATAATTTTCAAATTATCTTTCCTAAGTCTGTTTTCCATACCATTTGTTTTTTCAATGAGATGTTTCACATTTTCTTCTAATTTTTCATTCTTTTGGTTTTGAAGTATTGAGTCCTGATTTCTCGAAAATTCATCAATCTCCCTGAGTTCTATTCTTTGTCTGAAGGATTTGTTCTCCTCAGAGAGCTTTCTTATCCATTTTTCCATCTGGCCAATTTTACTTTTTAAAGCATTCTTCTCCTCAATAACTTTTTGAACTGTTTTATCCATTTGACCTAAGCTCGGTTTTAGCATGCTATTTTCTTCAGCATTTTTTTGGATTTCCTTGACTAGGCTGCTGACTTCATTTTCATGTTTTTCCTGTATCTCTCTCATTTCTTTTCCCAGTTTTTCTTCTAACTCCCTCATTTGATTTTCAAAGTCTTTTTTGAGCTCTGTCATAGCCTGAGCCCAATTTCTGTTTTTCTTGGAGTCTTTACATGCAGGAGCTTGTGCTTCCTCATCTTCAGACTGAGTGTTTTTATCCTTCTTGTGTTCATATATGAAATATTTTTCAATGGTGTTCCTCTTTTTTCTCTACTTGCTTATTTTCCCAGCCTAAGCCTGTTTGGGGGGGTGCTTCCTGAGCTTTTGGGACACTCCCACAAGGGTCTCAGTGTGTGAGGCTCTGTCCTCCCTCCTGGTCTGTGAATGACCATATGCGCCCCCCTTTGCCATGGGGCTGAGGTGGAGGGGCCTTGCTGTTCTATGGGGGGGCCTAGATTGTGATCAAGATCTGAATGTGGTCAGAGCCCCAGAGTCCTGTTCCAGGGGCAGAGCTCAGCAGTCTCCCTCTTCACTCCCCTCTCTGAGTTCAATGGGCTCATGCCCTGGGGGCTCCTGCTTACCGGTTCTGCCTGCTTCTGTTTCCTGGTCTGCTTGCTGCTCGCTGTGCGACCTAAGGGCTGGGCTTCACATGCTCACTCTGGCAGAGGTCCCCCTGCTGTTCCCCCAATTTGTGCCCGGTGCTCTCAGAGGTGTAGCTCAGGTGACTCCCCCGCTGCTGTGAGCCGTGGCTCCCAGCGCCCTGAAGCTACCTCCGGGAGGCTGAAGTTCTTTTGCTCTGGTGGGCCACCCCTCTGGCAGGCCACCCCTCCGACCCCAGGGAGCTCTTTTCCAGGTTACCTTGAGTAGGAGAACTGCCTCCCTGGGACCCTCTGTGGATTCTGTCTCTTGAAAATTTAGTTAAAGTCCTTAGTTTCGAAGTTTTATGAGAAAGCGCCTAAGAGACTTTCCTCTCTTGTCACCATATTGGCTCCACCCCCTCTCCATTACTTTGTTCAAGTCTTTCCCTGTTTTTCTAAGATCATTAAGCTCATCATTTCTCACAACATACTATTCCATCACAATTACATACACAATTTGTTCAGCCATTCCCTAGTTGATGAGAATTCCTGCAATTTCAAGTTCTTTACCATCACAAAGAGTTGCTATAAATATTTTAGAATATATAGATTCTCTTTCTTTTTCCTAATAACTTTTGGAAACAGACTTCATAGTGGTATTGCTGAGTTAAGGGGTTTAGATAACTAGTAAATATACTATTATATCATACTATTGTTAGCATATGTGAAATGCTTTATTCAGCATTTTTAGATTTATATTTACTATTCAGGGTTTTTAGATTTATAAAGCATTTAACATATGCTATCTCATTTATACTCTTCATGACAACCCTAAAAAGAAGATATTATTATCTCTATTATTTATAGATGAAAAAAGTGAGGGTGAAAGGTTAATTCACTTACCTAGGCAAGTGTGTGATGTTGGACTTCTGGTTTTCCTGATTCCAGGTGCTGTGTACTATCCACTTAGGTATGTCTCTCCATATTTTCAACTCATTTACACTTGTTAGACATCTTATGAAACTGGCAGACCTATTTATTACATTTTGCCAAAAATCTTTTAAATAAATATTATATATTTAATATTATATATAAAAATATTCTGTCCCAAAATGGATTATGAAATCTAGTTGTATGCCAAAGCGATATAAGATGATATATGTAGTTTTAAAAAATGACAATATTTTTTTAAAATTGCGTTTGCATAAATGATGGCCAGCCAAGATGAAATAACCTAGATTTCTTAGGAATAGGGAAAGAGGGAAGGAATGGGGCAGGAGAGGAAAAAAGAGAAGAGAGGAAAGCTATATACTACTATATACATATATGTTGTTTGTATGTCAGTGTATATACATATGTGTAATAATGGTGTTATATAGAATATATAACTATATTAATACTTGTGCATAGATACCTATATACATGAGGAATTATACATATGTGCCTATATAGATTTATATATAGACACATATACTGTTGCTTATTTCCCTTCTTCCTGACTCCTGCCTCACCCCCTAGTCCCCAAACAGTCTTAGTAATTAAACCATGACTGGTCCTTGTCTGATTGGACTCAGTTTTCTTATTGATGCTTTCATTTTGTTTTAAAACTAAGAAAAATCTTTTAAAAAATCAATTTGGTACACTTCCAGGAAGATTTAATAATCTGACCATATTATTGTGTATATGTATGCATGTATGTATGTATGTATGTATCTCTAAAAACATTTATTTAGTTTTTGACAAAATATAATAGGTCTTCTACTTTCCTATGATACACCCATACACTCATTGGTAGTTAGCTCTTCCTGATTATGGTTCTCTTGAAAACTCTTTCCTCTGTGGGTATGGATACACACATACACATACACATAACAAACATAAACATGCATATACACATAAATGTACATAAATAAAATGGCTCATGCATATACACACAAAATACATATAATATAGACACACAAATGAAATGGAATAAGAGTGAGTGACGTTATAAGCCTCAGCCCACACTAAAGAAGTTAGAGAGGGATGCCTCACCTTAAATGCATCTGCTAAAAGAGGTCAGAGAATTATAATGCCAGTTTTAAAATGTAGACAGCAGTGGGACTTGGAAGAATACAAAGAATCAAAGGCAAGCTGGAGTTGAACATTTTAGAGAATTTAGCAGTCTGGATAACTTCAGGGTTATTATCACAGTTTCTTTCCCTAAACCAAATTCTATTTTAAAGGAGTTCAACATGTTCATATGTGTTGTATGTTCAACCTATCTATCCCTTTTCTGGTTCTTCAAGGAATAGTGCTACTGAAGGGTTTCCATTTTCTATAAGGTCATTACAAAGTGATTCAAGGTCTTTTCATGATAACTTTTCAATTTTCCTTATGAAGAAGAGGTTACTGAGTTATAGCATGCTAAAAGTCTTTTCAGTCTAAAGTTTACCTATACCACAATACCACATTTTGACAAAATATCTGAATTCCTGATTCAGACTCTTGGCAAAACTCGCTAAACTGACAGGTTATTCTGGTTCTGTATAAATATGGCTAAAGATTTCTGTTATATTAATAGAGAACCTGAACAGAAAGTTGAAGTGATATCTGAGGTAGCTCATTGAGCAGAATTCATAACCATATATTCCCAGTGTATTGGAACAAGAAAAGTATCATTTAAAAAAAAAACCAAACCCTAGACATCACAGTCTAACTCACACCCTCTTCTTACAGATGAAGAAATATGGTATAATAGAACAAGTACAAGGTCTAGATGAGGAGGAGCAGGACTCAAATCACTTCTCTGTAACTTACTATATGTTTACTTTGGAAAGGTCATATGACTTCCCAAAAATAACATTAAGGCTATATTATCCAAAGGTTCAGAAAGCACTGTGTCTAGTGTCTGGTGCTGTGTCTAGCACCAATGACGTTTTAAAAAATCTGTATGATTAAAAACTTTAATGAACATTGCTTCATGAATATTTTCTTATGCATACATACATGCTTGCATGCATATCAGTGGATAGATATAGAACCTGTCTTCATGATAACTTGACTTGGAACTTATCTTCATGAAATCTGACCCCAGATGTTTACTAGCTGTGGGATACTAGGCAAATTTTGCCTTGGTTTGTCTCAGTTTCCTGATCTGTAAAAATGATTTGGAGAATGAAATGGCAAACCAATTTATTACCTTTGACAAGGAACTAAAAATGGGATCACAGAGGATCAGACATTGCTGAAATGACTAAATAACAACAACATATGTATGCATTTTAGTTTTTATAGAATAGGGAATGCTTCATGAAGAAATTCCTCTAACTCTAAATATCATGATATCACTTTATTCTCTAATTTCTAGTCTTAATAAACTGAGACTGTCCAGGGTTGAATACTCAATATATGAATTCAAGTCTTACAGCTTTTTATCTTCTACAAAATGATGCCTCTAAATAATGTTTATGTATATATATATTTATTCACATATGTACAATATATGTATGTATGTATGCATATAATCAAAGGGATAAAAGTCAAATGGAAGTCAATTTTTATAAGAAATTAACACAAGATGAACTTTTCGATTTTTTTATTGAAAAATCAGTTGCCCTCATAAAAATATACCCAGCAAAGGTCTATAAACAGAAGTGCCTAGGGCTTACAAAGACCTTAATGGAACCCAAAACTACATTGATGCCTGTTAGTTTTCTCCTTGTCTAAATGAAACATATTATTCAGTCCCTATTACACATGGGATAGTGTTGAATTAGAATGACAACTGATTGCTAGGAGGAAGTATTCATGTAATAGATCTGGTCAAGGACAATATAGGAAGGAGACAGAAGAGTGTATTGTTGTGTCCTTTCTAAAGTTTATTTTTTTATTTTTCTGTCGATAACTTTCTGTACAAACTTAGACCAAGAATTCTATACAAACTGTAGTTTAGGATCATAAAACCTAGACTTAGAGCTACTTTATGTATCTTAAGTTTATTACAGTATCTAGCACATAGTAAGCACTTAAATAAATAAATAGATAGATAGATAAATAAATAAATATAGATTGGTTTATTAAGTAACCTTGGAAGTCATTGGTCCCTTTACCTCATTTTACACCTAAGGAAACAGATTCAGGGAAATTAAGTAAAATTTCCCAAAGTCACACATGTAAAAGGTAGCAGAACTAAAAGTTGATGGAAAAATCTAATTCCACAGCCACTATCTTCCCCTTACTATGTTACCTTGTCTATAAAATTAGGTTCTTGATTGCATTAAATCACTTCTAAGGTCCTCTCCCTCAAAGATATAACACTATACATGAGTTGACTGTAAAGACAAGTATAATAAACAAATGCCTACATAGAATGATATAGGAGTAAAAGTACCCTAGAAATATCCTCTCCCTTCAAGTCTTCATTTTTTAAAAAGAAAATTAAAAGATAATATTGCATAGTGGATAGAAAACTTGGCTTGAGTGGGTTTCAAACCCCTACCTTGGACACTTTTTAATTGAATGACCCTATAAAAATAACTTATCCTCTTTCAGTCTCTGATTTCTCATCTTTAAATTGGTGATAATGATAGTACTTACCTCATAGAATTCTTGAAAGGATCAAATAAGTTAATATAGAGATATTAACATACTTTGAAACAATAAAGTAAAGCACTTTGGAAATCTTTAACATTTTAAAAACATGTTATTACTATTCATGTTGTTTAGCCTGACTAGAGATTCACTTATATTAATCTTTGTTTTATGAAAACTAAATATTTCTAGAATAGAATAGATGATAATTTTTACCAAAATGTAAATATGTTTAGAGTGACTATTCTCATATTAATTTCTGAGATCTAATCCATTGACAGGATGAATGTTTTAAAGGAAAATAGCAAGAACAAAGTGAGAATGTTAAAACATTACATCACAAGATGAGAATTAAGCTAGATAGAATATTGAATAGGTGATATTTTGTCATCCAAAAGTCATCCTCAGAGTACTGGAAGATTTCTGAAAAACAATACCAGGAGACAAGAGAGAGAAGCAAATGGCATTTTGGTTAGAGTTAGTCCTGAATTATAACAAGTAAATGATAGTTATTTCACAAATTCGAGATTTATTGATCATGAAAGGTATTCCTCTTACAAATGAGAACTGCAACCCTACCTCACCTTATTAGGCAAAAAACCAGATAGGCAAGACCTCCATACACCAACTAATTGGGATATCCAGGAATTCTCAATTCTGAAAGGATTTGAATCAAGAGCCTCTGACTCTAAATTCAACAGTCTTTCCACTGTACCTTACTGTCTCTGCTGTCAATAGCTGCTCCAACTTGTTCTCTTTATTTTTTCACACATTTCTTGGGTTGATAGAATTAATTGAGTGTTTTTGTTTAATAAGTCAGAAGCCAGACTGCAAGGGGAAGGCAAAATAAACAAATGACCTTATTCAGCTTATTATTAAAATGTCAGTAGAATTTGAAAGCAGCAATGATAGATGGATGGTTTTATTATCCCTCTTGAAGCTTCCCCTGGCTCCTTAGCTATGGTAGATTCCATCATAATAGAGCAGGAATGAGAGGCAGCATGTCATAGTAGAAAGGAAGAACTGAGTTTAAGCCCTATATCTGATACATAGTGACTGTTACCCTGGACAAATCACTATTTTAATAAAAATTCAACATGATCCCCTTTATAATTTTTTGTTATAATACCTGTAATAATAATAGTCAACATTTATGTGTAAAATGAGCTGGAGAAAAAAATCTTGGTCAAGAAAACTCCAAATTGGGTCATGAAGAGTTGAACAAGACTGAAATGACAGAACAACAATCTATACAGTTTATTTTGTACCAGGTTCTTTGATAAGTACTTTATAATTATTATCTTATTTGATTCTCACAATAACCCTGAGAAGTAGGTGCTTCTATTTTTTTCCCCATTTTATAGAGGAGGAACTTGAGGCAAATAAAGGTTAAGTGACTTGACAGGTCATTCAGAAAATATATGTCTAAGGTCTGATTTGAACTCATCTTCCTAACTCCAGGCTTAGTATACTAAGCATTTTATTCATTTAGAAACACTATTGTGAGAAGGGATCTGTGATGTTCACCAGTATGAAGAGTGGGACAGAGAAGAGAAATAGGTTCAGAATCTCTGCTCTAGATTCAAAATTCCTATGAATGAAAGGAAAATAAAAGAATGGCTAATTCAGACCAGGTTTGAAACCTGCCATATCCCAGGATTCATATAGGTGAGAACCTAGCTGAGGTCTTCTGGTCACATGGGGTCATAGAGTGTCTTTGATGGATTTGGCACATTTAAAAAGAAAGATATTCAAAAGAAATGACCAAATATTGTATGTATGACTGGCACAAGAAATAGACTGGTCATATAGAAAGAGATGTGACAGTTATATGACCTCAGTGACACAACTCTTCTGGGTTTTAAAGAACAAGCAAAAGACCTTCAACCCTTTGGTGGATTCTCTGTGGAAAATACATGGCAAATCATAGGAAGAATTACATAAGATAAGGTATGAAGCAATCATCAGCTTATTTAATGAAAGGAGTACCCACTCCCATGAAGTCCTGAATCCTTCAAAGAGTTAATATGTTTAATATCAAAGAGATACATAAATATAATGATTTCCCTCAGATGCTAAATTTACTGTTCATAATCTCCAGAGAGTTGAGTTAATTGAGCACATTTTGAAAGTGCAATGAGTAGCAGGACACACAACACCAATATTGCTATACAGAAACCTGATGTCCTAATAATTCCACTCTGGCTCTTCTCAATGCTCTCTTGTATCTCAAGCCCAATGGCATAGTGACACTTTAACAACTGATAGCCTTCTGCTATTTTTTCCCCTATGCTGAATTCCTCATTTTCTTCCCCTTCCAAAGCAAAGTATCTAATTTCTTTATTCTTTCCAATGCCCTCCTCCTGTCAAAACAAGAAAAGGTGTGCACCAAGTAAGAATCAATTACACTGAGCCTGAAAGTCAGTCAGGACAATATGTCAATCCTCCTCATAGTAGTATTGGAATTTTTTTCTCTCATTATGAAATAAATTGCTTTTTTAAAAAATCAAAATTCTAGGTATCAGTAAGCAAGTGCACAGATTGTGTTTGTGTGTGTGTGTGTATGTGTGTGTCTGTGGGTTGCTGATGTTGGGGGAGATTATAGTTTGTTATTTTGACTGTGGGGGAACATTGCACTCTATTGTGGTTTGGTTTTTATAGAGGGTCCTTACTCTTGACTCTAAATTCATTCTTGCTTATTCTACGACTAGCCTTATCTTTCCTAAGGTGCATAGATTTAAAGTGGAAAACCAAGACTATCTAAACTACATCATCACAAAAAAAATTGTTTTTCCAAATATCTGCCAACCTTAAACTGGACCTTAATTGGCAAGTTCCCTCATTGCTTTATAAGTCATATTAACAAGTTTTGATGATAATGACAAATACTATATATATATATATATATATATATATATATATATATATATATGCTAATATATTACTCAAGGAAATTTTTCCTATGAGCTATGCCCATAAAACCTTTCATGAAAAATAAGTGGTGGTCAATTGCTTAAATGCTATAGCTGAAAGGACCTTGGACATCATCTTGTTCAACTTACTCATTTTCTGTCTGAACATTCATTCTTAGGCTATGCTCTCTAAGAAGCTGGTAGAAACATCATCATCATCATCATCATCATATCATGCATCTTAAAGTGCTGATGATTGACAGATATATATATATATATATATATATATATATATAATTGGTCATTTGAAGACTAAGTAAGCTAAGTAAAAAGTGTTTATCCCCAGGATATCATAAAGAATTTTTTTCATCTATAACCAAAACTACCAATTAATGTATTGATTAAATCACAGATCCTAATGATATTGAAGTAGTCCTGAATTCATGTAACTACATGAGAAGAGCTTTTTTTCAAAATAACAGACTCAAGATGCCATAGAATTATTTCAAGGATGCTTTTGTTGCTTAAAACTATTTTAACTCCTTTATAGAGTTATCTTTAAAGCTCATTTCCAAGCACTCAAAATATTCTTATTTTTAGTCTCTTTGCTATGAAGTGGATAGCTACTTGAATAAATATAGAGAAGATAATTTTGATCACCTATCTACTCACAGATATCAATTGAAATATTACAAAAGATCTATGATTTTACTAGCTTATGGGACTCTCATAATGGAATTATATCCCTTTCAGGGCATAGAAAATAATTCTTCCATAGTTGTCTGATACACTGAGAGGTAAAGTGATTTGCCCAGGGTCACAAAAGTAGTGCACTTCAGAAGGGGATTTCAAACCAGATTTTTTTCTCACCCTAAGCCAAGCACACTTTTATTATCACATGATCTTTAAAGAAATGAATACATTTAAAAATAAAAACCAAAAGTCTAAAAATTAGAAGAGTTTAGGTACCACTAAGACTTTTAATTCAGTTCAGAAGTTTACAAATAGCGTGATCTTTCAAAAAAGATCATCTTGTATACATCACCCCCCCCCCCAGTTTAAAAATCTTCAATGCCTCCTCCTTACTATATACAAATAAAAATACACACTTCTTGGGCAAATACCAAACCCTTCAAAGTCTGGGCCCTATCTACTTCTATAATTCCACAGGACTCTACCTCTCAAACCTGTCTATCTATTCACAAAGCCACTACCCTATTTCAAAGTCTCATCACTTCTCCTCTGGTCTATTGCAATAGCTTCTTTATTGTTTCCCTTACTACAGGTACTCCAATGTATTCTCTAAAGAGCTACTAAAGTTTATTTCTAAAAAAGAGGTCTTACCATGTCACTCCTCTACAGTAAGGCTCTTAATTATCCAACATATAGGTCAAATTCTGTTGTTCAGTGGTAGTTATGTCCTTCTCTTTGTGACCCCAGCACTGCTGATCCTTCTATTTTCCAGTACCTCTTGAAGTCTGTCCAAGTTCATGTTCAATCTTTCCACTATCTATCCATTTAATCATCTGCTGTCCCCTTTTGCTTTCAGTCTTTAACAATATTAGGATCTTTTTCATTGAGTCCCAGCTTTTCATCATTTAGCCTAAGTATGAGACAAAATAAAAACTCCTATTTGTTGTTTAAAGCCCTATATACTCTGACCTCAATTTACCTTTCCCAAGTCATCTTGCAATTGCTATCTTCCTCCTCTACTTCCCCCTAGAATCCAGATTCATGCCCCTGGAATCCTGAGTTCTGATAAATCAAACTCTGGTCTCTGATCAATCAGCTTTCACCTTATCATGACTGGAAACAGGACCTGAAGCCAACCCCTTCCCATCTCCAGCTCCCTGCATATATGTTGTCTTTCTCCATTTCAATGAAGGTTCTGTGAGGGAGATTCTTGCTTGTATTTGTATTTCCAGTTTTTACTACAGTGTCTAGCAAACACTTATTAAGTGCCTTTTCATTCATTCATTCTTCTCAAACTCATCTCTTCATTCAAACTGACCTAGCTCCTCTTCCCCTGTGACATTCTCTCTCTCTCTCTGAATGCCTTTTTATGGATTGTACCCCATGCCTGAAATGCATTCCTTCCTTTTCTTAAAATCTCTACCTTGAAAGTTTCACTTCAGTTCAAGCTGGGGATTTTCCCCATTTATTAGGCATTTTCCAAAGTTACCTTGTATTTACTTTGCAGGTATTTTGCATATCCCAATACTGCTGTTTACCTTATTGTAATAAGGTAAAAATTGTAATGTCAATTCATTCAGAATAGGGACCTTTTTTTTTGTATCCCCAGTGCCTAGAAAAAGGTCAGTCATATAGTTTAAGTGATTGATGACCTCAGTCTGCTTAGGTGAGTGAACACTGTAGAAAGTGGAAGTATGCTGGGTAAGTTGCTGGGAAAGTGGAGAGTGTTTGAGGTTTAAGGAGAGATGAAAAGTTCAGAAACTGTTGCTAGAGAGAATAATATAGAAATCAGATAAAAGTAGTTGAGAAGACTAGTCAGATATCAGTCATAAATGCTGGCTATATTGTCTCTCCCCTCCCCCACCACCACCTGAGGAAGGAGGAAGAATACATGGGCATAGAATATTTGAGACATCCATAAGAACAGATCTGATATCAAAGGAATTTTACCAACCTCTGTGTTATTCATAACACAACTATTCAAACTGAGGTTAGCTTATGCTAAATCAATATATTTGTAAAAGACTGAATCCTCTTTTTATCTACCTCAGTATAAAATCATCCCCAACTCTTCTATACCCCAACCCTATTATACTCTGAATCACTCTGCTATTCTGGACTAAACTGATTTTTAGGGGTGCTGATATATATTTTTGGTTCATTTCCTCAAAGTAAAACATGACCAGGACCAAGGATTGCAAGTAGTGAGGCAGAAATGCATATCTCCTTTTCTCCATTTTTAGTGAGTTAGTGTTCCTCTGTTTGTATACTATTAAAAAAAAAAAAGAAACTGTTCTGCTGGATTAGAGAGGAGTGACTCTTTCTGTTTCTTGAGAGCCCAAATCAGTAAATCCAGTAGATAGGGCTCTGGTGAGTTTGAAAACATAGCAAGAGAGCCGGTTAGAAATATCCTCCTTCAGATGTTTGAAGGCAGCATGAGGTAGAGAAAAACACTAAACTTGGAGTTATAAGACTAGGCTTAAGAACCAGCTCTCTCATTTCACAGCTATTAGATATTGGAAAAATCAATTGACTCCTCTAATAGATCAGTATTTTGATTTATAAATTTAGGATAATCTCAATTATAGAAGAGAAGATTTTTATCATCTTTAATTCAACAAATAGAAGACTTACTAGAGACAAGAAAGGTGCTCTTTACATTAAAAAAAATGTTAAATTTCTATAAAACAACAACAATAAAAAAGAGAGGATGCATGGTATAGTAGACAAAAAAAAAGGCAAGAAGACTTGGGTCTAGACATACGTTGTATGTGGGACTCCAGAAAAGCTATTTATTGTCTCAGTGCCTCCAAGCAAGAGTCTAAGATTATAAAATACAGAGTAATTAAAGATCTGCTTTAGGAAAAGGATTTTTTTTCACTTAGAATTTATGACACTCACTAATGAAATCACAATTCCACCTCTCCCTCCCATGTAAAAGTAAATAAGAAAGGTGGTTTTATTGATGGTCAATGATAATCTTTTAATAAAACAATTTAAAATAAAATAACATTAGAATAACAATACCTATATTCATAGGGAGTTAAAGTATGGAAAGCATTTTAAAAATAAGAATGTAAAATTTGCTGATATTATTTGAAAAAAATGACTGATCCTTGTAATAGAAGTTATAGCTAAAGATTTAGATTTGACATTCATGAAAATATGGGAGTCAATGACCCTGTATTCAAATAATCTTCCACCAATGCATTTGATCCAATCTTTCCTTGTAGAGAAAAAAAATAGGGAAATACACTTGCTTCCTACAATTAGAATTAGACAAAAATTAACACAATAGTGAATATCCCTTCACAGTTAATTCAAGTGGAGGTTAGAAGACCATTTCTGGATACTGTGAAAGGTTCAGCAGTGGACAATGCTGAGATGCTCTAATTCTAAGTTAAATTGTAGCTGCTAAAATGACCACTGATTAATGAATGGATCTCTTTCAGCCTGGAGGGAGATTTCTAGGGTCATATCTCAGGGTTCTCCTTTGTTCAACAATTTTTAGCAACAACTTAGATTAAGTCAGACAATAAAACTTGCATTTTTATCACATTTCCTGATGACCCAAAGCTGAGAGGCTTG
This sequence comes from Macrotis lagotis, assembly GCF_037893015.1. NCBI lineage: Eukaryota > Metazoa > Chordata > Mammalia > Peramelemorphia > Peramelidae > Macrotis > Macrotis lagotis. The sequence goes on from NC_133658.1 coordinate 589,311,717, forward strand.
GTTAGGATTTTAGGTTTTGTTTTGTTTTGTTTTGTTTTTTTGCAAGGCAAATGGGGTTAAGTGGCTTGCCCAAGGCCACACAGCTAGGTAATTATTAACTGTCTGAGATCGGATTTGAACCCAGGTACTCCTGACTCTAGGGCCGGTGCTTTATCCACTGTACCACCTAGCTGCCCCTGGTTAGGATTTTAAGTGGCAGTACCTAACTCAGCAGGTTGAAATTATATGCCAAAATTTATAAGAAAAAAATTAAAATGGATAGTTATAAATTTGTAATGATGTGTTTTTTTTAAACTAACAAATCAGGAAACTCTAATTTAGAACTGCTTTTTTAAATTGCATTTTATTTTCAGTTTTAAATTATCTCCTTCCCTCCCTTTTCTCTCCTTAGTAAGGAAGCAAGGATTGCAATTCTCATTGTACATATAAAGTCATGCAAAAGATTTCCATATTATATATGTTACAAGAGAAAGGAAGGAAGGAAATAAAGAAAGAAAAAAAGGAAGGAAGGAAGGAAGGACAGAAGGGAGGGAGAATGGGAGGGAGGAAGAGAGGAAGGAAAAGAAAGGAAAAACAGAGGGAGGGAAGAAAGGAGGGAGGAATGAAGGGAGGAAGAGAGGAAAGAAGGAAAATATTTTTCCATATGTACTTTGAGCCCATCAGTTCACTAACAGAAGATGGACAACATTTTTCATCATTTGTCCTTTGGCATTTTGTTGGGTCATTGTATTGATCAGAATTATTAAGTCTTTCAGAATTTATTATCTTTATAATATCACTATTACTATGTAAATTTTTGTTTTGTTTCTACTCACTTTATTTTGCATCAGTTCATATGCAGGCTTTTCTAAAACCATTCCTTTCATCATTTATCATAGCATAGTAATATTTAATCAAATTCATATATCATAACTTGTCCAACACATTGCCCAATTGATGGGCAACTCCTCAGTTTCCATTCCTTTGCCACATCAAAAGAAACTGTTATAAATACTTTTGCACAAATGGATTCTTTTCCTTTTTCTTTAATTTCTTTGGGGTATAAGCCTAGTAGCTAAATCCCTAAGTCATTGAGCATGCGCAGTTTTATAGCTTTGGGGATATGGTTCCAAATCTAGACTGGCTGGAGCAGTTTAACAGCTCCACCAGTAGTTCATTAGGAGTTCTCTTTTCCCATAACCCCTCTAGCATTTATCAGTTTCCTTCTCTGCCAACTTAGCAAATCTGATAAATGTGAGGGAGTATCAGAATTGTATTAATTTGCATTTCTCTACTTGTTAGTGATTTAAAGCATTTTTCATTTCACTATTGATAACTTTGATTTCTTCCTCTGAAAACTATCTGGTCACATCCTGCAATGATTTATTAATTATTAGTTGTGTCTATGATTTGTTCTTTGACTTTCTCATTTTTTAGGACCATAACAATTAAAAGCATAGTCAATTTTTGCAAAGTATCATGCATAGCTGAGAAATTAGTATACATTTTTCCCCATTCAATATTATTCTGAGGTCTATCATGTATTTTTTCTAATTCTATTTGTATCTTTAATTTTTATTTATTTTATTATGAAATGTATCCAGATTTGAGAAGGGTAATTTGAGGTCCCCTCTGTTATAATTTTACTGTCTATTTTGTTAGAATAACTCATTTAATTTTTCCTTCAAGAAATTGGAAGCTATGTCATTTAATTCATATATGGTCAGTATTGTTATTAATTAATTGTCTAGCGTGCTTAATGGAAAAAAAATCATTTCCCTGAATATCTCTTTTAATTATGTCTGTTTTTGCTTTTACCTTCACCGAGGTCATGATTGCAACCCTAACCTTTTTCACTTCTGCTGAAGTGTAATAGATTCTGATAAGTTCCTTATTATAACTCTATGCGTATCATTCTGTTTCAAGTATAAATAACATAATATTGAATTCTGATTACTAATCAATTCTGCTACTCTTTTCCATTTTATAGTTGATTTCATTTCGTTGTTCATTCCCAGTTCTAATTGCCAATAGTGTACTTCTCTCCATCCTATATTTAATATACTTTCTTCCCTGTTTCCTCATCAAGTCTATTTTGCTTTTGATCACTGCATTCCTTAATCTACCCTCCCTCTTATCCACCTCTTTATTTTAGTCCCTTTCCCTCCTATTTCTCTGTTGGATAAAATGAATGTCTATATCCAACTATGTGGGTATGTATAGTCTTTCCTTTTTGAACCAGTTCAAATGAGAATGAGGTTCAAGCTCACTCTCCCTCTTCCCTTCCACTATATAAAATCTTCCTTATGCACTTTGCCCCTTCGCCCAGTGCATCTCATTTTCTCATCATTCCATTCTTCTTTCAAGATCATCCCAACTTGGAGCAGCTAGGTAGTGCAGTGGATGGAGCACTGATCCTGAAATCATGAGGATCTGAGTTTCATATCTGACCTCAGACACTTAATTACCTATTGTGAGACCTTCAGCAAGTCACTTAACAACCCTCCCCCCACATTTCCTTGCAAAAGAAAACAAACAAAAAAAGATCATCCCAACTTGATAGACTCCACACTCATAAACCACTGTCTATATACCCTCGAACCCTCTAACTATCCTCACAATGATATAATTCTAAGGAGTAACATGTATCATATTCCAGTAAAAGAATATAAATAATTTAATCTTTACTTAAGATTTCTTACTCATGCTTATACTTTTATGTTGCCCTGCTGTCTGCTCCAGTTTGCTCTGTGTCACCCTACATTCCTCTCTCACCCCAAGGCAGCAAGTCTTTCCCATAAATCTTCCAAATTATCTTGGGCTGGAAAATTGTTTCACCCAGGATTTTTGTGGGTTCTGCCACTCTAGAATTTGGTTTGAGTAATAATTTAAAGGTATTGGAGTAGTTTGGAGGAGAGCTTGGGAAAGTCCCCGCCTTTACTCCACTATCTAGGTTCTACCTCTCCAAATTTTTTTTGTTCATTTTTATCACTTTCTTTACCCATTCTAAGAATTCCTCCTGATCTTATATTCAATCTGCATTTTTCTTTAAGATTTTTCTTATAGAAAAGTTTTCAAGGCATTGTTATCTTGTGAGCTTATTTCTTGAACTTCCTTTCACCATCAGAGTTTACTATAGTCATATTCTTTTTTTAGTTGTTGGTTTATTTTCCAACCTAATTCTTGATGTAATACTTTATTTTAAAATTGAACACTGCTCACATCTGGAGATGGAAGAAATGTATGGCTTGAGTTTCTCTCCTTTAAATCCTTTGGCTACTTTAACAGCATAATCTGGGGACCTATAAGTTTTGGGAATTTCTGAACTGAAGAAACATCTTTTCACTGCTCTCTTGTGTATATGCTACATACACATATGAAGCCCCTGCTTTCTTGTGAGTTTGACCACTCTTTTCTACCCTAGACCTGTTCACTTGGTAAGGGGCAATGGAACTTTCAGTTGGTACCTGTTCTTGATATCAGTGTTAGTCCAAGGATTCCTTTCTGCCCAGAGACCTTACTGTTCCTGGGCACTGGGGCTGCTCCATACCAGTTTGGCAGTTACCAGCCTGGTGCCATTTTCACTTTGCTGCACTCTTAGGCAGATGAATCTCAGTGTTTGTAGACCTCTCTGACTATTCTCCTAAGTTACTGTCAGCTGCCATGGGAATTTTTCTTGGCTTTTCTTCTCAGAATTTAGTTAGGTTTTTTTAAGTCATTGTGGAAAAGGTTTGAGGGGAGTTGAAGCAAAGTTACTAAGCTCTCACTCTGCCATCTTACTAATTTAAAATTTCATAGGGATATATTTTTATATAGAATGACTTTTGGGGAGGCAGAAGAGGAAATTTTGATCTTTTAAAAATATTAATACTTTAAAAAAAAAGCTAGACTCAAATTGACCATAAGTGCAATATTTACAAACAAGCATATTGGTCACTAATTTCCTTACTGTCTCCTATTTTTTCTACTTCACAGACTAAAATTACTCCAACTTTGTATTCATTTCCATATATCTTCTCCTCTCTGGATTTTTGTGATTACTATTCTCTCTTTTGACTCTCCTTCCAACATGGTTGATCATACACTATACACTCTGATGTCAAGATGATGGGGATACAAATATAAAAAGAAAAGTTATAAATTCAACACTCTTTGCATTGAACAATTCTGTTTCTCCATCTTAGTCCTAGGTCTACTTTAATACCTGTCTGACTTTCAGCAAATCATCTAAACTTTATGTGCTTCAGTTTCCTTATCTGTAAAATAAAGGGGTTAGACTAGTAACCTTTAAATTTCCTTCTCTCTCAAAAACCCTAAGATTCTTTTTTAAAGTAATGAACCTGAAACAGTGAAATGATAATCAATGGAGACTTTCTTCATCACCCCAATTGCTAACTGCTCTCTTCATGTGTTTCTATATATTTCAGTTATTTGTCTTCTTTCCCCCTCCGAAACTAGAAATACAATAAAGGCAAGAATCTATCTTGTTCAACCTTACTTATAAGCTCCAGCCCTCAAAGAGATTAGATTATATTGAAAGAGGCAGCATTTAGACATATCAGTATTGCACATATATCTATACCTCACAGGTAATTGGAGAGAAATGTACCAGCAGTTCTGTGGAGTTATACTCCCAATTTTGTATACACTTCCATACCTGATTTATTCTTCAGCCTCAATACCCAAATCTCCAAATGCATATAGGATATCTTCATTTAGATATGTCTATTGATACCTTCAACTCAAAATGTCCCCAAAACTTATTATCATTCCCTCTATACTAACTTCTTCTGACTTCACAACTTTTATCATTGCTATCAACAATCACCTTGATTCCCATGTATTGAATCTGATGCTTATCCAGTTGCCAAGTCATCCTGATTTCAATTCTTCCATCTGACTCCTGATCCCTATTCCCATTACCATAAGCCTAGTATTTGATCACATTAGCCCCTGTGATGGTAATTTCAACAACTTCCTAAAAAGCTATCCTGTCTTTATTCTTTTTGTTTCTGGTCCCTCCTTATTCTCTCTACAATACTAAATTTTTCTTCTGCATAGATTTGTTCAATTAATTCTCAACTCAAAGTGCTGCAGTGATTTATAAAATGTAAACTTCTTTTCCCAGTCTTCAATGAACTCATCACAATCTGATCGCCTCATGAGAAGTCTTCAAGCAGAAGCCATATAAACACTTGTTAGGGTAATAAGATAGCTTCTGATAGTCTTAATTCCTTGAGGTTCTACGGTTGCACTCTACCTTTCCAGATTCGTCTTGAAAGATATCCCAGGATACATTCTATGCTCTACCCAAACTTAACTACTTTGTTCACTGAACAATATCCTCTTCTCTCTTGCTTCTGTAACTTTCTATTCACACTGCAAGCCATGCCTGGAATTTTCACCTTCCTTTCTTCAGTTGTTATTCTTTTCAGAATCAAATTCCAATTCTACATCCTTTGCAAGGAATTCTCTTAAACCTATCCAGTGGTAGTTGCCTGCCTTCCTTCATCATGCCTTATTTTAAATTTTTTTATGTCTCTTATCTCTCCCCTAGACTATAGATTCCAGGAAACAGTGACCTTTCTATTCCAAACTCTATGTCTCTCATAACTTGATACCTGGGTTTAAATTTCAATTCTGCTATTCATGACCTATGTGATTATGGTCAAGTCACTCAATAATTCTGGATCTATTTCCTTATTTGTAAATAAAAGAATTTGACTAGATGACTTGCAAAGTCCCTCTTAGAACTAAATTTATAATCCTGTAATTTTCATGTCTCTGTATATAATAAATCTATAATAAATATTTATTGTATTGAATAGAATAACTCACTCTCATGTGGTGCTTAATCCAAATACTTTCATAATTCTCTGAGGTACAAATATCATATTCTTATTTCATAAGTCAGAGGGGATAAATGATTTGTACAATATTACACAATTAATAGATTTGGAATTCAGGAGTCAAGTGAAGGCACTCTCATTTCAAAGCTCATTGCATAAAAGAGGAGACCTGGTGAAAGGACAAAGTGAGAAACTTTGGGCAGCCAAAGGGAAATGTAAGAGCACTTTGCCCTTGGAGGAAAATAGAATCAGAGAAAGGAGGCACAGGAATAGAGAAAAACCACACACCTAACTTTTAGAGTTTGCTTCAAAGAAGTTCTACACATTTTCCTAATCTCAGAGACAAGATAAAAAAATTTCTTTACTAACCCAAAATGAAACTTGTTGTTTAATCCTTCTTTCTTGAAAAAAGACCATGACATTAAGGTGATGCCATGACATGCAAGTGACTTGGATTTAAGTGAGGGGGTGCTGCATAAAGTCACCAATTTCACTTTCTCTCACAGAGTCATCTGGGTCCAGTGGCCAGATATTACAGAACTCAAATTAAACATAATCTATGTCAAGTTCTTGTCCACATCTACCCCCCACCCCGTTCCAATTCTATCTCATCCTAACTAAATAGGTGGAACAATGGAAGAGGTCAAGTCAATTTTTCTAACATAGGAAGTCATAATAATCTGCCCCAGTCTCCTAAAGTATCATCAATATAAAAGTTTGGAGTAGTTCTCAAAGTATGGTCTGAAGAGCTTAGGAGTTCCCATGAGACTCAATTGGTAAGGTCAAAATTAACTTCAAAATAACTTTAAGATGTTATTTGCCAATCTATAGGATTATAAGCTCCTTGGGGATAGGACTATTTTTTGCTTTGTTTTATATCTCCAGGGTTTAGTACAGTGATAGGCAAATAATATGTGATAACTAAATGTCTATTGATTATTAAAATATTCCTCCCCTTTCCAATTAAATATCTGTGAGTCCAGATTTTCTTCATAGAATTCAATCAAAACAATGTATCTCAACATTGAATACAGAAGCAGATATGAAAATCTATCTACCTTCTATAATTCCAGACATTAATGGGATTTTCATAAATATATTGCTATTTTCTTAGTATATGATTTTGGAAAATATTGTCACTTTTCACTAAAATGGTATTTTTGTTAATATGAATCATTTTTCATTATTTTAAAAATGAATTAATAAATATGCTGATTTGTTTTAATTTCTAATTCTGTAAATATTGATAAATAAAACCCATGTAGACAAAAGATGTTTGTGGTGTTCTCAATAATTTTTAAGAGCTTAAAAGGATCCTGGGACTCAAAAAAACTAAGAATTTCTATTTTAGAATAATAGGTCCAGCCTTGGCTATGGATGAGAAACAGTTTGTCTATGAAGATTTTATGAGAGAGCTAAGATGAAGATTTTATGAGAGAGCTAAGATGCTATTGCTGTCCACTATCCTCTTTATCTATACATCCTTGTCCATTTCTTCTGTCCTAGGACTGAATAAGAGTCGTTTCTGTCTATCTTCAATATCAAGGTAGAGTCACTTATTAATCTTACTTATCCCTTTAGATCCTCAAAGTAAAAAAGAAGGGAGCCACTAATTAGCAAAACAGAAAGGCATCATTTCTCTTTATTAGGAATTGCCTTGTGCAAAAGAGAGTTTTAAAGGTTAATACATTTCATTCAATACATCTTAAATGTCTACACATGTTCTATATATATTTAAATATTGCTGCAGTCTGTTCATAAGAGGAAACTGTGATCCATATTAGTTAAATGACTTACTCAAGTTGTATATTAGTGAAGTTAGGACTTGAGCATAATGAACCTTTGTGCAAAATTGGGAAGAGTTCTGAAAAGGAAGTCAAAAGACCTTGGACTGAATCCTGCATCAGTCATTTACTGTTTGACTTTTGGCATTTCACAACCTCTTTTTGTCTGTTTCCATATTGTTTAAAATGAAGGAGTTGGTAGTTGGCTTCTAAGGTTATTTCTTTTCATATTTAAATCTAAGATGCTAGGATCTGCTATCACAAAGCCACAAAGAGTAGATTTCTCTCTAGACCAAGGTGTCATTCTATAGATGAAAGACTTTTCAATCTAAAATAATGCCCTTAAAAAGACATATGGGGTGGATAGGTGGCCCAATGGATAGAGCCCTAGACCTGGAGTCAGGAGTACCTGAGTTCAAATCTGACCTCAGACACTTAATTATTACCTAGCTGTGTGGCCTTGGGCAAGCCACTTACCCCCCATTTGCCTTGCAAAAAACTAAAAAAAAATACCCCTAAAAGATGTTAACTTCAATCTTATCAAATAACCCTGTTCAGAATAGTTGACAGTTAACCCAAATGATACAGCAAGAAGGAAATTCAGCAAATGATTTGCTTATTGGACAAATAAACAATAAAAACAATTGGTATTCCTGGGGTGTCAATGCATCAAAACAATTGTTGAGTCTCTTTACCAGACTTTATGCTGAGTCCCTTTCTGGACTCCCTCAATCTTTCCCCAGGTGAGTGTTGAAGGGGTGGGAGACAAGGAAGACAAATTTCCCCCTATACACCAAGGTCTCCAAGGTCTCCAATGTCTCCAATGTCTCCCAGGTCTCCAAGGTCTCCATTTATTTACCAACATACCAGTGCTTAAATACCCTCCTAGTCCCCTAATCCATTCCCACTCTTGTAGCACTTAGTTAAAACAAGACTCTTGTGCTCAAGGACACCAGGTGAAGATAATTTACAGTGCTCCCACACACAACAGTCCCTAACAAACAATGATTTTTTAAAAATAGGAACTACTTTTTGTGGTGGCAAAGAATTGTAAAGTGTGGTCATTCCTATCAATTGGTAAATGATTGGACAAGTTGTGGTATGTGATTGTGTCAAAATACTATAGCACTATAAAAAATGATAAGCAGCAGATTTCAGAAAAACCTGAAAAGATTTACATGAACTGATGCTGAATGAAGTGAAAACAACCAGGAGAACATTGTACGCATTAACATTGCATGATGATCAACTATGATTGACTTAGCTTTTCTCAGCAATACAATGTTCCAAAACAATTCCAGAAGACTCATAATGGAAAATGCTCTCTACATCCAGAGAAAGAACTGATGGAGTCTGAATGCAGATCAAAACACACTGTTTTTCACTTTTTTTTGTCTTTCTTACTTTCTTGTGGTTTCCCCTTTTTTCTGATTCTTCCTTCATGATATTACTATACATGCATAACCTATATCAGACAGATTGCTGTCTTGAAGAGTGGGGAGGAAGGAAAATTTGGAACTAAAAATTATATAGAAATGAAAGTTGAGGGGCAGCTAGGTGTGCAAATGTAGAGCACTGGCCCTGGAGTCAGGAGGATCTGAGTTTAAATTCAGCCTCAGACACTTAATAATTACCTAGCTGTGTGGCCTTAGGTAAGTCACTTAACTCCATTGCCTTGCAAAAACTAAAAAAAAATGTCTCAGAGAGGAAATAACACGCATATTTAATGAATTTTTCTATTCAGATAAGAGGTTTGGAATTGGAAAGGAATTTAAAAGTCATTGAAACCAATTATTTTGTCTCACAAATAAGGAAACTGAGTCCCAGGGTCATTCCTCTAGCAAGTATCTAAGAATAGTTTTTTAATTTCATTTTAAACCATTATTATTTATTTTTAACTTTCTTTTTTTAAATTTTGAGTTCCAAATTCTTTCCCTTTTTCCAAATCTTTCTCCACCCATTGAAAAGGCAAGTAATATGATATGATTACAATATGACAATATTTGTCCAAGATATCCCTTCAATTTCCAATTTTTTACCACCACACAGTTTTGTACATAATTTTTTCCTTTTTTCCTTGATCTTTCAGAGATACAGTATTATTGAGTGAAATCATGCAAAACATAATGCATATTAACTATGTAATAAAAAGCTAGGAAAATAAAGTGAAAAAATTGTGCTTAAATTTGTAAACAATGTCCATCAATTCTATCTCAGGAAGGGGATAGCATTTTTCATCATGAATCCTTCAAAATTGTATTGATAAGAGTAGCTAAGTCTTTCACAGTTGATTATCATTAATAATATTGCTGTTATTAGGTACAATGCTCTTCTTTCTAGATTTATTCTAAAATCATTCCCTATATCTTATAGTATAATAGTATTCCATCACAATCATATACCACAACTTGTTCAGCAATTCCCCAGTTGATGAATATCCCCTAAATTTCCAATTCTTTGCCACTACAAAAAAGAGCTAATCTAGATTTTTTTGTACCTAAAGGTCTTTCCCCTCCTTTTTTTATTTGATATTTTAGGGATAGAGTATTGCTGAGTTAAAGAAGTTTATAATCCTTTGAGCAAAGTTCCATCAGTGTACATTACTGACCCTATTTTTCCATATCACCTCCAATATTTGTCTTTTTCCTTTTCTTATCCTATTATCCAATCTGATAAGTAGTACCTCATTTATTTTAATTTGAATTACTCTAAACAATAATTATTTTAAATCTTTTTATATGATAATAGGTAATTTTCATCTCTTCCTTCTTCTGTTTATATCCTTAGACCATTTATCAATTAGGGAAAAACTCTAATGAAATGAGACCTTTATCAGAAAAGCTTGCTGTAAAAAAATTTGGTATTTTTCCCTATGGTACTTTTTTTAAAAAAAAATGTTGTTTCTCAATTCTCTCTCTCTCTCTCTCTCTCTCTCTCTCTCTCTCTCTCTCTCTCTCTCTCTCTCTCCTTAGGTTTTTTCCAAGACAATGGGGTTAAGTGGCTTGCCTGAGGCCACACAGCTAGGTAATTATTAACTGTCTGAGGTTGGATTTGAACTCAGGTACTCCTGACTCCAGGGCCAGTGCTCTATCTACTGTGCCACCTCAGATATCTCTTTTAAGGTCCTATTTTTATCTTTTCTTTGTCTAATATCATGATTCTATCCCTGTCTTTTTTACTTCAGTTGAATCCTAACATATTCTGCTCCAGTCCTTTATTAACTCTATGTATGTCTTTCTATTGTAAATGTGTCTCTTGGAAACAACATAATGTTGATTTCTGGTTTCTAATCCATTCTGCTATCTGCTTCCATTTTATGGATGAGTTCATCCTATTCACATTCACAATCAATAATAATGATTATTAACTAAATATTTCCCTCTATCCTATTTTCACTGAATTATCCTTTTTTCTTTCTTTTTTCCTGACCTTCCTCAATTTTTTTGCTTCTAACCACTACCTCCTGTAATCCACCATCCCTTTTATCAATTTCTTCTTTCTCTTATCCTTTTCTCCTACTTTCCTATTGAATTAGATAGATTTCTATCCCTGTGAGTTTGTGTGTGTGTGTGTGTGTGTGTGTGTGTGTATGTGTGTGTGTGTGTGTATGTGTGTGTTTATTCTTCTCTTTAACTAATTCTTTTTTTTTTAGGTTTTTGCAAGGCAACCGGGGTTAAGTGGCTCGCCCAAAGCCACACAGCTAGGTAATTATTAAGTGTCTGAGACCGGATTTGAACCCAGGTACTCCTGACTCCAAGGCTGGTACTTTATCCACTACGCCACCTAGCCACCCCTCTTTGAACTAATTCTAATGAGAGTGAGATTCCAGCTTTACCCATCACATTCTCATTTCCCCATCCTTTGTTACAAACTCTTTCTTCGGGTCCCTCTTTTATATAAGATTATTTTTTTATATGAGATAATATAATTCTTCTGCTCTATTCCCCTTTCACCTAAAGTATCCCTCTTTCTATTCCTTCATTTCTTTGAAGAGCATTTCAACATAACAACTCACACTAATGCCTTGTACATTCTTTCTTACTGCTCTAATAATGATATAGTTAAGAGTTATGTTTATCATCTTCCCATACAGGAATGGAAACAGTTTATCCTTATTAAGTCCCTTGTGATTTTTCTTCTTTGATTACCTCTTTAAACTTCTCTTGAGTTGAGTATTTGAATATCAACTTTTCTTTTTAATTCTGGTCTTTTCATCAAGAATACTTGGGGGGCGGCTAGGTAGTGCAGTGGATAGAGCACCGGCCCTGGAGTCAGGAGTACCTGGGTTCAAATCCGGCCTCAGACACTTAATAATTGCCTAGCTGTGTGGCCTTGGGCAAGCCACTTAACCCCATCGCCTTGCAAAAACCTTAAAAAAGAATACTTGAAAGTCCTCGAATTCATTAAATATTTAATTTTCCACTGCAATTTTTCTGGATAAATTATTCTTTGTTGCAATTTTAGGTTCTTTGCCTTCCATAATATCATATGCCAAACTTCTGCTCCTTTAATATGAAAATTTCTAAATCTTGAGTGATCTGATGGTGGCTCCATGATATTTGAATTGTTTCTTTCTAGCTGCTTACAATATTTTCTCTTTGACGGAGGAGCTATACAATTTGACTATAATATTCTTGGAAGTTTCATCTTGAGATCTCTTTCAGGAAGTGAAGTCTTTCAATTTGTCTGGTTCTGATATATCAGAACTGTTTTCCTTTATAATTTTTTTTAAAATGATGCTTAGGCTCTTTTTTTAGGTTATGGTTCTAAGGTTACCCAGAATTCTTAAATTTTCTCTTTTTAACTTATTTTCTATGACATTTGTTTTTCTGATGAGATATTTCACATTTTCTTCACAATTTTTCATTCTTTTGAATTTGCTTTATTGTTTCTTGATGTCTTGTGAAATCTTAAGCCTGCACTTGCCCACTTGTAATTTTTAAAAACTAATATTCTTTAGAGAAGTTTGGTTTCTTTCTTTCCAATTGACTAATTCTAATTTTTAGTCACTTTTTAACAGTGACTTTTTGTGCTTCTTTTACTATTTCTCCAATTCTGCTTTTTTAAGGTGTTATTTTCTTCAGCTATTTTGTTCCTTTGTAAAAACTAAACTTTTAATTCTCTTTTCCTGTATTACTCACTTCTTTTCCCAATTTCCCTTCTACCATTCTTATCTCTTTCTTTAGCTCAGGGATTCTTGTGGGGCTTTGTGTTGAATTTGCATTTTTTTCCTTTGAGGTTTTGTTTGTAGCTCTTTTCATATTATTGTCTTCCTCTGAGTTTATGTCTTTGTCTTCCCTACTACCATAGAAGCTTTTTTATGGTCAAGTTCTTTTTTCATTGTTTGCTCATTTTTTCAACCTCATTCTGGCCTTTGAATTTTATGTAAAAGTAGAGCCCTGTTCACCTGGGGCTAAGGCACTATTCCAAGTTTCAGGCTTTTTCATGTTGCTCTTTTCTGAGCTACTTCAGTGATTCTGCAAGTTCCCATGTGAAATCTGGGGATATGATGTGCTCACTTCTCTTCTATTTTGCATCCTGATCTTTATCTAGTAAAGGTCCTTTCTTCTCCCTGACCACAAGTTGCTCTAACTCCTTATTGCCTCTGAAAATGTAACCAGGTCCTCTGTCTTCTTGCAGTCCTAAACACTAGTTTTCCTATCTACTCTGTAGTTGTGACCTAGAATTGCATATGAGAAACAGAACTACCAAGCAGTTTCCAATTTTATAGCTCAAGGTCCCCTTTAATCTTTCTCTGACCAGTTGTACAACCCCCTTACTGTTTCTAAACAATTAAAGAAGCATACAATCACATAAAAAAATACATCAGAAGAAAAGGGCCAACTGTGTGGACAATTCTTTGGCTCCATTATATGAAACAAATATATCCCACTGCCATTGGATCAAAATTAGATTTTTGATCACTTAAAATAGACAACCTTGAAATTTCTTCTTGATGTCTATCCTTACAGAACCTGATAATACATTTATTGGAAGCTAATTGTGTCTAAACCACCCATCCCACCAAATAGTCCTTACCACTCTACACTTTACTGATAAAAATACCCAAAAAAAAATCAGTTTTCTGGACTGGCTCTAAATTTAGAAATTCACAGAAACAATTGAATAACTTATACTTTATAGAGTGCCATGAGGTTTTCAAAGAGAATATGTCACAACAACTCTGTGAGGTAGTTACCACAGACATTGTACCAATTTTTAAAGTCAAAGGATCATAGACTTAGACTTAGAAGGAAACTTAGAGGTCACTTAGATGAGAAAATTTTAGGTTCAAAGAGGTTAAATAATTTGATCACCATCAGGCAGCTCTTGTCAGAGATAGGAATCAAAGCTAAGACCTTGACCCTAAGATCAGTGTCATTTTCATTATGCTACCCTAGGACAATTAAGGTAGCACCAGGTAAAATCCTTTGCCTTTGTCAAAAAGCAGACCCCAGGTCAATAAAGTCACAAACTCTCAGATCATTGGAACTGTATTTGATTTAATGGGTGGAATTAAGGAGTTTCAAAAGAAACTTTGATTTTCCTTTCCCATTCCCATGTGTCAGTGACCCAACAAGGATTGTTTGACAAATCATTCTGGAGGACTAATTGAATCATATGTGGCTTCTCCCTTTGTTGTGTCAAACCCTTGCACTCCTAACCTATCACAGGATCCCTGCTTTCCAAAAAAAAGTTAGCTATACAGTTAAGGCATTTTGAAGTATTGGAAGACATCCTTATATGTGCCCATACAACAGATTAATACAGATATCATTCAAGCAAGACAAAGGGTTGGATCCAACTATCCTTTTCCATTCAGCTGACCATACTGAACTGACTCAGAACTCTCTAAATTTGTCCTGAGATGGACTTTTTATTTTTAAATAAAAGTCGTGTCCCAGTTGTGTTATCTTGGCTGCATATGGTATTTTTAAATTATTTCAGAATATACAACAAGAATAAAAGGAATGATGACATCAAAAAAGTAGAGAAAAAACTTCAAGTGGAACAAGAAAAGGGTTGGAGGCAAGGAGGAAATGGTGTGTGTAGAATATGGTACCCCTCAGGCAAAAAAAATAGAAAGCTTTTATATCTTTATATTTGAGAAGCAATATGTATAAGGTGTTGAACAAAGAGAAGAGAATATGTGGATTCAAATCCAGCTCTGTCATTTCTGTATGACCCAGAGAGAATCATTTAACTTCTCTTGGCCTGAGTTCCTCTTCTATAAAATGAGGGGATTCAACAAGATGGTCTTTAAGCTCCTCTGCAGCTCTCAGTCTATGATTCTATGATCTCTGAGATAGTTTTCTCTTTAAATAACTATAAATAACTATAAAGCAGTAAATGCAAAATTGTCAGCAGAATATGCATTTTTCCTCTTCTTAGAAAGGGAGATTCTGAGTTATTTGATTAAAAGGTTAATACTATTAATAACATTCTTAATTTTGCCAGGGACCTGTAATAGACACTAATCAGTACTGGTGCTTTTGAAAATGTTATTAATTCTTTAGTAATGACTATGATGTTGATTATAATATATTATAGGAAGGGGTCTGAGCCTAGCATCTTCTAGAGCAATCAGACTTCTAAGGCCACCACTGCCATACTTTTACAAACTTCTAGCTCTAGAGAGATTTGTTTATACCCAAGTTTTGGTGAGGGCACAGACGGGGATCCTAGAGTTGAGAAGGTACAGAGGTCAGGAGACCTCTGGTTTCTCCTGTCTTCATAGTACCACTAACCCGAATCTCAGTTTTCTGGAACTTTTGGGATTGGACTCTTCGCCTCCTCTCCCCAACTCCCATATATTCCCCCTTAGGGTTCCTAGCTCCCTCACCCACTTCCTATAAATTTACCAATTTCCGTGTTGCAGAGAGTCGAACTCGAAAATGGGAGGAATGATTCTCTCTTGATGCCCTCCGAGGTTTTTTTTTTTTTCAATCTTAGTGAGAGAATTGGGTCTCCTTATCTTAGTATCTTTACCCAGAGTGCAAAACATACGGACCTACCACTGTTGGAGAGGCTCCTAGTGGTATTCATGCCTAAGGGCATGAATGTGTTTTGCTGTCCTTAGGGAGTTTTTACAAATCATTTGAAGAATTTGATTTTGGACTCCAAAAAGTGGTCAGATCCAGGAGCTTATAATACTCCTTTAAGATCCCCTCTTTTCACTGGTAGACGTGACTGTTCTCGCTTCGATTAAGAAGCAATCTCTCGGGGATCTCAGCTGAAAAAGAGATGTCAAGGGAGCGGGAATTCTGCCATCGGCCGTCGGAGCAAACAGCTCTACAGAAAGTGTGGCGAAGCTCTGGCTGCTAGGAAAGGGAAGCGAATGCCTCTGCCTGTGGTGGGGTAGGAAAAGGAGGAAGTCGGAAATGGGTTGAAAAAACCAACTTCACTGGATGACTGTTTATTGGCTTCTAAGTTTGTATTTTACATTGCCCTGAGCAGACACCAAAAAAACTTGAAAATTATTGTAAAAATATGTCTATTTTAATTTTCAAATACTTATGCAGATTGGAAAATCTTTTGGGACTGAGTTTTGCGGGGACTTTTGAGCAAGTAAACAGAGTACGGAAGAAGGAAAGAGAGATGGGAGGGAAAGGGATCCCAAGAAAAGAGAGTTGGAAGAAAGAAAATGAATCCTATTATTAGAAAGGGCAATGATCGGAGTAAGATTTCTAAGGTTCATCAGTAGTCATAATGATGACACCGTCCATGCGGCTAGTCATATCTTTGCTATCGATCAAAACTTTCAGATCTATGAATATTTGTGGTCTTCACAACATTATTGGGAACTGCGTCCGGTCAAATCTTGCAGACTTGGCTCAAGGTCATCCCGCTAGTAAATAATAGAACTGGGACGAGAACCCAGTTTCAGGACTCTTTGGTGACCTAGTATTAATTTGGTTTGGATTAACCGGGGCAAAGTATACATAGGTCCTGAGCAAAGTCCTGGTGGGATGGGAAAAGTTCCACTGATCCTGGGGTGAATATCAAGTACTCAGGAAAGTTCCCACCAGACACTTTTAAGAATTGAGCTCCCAGTACTTGTGTTTTCCAAGTGTGGGTCAGCATAAAGTTTCCCGGTTGCTAGCATAAATATGAGAAAGGAATCTGTTCTCCAAACTTACTGGGACTGGATAAGCGTTCCCTACCCCTTCTCGCTAATTTTCCCAATCCTAGAAAACCGCGACTGGGAAGCAGAAGCACGGAAGGAAAAAGTGTGTTATGGATTGGAAAAGAGGTGAGGAGTGCAAGCTTGGAGATGGAGATAGTCAAGAGCGGAAGTGGTGCTACAGAGGAGGTGTAAGTTCTAATCAGAGAACGCTGATACTCTCTTGCAAGCGTCCTTACACTCACTGGCAATCGGAAAGGCAACCGAGAAAGTTGCGGCACCTCCTCCTCGCCCATACCTTACCCTCAAAATTTTCCTCTCCCTTCCGACCCCCTCCCCCCGACCCAGGGAGACAGTCGCCAGGGGAACCCGACTGCTCCGCACTAGAAGGAAAAGAGTCAGTATAAGCAGAGGCTGGGGGGGAGGGATGCTGTGATCAGTCTTGCATTTGGCGTAAATCAATCTTACCAGTCACACCCGCCCGCTTCCCCCCCACCCCCCAGGACCTTCTGAGCTCCTTTACACAACCCTGGGTGCGAGATTAAAACTAATTGCCAAAGAGTAGCTGAGGTGGACCTACTCTAAACAGAATGACTGTGACATCACCCTACACTGGCTAGGGGTAAGTGCCACTTTGGATGGGGGTGGGGGGTTGACTGGAGTTCACTGGAAAGTGTGGGAATTATCGATTCCTCCTAGGATCTATGAGAAAAGCTTGTGTCTCCTCCTCCCTGACCTCCCTGTGCTGCATTATCAGTTTGGGAAGGATGGAAGCCACCAGGGACCCAAGGGGTGGAGTTGAGAGGTAACTTAAAATGTCGCTCGCTCACTCACTCCAAAGGACTGGCGAAAGCATGGGAGAGCAATAAAAAAGGAGATACAGGAAGAAGGGTATCTTTCTCTTCAGAAACCTAATTAATATCAGTGCACACTGGAATCTAAGACTGGGGGGGGGGGGAAGAGGTGTAGGTCGAGGTGCCCTGTGCGTGTTGCTAACTAGGCACGTTTTGTTGCATTGGTTCTCATCAACTCGCTACTGAGAGCTTGCGATCATATAACGGACTGCAAATGCTTAGCGTCACAGTGCTCCGGGTCTTGCCTTTTGTGAATTCATCTAAAGTAGCGGTTTGGTTATTTTATTTTATTTTTCGCAAATTAGGGACTTATCTGTTTCTTCTCAATATTTGAGGGCTTACTGCCCCTTATTAAAACTTGCCGGTTACACTTAGAATATCTATGTATAAAAGCCAATCTATTCACATTCCTCCAAGTGCCTGAATACAACAGAGGTAGCAGGTGCTGCCTGAAGCACTTTGAAAGCTATACAGGTGAATGGACCTTAAATCATTTCTCCCTTCTCTTTTTACTCTGACGCCAAATGAAACGAACTTATTGCAAGAAATGCAAAGGATGGAGAAGGGAAGCTAGGGCATCTGGGGAAATAATGTGTGCGAAAAAGAATACAAAGGCTGTACATCTGCTCCCCAGGCGTATATATGTATGCAGAGCTGAAAATGCATAGGTGTGGGCATGTAGAGAATCGAGAGCAGAAAATGCCCTTCTCTGAACTAGTGCAACTGGGAAATAAATAGACCTTACCTAATAGAGCCCAAAATGGGCATCTTATCTACACTGCACAGTCTTTAAGGCTTCCCTATTCAGGTCTGCGATTTCATATTTTGCTACAGCGTACAACAAACTCACAGAAATCCCTCATCCACTCTTTCCATCCCTGTAGCTGTCTCTCCTCTTATTCCGGGAGGCTGACCATACCTTCGTAATTCAAAATCGGAACAATTTCCGAATACAGGTTTTCTGGAGGCAAAGGAAGAAATAAGAAGTTTTCCTCTAGAAGTTGTTGCCCTAAATACGTTTTTTTTTTAATGTGAAAAGAAAACCCCTCAACGAGGAAAACATTCCAAGGAATGTGAAACGAAGGGACCAATCTCTTTTTGAACAGCCTGGTGCAAAAAGCCAGTAAACCCTTAACCAACTGAGGTCCCACCGGACCCAAGACAATTGTTTCCATTTAATAAATATTTTCCCCAAGGGCATTTCACATTAGGCAGGCAATTATTCAAAGGAAACAGGCGGGCAGGTTGATTCTTCGGGGTTATTTAGTGCTCTTTACCCAGAGAATTACCATCTATTGAAAAAAAATAATAATAATAACAGTCACCCTTTGGTTCAAAGACGCCTGACAGTAGGAGCGCAACCTTATGAAGGGCTGTGTGGCATAAAAGCCAAGTACAAAGTACCATGGCTCAGGAAAGATTATGAAGGTAAAAAGACTCTCCGTCTCTGACTTAAACCCCATCAAATTAATCAAAGGGCAGTGTTGGGTTTCATTATTCTGTTCCAATTTAGAAGGGGTGCAGAGGGGAAACTAGATTTTTTTTTAAAAAACTCAAGCTGGAGAAAACTAGTAGTGGAAAGCAAACCTTCCTCCTTAAGTTAATAACAGATCGTTTTCATCTTTTGAAAACGGTCATAGCTCCAGGGCTTGTTTTTTTTTAAAGCTTTACACATAATGATTTTTGATGGCCCACCAGGTGTGTCTCTGTAGAAACGAAGTCTCACGTGCTCCAGTTCTGTGACTTGGGCCACCTTGCCACCTTTTCACCTGCTCGATTCCTACTCGTCTCTTGTCGGGGGAAGGGGGGAGGGGAATGGGGGGGATGCCGGAGAATGAGGTGAGAACAGAGCGGAACTGGGTCGGGCTAAGAGGATTGAAGGGTCGGGAGTGAGGGAAGGTTAAGTATTGCAAAAAGTTAATTTCAAATCTTACCCCAATTTTTACTCTGTAGGGGTCTTGACAAGTGGGGATGGGGTGGGTAGAATGTTGTCTTTGCTGGAGCTGCTGCCCTATTTATAAGCACACACACCAACCTTCTCTCCCTGCTCCCTCTCGAGCCCCACCCTCTTATTCTTTGTATTTTAAGTCCTATTATTCCCTACACCCGGGAAATAAAGCGAAGAGGCGTGAAGAGTTTTATTTACTGCTAATAGCGCAATAGTGCAATATCTAACACAAGTCTTCCCTTTAATCCTCTGTGCTTAATATTCTCTCTCTCTCTCTCTCTCTCTCTCTCTCTCTCTCTCTCTCTCTCTCTCTCCTTTCTACCATTCTCATACCCCTCCCTCCTTCTGCCTCTCTTTTCCCCTATTTTCTTTCTTTTAAGGTATTCTCTGTCTGCCTCTCTCATGCTGATTGGGCGTTCAGGTTAGGGAGTCAACGCCCCACGATTATGTCAGATTGCGTGCAGTCCCAAGCAACCTCGCCTTTGAACTTCACCGCTTTTGGCTCTTATTCATCAGACTTCCCTCATTCTCAGCCAGGTGCTTTGCAAGGCTAGACATCTCCAAGAAAAGAAAAGGGGGGAAAAAAAGAAAAAGAGAAGAGAAGGGGAGCTTCCTCAGGCTCACATATACAAATACTTGAAAGCTTAATCACTGAGACCTCTAATACTTTTGGATCTTTTTGCTTTCCCCCTCTCACCCATCTCATCTCGGTCTGTTTACATTCTCCTCCCTCTTCCACCCCCATCCGGCCCCCAACCTTACCCCCCAGAGAAGGACGCTTCTGAAAGGACTGGATTTGCTGAAGAACTGGTATGATTAGTTGAGCATTTGGGGGGGGAGTATTTTTGGGGGCTTTCTTTAACCCTCCCTCCCCCTCCCTCCATTCAAGAAAGCAAGAGGGAGCTAGGAGAGAGGAGAGAGAGAGGGAAAGGGAGAGGGAGAGAGGAAAGACTGAAAGACTCGATAGTTGATCACTGAAGAAAGTCCTATTCCCCTTTCCCCCAGCCTACGGGATCATGTCCAAGCCCACCGACCATATCAAGAGACCCATGAATGCTTTCATGGTATGGTCCCGGGGCCAAAGACGGAAGATGGCCCAGGAGAACCCCAAGATGCACAACTCCGAGATCAGCAAACGTCTAGGGGCCGAGTGGAAACTGCTCTCGGAAGCGGAGAAGCGCCCCTACATCGATGAGGCCAAGAGGCTTCGCGCCCAGCACATGAAGGAACACCCGGACTACAAGTATCGGCCGCGACGTAAGCCCAAGAACCTGCTCAAGAAGGACAGGTACGTCTTCCCTTTACCTTACCTCGGAGAAACTGATCCCCTCAAGGCAGCCGGCCTGCCCGTGGGGACCACGGACAGTCTCCTCGGCTCTCCCGAGAAAGCCAGGGCGTTCCTGCCCCCCACCTCGGCACCTTACTCCCTCCTGGACCCCAGTCAGTTTAGTTCCAGCGCCATCCAGAAGATGACTGAGGTCCCACACACCTTGGCGACCAGCACGCTGCCCTACGCGTCCACCTTGGGCTACCAAAATGGGGCTTTCGGCAGTCTCAGCTGCCCCAGCCAGCACACCCATACCCACCCGTCCCCTACCAACCCGGGCTATGTGGTGCCCTGTAACTGTACTGCCTGGTCGGCATCCAGTTTGCAGCCCCCAGTTGCCTACATCCTCTTCCCCGGCATGACCAAGACTGGAATAGACCCTTATTCTTCAGCCCACGCGACGGCCATGTAACCCTTTGATCCCCACCCTGCTCCCATCTTCGTCCCCCTCCCCGGACCTATCCCTGCCGAAAGCAGTCGGACCATTTTGGGATGCGGGGGCAGAGGCGGGGTGGCTGGGGGTTGCATGTATATTATCCGCCCTATGCTCCCTTGCCCTTCCAGCCCACCTGAGCCACTGGCGCCCGCTCCACCCGGTTCCAAGGGCGAGGACTCCTCTGTAACCACAGAAATGTGGTGGATCCTAAACCTCTGCCGGCCCCCCTTACAACTTTTCCTTTCTTCGCCCGAGGGTGGAAGGAGGAATGGGAAGGGGCGGGGAGGGAGTGCTCCCAGGATTCGAGGCTCAGACAGGTGCCAGAAACTTGAAAGTGTTTTGACAACCACGCACCCCTCCCCCCCCAACAAATAAAAACAAACCTTTGACTGGACCCCCTTTGGACAAAAGAGTAGGCAGTTTCGATTTTATTTATGTTTTCTTCTATATTCTCGGATGTGCTTTGGACTTTAATCTTCCAGGCCCTGGTATTATATATATAGAAATATACTTATATTTTTTCTTTTGCACACTGAAGACAGAATTAGCTGTGTCATATCTGTGTTTGCCATCAGACAGGACTAGGCGCCATTTGCTTTCCATGTCAGAATTTTAAACGGCTTAAAAGTTTAAAACTACACAAGAGGGAAATATTTCTATTTC
This sequence comes from Macrotis lagotis, assembly GCF_037893015.1. Classification (NCBI taxonomy): domain Eukaryota; kingdom Metazoa; phylum Chordata; class Mammalia; order Peramelemorphia; family Peramelidae; genus Macrotis; species Macrotis lagotis. The sequence continues at coordinate 589,333,681 of NC_133658.1, forward strand.
AAACCATGGTATGATAGTGTTTGCTTCTTTAAATGAAAATTAAAAGAACCCACATAGTCTTTAAATTTGTGTGAACCAGTGCAGCTAGACCTAAGTTTACTTTAGACAGAACGTTGGGTTATGAAGTCAGGATGTAGAATCATAAAGATTTTTTTAAAAGCAAAAAAAAATCCTAAGTGGTCATTGAAATATGTTTTTGACGCTGTCTTGGAAAAGAAAATGTACCCGGAAGGATTTTACCTCGTTACTCTGTTCATTTGTTGAACAAGACGTTTTGAATAAAGACAATCTGTCCTCAAAAAAGTAACCTGTGGTGTTCATAAGTCTGAGATGTAGTGTTTGCCCAGACCCTCCCTGCCCCCTTCCAAACATAGAGAATAAAATTCAGAAACTAAGTAGATTTTTAGACTGAGGGGATGTTCAGGGCCATGATAGCATCTTAGATTTATCTCTCTGTATGTTTATGTCTGTATATGGAAAGTGTATCATTTGTTAATATACTCAGTGGGCTTTTTCTTTCTTAGAGATTCCTTATACATTTGGAATTGTCTTTTCTCTCACTATCAAGGTAGAGAAAGATCTCTGCCCTTCCCTGTCTGCACCTGGGGATGGGTATTCTTTGAATCTAAAGGCAGTTCTAAACCTTTGATCAAGGTGTGTATGTCTGTGTGTGTGTGTGTGTATGTGTGTGTGTGTGTGTTTTAAAAATTAGTTGTCACAATAAATCACCGGCAAAAGTAGAAGAATTAATGGGGGGGGGGGGAATAGTCCTAACATCTTTTCCTTGGCAGTAGGATTTAAGTGTAATGTACTTGGCAAAAGAAAAGAATTAAAGAATTTTGTTACTGTTTGGAAATTACACCATGGCTCTTTTTCCTTGGAGTTTTCAATGGACTTGAGCACTTGACTAAAAAGTCTGGTGAACTCACCTATGGTCCAATGCTGTCTTTAAAGAATCATATGACAGCTCCTTTAGGGAGACAAATATCCCGAAGAAGTTATGTAGGTATGTTTCAGTGTGGAAAAAGGAAAGATGAGAGAGAGAGAGGGGGAGAGAGAGAGAGAGAGAGAGAGAGAGAGAGAGAGAGAGAGAGAGAGAGAGAGAGAGAGAGAGAGAGATTGGAGCAGTTTCTGAGAAAATAGTTCTAGTTTTATTTCTTTATTTGTTTTTCCTTGAGGTCTTACCTCAAGGTAATTGTTTTCTAGCAAGATTTGAAGAAAACAACTCTACCTTTCTATCTATTTAAACTGGAGTTTGAGCCTCTTCTTGTTCTCCATACTCACCCTCAATCTTTTTGATCATCCTTCAGTGGTTCAAAATGACCACTCTCTCCCCCATTGAATGTGTGTCCTTTGCATTTCATTTAATTTAGGAAAACTAAGAGAGTAGGAAGGGATTGTATGTGTATGGTGGGGGCAGGGGTACTGGTTGTTTAAGTTTGTTTCCTTTGTATAGTTTTTATTGTTATATGTGTGCTTCCTTGGGGTTAGGTATCTAGAGGTGGATTGGAGTGGGAGAAATTATAAACAGAATTTGAAGCCGAAACCAGTGGATTAGCATATTGTCCTAAAAACAATTAGCAGTGTTTGAGGTACTATTTGAAGCCTATTCATCGGAACCCCTTTGTTAAAAGGGGATTTTCATTTAAAAAAAAAGTTAGCAGTTGTCCATCTGGCTGAGCTGAATAGCAGAGTGATCCGTGTTGGATATGCTTTTCTCATTAAGTGCTCTTTTGAGACCAATGTTAGGATTAAATGGTATAACACAATTAACATACACGGGGCCTGAATAGGAGGGGAAGCGTATAAATAATAGATAGATAAATAAAAGAGAGATCAGGCTAGGGTAAACAAAGGGCCGAGTAAGGGGGGGAGGTTTGAAAGGGGATGGTAGAATGGCTGAACCACGCTTATTTAGCATCACAAAAACCCTCTTACAAATCAAGACAATTAGAGACTGGCTTGACTGAGGCAGCAATCAGAGAGGGAGACTTGGGACACTCTGGGAAAGTCTCCTCCTCCCCTGATGCGGAAACAGAGGTAAGCCTGCAAGTGGAAACCTTAGGTAAAATAGTGTGGTCTCTGATTTAACCCCAACTGACAGTAGCTGTCAGTCTCTCTGATCTTCTGCATAGCTCAGTGTCCTTTAACATCGCCTTAGATTAGACTTACCAGGTCGGTCTTCAAGAAGAGCTCGATTGAAAAGCAGACTCAGAAAAGACCTTGCAGGAGAGGAGGACTGGGGTTCGGGAGGGGAACTAGTACCAGGCACCCATTGGTCCCCCCCAAGAGAATAGAACACAGGAGGCATCAGTCTTGAGGGAATTTAGTGCCTGCCCCAGGCTGAAAGGAGAGTAGTATTTGAGGGAGAGATACCAAGGCCCAGTAGCTAGTATCTGACCAGGGCCAATAGAGTTGTCTTGAGTCCTTGAGTGTGGAGGACAAACTGTTTAGTAGCGGATCTAGGCGGGGCAGAGATGCCCCAAGGGTCCCCAAACTCTTTTCATTCAACTAAATACTTTGGCCAAAATGTTTTCAAAATTTTGTGGGGGGGTGGGGAATGGGCCTTTTTTTTAAGATTGAGACGGATATCCAACAATATTTAGTATGTAAAGTTAATCGCAGAGAACTTAGGATCAAATCATATTTTCTTGTTTTCCCACCCCCCTCCTTCCTTTGCTTCTTCCTTTCTACAGTGTTTATCTCCAGCCCCCTCCTTTAACCTGTTCTTGCTATAGCTTCGTTTACCTTTTGGCATTTCAGTCTTTGCCTTCTAGAGAAGAGTCCCGCTCCTTCCCACCAGTGTGGGCACTAAGTTACTCTGCACAGATAAATACATTAAATAATCATCATGACATTGAAATGAACCGATTACTGACTTTGATGTCAGAAACAGACAAAAAAGAAATTCCCTCGAGAGGGGGGGAAACGCGGCTCCTTGTCAAACCTGTTTTCTCACAACTGTCTCTTCTTTTCAATAAAATCATTAAACAATGCCTGTAGGGATATCCAACACCCCGCCTGCAGTCTGGAATCTGGCGCTTTCAGAGACCGTAATCGCAGAAAAGAGTTGCCTAATAGCTTTCGCCCGCATGAAAGTAGCAACTTGTGGGATGTAGGTTTGGGTGAGCAATTGCGCGTGCCCAGGTGATGTCCAGTGAAGTCTCCATCCCTTCCCCCCACGATGAGACTCGGGGAAAAGGTTGGAAGGAAATAGTACTGATTTGCCCCAAGATTTTGGATCAGTCCTGTGGAACGAAAGAAAGGCTTTGGAGCATCCTACCTCTCTGTGACTTGCTCTTTGAGAAGTGGCTGAAATGAACCTCAAAGACATCTGGGCAGCATTGACAATGATCATCCAGAGCCCCTTTCCCTCAAGAAATTGCAAAAAAGAGACGAATCGACAGGTCACTTGCTATTTCTTTTCTTAACTTGCAGGAAAAGAGCTCAGTGAAGTTGAATGAAGAGGGGTTCCTCTCTCTTTCCCACTGGCTCCGTTTCTTGGAGCTTGGGAAGCCGGGAAGAGGCGGGAGGGAAGCTTCTGTTTATATTATTCATAGATTCATAGGAAATTACAAAATTGCAGAACTTTGATTTTGGCGCCCTCTCACCTCCTGTGTCCTGCCCCTCCAACTCTCAGTAGCCGAGGGCCTTCAGGTGGTCCTCTGTAAGTCTGCAGCTCCTCGCTCAGACCTACCTTCTCTTTTGGTTCTCTTCAAGGAATTTTCATGCATTGAAAACAGTCCCTCATCAAAACTCTGATCAGCTCAGTTTCTTTGACTCAGTTTTCATGGAGTCAAACACTGTTTAGAATAATTCACACGAAGGTGGGAGCGATTAGACCAGACTTAGCCATAAAATAATTTTCATTTTATTAGAGATGGCTATTTAACACAAATGAAACAGTAATTGTCAAAATTGTAATGAAGTAAAGTATTTCAGGTTTGATGAAGGAAATATCTGAAGGCAAGGAGTCCTCCCTTCTCTTTAAATGACATCACTTTAACCATCACTCTTCTTATTCCACCTTTTCTAGTCCTTGACTATGGGATCTGGGTGCCTACTGATCTTTTTACTTTGATAACTTGTGTAGGGATACTGAAGATGGAATTCATTGAATATAGGGCTTTTTCTTTGATGGAGCAAACAGTGGAATCATTCTTTCCCCATTTGCCCACCAACTATATAAATAGAAACGGAATTAGGAAAATATGGTAAAATCTCTTCTCCCAAAAGTTCACTTTTCAGTCTTGTCACTCTTGTTCCCTTGGTCAAAGAATTTCTATTAATTTGAATGTGAATATCAAGTAATCTGTAAGAATTAAAAACTCCAATCTATTTGTTGAGAGAGAGAGAGAGAGAGAGAGAGAGAGAGAGAGAGAGAGAGAGAGAGAGACTTTAAAAAGAATGCGTGGCTTTATCAATTTTATTTAATAGAAGGTATTTGAATGTTCTCGAAGTTATAAACAGCTTTTTATACTTTATCTGTTTGTTACTGATAGTTTAGGTGAGAGAAATGGACATACATTAAGTGTCTGGTTTTTGTTTGTTTTCCACCTTTTTTTATTAGTGGCACATTGTCATGTGCAATACCTTTTGGTATTTCAAGTAAAAAGCGATTTTACTTCTCCGGTTTTTGTTTTGTCTTTAAATAAACAAATAAATCACGAAAAATCCAAAGCAGCTAATGGTAGGAAACAACTTTATCCTCCTCTTCAAAATGTTTACTAATGGGGGGGAGGGAATAGAAACAGTCCCCTGAATCAAACTCTTCTTTGGAAATCGGGAGTGAGTTCTACTTTGGAGTTGATTTTGCACAGATGGCTAGAGACCCGGTCATCTGGTTGGTTAGTAGATACAACTTGAAAGTTCTAGTGTTCCTTTGGGCAGGTAAGTTTGTCTGCTGATAGCCAAAGGAAAAGAATAAATACAAGAGAAAATCTCCCGGTCACTTTCTCTGTCCTCCACTTTCCCTCTCTTTCCAACCCGAGTAGAGATGACAGATAGCCCAGGGGAAAAAAGCATTTCGAACTCTCGAACTGATCAAATTACCATAAGAGACTTTTCCCCAGAACTTTTTCCCGGTTCCCGTAGGAAAAATCTTATTTACATTTGCTATCTCTGTTACCATCACCAACTGTAGTCGCTTCTGAAAGTCTCTTTCCATCCCACTATGTGTTCCACGCCCCCTCCTTTCCCCTCCCAACTCGAGATCCAACTCCTTTCTTTATTTTCTTTTCAAGACAACAAAGCCATGGGACTGTATCTAGGGTAAATTTGAAAATAGGAAGTGCAAAACCATGCCTGGAGCTGAAGGCAGTAGGGAAATGGAGAAGCTTCCCCCCCCCCCCCTTCCTCTTCTAAAAGCGAAATTGTATTGTCTCCTTTAGAGTTGGGGTCTGGATGTTAGCCGGATTAACGTCAATTCAGATACTTTCACGTCGAGGAGATGAGAAAGATGATCATAGACAAACTCTTCTAACTGGAAATAACCAATAGAGGAGGGAGGATACTTATAACGATCCATACTGGGGATTGGGCTGAGGGTGGGTGGGGGTGAAAAGGGAAGGGTGTGGCAATTGGTTTTATTGACTCTATGTTTGGAAGAGTTAGAGCCACGCGAGGAGGAAAGACTGGAGGTGAACCCAATAAAGGGACGGAAGAGAGGAATGGGGTTGGGGGGACAGAAAGAAAGATAGACAAAGACAACAAGAGCGGGAAGCTGAGGAAGAAGAGAGGTAAACGCTGGGAAGAGGGAAAAGTTCGGGAAGAAAGAAATCTATTAGATTCTCTAAGAAGAAGGGAATCTGAAAAGGAGCTCCAGATCGGAGGAAGAATTAGAGGTTTCTGATGAAACACCTGGATGTGAACGTTCTTTGTGATCCCGAGCAAGAAAAAAAATGCTTTAAAACTCTCCTATTACATCCCTTTCCCAATTTTCTCTCCTCTTTTCCTTTAGCCTCCCTCCCTCTTAATTTTGACTTACCTTCACTCGCTTGCCCCCATTCCCGGTTGAGCTAGGAAATATCAAAGAATTTAAGCCTGTTCAAAATTTATTTTATTAAGGCAGATAACTTTGCTATTGCTAAATATGCTACATCTGAATGGCTAAACAAGAAATAATGTGCTGCGTCTCCAGCTATCGCTTTCCAATAACTCTCATATTTGTACTTGGAAAGAAAAAGCCAATCCCTAGAAATTAAATCCAGGTGATGTCTACTTGAAAAAGAAACTGTTTTAAAAAAAGAAAAGGGGGAGAGAAGGAAAAGAAAAAAGAAGGAGGGAGTTAATCTTCGAGTGTATAAAAAAGGGGAGTTGAGTAGCTGGTAATTATTGAAATATAAGATGAGATTAATTCAAAGGAAGCAAACTATGAAAACAATTGGGACTGGGTGAAAAGCCAGTGCAGATTAGAATTTGTGGTGGTTGCTTGTCCGCTATTTCTCTCCCCGCCCCCCCCCCCCAGTTGTCGCAGGGCAAGTCAATGGGATTTGCACACTTGAGGTGTAATAGCATTACTGCATTAATTAAAATTTTCATTTCACGTCCAGATTGTTTACTTATCTACTAGAAACATATGTTGAGAGAAGTTAAGATTCTGGATTCTGCACCGTTGCCCAAGGTGCAATTCAATATAGGGGGTTGGGGTTGGGGAGGGGGGAGATACGAGTAGAGGGGGTGGAGAATTGCTTCAGAATTTTTTTTATTACATCCTCTAGCCTTATCTAGTGCTGTAAATTATAAGGATCCTCCATTGAACTGCATATGAAGATTATATATATATTTTTTGAATATCGGTTCCCAAAGCTTGGAGATTTTCACTTTGAAATGGAACCACCAGTTCCCGTACTTCAAGTCTTTAGCTGACTTCTTTACTGACCAGCAGAGTGAAGAAGGGAGGGGCCACTCACTGTCCCTACTTTTGCACTTTGTAGAATTATCCTGATCCAATTTCCGCTGGAAGTTCATCTAAAGCACTCACCCAAAAGCCCCTTCCAACATAAAAAAAAAAAAAAAATCTCGCTGAGACCGAGTTCTGTTTCTCATTTGCCCTATTTCTTTTTCTCTCCATACTGTTGAAACAGCTTTAGTTCACACTGTATACAATTCCCCGGTTCGATCTTGCTAACAGTCAATGCTTTATGATTCTCAAAAGCCACAGACTCGAGCCCATCTGTGCCCCCTTTGTACGCTATCTCTTCCCGATGTTACCAGAAAGGGTTAAATATATTCGTATCAGCCCGAGTTGAATCCCGTCTCTTTCTCACTTAGAGGATTCCAAAATGTCCTAAGCAGCCGAGTTTTGATTTGAGGTGTTGGAAAGGAGGAAAGGGGAGCTGAAGCTGAGGGAGGTTGATCAGTTGAGCAAGAAAATGGAAATGGTCCATAGAAGGAAGGCAAATGACTGCTAGTGTTTCCTAGTTGATTTCATAAAACAGGACAGCCGGGAGAGCTGCACCAGAACTGAATCCCATCTTTCTTATCTCACTGAGACTCCTTTCAGGCTGAGATCAGAAAGGGAGGGGAAAAGAAGAGAGAATAATTGTCTTCTTCTTTTTAATTTAATACACCAAGCCATCCTTTCAGGTCATTTATATGCTTAATTTAGTGATAAAAGTCAATAGGCAAGTATCAGAGGATTCTCCCCTCTTCCTATTCCTTTTGATTAAATATTTCAGAGTAATTGGGAAAACACAGTAAAATATACTTGCCTGTTCAGTGCTTTATTTGACCACATCATAAATGTAATAGGTGCTTTTATAATGTAATTAGTTTGATGTATTATTTTGCTGTGACACTATGAAAGATTTTTTTTCCCAGTTACATTTTATATTGTTTGGATTCAGACTGCTGCTTTCATCTAGACTGTGTTTAACACCAGAGTTATACACCCTCTGACAAAAGCTAAAACTCTGAAAGAAATTTCTTGGAAAATCGAGTTTTTATGATTCCAAAAAACCCTTGGGAAAGCTATTGTGATGGTATATCAGGAACAATTAAACAGGCCAAAGAAATGTAATTTAGGAAGAGAAAGGGCAAGGCAGAAGAATGGGAAAACAAACAGATCCCTTTCTATTAGGTATTGTTTTGGGATTTCTAATTTTTCAAGACCTCTAAGAAAATTGTGAGGTGTCATTTCTCTCTTCTGGGTCTATCTGTAATTGAATCTAGGTCACTATTCTAAAGCAGGAAAAGTCTGCTTCCCACTTTTCTACATCAGCCTGGAATTTGGGGGAGGGAGGAGGGTCTTGCAATTTCATTTAAAATGTAATGGTGGATGAACTGATAAGCAAATAGGGAAAAAAGACTCTGCTTAAAAGAAAAAAACTGCATGGTTTTAATATGCTTCCAGATGGGGGGAAAATGATTTACATGAGAGTTTATTTCCTCTTTGCTGATATGAAAGAATTACAGATACAAAACCCACTGATCTATAGAATAAAAAAAGAAAAGAAATGTTATTTTCCTGTAAAGGTGTCAGTTCATTTATATTCATTTAACCATCCATCCATCAATTCACTTTCTCACTTCTTGCACATTCTCTCTGGCTCTGTTAAACCTTACCCTACCAATATACTTTTCTAGAATATGGAATGAAGTTTCCTTTCTTTAAAATAATATGAGATTGAGAAGAGGTAGGTAAAGAGAAAACTTTTTGTTCTGAGAAATAAACATTAAGATTTTTTAAAAGCAAAATTTCAAGTGTAATACTCTAAAATTTTTGCTCCGATTTAGTTGAACACCTATTTTAAGTTACAGACCCAAGATATATGTATATACATATATGTTTTATATATGTATACATATACATATCTGTTTATATAAACATATTCCTCTTTCTAAGGTATGCAATGAAAACCCTATTTGTTGAGTTAAAACATTTTTCTAAAAGTAGTACATGAACTAAAGAATGGAAGAATGTTTTGTGCATAAGACAACCAAACGGGCCAGTGATGAATTGTTTCCTTAAAACTGTTAGGTTAATGTTTTGCAGTGACTACAAATTCAATAGTTTATATTTACAAATGATAGGTCTACTTTTAAAGCTTTGAATTTTAATATTGCCTAATTAAAATCATTACATGAAAAACCTTGAATCAATTGAAAAAAGCAACCAAAGAAACAGCTGGAATTGTTGGCTTTAAAATGAAGAAAAGATCCCTTAACAGTGTGTAATACTTTACTAATATAGGATGAGTAGTGACAACACAAGAGAGCTCTTCCATCTTCATGTCAAAGAACTGTACCAGGCAAAAAATATGGATATTATCTACATTTTCAATGACATTACAGAAATGGAACCATTGAAACCAAGTTGGATATTTGGAGTTTTGAAACCACACTCACACAAATGAACAATAACCAACTACAGTCATTTTTTATTAACAAGAAAATTAACAATAATGGTGAGGGCAACATATTCTTATGGGAAAAAGCTTTGCCTGGCTGAAGATAATCCTTTTCTGTCCAGATGTGGACAATGCTAGCAAATCAGAAGACTTTCCTATTAATTTATAGGTTAAATTTTTCATCATATATGATTCCTTTTGGTCTTGGTTTTCAGCCTCGTGTAGATGTTTTCTTATTTCCAATCATAATTCTAAATGAGTAAGAGTCAAATGACTCAGTGACACAAAAATGTCACCCATAAAATGACTTACCTCTGACTCTTTAAGACAGTTTTTAGGTAATAGTCATTGCATTTCCATGAGCTGGGTATCATTGCACCTTTAAGATGATGCAGAATTTCTTATTGTTGTCTCTTCCCTCCTGGGTTCTCTGCAAGGTTTCCTGTAATTAAAACTTCTAGCAGTGAGATATTTGCATTATTTTTGAAAATTTCACCAGTGATATAAAAAAAATCAACTCTGGAGATCTGGAAGAGTAGCATCTGCTTAACTAGGTAAGTCAATTTTTCTCTTCTATCTGTGTGAATATATAAGAGTGTGTCTGCTGATGCTTCATGGAGTCACAAAAATGTACTCCCTGATATAGTTGGAGCAAAAATGTAAACCAGTATTAGTTTAAAAAAAATGAATTCCTTTTCCAGTACTTGTTCTAGACTGCTGCACAAGTTAATTATAACTTAAGATGTTACTGTGTTTGTTGTCTTTAAGAGTACATAGTTTAATAAAGTTTTTCTCAATCCATGAGACAATGTTAATGATATCCAGGACAGAATTCTACTCTGTATAACTGGAATAATTGGCTAAGAATCAAATTAAAGGACAATAAATTATCTTATAGTAACATGCAAAGGAAATGTTAGTAGAGATTGCTTGAGAATTTTGCTTCTATCATGATCAATGCATCCAACTTCAGGGGGCTACAGGTAGCATATCTAAACATAGGCAGTTTAAAGTTCTTCCTCTATACTAACTTCCATTTCCTCTCTTTCCCATGCTATATATTCCATCTATCTACTGACAGTTTTTCTAACAGTCCTTGTGCCAATATTTGGTGAGCTGAGCCTCTTTTATTTCTCCTCCCTGGAGAGTGATGAAAAGTCACCTTCTTGCAAACCCACAGGTATTTTTGAAGAAGAGATGTTAGAGATAGCATGGTACAGTACAATATAATATAGCATATGATAGAAAGAGAGCTAGCCTTAGATTCAAAATACCTGAGTGAAAAACTGGATTTGAAACCACTGGATTTGAAGTTAGAAAATTTGAGTTTGAATGATTGCTTCAATACTATAGTAGAGTCACCTCACTTCTTTAAAAAATTAGCTTTCTTATCTACAAAATATAGGCAATTCTATTTCCATTTTTAACTCAAATGGTTGTTGTAAGAAAAGTTCTTTGTAAGCTCTAAAGTCTAGGGTTCCAGGATCATAAATTTAAAGCTGGAAAGGACTTTAGAGATAGGTCATCTAGGTCAACTTCTTCATGTTATAGATGAGCAAATGGAGCCTTAGGGAAATTAAGTGACTTGTCCAAGGTAATAGTAGCAAAGCTAAGATTCAAACTGACCTTAGAAATAGGTAGTTAGCATTCTCTGAATTCTCTGTATTGATTTGAGACTTTTTTTGCCTAGGATATTCCCCCAAGGAAACTAAGGAAGATCAGACAGCTATTTTGCAATTTTTAGTCTTAAATAGTTTAAATGATGGATTGATCACATCAAGTGACCTACCCAGGATCATACATAGTATGTATCCCAGAAAGGAATTGAACCCATGGCTCACTGAGATCAATATTGATTCTCTATCCACTATGATGTATTGTTAAGAGTTTCTTATACTCTTGAAAAGTCTCTTAAATGTTGAGATCAAGTAAACTAGTCCTATCCCCAGTCTCTGTAACTCTCCACCATCATCTCTGAATCCAGTGTGTTTCAATAACTCTTAGAAATAGATCTGTTAAAAGGAACTGAAGTAAATTAAGGTGGTGAGAAAATACATAAATTAGCCTAAAAAGGTTAGAGAATGTACATGCATATGTGTATATATGTAACAGCTTAGTCATGCATTTACACATGTATGACATGCTTGTATGTATAATAAACACATTCCATGTGTATAATTATATGTACCTATATATAATACACCCACACATAAGTTGCATATAGATAATATATTTCTCAGATCTTAAAAAATATAGATTTATGGAATGAAAATAGAGTTGTGAATGGTTGTAGAGGTAGCCTTCTCTCATTTCTCAATCCTCAATAAAAATTTCTTATTTACCAGAATAGCTAATCATTATGGATGTAATTGCATGAATGATAATTTTGTGAATCCTCACATGATAGTAAATAATATTTTTTAATATTTAGTACTTATGTAGTCTTTTCCATTGTTTTTTCACTTTCTCCAAGTTTAGATATAGAGAACCATTAAATGAGTAGTGATTCATTGCAAGTTAATCACAGAGACACAATCCCTGTTTGATATCATCTTAAACAAAAACTCACATATTCTTCATCTTTAGAACAAATTACCAAAATGAATGAACACAAAGAGAGAGAGAGAAACTCCTGAGAAGCAGGAAATCAGCACTGGACAGGATGGTCTAAAATGGCCTGAGTCCTAGTTCCTGGAAGCTCACTGAAGACATTGCCAAAAATGGAAGCATACTACAAGGATGAAGGATGGTAAAGAATGAAAATCATTGTTGTAATATGAATTTAACGAAGTCATTTTAATACAAGAATTCCTATGCTCCATAAAATTCAAAGACACATTATTGTAGAGAATCAAATATTATTAAAAATTAAAGGGTTTATATCCATATATGCATCTAAAGCTGATTGAGAAATAACATCAGGGAGGTCAAATTTTGATTTCTTTCAAAATCAGTGGATGAGAGAAAAAAAACATGACTATGATTTTATCCATATTAACTAGGTAAGGAAACTGGCTCTGAACCAGATTTTTCATTAAAATGTGCTTAGGGATTTTTTTACTTGATTACTTTTTACTTCAACAGACTGAAGATTTGTTCCCATTCTCCCTTGGCAGGTGTATTCTGTTAGCACAGATAGGGAATGTTCTAAATTATTCTAGAAATGACTTTATAAATCCAAGGTGTAGCTAGAGAGAGGCATTCTGATCCAGGAGCGAGAGTTCTGGCTGGAGGCTTACAGCTTCTACCATTTAGGTAGGGTTTGCAGAAGTGAAAGATAATTGGTGGGGGTTGGGGGAGAGAAGGGAATAAGGTAATTCAGAATGAGAGAGAAAAAAGTTGTGCTACTTTGGATTCCCCAGCCTGAAACATAAGATGCAAGGACTAATTACAGATCAGCATCATCTCATTTGACTATTTATGTAGTTCTAGAATTATTCACAGCTCACATAGCTCTTATGGACCCTCTGAGGTAATTCTGGAGTTCTTCTAATCTTATGTAACTATTGACTAGGGCCCAAGTAAAACTCTGTCCAAAAGATTATCCTTTTTTTAAAAATCTTTAGCACATCTCCAAAAATATTGACCTTGGATGCAAGGTCACAGATCTGTGACAAAGTCACAGATTCCTGGGTCCATGGAGGATGAGAGGCAAATTGTATTTATACCTTTTTCAAAGTAATGGCTGCTGTCAAAGTGGGGAAGGGGGATTTAAAATATTTCTGTTTGAAAAGGGATAGAAACAAAAATCTCTCAGGCAACTCAAATCTCTCTCCCAAAAGGTTTTCTTGGAGAGAAGAATGGATATATAGAAAAAGACATGAGTTCAATTTCCATCCTTTTGACCTTTGACAAGTCACTAGCTTCTCAACCTTAATTTTCTTATCTGTAAAATAAAGGTGATATACTTGAAGGTGTCTAAATTCTCTTACAACTTTACAGTTATGAACTTATGGTATCTCTAAGTCATAAACATGGTTTCCTCTTTTGACAGAACCCTAAAGTGGGAAGAGTACTGGGACTTGGAGTCTAGAGGATCTGGTTACAGATGTTAATTTTTCAACTTGATTCTTGAATGACATAGGGCAAGTCACCTCCCCAATCTGGACTTTAATTTCCTGGTCAATAAAATGAGGAAATTGGATAGCCTAATCCCCGAGTTCCTTATGGCTCTGAATCCTATGGTTCTTCCACTGAATTGCAGAGCTGAATCACTTTGAACCTCCATGAACCAGATTCTTTCCCTTAAAATTGAAATGTTTGCCTACTTGTCATTGGGTGAAATGTCTTAATGTCTTAATGAGATAGCACTGTGTATCGCCTTTTTTTCTTTGCTCCTCCTGATTGTATTTAGAGAGTCTTTCTAGAAAAATGATGAAAACATTTCATTTGGATATATTTCTATCACTCTCACAATATAGGCTTTCCCAAAGTCTTAGCACAGTTTTTAGGTTTAATTGATTAAACTACACTAAAAATTTTAGGACACATCTATTTTTCCCTCCCCCCAAACCCAGCCCCAAATAATCACAAAGAACATTTGAAATTCATTCCCTTAACACACTTATTGGTCCCATAACATCCCTAATTCCACACACCTTTTAACCTTCATGTTTATGAAATGATAGGGTACAGAACCTGAGTTAAAAGTGGTATAGATTCTGAAAATAATGTGGGCAAAAATTGAAGGCATTAGAGTCAAGGTCAGTTGGGGGACAGGACTAACTGATCATATTTCATTTTTTTACCGAGATATATAGATAGAACTCAAAGACATAAAATTTATTCTCATATTGTAACTTGGCAAATTACAAATTAATAAATTATTTTATACCTATACATTTTATGTTAAATTCTTCAAATATGGATATTCGCCTGACTCCTTCCATGAGGTGCTGTTGGGTTGAGGTTTGTAAAAATCTACCTTCTAGAGCAGACGATCTTAAACTATTTTGGGGGTCATGGACCTCTTTGGCAGTCTGATGTGGTCCATGAACCCCTTATCAGATTTTTTTTAAAAATTGAGAAAAAAATGATAAATTTTAATCAAAATTGTAGAAAATGTAGTGTTTTTCCTATCAACTAAGTTCACTGATCTTCTAAAATTTGGTCCATGAACCCTAGGTTAAGAACCCCAATCCTTGTACCTCATGGTGATCCAAATATCTGGACTGCTTGTCTTCTTTAATAAGAAGGGAGGGGGGGAAATCCTCCTTTTGGGTATGAGAGAAGAGAAAAAAGGAAGAAAACTAAGTTCTCAAATTTGCTCTGTCAGCTACCAAGGGGTGGCCACTTTCCTTTTCTTCCAGATAAAAGATTAAAACAGATTTGGAGCTGTAAGGAACCTTCAATTCCAGCTTCCTTTACAGAGCAAAACTGATTCTGAGGTCCAAAGTATACTAATTTTAAGTAGTAGGAGGTAGATTTGAACCTGTTTGTCTGAGTCAGTTATCTTTCTACCACTACCTTTTACATAGTTTTTGCCTTAGAAATTTGGGGATCAAAGAGGGAGCTTCACATTAATGCCACCATTTCTATGCTTGTTCACTTAATCAAGGTGGAAAGTTGCTTCTCTAATCCCGGGACTAGAATCTGAGGGGATCAGGCACCCCTCTACACCAACAAACAGGAAATGGTCTCTTGTCTCATTCCTCTTAAGAAATCCCATGTGCTTCTCCCTCTGGCCCCTTATTATTTGCAGCACCTGTCACCTGGGAGATTTCTAAAGTCATGGTAACTTATTAGCTGGGACTCACATGCAAAAAAATGAAATGGTATTTTGGTAGTGTGTGATTAGGTTGCAAGTAACAGTGTTGGGAACCTGGGGAAGAGGGAAAACAGAAAAAAAAGGGAAGTTTAGGGAAAAAGGTTCCAGAAGGTGGTGAAAGGGTTCACAAAAGGATGTTCAATTAAGTTAAGGGTTGTTTTTATTGTTCTTCCTTGGTCCCAGTTTCCTCATTTATAAGGTGAAAAATTTCAAATAGATATACTCAAAAGTCTCCATAAGTTCTGAATCTATGATCCTTCCCCACAGTAACAGCATAATACAGTGTTTAAAAATTCAGTTGTGTTGGAGAGAATAAAGCAAATATTCCTGAGAGGATTAAGCCTGGCACTCCTTTCTGTCTGTGAATTACTTTAATGAGAGACTTTTGTCTGAAACACTAAACTAGATTTATGGGTAGAGTTTCCCTGTCCCCTATTTGCTCTTTCAATTCAAAAAGAAAAGAAATAAAAGATAATTTTTCAACTTAGAGAACTTTTATATAACTTTGGTCAATGAGAAGACAGCATGGTGACAGAGGGTTATTGGATAAAAGTGGAAAGAAACAGTAGGAGGTTGGAGAAGGATTTCTCTTAACTGAAATGCCTTCCTTGCCCTTGTTGAATCTCTGCCTACTGTTTAAAATTCAATTTAATTGTCAAGCCTTCCTTCATATCTTTGTTTAATAACAAATTCTCTCCCCAACCTTATCTTTTTCCCTCTCCGATAGACTTAGAATATATTACCTACTAAAATCCTCAATATCTGTGTCTGAACCTTCCTTTCCCTAACTGAACTTAAGCTTCAGAAAGGCAGAAGCTATTTCTTATCTGAGTTTTTTGTTTCCCCAAAAAACTAGCTGTTGCTCAGTACTAGGTTGTTGATTTTGATTTAATTTGAGTCCCTCAGCCTGACAGCAAAAGAACAATAAATTGGGGGAGGAGAGTAAAATTGTTTGATGAGTCATTGTATTGCACATTGATACAGCTAGGTTCTAGCTCTAGAAGGTTGATCTGAGGAATGGCCATAAGTCCTTGGATGTTGAATTTTACTTGCTCCTCAGTGCCATCACAGAAATTACATCTCAGAACACCTAACAAAGCTGAATGCTCATCCTATTTAAATCTCTATCTTGCCTTTTCCTTAGTATGCAAGATCAAGCCTTTGAAGGCATCTTTTCTTCACTATGTCCTGTATACTTTTCCTTCCTGAGCTTTGTCCATACTACTTATTTCCATTCTTCTTTTCTACTTTGTGATCACTCTTCAGTTCTCTATTGGTGTGTTATTTATCCTATGTTTCTTTTATAGAAATTATTCTCTTCCTCTTTAGTATTCAGAAATCTCGTCTGCTTGTGTTCCTCTGAAGTGAGTAGAAATGTCAATACTGGTCCCACTCTCCCCACTTTCTCTATTGGTATTTTTCAAAAAAGGGGAGAGCATATATTATTCATGCCCAACCCTTTCCAACTAGTATCATATAGCAAAATTAGCCATCTTGGGGCAGCTAGGTGGCACAGTGGGTAGAGCACCAGCCTTGGAGTCAGGAGTACCTGAGTTCAAATGTGGCCTCAGACACTTAATAATTGCCTAGCTGTGTGGCCTTGGACAAGTCACTTATAACCCCATTGCCTTGCAAAAAAAAAACCCTAAAAAAAACCTAAACTAGCCATCTATGAATTACCTTAAATCACAATTTTTTTCTATTTACTGGAATAAATGACTATACAATTTATAAAAATTTCATTGAATTCATTATTTTTTAAAAAATAAACTGATTATTTTGGGGTTTTTTAATGTAATTATGGCCTGATAGAGTCAAGATTAGGTAACTGGATATAGATGGGTAAAAGTTGGTCTTCTTTCACTGATGTCCTCATATTCAAATATTCAATTTTTTAAAGATTTCCTTGTGGTGCAATTAAAAGAAAACTAAGTAGAAGAGTTTTAGAAAAGATGTATTCCTGTGAGTGTGTGTGTATGTGTGCATGTGTGCATTTATACAGGTGCCTTGAGCAGTACAAATGTCATATTTTATTCTTTTCAGTAATTTTTTTTTGCAAGGCAAACAGGGTTAAGTGGCTTGCCCAAGGCCACACAGCTATCTTTTCAGTAATTTTTATCTAATATTATATTCTGGTACTCTATGAAAAGATCTTAGACCATTTTGTGTTTAGGTAACAAAAGAAGAAAAAGTTCAGTGTGACTTTCTGAATATAGTATCAGAGGAGCATCATTTTTCTTCTTCCTCAAATCCAATATTTTCTTCATAACTGTTTTACACACACACACACACACACACACACACACACACACACACACACAGCACAGGACAGTTATCTTTCCTTCTCTCTAACCAGTCTTGTAAATAAACATAGGTAGGAAAAAAGGATTTTATTCTTCTAGAGTTAACAACATTTAACATGTATTTCTGTATGTATTCACCTTCCCTCTCCTATCTGGAGAACCATCAACAGACAACAATTAGTAAAAAACAGTAAAAAACAGAAGGGGAAAAGCAGTTTAGCAAAACAAACATGGCAATCAAATCTATCAGTATATGTGAAGTTATACTTCTAGTTCTCCACCTCTATGAAGGAAAGGAGATGCATTCTCTTCTCTATATCCATTGGAATATTTTCGTTGTACTATGTATGTCTATTATAATTTCCAACTCTACTTCCTCTCCTTTCTTCATTATTCTATCTTTCCATCATTCTTCTGCTCTACATTTTCTTCATGATGATCCCTCAACTTTCTAGTTGCCTGAATTCTTTTTTTTCTTAAGCTTTTAGAAAAAGGAACGAACACATTTGTTTTTCTTCTGCTATACTTGTCTTCTATCTAGATCTAGGCATAAATCTGTCTGGGGTGAAGTTGGCAGCTTTGCCACTTACTTGGATAATTTAGAAAATGTTCTCTTCCTTGTTTGTTCTTCCTACAGTATTCAAGGTTTAAGTCCTTTCTTTCAACCTTCATTTAAGGAACTTCTACAGAGCCTCTAAAGTACAGTGTTATATACTAGAAAGATCCCAACTAAGAATTGCATAATTTTTGCATAACATCTTTACAATGCCTAACTGTGCAATCTTGGGCAGATCAGTTCAACTCCTTGGGCTTCAGTACCCTCATTTATGAAATACAGAGGCTAGATGGTCTCTAAGGTCCTTTCCAATTCAAATACTCTTTGATTCTGTATTTTCCCATGTAGATACTGTTGAAATATACAGTGAAGAGATTTTGGGTCATCTCTTAATGATTAGAACATTTAGATTCTATCATGTTATAATGAGGAGGGAAAAAATTTTAGTAAATTCCCTATATTTGATCGTTGGAGACTACAATTATGTCTTCATTTCTGATGGTATATAAAGGGCAGTAGGTCTATAATCAGGTGACCTTGAGTTAAAATCCTGACTTTGGATCTCATTAGCTTTAAGACAACAGACAAGTCACTTAAACTTTCTGAGAATTAGATTCCTTATCTGAAATACGGGTAGAAACACTACCTCAAAGTGACTTCCTTTTTTGGGAGAAGAGGAACTCAATCATCATAGTAATCATCCTTGTTGTTGTTAACCTTATCATCATCTTCATCCAGCTATTGTATGCTGAACACTAAATACAAGAAAATAATAGCAGAAAAGCAATCTAATATTATATTTCTTCTGTTATTATATGAAAAGATCTTAGACCACTTGTATTTAGGTAACAAAAAAGAAAAAGTTCAGTGTGACTTTCTTAATATATCAGAGTAGCACCATTTTTCCTCTTCCTCAAATCCAATAGCTTATTATCTTCCTCATAACTGTTTTACACACACCCCACAATTATCCATCTAAATAGGATTTTTGTGTAAAATGCATTGAAAAGATGAGAATGAAATTAGAATGATGATTAATAATAATAATAATATTCCCAAAGTAGTTTTAGCAAACCTGCAGAAAATCTATCATCTTGCATCCTAATTCTCTTGTTCAATCACAAAAGGCAGTGATTTTCCCTTTGTGTGTAACAGTTCACAGAGCATTAAATATGAAAGAATAACAGGATAGTGACTTTTCCCTGAATTTCCTAAAAAACACAAGTAGACCAAGGTCACATCAATAAAAATAGCAATAATATCTAACATTTATTTGGAATTTAAAAGTTTTCAAAAACTTTATGCATCTTATTTTTATTTGAATCTGCCTCATTACTGCCAAAGCAAGTGGTTGAAAAGTGAGAATATAGTTAGATAATTCCACTGTCTTTTAGGAAGAAGTTTGTAGCCATTTGGTTTCTGTTCCTTTTTTTCCTCATTAATTTGACTAGAGTTGGTATCACATGTATTAGTGCATAAGTTTGTGTACCTTTGTCAATCAACATATTTACTGAAATATATATTTTAATCACTATTATTAAAATATAATAAATATATTATATATTTGTATAAAGTAGCCTTTCTGCAAAATGAGTTTTTTAATTCTAAGTATAAAAGTGCAAAGTGGAGTTTTAGTGCCGGGGGTATTGTGTGTGTGTGTGTGTGTGTGTGTGTGTGTGTGTGTGTGTGTGTGTGTGTGTGTGTGTGTGTGTGTGTGTGTGTGTGAATTATGAAAGATTTCTTAAGGTGGGTGAGCTTGAACTAAGTTTCAGACAGTGTGATTCTAAGACAGAGAGAAAGTTATGTCACAGAGCTTGGAATGAACTAGAGTTTACCCAGGAGTTTTAGTTTGTCTGGAATGTAGGACCTATTTTAGAGAATAATTACTAAGTTACTAAGTTGCAAGTCTACATAATATAAAAACATTTATATGACATTTAAACAATATTACATGAAGTATCTCATTTCATCTTTATAACAGTAGGAGGTAAAATTATTATCATTTTCATTTTGTAGATGTGATTCTGAGAGCCTATGAAGCAACATGTTGTTCAGTTGTATCTGAATCTTCTTGACCCCACTTGGGGTTTTCTTATCAAAGAAACTGGAATGGTTTGCCATTCCTTCAGCTTATTTTACAGATGAGGAAACTGAGGCAAATTGGGTTAAGTGACTTGCTCTACATAGCTAGAAAGTGTCTGAGACTGGATTTGCACTCAGAAAGATCAATCTTCCTGACTCCAGACTTGGTACTCTCTACACTGCAACACCTAGCTGCCTAAGAGTCAACCCAAAAAAGTCACAAATGCCAGAAGATTAAAAGAAAAGACACTATGTAATCTCTCACTGTGCTAATAAATTGTTTAGAAAGTAGAATAAGTTCTGAAGTATTTACAGCAATATTTTCACTTTGCTTTATATTTCAGTTACATTAGACTAAATGTTCTCTAAATTCTAAATTTCTATGATTCTATGATACCAAGGAAACAAAAACTTGTGTGCTTTGGAAATACAGCCTTAGAGTTCTCTGCATACTATTGATCTCACCTGATTAATAGCAGTCATTGATATTATCCTACGAAGTAACATAGAAGTTAGAAAGTTACTAATAAGCTAACATTTCCAAATCTCTATTTTATTTTATTTTATTTTATTTTTTAGGTTTTTGCAGGGCAATGGGGTTAAGTTTCTTGCCAAAGGTCACACAGCTAGGTAAATTATTAAGTGTCTGAGGCTGGATTTGAACTCAGGTACTCCTGACTCCAGGGTCAGTGCTCTATCCACTGTACCACCTAGCTGCCCCTGTCCTTCATTCTTAAAGAAGACCATAACATCAGACACTTTCTAGATATGTAGAGCAAGTCACTTAAACCAATTAGCCACCCCTCCATGTCTCTAAAGAGGACATTTAGTTCTTTGTATTTATAAAGTCTTCCAATATTTACACTTAGCTTTCACTGATTTTAATCTCATTGGATGCTTAAAACAATCAATTGAAATAGAAGGTATATTTTTACAAAAGAGAAAACTCTAGTCTTCACAGAGATTGTTTGCCTGAGGTCAAATAGCATGTGAAGGCCATGACATAACTGAGAACTGAACCCAAGTTTTTAGATTCCAGAGCTTTTGCTCTACACCATGCTACCTATGTGAGATGAAGGGCAGATTATTTTGAACACTCAGATGGGTGTTCCTTGAAGTTACTTCTTTACAAATCATATATAAGCATAGTTTTTTTAAAAGACAATTTGTCACTCCAAATCATTGTTTTAGGTCATCTTCTTAAGTCTCAAAAGATTGAGTCCTATTTGTTGGAGCTGTCTGCATTAGCTTCACAACCCAAAGTATATGAATTTGAGACAGAAGTTTAAGATTATTGTTTTAGCAATAAAAAAAATACCTTTAAAGCTTTAAGAAAGTGTTGAGAGACAATGTGTCATCATGGATAGAGGACAAGTTTTGGGAGTCAAGAAGATACAGTCAAAATATATATTGATTAGGAGAACAAGAACCTTTCAGTTCTTCAGGCAACTAAAACTCTATCTAGTATGTGAATGTGGAAGGAGTTTTCACACTGAGAGTTCTTCACATGGGACTAATAAGAATGCTTGTCCTTCATTTTTTTTTAGTTTTTTGCAAGGCAATGGGGTAAGTGACTTGCCCAAGGTCACACAGCTAGGTAATTATTAAGTGTCTGAGGGTGGATTTGAACTGGTGCTGGTGCTCTATCTACTGTGCCACCTAGCTGCCCCTGTCCTTCATTCTTAAAGAAGACCATGACATCAGACAGGTGATGCCATGACAAGCAAGAATTTGAATGAGGGGGTGCTGTGCTAAGTCACCAGCCTCACTTTCTCCTCCAAGAGTCATCTGGATTCAGTGGACAAATATAAATCAGGGTAACCGGAGATGGCCCTGGATGCAAGGCAGTTAGGGATAAGTGACTTGCCCAAGGTTACACAGCTAATAAATGTGAGACTGAATTCAAACTCCTGTTCTCCTGACTCCAAAGCCAGTCTTCTATCCACTGCACCACCTAGCTATGTGTACCCAATACATATATGTGTATGTATATTATGTAGGAATATATATATATGTATATTATACATCTACTTAATCGATTAACAAACATTTATTAATCACCTACTGTGAGTCAAGCACTATATTAAAAGTTCATGTTACAAAGGCAAGAATAAAAAATTCCCTACATTCAAAGAGTTTACAATCCAGTTGAATGGAACAGGTATAAAAATATAGGTACATGCAAAATTAGATACAGGGTGAAAATGTACACAAAAGAGGGAGATCAGGAAAGATTTCATAAAGAAGTTGGCATTTGAACTGAGCCTTGAAGGAAGCCAGAGATGTTCAGAAGACACAAGTCAATCAATTGCTGATATGTTATTATATATAAACATTGCACAAACCATGAAGAAGAAATAGCCCTTAACTGTAATAATTATAATGGCTAGGCACTCATCTCCTAGGTTAGACCAATTGCAGGAATTTCATTTCCCTTTGTTCCTGGTCACCATGAGTGTTTTCCTAACATTTTAGTTGTTATTCAGTTAGTCATGTTTCACTCTTTTCGACCCAATTTGGGTTTTCTTGGCAAAGATACTAGGGTTATTTGTCATATCCTACTCTTGACCCATTTTGTAGATGGGGAAACTGAGGCAAACAGGGTTAAATGACTAGTTCAAAAACAGCTAAGTATCTGAGGTTGTATTTGAACTCAAGTCTTTCTAACCCCAGTTCCAGCACTATGTCCACAGTACCACTTTGCTGCCCTTTCTTTCTGTGTACTCCCCACACTCTTATCTCATTTAAATCCAATTTACTTGCAAGTCATGGCATCACCTTCCTGACCCATGGTCCTCTTCCAGAACAAAGGACAAATAATAACAATAGCAACAACAACAATCAGACAGCTTAGAGGTGACTCTGACCTGCTGGCTTACTCTGCTCTCACTGGCTCTCAACTTTCCCTTTAATCAAGCTGCTACAGTCAGCCTTATTTTGAAAGAAAGAAAGAAAGAAAGAAAGAAAGAAAGAAAGAAAGAAAGAAAGAAAGAAAGAAAGAAAGAAAGAAAGGAAGGAAGGAAGGAAGGAAGGAAGGAAGGAAGAAAGAAAGAAAGAAAGAAAGAAAGAAAGAAAATAAAAGAAAGAAAAAGCTGTGCCCACAATTCCTTAATATTGCTCTTCTCACAAAACTCTCAATTTCCCATTCTTCATTTTTCTCAACCCTTACCATTGGTAGCTTTTGTTCCTCACCCCCTCCTCCCCCATCTGCCATTGGGAATCTTTATCCCAGTCATCTTAGCACCATCAGCACCATCCCCAGCAGGAACTGCTTCCACACTTATCATGCAAACCCAGTTCAGTAGACCAGGTGTCAAATTAAAATAAAACAAAACTTAGGACCACTAATCCACAACTAAGGATCCCTGTGTGTGACATATTGACTTAATTTTTAATAATGCTATCTATGTTTTATTGCATTTTTATTTATTTTATCAGGTATTTCTCCAATGATATTTTAATTTATAATGCTACCTCATGCAGGCACCTTATGTTTGTTGCCTCTGATCCAAATGCTGAGACTATATAGTAAACACTAACTTGTCTCTGGCATCCCAAGGACGGATGGATTCTAAACACAGTAACTGGTTTAAGTGAGGGTTTACTGGTATCATTTTTTAGTATGTTTAGAAATCCACAATCTTAGAATCAGAATATTAGCAGTCAATCAGCATAAATTTCCTTCCTCAAAAAAACCTGAGCAAATCATTTAATGCCGTTTGCCTCAGTTTCCTCATCTATAAAACATTTCTTTAGATCCATTAAAAATTAAATAGGTGCTGGCAGACTATCTGGAAATCTAACTACCATTTACTACATTACTTTACTAAGAAAATAGATTTCAAATTCTAAGCAGAAAATATGAATGAGCTGTCATAAACAGAATTCATTTGTAAGTTGGTACTGCCTCTGTGTGCATGTGTCTGTGTGTTTGAATGTATAGATGTTGATGCTCGCTGAAAATTTTTATTAAGCTCCTACTGTAAGCCAGACACTAAGCCAAGAATATGAAGAAATACAAAGAAAGGAAAAAGTCAGTGTTTACTCTCAAGGAATCATAGTCTGCTATGGGAGACAAAAGGCCACCAACTATGTACAAGCAATATACAATATGAATTGGAGATAATCTTTAGAGGGAAGATGCTAAAATGAATGGGAACCAGGAAAGGCTTCCTGTAGAAGGGGAAATCATAGCTGGGACTTGAAGGAAGCCAGGGAAACCAGATGTGAGGGACAACAAGAGAAAATACTCTTGAGTTCCAGGACTGAGTGTCCTTTGAGAAACAGTGAGTAGACCAGTTCCCCTGGAGTGAGGAGTACATGGTTGTGGGGAGATAAGGTATAACAAGTTTGGGAAAATGTATATGTACCAGCTATGTGACCCTAGGCGAGTCATTTAACCCTGTTTGTCAAGAAAATCTCAAAATGGGATTCCAGAGAGTCAGACATGACTGAAATGACTCAACAACAAAACAGTAACAACAATAGCAATGCATATATATTGTATATAAATATGAATGGAACAAGAAATTGGGATTAGAAATAGTTCAAGTTTATACTGGAATTTATGAGTAATGCAATTGTTATTTTTCCCTTTTAAAGGTTGAAAAACCAAAGGCAATTAAGTGAACTTGTTCAAGTTCAAGTTCATATTCAAACTTAAAAGAATCTAGTTCAAGACTTGAACCTGATATTAGATCTTGTGTTCTTTCAATATGATAGAATAAGTGAGGAACCTAACAAATAATATAATAGGTAGAAGGAAGTGAGTAGAATAAGAAAGAGTGGATTAAGAGACAATGAAGCAGAAAGAAAAGGACTGATTGCTAAAAGGAGAAAACAGTGAACAAGGACTTAGTTCAGTACTTACTGTACTAGGGATTGGGGACAGAAAGTCAGAAATGAAAGATTCCCTCAATTAGTTACATTCAATAGCAATGGGAGGACCATTGTCATAGCCAGGAAGAATAAAAGTCATGGCTATTTATCCTGGGATATAGATAAATAACTTCTTCCAAAGACCACTTAAAGTTTCTATGTGGAATTCACATGTAATTTTTGGAGAGAAGAAAGATTTTTATCCTATGCTAAAGAGGTTCTTGAGAGATCCTAAATGATTGACTATACCTCTTTCCTCTTGCAATGTCTCTCCTTAAAACTGCCTCAATTTTATCCTTTCATCCTCTTTCTTTCCTAGAAAAAAATCCAAATATCAGCAATATGGATGTAAATATTGTGTTTATATTCAACTATACTTTGTACATTTCTTTGCTTTCTCTTCTGAGAATGGATTAGATTCCCTTAAACAGCTGCCCAAACACTTATTTATATTAGATGATATTGGCAGAACTTGTATTATATTTTATTCCTCCTCTGAATTTTTCCTGACCATCCAGAAAAGCCAATTCAATTTACCTTTCTACCAAAATAACTATCAGTTTTCAGTCATGTGCTCAACTCCCTCTTTTTTCCAGGTGAATAATATTAAAAGAGTTGTTTTTTTACCTTTCATATATTGGTCTAAAAAGTGCCTGGGAGTCAGAAGTCATGAACAAATTGTTGAGAAAGACAAACATTAGACTTTCAGACACTTAATCCTATTAATTTTCATTACCTTTGATCTTCAACACTTGTCAAGAAAGTTGACAGTTTGTATTCTTTGGTTGGAAGGGGTTTTTTTGGTTTGTTTTTTCACTTTCATTCTTTTTTGAGGGGTAGGTAGTGAGTGAAGGTAGATTATTTTAAACTAAGGCAAAATAGCTTCCTTCACAATTAAATGATGTAAATAGTATTTTGATTTCCGAATTACTAAAATTAGGGTTGATGAAACTACTTTGATTAGGGGAAAAAATTCCTGGATCCCTGAGATTTATAATCTATAGGTAAGCTATTTTTGTTATTGTTTTTCAAAGAAAGATATGTGCATAGTCTGCAAAGTCTATCAGTAATAAAATTTGTCAATAACTTAGCAGTACTTTTTTAGACTTTTCAAGTAGTCTTATGTAAATTGTATACTGGATTATTTTACTCCATCCTTGTAAAGAACAGAAAAAAGTAATTGTTTAAATAAGAAGGAAACTCTTTAAAATTTTTAAATGACCTCTGATTCAAACTAAGTCAAATTAAAAGTACCTCGGGTGAGAAGAGAAAGAACTTGAGAACTTGAAAACCAGCTTCTTCTAACAAATAGCTAATAAATGGGTCTAATTGTTTTTCTGTGGGGAGGTGGTTGGTAGGAAGGTTTGTTGTTTAATTCTATCCAGTTTGGGGCCCGAAAATAATCTAGGAAGGGATGACTTAATACTTGAGTCACTCTTCCAAATTTCCAATTCAAATGATACATTATTCTAGCCCAGCTCCTATCACTTCAGTTTGAGGTCATCACTGGTTTCTCTGCTCACTGGAGGACTCATGAGGATTTAATATGATTTTACTGTTCTGAATGTGCTAATAAGAAGTTGGACTTTAAATTGATTCTCTCATATTTTGGAGGACTTAAAAATTAATGCCCATAGGGCTAATATGAGGTAGGTTAGAATATTGTCTTGATTTGGGGGTACTTATTATACCTGCCTCCTGTGAAATCCCAAAGAACTTTTGCAACCCTTTCACATTATGGAAGGGTTCAGTTTGCTCTCTTTTACCTTACCTCTTCTTAATTTACCTTGGGCACAATAGAAAAACGAAACTGCTTTTGACCACAAAAGTCACAACGTATCTATATTTATGTGGGAAAACCTGTTGCAATAAGTTTGGAAAATGGTTGCCTCTGGGGAGCTAGCTAGTTTCTCTTCAAAATTGCAAGGAATTCTGCTCTTTAATGCTCAGTTATATAAGAATCATTATGGCCTTATTCTTATGTGTTCATTAATGTTAATTATTCTTCTTTATAATGATTCTTATCAATCGCTTAAATTAATTACATAATGAGCAAATATTCATTTATCCATTATATTGAAGACTAAATATATTTATGCATCCCCCCATACATCAATAGACATTAAGTTTCAAACTATATTTTCCCAAATTGCCCTGAGATCTTTGTTTATGTATATGCAGTTTTTTCAAAGGAGTAAGGAAAAAAGAGCTCCACTATTTCCTTGCTGTGTAGGGATTAGACACTTATTTGTATAACAATGAGCGGTTCTATGGACTTCTCCAAGTGTCTTGCCCTCTGTATAAAACAGTGTGAGGGGTTATAATATTTGCTAACTTAGCTTACAAATTTGCTTTGAGGCACATGCTAGATTAAACTGGAAACTTTATATAAATGTAAATCTATTATTGTCGCTATTGTTATTATCATCCATAAAATGAGGGAAATAATATTTGTACTACTTTTCTCCAAAGTTATTGTTATAGTATATATAGGCAGTATGTTGTAATAATTATAAAAATAACTAGGATTACTATGGTCCTTACTATGCACTTCACAATTATTATCTTATGATAATCCTGAGAGGTAGGTGCTATTTTTATTCCCATTTTACAAATGAGAAAACCGATACACTAGGAATGAAGTATCTTTCCCATTGTCACAAAGGAAGTACTTGAGGTTGGATTTGAACTCATGTCTTCTCAGTTCCAGGCCCATCTACTGTACTGCCTAGTTGGGAAGATAGGGCTGATTTTACAGTAGAAAGACTAGCGTTCAAATCCTGACATACTGGGTTGTTTGTAGGCAAATTCCTTAACCTTTGGATGTTCCAAGCAACTCTCTAAGCAGGAGTTCAAACTTGCTTTTAAAAAAGTATTTTGAGGGGCAGCTAGATGGTGTAGTGGATAGAGCACTGGCCCTGGAAGACACCTAATAATTACCTAGCTGTGTGACCTTGAGCAAGTCCCTTAATCCCATTGTCAGATTAAAAAAAAAAGTATTTCTATTATTGTGTTTCAAGATATCTGATTTCCTTTGTATTTATTTTAAAAGTTTAAAACATAATTCTCAGAAAGGATGTATAAATTTATCATATTGTCCAAAGGGTACAGGACACACACACACACACACACACACACACACACACACACACACATACAAAGGGTTATAAGCCTCTATTCTCAAGATATAACTCACAGAATTCATCTGCATCATTGGCCAAGGGAAATTTCCTTACTTGAAGTTTCCTAAATCAATTAAACCAATCAGTCAATAAACATTTATTAAGAGGGCAGCTAGGTGATGTAGAGAATAGAATGCCTTATCAGACCTGAGTCAGGAAAGCTCAATCTTCCTGAATTTAAATCTGACCTCAGATACTAGCTGCTTGACCCTGGGTAAGTCACTTAATCTCATTTGCCTCAGTTTGCGTATCTGTGAAGTGAGCTGGAGAAGGAAATGATAATTCACTTTAGTGTCTTGGTGAAGAAAGCCCCAAAAGGTTCACAAAGAGTCATAAACAACTAAATGACAAAGTGCCTGTTATATGTCAGGACTTTGCTAAAAGTACAGAAGTTACAACAAAAAGTAAATGATAGACCCTGCTGTCAATGAACTGACACATATAGCAACACACACACACATAAACACACACACATCACTATATAACAACCAATATTTCTATAAGGTTTTTGATTTGTTTTATGAAGCACTTTCTTCATAAGAATCTCCTAAGGTAGTATAGGTATTATTCCCATTTTTTAGAGAACAATGTTTAAAAATTTGTTTAATTTATTCATTTGAATTAAATACAAAAAAGAACACAATATAAAAAAATTTAATATTAAACCATGAGTTTCCATTTTCCATTTTACTTTTAAAAATATATATATAATAAATACTAGACACTTTTCAAAGCTACACTGCTTTCTTGTGTTTCCTTCTGTTTTTTTTTAATTCTCAATTATGCCCTACTGATTTTTTCTCCTTCCCTCCACACTCTGTGATAGAGAAGGTTATCATTAAGCACTAATAAGTATAAATATAAAACCATAATGTACATACTTCTATTTATCAATACTTTCTCTGGATGGGGATAGCATCCTCCTTCATATTTTATTTGTAGTTGATTTGAGTATTTATAATACTCAAAATGACTTAGTCATTCATGTTATTCTTAAAACAATATTTCTGTACTGTGTAAAATATTCTCTTGGTTCTGCTCATTTCACTCTTCATTATTTCAGTCTTTCTACGTTTTCCTAAAATCAACCAGTATATAGTAGTATTTCAATACCAACATGTACCACAACTTCTTTAGCCAATCCTTAATTGATGGTTATTCTCTCAGTTTCTAGTTCTTTGTTGCCACAAAAGAGAACAAGTATAATTTTTTTTATTTTTGCAAGACAATGGGGTTAAGGGACTTTCCCAAGGTCACACAACTAATCTACTATTAAGTTTCTGAGGTTGGATTTGAACTCAGGTCTTCCTGAATCCAGGGCCAGTGTTCCATCCACTGTGCCACCTAGCTGCTCCAGCTATAAATAGTTTAGAACACATAAGTTCTTTTCCTTTTTTCAAAATCACCTTGTGAAACACACTTAATAGTGGTAATACTGTTAAGGGATATACACAGTTTTATAATTGTTTGGGTCTAATTCTAAATTGTTCACCAAAATGGTTGGATTAGTTCGGAGTTCATCAACAGTGAATTAATGTCTCAATTTTTCTACATCCCCTCCAACATTTATTACTTTTCCTTTCTATAATGTTAGTCAACTGATAAGTGTAAAATTATATATCAAGGTTGTTTTAATTTGTATTTCTCTAATCGATAGTGATTTAGAGCATTTTTTCAAATGACTAGATATAGTTTTGATTTCCTCATCAAAAAACTGCCTGTTCATATTCTTTGACCATTTATCAATTGGGGAATGACTCAGATTCGTATAAAGTTGACAAAGTTATTATAAATTTGAGATATGAGACCATTATCTGAGACAGTCCATAAAAAATTTTCTCCCAATTATCTGTTTTTCTCACTATCCTTGCAACATTGTAAGAAATCTTTTTCATTTAGTGTCATCAAAATTATTCATTTTAATCTCACCATGTTCTCTATCTCTTGTTTAGTTATAGATTGTTCTTATCTATAAATCTGATAGATATGTTCCAAGTTCTTCTAATTTTCCTATAATATCTCCATTTATATCAAGGTCATGTATCCATATTGACCTTCTCTTGGTATAGGACATTGGTCTGTGCCCAAATTCTGCCAGACTGCTTTCCCAACAATTTTTACCTATAATGAATACTTATTCCAAAAGCTTAAATCTTTACATTTGTCATATACAAAATTACTGTAATTATTTGCTACTGTATATTGTAGCAATTCAGAAACTGAATCTTGAAGAAATCCAATGACACATCCAAGGTCACAGAACTAGTTTTAGAACCAGCAGGTCAAAATTAGACTGCTTGATTCCAGAGTCATATTTGAGAAGAATCACTTTGTAGCAAATAGAAAAATACTGGGTTTTAAGTCAGAGGTCTTTGGTTTAAATCCCAGCTATGCTACTTCCTTTACCTATGACATTTTAAAAACTCACTTAATTCCTTGAGACCTCACTTTTCTCACCCACAAATGAAGGGATTAGGACATCATCTCCAAGGTCCCTTCCAGTTCTAAATATTATTATCATCTTGTGTTCTTTTAAAAACTTAAAATTTGATACACACAATCTATACTCAGTCCATATTACTGTCATTTAATATTTGAAAAATTTCTCATTATGAAAATAAGTAGTTTCCTCAGCATTTCTATTATTATTGAATATTTGTCATTGTTTCTGCTTCCCTACTGTGATAGAGATGCTTCAAACATCTTTGTACTGTTTACTCCCCCCCCCCCCCTTTGGAAAGGAATGCAAAAGCATTTATTAAGTGCTTATTATCTTCCCAATACTGAGATAAGCACTGGGAATACAAATAGAAAATTCAGAATCCTGAGTGTCAAAGAGTTCACATTCTAATTACTAGAGACCACACATAAAGGAGGGTTCTTGTTTCTGTTCAGTTCATGGTAGATGGAAGGGGTTAGACAGAAAAAGTAGCAGGATCTAGAGGATCTTGGAGGAAAATGACAGGGCAGAAGGTTTAGAGTAAGGTAGGAGTCTGTAATTTATCCAGCAGAGTTAGGAACATGAGAGTAGATTCAGCTGACAGTGGGTGTCATGAGTCAGTTAGGAACATGGCAGAGGGGCAAAGTTTTTCTTGTGATATTATTTCAGAAGTAAAATTCCTATGTCAAAGTATAATAACAATTTAATAGCCTCTGTCACATACTACCAGATTACTTCCTAAAAAAGTTAGACTAATTTACAGTGCCACCAACAATGTTGAAATGTACCTATTCATCTAGTTCTATTAACCTTGAGTTATGTAATTTTTATCTATTCTTGATAGTTTAATAGGTTGATAATGATTCCTTAAAGTTTTTTGAATGTGCATTTCTTTAATTACTTGGTATGAAATAGCCACCTCAACCCTATTTTGTAAAATAGAATTAGTATTGGAAAACAAATTAAATTTATTTTTTTTTCTTCCTGAACACCTAGAGGTACAAATCATCCTGGGTATATTCTAGCTGTTGCTCACTCCCATAATGAATGACATGTGAAGGTAAGTGGCAGAGATATATACAAGTAATTTGAAATATTAGATTTGGTTTATAATTTTTGGAAGGCATTGCTAAAACCTAAAGCTATTGAGCATTTCATCTCAAACCCTAAAAATATTCTGAAGGACTAGCATCATAGGGGAATAAATCAGATTTCAAATTCACCTTTAAATTTAAAAATGGAAAGGAAGAAAAATATTTTGTACTGTAAAAGTAAGTTTTATTTTAAGAGGCAATGTTCATGACTCATCAGTCTAATTCATATAACTTGCCTATAAGTATCAATTTCATTTTTCAAGGTAATTCATATTAGTTGTTATCATATGTAATAAATCATTCATGGGATGATTAATTTTTATATCTTTAATACAAAATAGTACTGGTTTTCAATTTTTTAAAAGATTACCTCTGATCTTTTAGTGAAATTATAATGTAATAATTTTAACAAGATAAACACAAAAAAGCAAAACTAGTTTAATCATCTAGTATCTCAAGGTGAAAAACAGGCATTAAAAGGATTAATAAGTTAGGAAAGGAAATTCTCATTTCTTTTCCTTATATAATTATGTTAGAAATTAGAAGTTTTATCAGTTTATTATATATCATTTATTATATTATATATTTATCAGTTTATTTTATAAAATTACATATTTATTATATAAAAATCAATATACAATTCACTCTTGATTGTCTGTCCTTCCAAACATCAGAGGTAGCAAGGATGCTCTAAAGCAGAAGGTAGCAAAAATGCACAATTCATTAATATTTAAATGTCTTTGGAATATGTCATGTAATTTTTCTCCCAGTAAATTTGCTTCACTGATTATGTTTGACTGAGGTTAATATTAAAAATTATTTTTTTGGCATTTGTCATTAGTGGAAGAGGAGATCCAGAAATATCCTGTTGGGGGGCAAGGGAGAGGAAGTTGGTTTGGGATGATATTCTTTCCAAATGATCGGTTCTCCTTAGTGGAGAATCTTGTTGTTGAGTCTTCATTTTGAGAGAGGATTATGACATTATGGGGTGATTCCATGATTTATTTATAAACTGGATTTAAGTGAAACAGATTGCACAAAGTTCTCAGCCTTATTGTTTCTTCCAGAGTCATCAAAGTCCATTGGCAATACAAGAATCAAAATGAGGCTACTTGACCCAAGGTGCATTGGTTGACCTTGGTATCTATGATTTCTGAACAAACTCTAAGAGCTCTATAAGTGCTAGCTTCTACCACCTTTGTGATCATTGAGATAAATTGTTCTCATCTTCCCATTACACCAAAGGAAGTCTTTCCATACTGGGGTATATAACTCCTAACTCACCAACAGGTCTGAGACATGTCAGTTATCTTCCATCTGGTTCAGCCCATCCATTGAGATGATTTTACCAGATATGGAACCTGTACATAATACAGCTTCTTGGAGTCACAGGTGAGAGCTGGGTGAAGGTAATACTTAAGGTGGATGAGCAACCCTGAAAAGACAGTGCTAATCCTCCTGGATCACCCCATATACCCACTCTACAACTACCTTCTTTGGGTAATTAAGAGTTGATTATGCTTTTCATTTGTATCTTTAAAAATTTCATTAAGTCAATGATTTCAATATGTGGGAGGCAGTTGGATATCAAATTGCCTTGAGCTGGACTTGGATTTCATTGAATACTTCTATAGTAAAGGGAACTACATGGTACAATGGATGGAGCAATGTACCTGGAATAGGAAGATCTGGATTCAAATCGGACCTTGGTCTCTAGTTAATGTGCCCCTAGGTAAGTCATTTAACCTCCCTCTGACTTCTTTTGTCATCTTTAAAATACAAGTAATAACTTGTGACTTATGTCACAAGATTTCTGTGAGGCTATTATAAAAATGAGATATTTGAAAAATGCTTTGTAAAACTTAAAATGCTACATAATTAGCAATTTTTATTATTAACTTGAATTTGGCCTCATCTACTAGAGTGATCCTGGGAAATTCACTTTGACTCTCTCAGACTCATCTGCAAAATGGGAATAATAACAGTATCAATCTCATAAATTTGCATGAAATGACATATATTGAGATTTTAAAATTCTCTACAAATTATAGAGGTGATGTCGATGGTGGTGTTGTTGGCTGTATTGATAGTGTTGGAAGTGTTGATAGTGGTGATGATGAAGGTGGTGGGGATGGTGGTGATAGTGATGATGATGCTACTTAATCCTATGATGCAGATCACAAGCTGTCCATGATGGTTCAACCTGTGAAATTTTTATTATATCCTTTCCTATATCTGTTCTAAGCTGAAAGCCTTCCCATGTATTTCATATTTATAAAACCTTTTTCTGCTTAAGTAACTCAATATAACATCAAGGTGAGAATTTTAATTATTTCTCCATTTTATAGAAAGACTTGTTGCAATCATAATAAAGGAGTTTCTTGATGTGATAAAGAGCACAAAGTGCATTTGTGGATGAGCCAGACACCAAATGCAGTTCCACTGATTTTCTACAACTCCTACCCTAAACCCTGTCTTCTGTTAGGATGCAAAGTGATATAGACTGCAGCCAACTCAGTAAGTAATATCAACTCTATCAGTGATCCATACTAAACCTTGGTCCAGCTCAAATAAACAATGAGAAGGAGGCAAAATTTGTGAGAGAAATGGTACTGATAAAGGCTGGTTCACCATACAACTTTAGCTGAAGTGTGGCCTTAAAGCAGATGTTCTTTTATCCTAATGTTTAAAACATTCTTTGTTCATTATCTTCTTTTCCATTCACAGTTAAGATATCATCTTGATTCCAATTTCAACTACTGTGTGCTTCCCTCCAGCAAGCTCTGCCTTGACTCAGGACCTTGAACTCCAAATCCAACATTCTTTCCTCTGCAACATTATTGTTTTCCAACTTTCCTGAACTGCAGTTTCCTCATCTGTATAAAGTGAAGGATAATTCTTACATTATACATTTACTAAGCTTATGTGGAAGAGAAGCTTTAGAAATCTATTGCTATGAGAATGAGCTATTTTATTGATTCTTGTGGCTCTGTATCCTTTGGGTAAATAAATCCTTTTTCTCTTTTATCACTCAAAGAAACCTGATCTTAAGTAAGGATAGAATAGCTGCTTCTAGATATAAACTACAATTTGAGGGGCACTAGGAAAGTTTCATAACCCTAAAAGATTTTTCTCAATTAGTCACTGTTTCTGAAATTTAGATATTCTGTCTTTATATTTAAGGTATTAGCTCTTTAGATACTTCTTTTTAAAATGTTGGCATCACAATTATGCTTTAGTATGATTTTGTTAGGTGGATATCTTTCCTGACAGAAGATATTGAACACTGAAGAAAGAGGAAATTTGGAGAGAGAAAGAGAGAGAAAGTAAAAAAGAAGAAGAAGAAGAGAAAGGAAGAAAGAAAGAAAGAAAGGAAGGAAGAAAGAAAGAAAGAAAGAAAGAAAAAAGAAAGAAAGGGAGGGAGGGAGGGAGGAAGGAAGGAAGAAAGAAAGAAAAAAGAAAGAAAGAAAGAAAGAAAGAAAGAAAGAAAAAGAAAGATGAAGAGGAGGAGGGGGAGAAGGAGGAGAAGGAGGAAACAAGAAGAATAGGAGAAAGTATGGGAAGAACAAGAAGTACGATGATGATGATGATGATGATGATGATGATGATGATGATGATGATGATGATGATGGATCTCAAAGAGGGAAGGATAAGTTTGGTTGGATTGTTTCAATGGGCCTTGAGTAGCATAAGGATACAGGAATTCCTGGTGGTATGGTTGGAATGGGAAAGGGAAATCTAAAAAAAAAATGAGAAAAAGGGACATGGAAAAAAGAGATGGAAGTTTACCAAGGAAAAAAACCTTATTTCTTTCACTAATTTGCTACAGTCTAACTCTGGATACTTGAAAGTACTTCAATAGGAAAGAGTAGAGAATACCACATATACCTTAGGAATTGATGTGTAGAATCTCTTCAGGCCCAATGATATTGACCAAAAACCAAAATGCCCCTGAACAAGGCATAGATAGAATAGTGGCATCAACTATTTGGGAACATATATAATAATAATCTTTGAAGTACCCTTTTCATTAGAACTCAGTCTGAAATACTTCAATATTCTTCCCTGCCTTATTAAGCAGAGTATATTGAAATAGAGTAAACTTTCCCTGATGAGTCAGGATTATCACAATGATTAGTTGATGTAGATAGTAAAGAACATTGGACTGGATCCATATGAATACAGTCTAAAATCTGTCTTCTTGAATATTCTCTGAATAGCTCTGATTTGTTCTTCAAAAGAGGCATTTTTTAAAAAAATGAACAAATAGCAGAAATGAATCAATAATTTTAAATGGTTCATACACTTCATTTCCCTCTTATAAATTTGTAGTACAAAATCAACAATATGTGGGGCTGGGCAGCAAAAACTTTCTGAAACATATTGACTCAGAAGTTGAAGCAGTCTCCTTTTAAGTTGTTTTCCTGCCTTCACTGAAACCTCCTTGTTCTCTTTCTTTACAGGTTCCTTGATCTTTAGCAAATTTAAAATCATTTTAATATAAACATCAATAATTTCATCAACTTCCCAATTAATTTCAACTCAGTCTAGGGCTAACTTGCATGTAGAAACACTGCCACCTGGTGGATACTAAAGATACTGCTTTTAATGACCAAACTAAAGTTGCATTTTCCCAACTGTAGGCATAAATGGAAATTATTGTCTTCAATACTTTAATTCAATAAGTGTTTGTTTCAAATAGCCATTAAAAGAATGATATCATGATAAAATCTTATATTTGTTCAAGGATAAGTAAGACACAAGTTTGCTTTCATCTTTTTTCAGTCTTACTAAATAATTACATAGGACTTCTGTATGTCCCACAATTGAAGCTTCTCTCAATTGGCTTGGTGGTTTATTCATCATGTCTCTGAAAATTTGAATATATACTACTCAGCAAATTTTGTGAACTTGCATCAAAAATTTTAAAAAAGAAGATTAGTTGAATATATTATAAATCAGATGATTTCATTGAATGTACAATATTGTGTTAGGAGTGTGTGTGTGACAACATTGTGAAAGTGGCAGTTATAAGAGTCTGATTTGATGGGTTCTCCTATTAAGTGGGCCACTCTGCCATATTGGCTGTCCTCAGACAAAATGAGTGCTTGGTTCAATCTTTAAATGGTAAAAAAGTTTTTTCTGAGGCAGATATTGGTCATGAAGTTACTGAAGTTGTCAAAAGTATATTGTCAAGGAGTACACAGTGTATCAAAGTAGCATGCAGTGTATCTGAAAGGAAAGAAGAGCCCCAGAGATGCTAAAGTGGAGGTCGGAAGTGGAAAACCCTCAAATGCAGTCAGGAATTTACACTGAATTCCACTGACATCAGAAAGTGTGACCTGAATTATGGGGGGGGGGGGGATAGAATCGGTTTGAAGATTATGTACTAAAATACCAAAGAGTTATTTTAAATAATTATAGTATACCTTGTAATATAACTGTTCTTTAAAAATATCTTGTAAATCTACTTTTTGAAAAAAATGTCACATATATGTAATAGCTCAGAAAGTCTGGGTAATGTCTATATTTTTTTCTTGGCTAGCATCTGTTACTTCTTTTGCACAAGGACTCCTCATGCAAAAAACACTCCTTACCATTGCAGATTTGTGGGGAGAAGTGTTTATATTGAGCAATATCAATTGTATTTTTCTGTCATCTTGTATGCTCTAGGAAATTATAGGTTTAATACTTTCTGCCTTGGTCTCAGAAATATCATCAAAGGAGAATATTTAATAATTGGTAAATTGCATGATTAATGAAATTCCATTTTTAAAAACATAAAACATGTTTTATTTATTAATGACATACATGTATAATACCTTAAGTATGATTAGTGACAAATATACTTGTAAACAAATAAAATTAATATTTTTATATGAATGATTCTTTGTTGTGGACATAAATCATATTCATTAATTAACCTACAGTAACAGTGACAGTATTTAACAGTATTTAACACTCATAGTAACAGTAACATACATAAAAAGTCATCAAATTGAAAGGAAATCAGATTGGATTTTGGATAAATCAGTCACCAGTCCTAAAGGATATTGAACCTTCAATTTGTCCTCATATAATTTTGATTAACTAAACCAGGAGTATGTCAGAGCCATCTCATTTCCAGTGTGATTATTTATATCTTAGCAAATGGGTCACATCAAGGCATGAAGTTAATTGTCTAGAATTAAGAAAATGATGGAGAAAATGATAATAATTCAGATGAAATTTAAAAATTTTTGTGTCAATTTTTACACACATATACATTGATATTATTTTAATATTGACTAGCATACCTCTACTAAAATGAATTATTTCAAACAAGAAAATATGCTGACAACATGGAAACATACACATACCTATAAAAATAATTTCAGGTTATGTGCTATGTCCCTCCTGATCTTTCCCCAATTCCTATAATATGTACCTTAATAGTTTCCTATATTTCTTCCTTATGTTTATCATAATGACTCTGTGACACTCCAAGATTCTGAGATGTTAATGAAAAAAATTTCACAATTGCATAACACTTTGAGATTTCTAAGGTTCCATTCTTATAATATCCCCAATGAGGCAAGAGGTTCAAATATTATAACCTTAATTTTAAGAGATGACAAAAATGTGCATCTGAGGAAGTTTAGGAATTTGAACTCAAGTTGCATATGTATGTATATATATATATATACATATATATATACATACATATATATATACTTATTCACATATACACATACATGCTACATATAAAACAAATTATATCAGTCATATTAAATATATGCATATATGTTTAATTTGACATATATTTTTGTATTGACAGCAGACCTTCACAACAAATGTCCAAACAAGTACTCTTGCAAAGTATATTCCCTGAAAGATAGTTTGGAAATTGCTAATAGAAAGGAAGTATGGGTACTTTAACTTTCAAAGTATTAGTATTAATTTTAGTATAGATATAGTATAGATACTATTTGATAATATCAACATGAACAGAGTTTATTTACCAGGATTGTGTTGCTTCTCCATTCTGACTTTGCATTCTTGTTAGCTATTAATTATGTTGTTTTTTTGTATAAACTCACTCAGGTCATTCCATATTTTTCTGAATTGTTTGTCTTCTCATCCCATTGTGTTCACTTACCATCATTTAGTCATGCCCTTTGTGTCCAGTTTATATTTTAAGATTTTTGCTATTAGAAATAGTTTTTCTCTTACTACTTTTGCACATACAGTATTTTCTTACTGCTAATACACTCTAAGAGATAAAAGTTCAATGATCTCTCAGTGAAAAAGTACAAAAAATGGTTACTTTTCTTGCATTATTCCAAATTATTTTCCAAAAAGGAATAACTTGAAATAGATTTTCTGGTTAACCCTCATATAACCAGAAATTCTACTTAACAAAAATTTTGATTATACAAAATTTTGCTATACAATGCTATTTATTTTTTAATGCTATTCATTTTAATGTAAATATATACTAGTAAAAAAATCCGAGGGTGTTTGAAACAAAAATAATTGCATTATTTAGTTTTGTGGCTCTCCTTTTTCTGCCTGAAGATATGAATAGGAATTGACTGTTCTCCCCTCTTTCTCCTCCTTCTACATCAGCAGTTGTCTTTGTTGATTTGATTTGGAAGATCTTGTCAAGTTCCTTTATAGAATCTTTTACCACTTCATCTCACAATTTATGTTGATTCAAAAGCTGCAATTATTTTCATAGCGATCATTTTGCAAACTCTTATTGCTGATATTTCATATGAAATGATGTTTCTTATTGTCTTGGATATGATATGACTGCCAAGTTTTTTCTTCTCCTTCCCAAGGAATACCTGTGAACTGTTCTTACATTGTCATAGATTATTTTTTTCTCTTCTGTTTTTTTTTTTTTGTAAAAAGAATGCCGAGATTTTTGATTCTGCTTCTCTAGCAATATATTCATTAATTGCTCATTGGACAAATACATCATGTTTAAAGTACTAGCAGTCAAATGACAATGCATTAATGGTCTAAAAACGATGGAATTTTTTAGCATCTTCTGCCTCATTTCATGTCACATCACCATTACTAGGCAACCAAAGTGTTCCAATGGTTTGCTTACAATGTCAGGAATCATTGAGAACAATCTCTAGCATACTGAATATACCCCCATAGTTATCTTTGGCAAGCATGTGAACAAGAGTTGCACAAGATGGGCAGATATAGATGGATTGCAACTTGCATCTTGGAGGAAAGTTCCAAAACACCACGATCACATATTCATTTGAATAAATGAACAAGTAGTTGACCTTTAAACAGTTCCTTAAATTTGGCAAAGCATATATTAAGTTCTTAAAAGAAACTATTCCCTTCTTTCTATGCTCATTTTGTTTCCATTGCTGCTAAAATTCAATAAGCAGTCTATAATAACCACCTCCACTTTTCTTCACTATCAACATTTATTCTTTTCTCCATCTTCTGAAATGGTTTATATTCCCATCACTCTAAGAGTTCTGTCTTGAAATTCACCATTGAACATCTAATCAAATTCAAAGGTATTTTCTTAATTTTCCCTGCCTGAGTAGAATTTTTTTCTTTTGTTTTTTTTTTGCAGGGCAGTGGGGTTAAGTGACTTGCCCAAGGTCATACAGATAGATAATTATTAAATGTCTGAGGCTGGATTTGAACTCAAGTCTTCCTGACTCCAGGGCAGGTGCTCTATCCACTGTGCCACTTAGCTGCCCCTAAGTAGAATTTTTTGGTAATTAACTCCCCTTATTCACCTCTCATTTGACTTTCATGATACTTCATTGTCCTGATTCTCTATTTTTACCTTTCTGTTTTCTCCTGCAGTTTTCCCCTCTTCTTATTCCATAACTAAACATCATCTAAGGTTTAGTCCTGGGGCCTGTCCTAAATGACCCGATCTCTTCTTTCTACCTCATTGAATTTTATCAATCTTTTTAAAACTCCATTAGAAGTATCTCTATGAAATCTTCATAGATAGATAGCTATCACAGATGGAGCTATTCAAAATGCTGACAACACATTCGATCTGTCTATATAGGCTTTTGAATTATGTTCACTTGTATTTTAGCATCTTCTAAAATTTATTGTCCTCTGTGTATTGATATCAACAATACTCTTGGAACATACCCTTGGAATATGCTGAACAAAGTCACTGAATTCAGTTATCATTTTTATTCATAGATGAAAAAAAATCACTTGAATTCAGCCAAACTAGCCAGTTTGTTTGCTACCACTTCAGAAAGTACATGCCAAGAAAGTGTAATGGAA
The DNA here is from genome assembly GCF_037893015.1 of Macrotis lagotis. Lineage (NCBI taxonomy): Eukaryota > Metazoa > Chordata > Mammalia > Peramelemorphia > Peramelidae > Macrotis > Macrotis lagotis. Next base: position 589,374,606 of record NC_133658.1, read on the forward strand.
AAAGTACTGAACTTTGAATAAGTCCTTGACATATCTGGGTTGGAATGGTGGCATAGTTACATGTTTTATGATCCTGGACAAGTCACTTTCTCTTTCTTAGTTTCAATTGTCTCATCTGTTAAAATGGTGAGTTTGACCAGATGATTTCTAATGTCCCTTCAAAAATTGACATTTATTAAAAATCAACAAGCATTCATCAAAGGTTTGCTATGTGTCAGACACTCTGTGGAGCCCTGATACTCTCAAGGAGCTTAAATCCTATTTTTAACAATGAAAGTTTTATAAGGTAGAGATACATTTTAACATGTAGAAGCTCTCAATATTTGCTAAAATGTTTAATTTTAGGCAAATAAGGATTTAAGAATATTTTAGCAACATCATTAAAAATTATTTTTTCTTTCCAAATCTTACCACTTTGATAACTTCTGGTCTCAGTAGCATGCCCTCAGTCTTCTCCTTCTTGCTTTGTTTATGAAGAAAATGTTGATGATTTTTTTAATAGGTCTAGAAACAAAATTTGTACCAGCATAGCTAGTGAATAATAAAAGTAGATAAAGATGTTGATATGCTTCATTGGATCAAACTTTGGCCACCTCCCACACCTATTTCTCCCAGGGAAAGGAGATAATCTGAATGCCTATTCTCTAGGATCACCAATTTATCATCTTTTAGTTCTGTTTTGCCCCAGCACCACGGTGTCCAAGGTTGCATTGTCCAACTCTAGTTACAAGGAACCAAAAAGACCAAAAATTTATAACAAAATGGTTTATATGGAAACCATCTAAAGAAGGAATTAGATGCGTGAAAGTGGAATTGAAGGGGGGGAATATCAATTTTCTAATCATTTTATCTTCATTCAACAAATATTAAGTGAAAATTGAGTGCTAAATGCACCTATCATTGCTGTTAATATACTATAGCATATTTAGACTTGCCATGAATTTTTCCATTGTCTTTTGGATATCTGTAATTTAAATTTTTTCTGAATTCATAGCTTTTTATGATTTGCCACAATATAGCATCACCAGGTGAATATTAATGTGAAAATGAATTTTGATTGTAGAGCATTGGAGCATCTTAAAATTTTTGAAAGCATAGAAGCTGTCTGGTTATCTGAGTTCTTCCACAAACACTTGCAGCAAAGATCTATAGAAATAATGGATCAGTCTTTTAACTGATGGAATCATGATCAAAGGATAACAAAAGAAACTTGTCAGAAATCCAAAGGCACATCCAGAGGGATATGCTAGAGGAAGGAGGATGAGGAAGAGTTTTGATCAATAGATCCAGAAGTCAGAGAGTTATAAATTTTACTTCATCTGAATAGTTGGAGGCAGAGCAGGGAGACATGATGTTGGTGTTCTAAGAATCCTGAAGCCTGTAACATCTGCTAGTAACACCAGTAACTGAGCCAGTACAGCTCCTGGGAAGCTCCTATAACAGGATAGCTCCACAATAAGTACAAGTAAAGCCTCAGGCAAAAAGAATAGTTTGATCAAAAATCTAAGAGAAGCTAGAAGAAATGAAGGAACAGACAAAACATGAAATTAAAGATCTTAAATTAAAAATTGGAAAGGGAATGAGGACTGGAACTCCCTGGGAAGCAGATTAGATCAAACTGAATTTAGCAATACCTGAAACAACAAGAAATATTAGAACAAAGTCAGACAACTGAAAAAAATACATTTTTTAAGGTATCTACAATTAAAAAAAAATCTATGCAAGGCAAATGGGGTTAAGTGACCTGCCCAAGACCACACAGCCAGGTAATTATTAAGCGTCCAAGGCCAGATTTGAACCCAGGTACTCCTGACTGGATAGGGATAGTGGATAGTGTGGGTGCTCTATCCACTGCGCCACCTAGCCACCCCAAGGTATCTACTATTAAAAATAGTTCATCTGGAAAATAACTTGAGGAGTAATCATCATCATCATCATCATCATCATCATCATCATCATCATCATCAGACTCCATAAGAATCATGATCAAACAAAAAAATCCAAAAATAAGTTAAAGAAAACTTCCAGGATCAATTAGACAAAGGGCAAAGTGAAAAATAGAATATACCAATAACCTCCTGAATATACTTCAAATAGAAAATATAGAGAAATGTAAAACTTTAAATCACCATGATAAAAAAAGACCTTATATCTACAAACCACTGTGGTGATTACAAAAACTTGGCATCAACTACCACAAAGAAGAGGAAATATATATATTCCAAAAGGCAGGGAAAAAATCTTTCAATCAAAAATAATTTAACTTACCAAAATTAATATGATTCTATGGGGAGAAGCAGAATTGAACCTTTATTATATGAGCAAGGAAGAAATGTTTAGATCTATAGTTAGGACAAGAATTCATGGTAAAGAGAAAAGAGAATTGCATAAGATAAAATGAGATTTTTTTAATTTAAAGATAAAATGAGCAATTTTGATTATATGAAAAGTAAAAGTTTTTGCACAGCAAAAACCAATGTGGTTAAAATTGGAAGGATAACAGGAACTTAGGGGAAAATATAGTGTTTCTGATTAATATAATTTCCAAATAACTGATTCAAATTGTTAGGTGCAAGGAGTCATTCCCCAAAGATAAATGGTCAAAGGATACATACATACATACATGCATACAAACAAGCACACACATATAATAAATACATACCTATGTACATATACACATATGCACACATAATCGTATATATACTCATACATATTTATTTATATATAATATTTTTAAAAATCCAAGATAACAATAAACAAAGGAAAAGTATTTCAAGTCAGTAATAATGAGAAAAAAATTAAAGCTACTCTGAGCTTCCATATCAGTATTTTATGAAATTTCTCTGCTTCTAGTTTGAAATAAGAAAACACAAACTGACTAGAGAATGGATGTTGTCTAGAGTAGGGTTGTCCAACCTTATTTTTAAAAGTTTTTATTGAAACAATAAACAGCATATTTTGACTTGCCATTTTAGTGAGAGCTCTGTTATAGCTTGGCTTTGTTTACTAAAGCATTTATTACAGGGGGCGGTATAAAATCATACTGTGGGTACCTGAGGCCAGCCGAATTTTGGAAAGCCCTGGTCTGGAGATTAGGTGATACTAAAGAACCATCAGAATTCCATCACTGTGCACTTGTTCCAAATACTGTTAACGAAACATTGACAGAAAAGATAATAAATTGAAGCTTCTACTATATCACAGTCTCTCCCATTTTTCAGACCAGAGCCCTATTAGAATACTATCTACACATTCAGTGATACATATACATATATATATATATATATATATATATATTCACTATTGAGATTTATGTTTCTATATTTCTGAGGAATTCCATTAAAAAATTCAGAAATTGGGGCGGCTAGGTGGTGCAGTGGATAGAGCACTGGCCCTGGAGTCAGGAGGACCTGAGTTCAAATCTGACCTCAAGCACTTAATTACCTAGTTGTGTGGCCTTGAGTAAGCCACTTAACCCCATTACCTTGCCAAAAAAAAAAAACCCTAAAAAAATTCAGAAATTTAGAATAAGGAAGGAAGTTTTATCTGGTTCCTTACTTATCATAAGGAGGGTTCCTGAGCCTCAGGAATGGAATTTAGAAATTATGCTCTTGGGAGGAATGACAACAATGACTAGAAAGAAGAGTGCCATTGTCATAGAGGCTAGATGAATACTAAGAACTTGAAACATTTTTATATTTTCAGATTTGCTTTGAGCTTACAAAGTCAATTGCATAAACTTTATATAAAACTATTATGGATAATTGTTTGGATAATTTCCTGTTATGATTTAAATTTAAAAATTTAAGAGTAATTTCCAAATAGATAAATGGTCAAAGGATATGCACAAATACTTTTCAAAGAGAGAAATCCAAGCTATCAATGTTATGAAAAATATTCCAAATCACTAATAACTAGATGATGAAAATTAAATCAACTTTGAGGTTTTACCTCCCGTGTCTCTTTAAAGAGGAAAGTGACAAATGTTGGAGGGATGAGTCAAGAGGAATACACAATGTGTTACTTTTGTACCAGCTTGTTATTAGAACATTGTTGATAAAGCAGCCATTCTGGAAAGTGACTGGGATGTCCAGAAAATTACCAGATTATCTCAGGCATATGTTTTGATATGTAATGACAATGATTGCTGATGTTATTTTTCAGTCATGTCTGACTTGTCATGAGGCAATGGACCTCCAATCTAACTATGTGTCATATTCTGGAGAATAGGTAGTTTTCTTTGTAATAATCATAGAGCTTATTGAGGAAACCCTATAATGTCCTTTGGCATTCCTAAATAAAAACATCTCAAAGACTTGCCATCTATGATGGGTTCCTTTTTCATTTAGTGGAACCTGGGTAGTTAGAATGCTGACCTGGAGACAGGAAGATCTGAGTTCAAATCCATACTCAAACACTTCTTAGCTGTGTGGTCTTAAGCAAGTCATTTAAGCTCTGTTTCCCTTAATTTCCTCAAATGTAAAATTGGAGGAAATAATTGCACCTGTTGTCCAAGTTGTTATGAGTATAGTGAACACTTATACACTAAGTACTTTACAATTGTTATCTCAGTGGATCCTCACAACAACCTTGAAAAGCAGTTGTTACTATTAAAATTTATAAATTGCTTAGCATAGTGCTTGGCACATAGTAAATACTTTAAAATACTTGTGTCCTTCTGTCCTTTCTTTTGGACCTAGTGCACAGGACATTCTAAAAAGATAACCACCTTTCGTTGAACACACAATGCTCTGCTTTTGCACCAGCTTGCTATTGGTAAGTAGAAGGTGGTTAACAGAACTATTACTGTGGTTCTCTCTATTGAGAATCTTAAATAATCATTACAAATAAACATGAGACTTCTTGTGGGAAGAGAGCCTTTAAGACTTTGCTCTACTGAATCAAAAAGATTTTTTCAATCAACAAAGAACAAACACCACAGGATCTTGTATTTAAAGTATCTTTTAGTTGTTTGTTTATAATGATGTGATCTGCTCTAGAGAATTTTTATAAAAGCCTGCCTGATTCCTTCTCATATTTTCATCAAAGATAGCCTTGTTATATGTATAAATCATTTTATAAAGGTTTTTATAGAAATACAGTTAGTAGTAATTGTGTCCTTGCAATCTAGTATATGTGAATAATTTCTATAATTTTTTTTCCATTCTTTGGTATCTTTTCCTCCTTGGGATACTGTTTGTGAAATTATTCTTCAATACTTACAAGACTGTCACCTTCAGCATGTGTTTTCTCTGTGTGGGCTTGGTCTAATCCATCAGCAATTCTCAACTTCATTTTCCTAAGTGCCATCACTACTTCCTCATTTAACTCATCAGGGACTAAGGTTTTAGAGTCCAAATGAGTTGGATTCACTGTCACTGCTGAAGAAAATAGATCATTAGAGAAATGCTGACAAATTCATTTGGTTCTCTGTCTATGCCTTGTACTCCTGCCAGTTTCATCTAGGAATGCTTTGGGGATGATGTGGCTTAGTTGGGTCTTATGCCAAGTTTTCTATAGACTTTTTTCACCTCCACTGCTTTTCAGTGAGAGGCAGTATAGTGTGAAGAATAGAGAGCCTGGTGGACAGACATGAGGCCTTGGACACAGAAAGAATTACATGAATTCTAACTCTGATATATACTGACTGTGTGACTCCGATCAAGTATCTTTACTTCTCAGTGCACAAGGTGATTTTTTAAGACTGTAAATTGAAAAGCAGGTGCCTATTGGACTAAGTAAAGAAAGTTTCCTCATGATGAAACTGCAGGTCTGGTAGAGTCACTATTATGCACAATCTTCCAACACCCTCTTCTATGTTGTGTTACAAAAAATAAAATCAAAACCAATTTTGCCCTTGGCTGTCATCTCTCTCCACTTAGAGAGATTGAAGACCCTTTTAATATAGCCAACACTACCCTGATCTATAAATTGATAGATTGACAGACAGGTCATAATGATCAATTAGCTCTTCAGCCAACTGCCTACAAGCATATTCTTTTAAAATTTTCAGGCATTCTATTTATTCTATCAAACTCCTCACAGGCCAATGGTTCTGTTTTGAGCCTAGAGAGAAACTTAGAAAAATATTCACTTTATTTCTGATGGCAATTAGTCAATCAATAAACATTTATTAAATATGTACTACTGTCAGACACTGTGCCTGAAATCAGAACATGATCCAATCTGGTAAAGTTTATTAAGTAGTCTTAGTAGGTGAGGTATGATTCAAGGAAGCTGGAATGTCCAGGCAGGTCTTCCTTTTCTCCAAATCTCTATCACCTTTTATCTCAGCATTGAAAATTCCACCATTAGAAAGTCAATCCTTTGGGTTTTTAAGGCTTTTCCAGGCTTTTTCTGTCCTTAGTAGTTCCTTATTGAAATGCAAATACATCTAAGAGGGATAATGCCTTAAGCCTTTATCTGCTAACACCTTGCTTCAATTCCATGGTCAACTGGCTGAGGACCAGACAGGAAAGGAACATAGAATGTCTTCTAGAGGGGAAGAAGAGCACTAGATAAAGAGGTAGGCAAACTTTCCTTATTGCCTCATGAAATCCCCAGACACAGGTGTTACTTTTTTTTGCCTACAATTCCAATCTTACTACAAATAAAATGTCCCACTGCATAACCAAAGATGTATATAGAAAGTCAGGAACCATTATGAAAAGCCCTTTTAAAAATGATATTCCAAGCTCCTTTACCTCATTACAAAGTAGGAATCTAAGTACTTCAACTCCATCTTGTCTGTAAACACCTTCAACCTCCAACTTGTCTGTAAATTGTTTATGACAAACCTAAAAGAGATGAAAGAGAATAGCTGATAATCACCACACTTGATAAACTACCTCCTACTTCTGACTGGTACAGTCTGGTCCTGCTAATTGATAATATTTTTCCTTTAAGAAAGACAAACTTGGGGCTGTTGTGGGCAGATCTTCTATAAAAGACCATTCTGCCAGAGTGAAGTAAGCACTTTGCTCTTAGATTGATTGTTGTTCTCCAGCCTTCTGACCTCTCAGTTTCTTTCAATATTTCCCTCTTGTATGGCTTCCTGAATTTGTTTCATCTCCCTTTCAAAGCTTTTGGTTCTGCGCCCTTGCTATGGTTGCTGTCCAAATGCTGACTCCCTGGTCTTGACCCTTGACATCTCTGGCTCTGGTGACAGCTTTGATTTACTTCTTTGCTGATTGCAACACTAAGTCTCAACTCCTCCCTGCCCTCCCCTCCCCCTCTCCCCTCCCCCTCTCCCCTCACAGCTTGCAAATTTGTGTAGCAGCTCTTGTCTATATGCATTAGGAAATGCAACCCTTTTCTGGACAATCAAGTAAAAATGCATTAAGTACCAACTTCAAGTAATGTTTAGTGTTAGGGAAAATATACTCCTAGACTTAATTCCCCTCCTTCCTTAAAGACATAACTCAAACACAAACTTCTGCTCAAGCCTTTCTTGAGCCCTTAAATTGCTAAGGTCACCTACCCAAGTCTTTTTTGATCCCTGTATTACTCATGTGCCCTATCTGTAACTACACTATATTTGTTGTTATTTAGTCAGTCCTCTGGTGTCTGATTCTTCATGACTCCATTTACAGTTTTCTTGGCAGAGATAATCAAGTGGTTTGACTTATCCAGCTCATTTTACAGATGAGGAAATTGAGGCTAACAGGGTTAAGTGACCTGCCCAGGGACATATAACTCCTAAGTATCTGAGGCCGAATTTGAAATCAGAACTTCTTGATCCCAGTGACACTCCATCCACTGTACCACTGCAATTGTTTTGTATTAATTATATATATATGTATATATATATATAAAATGTATCTATCTATAATATTTATCTGTGTGTATGTAACATATAATATATATATATATATGTACATGTTGTCTCCACAAAAGAAGAAAAGAGTCTTGAAAGCAGGAATTTTCTTATCTTTTTTTTGTAACTATCAGTAATTTCTAGCATTGAATTGGAACATAGTAAGCTTTTAATCAATGCAGATTGATTGATTGACTAGATTAATTAAGGGAATGCTATGGCTGTAGTAAATCTAAATTTCAGTAAGATATTTTGATGCAGGAAATTATGGACACAAAGAAATACTACAATTGGAAACAAATTTTGTAATCTTTTTCTGCACTGTTGAAATGTTTAGATCCTATAATCTTATGTATATAGATAGAGAGATCATATAACCTTATATGTAAATACATACATGTACACATGTACAAAGGTATGTAGGTGTATATACATATATGTACACATATAACTATGTGTATATATATAGCTAGCCATGTATATTTATATATATAGTCATCTCTCTCTCTATATAGTCATCTCTCTCTATATATATGTATATATGTATCCTTGTAACCCTCTCTGTATTGTTAAAATGTTTCCTCTTGACTTTTATTTTGATCCTGGCCATGTATTCACCAGTGGGTCAAGTTAGATGCCAGATCATGTATGCACAATAGTAAATAGATAAGGGCTCATCCTAAAGCAATCTCTTCAATGACCACTCTCTCTTTCTCTCTCTCTCTCTCTCACACACACACACACACACACACACACACACACACACACACACAAACACAGCTCCTATGCACAAGTTAATCAGCATTTGGCCTGCTTGATTAAAATGACCCTCAAAACCCACATGACCTTTAAAGAACTTTTAACTATCACTTTCTCTATGTGCTGCAATGAATTTTTAATAAATCTGTATTTTCTCTTTATACCCAAACTCTTGTTCAGAGTTGTGAGTTTTTCACAAGAACAAATCCTTTGTCAACAATTTGACAAAATTTTTAACAATGTCCTTGTGGACAAGATGGAATAACGTGGACTGGATACCATTCTAGAACAGTATGTGGATTTAGGACTAATTTTCTCAACTGCACCCAAAGAAAAATAATTTATTGCTATTCTTCATTAAGTAGTGATAATAAGGAGGTAAAGGTATGTGAAGAATATATGGGTATGTTTGAGTTCCACAAGAATTCGATGGGTGATTGTTAGTTTACATTACAAAGACTGGGGTCTGCATGTATTGGTGCCTATGGGCAGGTGTGGCAGTGTAGGACAAAAGACTTAGCCTCAAATTGATCAAAACCTGAGACTAATTCAGGTATGCCTCACCTAGTTCTGAATCTACCAAGGGTCTTTGTCCTTCTCCTTTGCACATGCTCAAGAAGATTATTGTCTCCTCCCCTGTGCTCATTAGTATAATGAACAGGATGGGGAAGCCATATGGAGGCAAATGTATCAATTAGGTTGTGACCCCAGCCAATGATTGGTACAAAGGGAGAAGAACAAGCCTTTCAAAGTACATAAAAGACCAAGCATTTCCAAGATTTGAGAGAGGTAGTCCTTTTGTTAAGCTATCTTAATAAAACTTATTTTAATCACCCTGGACTAAGTATTTATGAGCCATTTATAAATTGGGGGTAAATTTAGATGGGGTTTCATATAGGAATGGGGGCACTCTTAGGGTGATCAGCAGGGTAGGAATGTAGTGAGCTGGATGTGCTGTCAAATTTAAGTCAGTGACAGGATCATTTAGGAGATGATCAACACTACTCTCTGGGGCTACAATTCTAAATTTACAGTTCATTCTAAAATTGTAAATTGGTTGACAAAATCATCTTGGAATAAAGATACTGAAATGAAATGACACAAACAACAAAGTAACAAAACCAAGTTATCCCCCCCTTTCTCATCTGGTCATCTGGAGGCATAAATGTACTTCAAATCAGTGGGAGGAATGAACATCAATAAATATAGGACAAAGAAGCAGAGATGTACTTCAAAAAAATTCTCAGGATTTGGGTGATGTAGATTGAATTTAAGAACAATTTCTTTTAAATTTTGAAACAAACTTTCTTTATGCCTCAATTTCCCTACATATAAAGTGGACAAATTATAACTACAATCTTTCTATCTTACCAAGTAGCTACAAGAATAAGCAAAATGACAAGCAATATCCCATTTATCTCAATGGTCAGCCAAGATGGTCAGTCTTCTGTAACTTCTCAAGTTATGAGAAGTTGTGCTTAACTGTACTTAAATAAAATAGGTCTCCAAGTATGAGGCATTTGTCAAGCAATAATAAAACATCATCATCAACAACAACAAACACTCTGGTAATAAAGTGCTAACATCTGTGTATATAGAGAATGTACAGTCCCAGTCCTAGATCACTCTCAGATGTGCTGGCCAGAAGAAGTGCCACAAAACAGCTATGTTCATGGACTTCTATATTTATTGGGTCCTTTTTTTTATGATGGCTATGAACTGGTGATTGTCATTCCAAAAGCAGCACAATCTCTTTTAGCTTTGAATACAAGTCCCCACAGAATAGAATGCTAGAAAAGACTTAAGTGATCACCATGTCATCCATCCTTTTCAAAGTAAAGGAACTCAGTCTCAGACAAGTGAACTGCTTTGCTCAATCTCACATAGTGGGGAATGAGGACTGAGACTCAGCTCTTGTGACTAAAGTTCAGGACTCTGCACTACATCAAGTTCCTGAAGTATTTAACCATTCACATTTTGTGAGAGTTTAGAATCCCCCTGTACTACAATCTCTGCCTAATTCCAATGGTCAGGGATTTGGGGTTAATCTGAAATCTCTATCCATTACCATTTCTTTCTTTTGTTAGGAAAATTATGCAGCTTTATTTCAGCTTAGGGAAGAGTTGTTTTTTTCCCATTTGAGGACTCTGTGGGTGAGTTAAGTGTGGAATGATTCCATACAAGGGTACCATGTATAAGATATCATTGTACTACATGAAATGACTTTTTTCCCCCACTTGGCCAGCTCTGAAAGTTCTCCTTGGACTCCAGAGTCCCATTGAGATCATGGCAGCAATGTTTATGTGCAATTCTGATGCTAGTTTAGCAACATAAGTGCTGTTTAATGCATAGCATTACAGCAAGTGGGTGCTATTCTCTCAGTTACAAAATAGCTGTCTAGAGGGACGTAATTCCGATCCCTGCCTCTGAACACTGTTATTTACAAGCTCAGTTACATGTTCCCATCAAGTGTGGTTAAAGCCACTATTGAGATGTATTTAGTTTAAAGCAATTTGGCAAGTGTTCCATACCCTGAATAATAAGTACTTGCCTCTATGGCATGTTCTTCTAATGCTTTGTGCATGTGACTTAGGCCATACTGGGTTCAGGATACACAAAAACCAGATGATTTTCTATATTCCCATTATGGTTTCTTCCTCCTCCAGCAGTCTACATCACTAAAATTCAGACGCAAAGTTATTTTATATTTCTCAAATAAAAATCTTTAATAGCATCAATGTGCTATGTCTAAGTGACAGAAAAACAATAGTGGAAATTTTTCTTTAAATCAGTTGAAAAAATTCAGGCCAATCTTTTCACTTTATCATTTTTTTTCTTCCCCTGAATTGGTAAAATAATTTGGTCTTTTATAGAAAGAAATTGATATCTATGAAGTCACAATTACCACAGAACTTTCTTTTCATTGTTGTTTTTGCAAGGCAATGGGGTTAAGTGACTTGCCCAAAGTCACACAGCTAGGTAACTATTTTGTCTGAGGTCAAATTTGAACTCAGGTCCTCCTGACTCCAGGGCTGGTGCACTATCCACTGCCCCTAGAACTGTTCTTGATAGAAATCCATTGGTTATTTGTTGTCAGCCTTTCCTTCCTATATGCTCAGTAACTATCTATCACTATATATTTTTTTTCTAGGAATAGAAATTAATGGCTTGTAGTTTGCAAACTCCATTCTCATTGTTTTTTAAAATAAGAATTTTGACTTTGTTTTCCACTAGTATTTTAGTTACCTCCCTCCCACACCTGCTAACAATCATTCAAGATTACTGTAAGTACAATCACATTTTCCAGATTTTCCAATATATAAAGACATAATTCATGTGATCTTGGTAACTTGAATTCACTGAGTGAAACTAGTTACTCTCTTGATAATTTTTCTTCTTTGACTTGGAGTATCACCTACTTTTTAGTCATTTTTCTTTCATTTTTTCCAGTGTATTAAAAAAAAGGAGAAACCAAGTAAAAGATAAATATTCCTGACTTTATTATATCCTTGATTTTTTCATAATCCCCTTCATTTAAAGCAATAGTCTTTTTTCTTTTTTAAACTTATCCTTTCAAAAATTCAAAATTCTTTTTTTTTATTTCTTAGTTTTTCCCTTATAATTTTAGCTCATTTTGGACTACAGCTGCACTGACATTTTTTTTTACAAGATCAAGCTCTTCTTTTGCACTCATTCTTGGTCATGTGCTCTTGCTTCCATCTTCAGCATATGTATTTTTTAAAAAATCTTAGTAGTTGACATCTGCATTAGTATTATTAGGCAATTCCTCATTTGAATTTCTGTTAATATATTTAGAATTTTCTTCTTGAGAGCTTTCCATTACCCTTGGGCTAACTTACCTTGCAGGTACAATACAAAGATCCTATCCTTGAACTCTTTGAAATCTATTCTCCCCAAGTTTAAGATGCATGTTAGACAATGCCTGACATTCCTCCAACACAACTTCTAGAAAGGAATAGTTGCTCTTCCACTAGGTTCTCATCCTGCCCATCCTCAACAATGAATCAGATTGAGAATGGAATTTTTCCATTTTGGGGGGATGAAATTATCTTGTCAAGAAATTGTTTAGTTGCTATGCTTTGGGCAACTAAATAGTTAGATGGATAGAACACTGGGCTCAGGAAGACTCTTCTTAATGAGTCTGAATCAAGCTTCAATTACTAGCTGTGTGACTCTGGGTAAGTCACTTAACCCTGTTTGTCTCAGTTTCCTCATATGTAAAAATGAGTTGGAGAAGGAAATGGCAAATCACTCCAGTATCTTTGCCAAGAAAAGTTTAAAATAGGGTCATGAAGAGTTGGACATAACTAAACAACTGCAACAACCACAACGATTTTCATCACTAATACCACCACCATCACAAAATACTTTGGACAGAAGAAAACTGCAAAAGATTCTTGATAATGAATGAGATTCCCTCACCACTACATTTCACATACACCTAGGTCAGGTCTATGATCTGATTACCAGGTTCTCCATCTATTCCTTCTTTCTCCTCCAGTATACATATATATATATATATATGTGTATATATATATATATATATATACATACATGTATATATATATATACACATATATATATATATTTATATATAGTGTAGGTTGATGACAATATCACTTCTGTTTCTGAAACCATTGGTCTTTACCAAATGGTCTTCCTCAGGAAGAAATCCTGCCAGGTAATGGCTGGGATTCTATAATAATAATAATAATAATAATAATAATAGTAATAATAATAATAATAATAATGATTTTATTTTTTAGGTTTTTGTAAGGCAAATGGGGTTAAATGGCTTGCCCAAGGCCACACAGCTAGGTACAGCCAGGTAATTATTAAGCATCTGAGACCGGATTTGAACTCAGGTACTCCTGACTCCAGGGCCGGCGCTCTATCCACTGTGCCACCTAGCTGCCCCAATGATTTTATTTTTGTTTTTGTTTTGAGCATGAAATTGTTCAAACTTCTGATGAATCAAAGTATAGGAAAATGGAAGAATAGAGGAACTGGCATATTAATGTTCCCCACACCAGTTGCCATAAGACAGCTGATTCCAGATGGAGACAACCTAGGGCAAGATCTGGATGAAATAAAAATTGAGTGTGTATGTTTACCAGAGAGCCAGTGCTGATTCAACTGATACATCCTTTTCCCTGGGCAAGGGACATAGATTGAACCAGGAGGCAGTATCCCTTACTACTCTACTCAAAAGGATAGAGGTAACTCATGAAGCCAAATTCTATAAAGGTATGAGTTCCATTTACCCCATATTGTCCACAGGCCAAGAACACATCTACAAACTAGTATGCTCTCTCACAGAGGATGAGAAGAGTAAATATTCAAAAATGGCAGTAAGTTATAGCAAAGAGGTCTACACCATCTGACCAGCAACCAGACTGACATAAAACATTCAGAGGATAACAATTTGAATGGGATAGAGAAAATCTTTTGAGTAAAGATAATTTGGGGTCCCAGAGTTGAACATGCTCAGCAAAATTCTGATATATTATGGGGCATCAGGGAGGTATGCTCATATAATAAATGGAAAAATGCGTCTCTGTCAAGAGATAGGAATTAATATGTATATTCCTTGAGAATTTTTATCTTGTGTTAGTATTTTTAGTACCTAGCATATTACAAACATTAGGTGTTTAATAAATGTTTGTTGGATTGGATTACTGAGCTTATAGTGACTATGTAAAGTAAGCCTTTGGTGGAGAGGTCTAATGTGTTATAAATTTATTGCCCCTCTTTTAGAAGGTAGAGAGAGGAGAGAAAAGACAAATAGTTCAGGAAGTAATCAATATTAAAGTAGTCAGGTTCATGTTTGTTTGGTTTGTTTTACCATGTTTAGGATAATACAAAACCCTCATTTTGAAGATAAAATGAAGAATCAGATAGCACTTTGAGGTTATGGATATGGCTCTGTGATTGGGAGAATAGTGATGTTATAAACAGAAATAAGAAAGATAGGTGGAGATCCAAGATAAGAGTGAGGATCAATTCATTTTAGAGCATGTTGTATTTGAGGTACCAGTGAGACATGCAGGAATAAATGTGAGATTTTAGCTCAGAGAAGAGCTGAATATATAGATTTTTCATATCTTGTATTTCTAGATTTCCTTCCATGATTTCCTAGGCAGTAACTTCTCCTTTGGTCATTCCTATTTTGTAAAAGAATTGAAGAAAATGAATTCAAGGGTTTGTCTTTTATGTTGCTTACTTGTTGCATAGCCTTCTTATTTTAGTCTTTCTAATTTTGTCCCTAAACAATGATGCTGTTCTTTTATACAACATTTATACTCATCTACACACAGTTATTCAGGCTGATTTAATCCAACTTGCTCCTGAAGATATTCTCTTCATTGTTAAATAGATTCCCTCCTGGCTTCGGATGCCCTCATCCATGAAGATAACCCTATCATGGAGGAAATTAAAGCATCCGCTTTGTTACGAATTTTACATCCAGGTGCTCACGTCTAAGATGAATCTGTTTCTTTGAGGGAGCTTTCCTCTCCATTGGAAGAATCAGCTTCCCATTTCATAAGTCAGACATAACATTGGGAATCTCTCTTTTTTTCAAATTGAAAGTTAAAATCTTTCATCAAATTAGCTTTGCATGCCTTTAATTTGTTTGCTTATTTAAATGTTGAAATTTGAGAAATGAACTCTGTTCATTTTAAAGTGCTTGTTGGTATTTCTCCTATATATCCAAATAATAAGGATATTATATTTGTTCACTTTGTTTTGAGGGGTAGAGATTGGGATATGTGAAGTGGAGTTTCCTAGTCTTCACAAGTGACCCATATAGGTACTCCTTAGGTTAGAAGAATCTTCATTTGTTGGAACTTGTAATACTTTATATTCAATGTAATCAATAAAAAGAATATTAGAAAATGACACCTTTGGTTTTTAGGTCAGCCCATAAAAGCCTATTAAAACCCAAAATATAGCTATAGAATATAATGTAAAAAATATAGAAATAATCCTGAATCCTGAGCTGTAAGACAAATGAAAAAGACAAAAGAGGTAGAATAATAAAATTTAAAATATAAAATATAAAAATAAATTATAAATTATACTGGAAGAAACCTTGGAAATCATAAAACCAAACTATTTCAGAGATGGAAAAACTTAGGGCCCTGGATTAAAATGACTTGTCCAAGTTTACAAAGTTAAAGAGTTAAGACTAGAGTCAGGGCCTCCTTCTTCTCTAGGACTCTTCTAGAAGATCCCTTACACAAACTGTGAAATGATCACAGTCTTTCATATTCTCCCACTGCTTTTCTATATTTCTCTCTTACCTGCTACTACTATTTCTGTCAGTGATCCCACAGATGCCTCATGTCCTAACAGTTTGGCCTAAACACCATATGAAGTAGTTTGACCAGTTTATTAGGCCAGGGATCATAAGCTATCATGTCTTTTTACAGTTTTACAGTTTCTTTGTATTCTCTATTTATTAGTCCAGAGATTTGGAAAAAAGTCTCAATGTTTATCAGAAGCAAAGATGGAAGGAAGAAAGTATTAGAATCAATAGTCACTGATATATGTGAGGTTTGTATTAGAATTTTTCACATGATGGGAAGGACCCAGTGACATTTGCACCTATTTCTTTCATGTCTGACTTTTACCCCCACCTAGAAAATCTATTAATTTATTGTTTGATACAACCCACAATGTTATGACCAGCCCCCCTTTTCAAGTGCATTGTTCACACAACTCAAAAAAAAAGCAGACAGAAATCATAACAGAGTTCTTTGAAACTTAGATGACAACAAACAAACAAACAAGAATTGTACAGTCTTAGTCACTTATAGTCGTGAACTAGATAAGCTTCCTTAAAAGTTAGATGGCACAGTGGGTAGAGTGTCCAGTCTGGAGTCATGAATTCTTGAGTTCAAATTTGACCCTCAGACATTTATTAGCTGTGTTACCCTGGGAAAGTCATAACCATTTTTGTCTCAGTTTCTTCATCTGTAAAATGAATTTGAGAATCTTTTTCCAAGAAAAACTCAAATAGGATCATGAAGATTCTGAAACAACTGCACACCATCACAATGATAGACCTCCATGTAGGCCTCTCAGACCTCACTGTTCCTCAAATCTTGTTTTCTCTATGGGTTTCTTCAGTTCTGTGGGTAGCACTGATAATCACTCCACCTGAAGCAATTCTTGCTATTCTCTTTAATTCCCATCAGAGATGTTGGTAGCCAGTTCTGCTCAATTATGGTCTTCCCTGTGATAGATTCAATCTTAGTTCTGAAGAAGGACTACTTCAGAGTTTCCCTGTCTGAATTAGAGACATGATTTCCCCCCTACTTAACATCTCAAACCCAGGGTTAGATAACAAAATTTCTAGTTCCTATCAGTCTCTGCACTCTTAGCAGATCACTTAGGAGCCAAGATTAAAAAACAAAACAAAACTGCTACTCTCACCTCCAAGCAAGTGTCTACAATTAGTATCAGGTTGGGACATTGTAGCTAAAGTCTTGCGTCATCTTTTCCTCAGGTACCTGGGTGGTATGTTTTCTGAGTACTTTCCATGAATCTAGGAAATGGCTAAATCATTATTAGTACTCAGCCATCTCTCTAAGCTTTGTGACTTACGGGTGGGGGTGGGGGAGAAAAACAGTGGTATTATCAGAATTTTCTGGTACTGCTCCTGGCAAAATCTAGGGCAGGAAGATGAGCGAGGAAGATGAGAATCCACTCCCCAAGGATAATCGCATATAAAGAAAGTATAGGGAAAGAAAAATATTCCCCTATGTGTGTCTATGTTCCTCTTGGTATGCATTTGTACCTAAGATTGATTCATAAATGAAGGACTCTGTACAAAAACTGTGAGTCAAGAGATATAGATTCTATATGACAGTGTTACTGATTTTTCCTTTAGACAATAACATTAGACACTGTGAGAAATATCCAGAGCTATTCAAGAATGGCTTCAGTCTATCTTCTCTTGCTCTTCATTTTCTCAATTTTTCAAATTGTACTTAAGTTCAGCATCCCTAATATGTGTGTGGGGGGCGGGGAGGCAGAGCACAGATAACAGTTTATCCATTTGTTTATTCAACAAACATAAGAAGACCTGTTACATAGAGCATTGTGTAACTTTTGGAAATGGGAAAGATGCCAAATTTAGTTAAGGCTTGATCTCAGACATCATGGTGATCACAGTCTAGTAGAGAAAAAAAAAGATGCAAACATGGTTGCAACATTATATTTGAAATATTTCAGATAGTTAAGATTGTTTGTTTTGACATTCCTGAACGGACTGACTGACCTATCTTTGTTAAATGCTCTAGAAACCAGTTGACTTTTTGGTCCTGGAGGGACCTTACCTGTTTGATGAGTTTCCTAGAATGTTTTTCAATTACCCATATATGGAACATCTAAAATTAAATAGTACAGGGGCGGCTAGGTAGCATAGTGGATAAAGCACCAGCCTTGGAGTCAGGAGTACCTGGGTTCAAATCTGGTCTCAGACACTTAATAATGACTTAGCTGTGGGGCCTTGGGCAAGCCACTTAACCCCATTTGCCTTGCAATAAATAAATAAAATAGTACATAGAATTTTCCATCTCTAGCTTTATATGGAGAGATTTTTCCCCTAGCATAGCAGAATGTTCTAGAATTATGTTCACTCAATAAACACTATGTACCTATTGTGAAAGCACAGTGTCAGGAAAACTGGAGAAGATAAATGATTCAGATAGGGTCCTTGGACACTTAGAGACTAGTGAAGGGTGGGAGAGGTTGGGAGTGAAGCCAGATTAATATGACATTTTTACATGTGATCATTAGAACTTCTAATATATTTGACCCCAAAGGAAATATAATTACTGATACATAGATAATCATGGAAATATTTCTAAAAAAAACAGACATGAGAGAGATGGGTTCTAAAAGATAAATGGGCAAGTCAAGTAAAAATGTGGAGAAAGAATATTTCAGATGTAAGAAAGTGTGAGCCAGAAGAACAAGTACATTGTTATCTCTATTCTATAGATGAATTCAAGGGTTGTTTAGAAAAGAGAGGAGGAATTCCAAAAGAATTATAGGAGGAAATTGATAAGAACTGTGTCAGATGAGAAGGCACAAATGGATTTCCTTCTATACAACTGGAGGGAGTGATCAGATTCTGGCATTAATTGTTCCACTGAAGCACACATAGGGTCTTCATTATGTTGCAAATTATTAAACATTTAGAGATTGACATGGAAGATTTAAGACCACTGAAAAGGTGAACGAATTCACACACTCTCTGGGAATTTAAAACTGCTCAGAATTTTATTATGGCAAAATATTTGAAATAAACACATTTTAAAAACTCCTAGAAAAGTAGTAACCATTTAAAGAATAAACTAGGTGAAATTTGAGTGAAAGTGAGGAGACAGAGAAAAAGGCAGGCAGCCATGAGACTTGACCTAGTCTAGCCACATGGCCTGGAGAGGCCCATGGTGCTCCACATGGCCTAAGAAAGAGCATAAGAAAAACCATCCTGACTTCCGGCCAAGATGGCAGAGAGAAGACAGGCACAGTTCCAAAGTCTCCTGATCTCTTCCCCATCTATCACATGAAACAAATCTCTTAAAAGAAATCTGACTCACAAAACCCAGAAAGAAAAGCCAGGAGAAAGAACATCTACCTCAGGATTTGTCTCCCATAGTAGCTTTGGCTGAATTCAGGTGGTGAGTCTGGGCTCAGAGGGAGGATCAGCCCCGGATCAGCCAGATTAACAGCTGAATTGGAGCCGGGAGTCTGAGGGCCGGAGAGCCAGGCCTGCTGGATCAGCGATGGGGCTGGACGAAAGGGGCTTGGGTCCACCGGGAAGCAGAGGCGCTGGGGTTGGTGCTGTCCCCCTGGAGCTTGGGGAGCAGGCTGGGGGGAGAGTTCTGGTGCAGGAGAGCTGCAGACACCATCCCTGGGCTCCTCAGATCTGAGAAACTCTGAGCCCATGCCTCCATTGCACAGATGCTTCTTCCCAAACAAACAAATGCAAACACTTCTGCCTCAGGCCCAGTTGTATGAGCAGAAAAACCAGCCCAGCTGAGGAATGACCTCAGGCCAGGGTAAAGCCCACCATTGATTGAAGGCAAAAGAATCCAATAGCTTCAACTCCTCCCTTCAGGCAAAGGGAGAAGGCCTCTCAACCAAGGTCACAGACACTCCAGAGAGGGCAACCAGCACCTCCTACTGGCCAGCCAGAGAAACTACACCCAGTAAAGCCTTTAGTGACCCCAAGCCCAGGTGAACCAGCACCCCCCCCCAACTCAAGGTCTTAGCATAATGAAGAAGGGTCAGCGAAAAGGTGGATCCATAGAAAAATTCCTGGAAGGGAAAGACCCCAACTCAGAGAGAACTGGAACCTCTGAGGAGAATACAATCTGGTCTCCAGCACAGAAAGACTTCCTTGAAGAAATAAGGAAGGAGCTTAAAAATTTGGGAGAGACAATTAATACCTTGCCACAAGAAAACAAAACCTTAGAAAGTACAATTGGACAAACACAAAAGGAGAATAAATCTCTCAGATCATCAATTGGACAATTACAAAATGAGAATAATTCTCTCAAATATTCAAATGAGCAAATGCAAAAAAAATTAATTCTCTCAAAACCTCAATTGGTCAAATGGAAAGCTCTTTCAAAAGTAGAATTGACCAATTGGAAAAGGAGTTGGAAAAGATTAATGAAGAAAACTCCTCCCCCCAAAAAATAATGGAGTCTACAGAAACAAATGACTCCATGAGACAGCAAGAGTCAGTTAAACAAAATCAAAAAATAGAAAAAATAGAAGCAAATGTAAAATACCTCATCAACAAAACCACTAACCTTGAGGACAGATTGAGGAGGGGCAAACTGAAAATTATAGGACTTCCTGAAAACATTGAAGAGAAAAAAAAAGCCTGGACTTAATATTACAGGATCTAGTGATGGAAAACTGCCCTGATATCATGGAATTGGAGGGCAAAGTAGTTATTGAAAGAGTACATTGATCCCCACCAGAAAAAGATCCTAAAATGAAAACACCAAGGAATGTTGTGGCCAAACTGCAGAACTATCAGATAAAAGAGAAAATCCTGCAAGCAGCCAGAAAGAAACAATTTAAATATCAAGAAGCCCCAGTAAGGATCACGCAGGACCTGGCTGCATCAACCTTAAGGGATCGAAGGGCCTGCAACGAGATATTCCAAAGAACACGGGAGCTTGGAATGCAGCCAAGAATCTACTGTCCTGCAAAGCTGAGCCTTCTCTTCCAGGCAAAAAAAATGGACATTTAATGAAATGGAAGAATTCCAAAAGTTTCTGATGAAAAGACAAGAGCTAAACAGAAAATTTGGACATCAAACAGGAGGTTCAAGAGACACATGAAAAGGTAAAAAAAAGGTGGGGGGGAAGTAAAATGAAAAAAAATGCAATCCAGTAAGTTGAAACTGGCTATATCCCAGCATGGGCAGGGGAGGGGGGAGGATTCTCATAAACCTTGAGAAATGTAACTCTAACAGAGAGAATACACCTAGCCAAAAATGATAGATATTCATGACCTATCCATGAGACTGCTATCTAATGGGATGTAACTGGCTTTAACCCCACTTGGGAGAAAGACTCTAATAACTCTCAGGAATTTTGACTCTATTTGATAGAATATACAGAACTAGAAGGGACAGACATTCAGAATTTTCTACAATTTAGAATGATCTAAAAAAACCACTACCTCCCTAAAAAGGGGTACAGGAAAGAGATGGGAGGAGGGAGGGGATTGAATGGGGTAAATCTCATTACACTAAGAGGTACAAAAAAACCTATGGTAATAGTGGGGAAGAAGGGAACAGAGGAGAAACACCTGAATCTTCTTCTCATCAGACTTGGCTTAAAGTCAACCTACACATACTCAGTTAACTTATAAAACATCTAACCTTTCAAGTATTAAAAGGGGAAAAGGGGGGCGGAATAAGGGGAAATAACAAAAGGAAGGGAAAAGGGGAAAAGGGAAAGGGGAAAGAAAGGGGAGGGTGTGATATAGGAGGGCAAACACATTGAAGGGGGTGGTTTTCAGAAACAAAAGACTGGGGAATATGGATAAAAGGGGGGAAAGGGGGGAATACAAATAGAGGGAAGATAGCACTGAGGACAATAAAGAATTAGTAATCATAACCTTGAATGTGAATGGGATGAACTCTCCCTTAAAATGTAAGCAAATAGCAGAGTGGATTAAAAACCAGAATCCTACAATATACTGCTTGCAAGAAACTCATTTGAAGCAGAGAGATACATATAGAGTAAAGGTAAAAGGTCGGAGCAAAATATATTTTGCTTCAGCTGAAGTAAAAAAAAGCAGGGGTAGCAATCCTTATCTCAGACAAAGCAGCAGCAAAAATAGATAGCGTTAAAAGAGATAAGGAAGGAAACTTTATCCTCCTAAAAGGTACCATAGAAAATAAAGTCATTTCAATATTGAATATATATGCACCCAGTGGGACAGCACCCAAATTCTTAGAGGAGAAACTGAAAGAACTACAGGAAGACACAGACAGCAAAACTCTACTAGTAGGAGACCTCAACCTCCTGCTATCAGATCTAGATAAATCAAATCATAAAATAAACAAGAAAGAAATTAGGGAGGTAAATAGATTGTTAGAAAAATTAGATATGGTAGACTTATGGAGAAAACTGAATGGGGATAGAAAGGAATATACCTTTTTCTCTGCAGTACATGGAACTTATACAAAAATTGACCATGTACTAGGACATAAAATCCTAATGATCAACTGCAGAAAGACAGAAATAGTGAATACATCTTTTTCAGATCATAATGCAATAAAAGTCATATGCAATACTGGGCCAAGGAGATATAGACCCAGAACAAATTGGAAACTTAATAACCTCATTTTAAAAAATGAGTGGACCAAAAAACAAATTATAGAAAAAATTAACCATTTTATCCTAGATAATGATAATAATGAAACAACATACCAAAACCTATGGGATTCATTCAAAGTGACTCTCAGGGGATATATTATAGCTCTAAATGCTTATATGAATAAATTTAGAGAAAGAACAAATCAAAAATCCCCAATTAAATACCAAATTGGAAATTCTAAAAATTAAAGGAGAAATTTATAAAATTGAAAGCAAAAAAACTATTCAATTAATAAATAAAACCAAAAGTTGGTATTATGAAAAAACCAATAAAATTGATAAACTTCTGGTCAATTTGATTAAATAAAAGAAAAAAGAAAACCAAATTGCTAGTATCATAAAGGATCATAAAGGTGAACTCACCACCAGTAAGGAAGAAATTAAAGTAATAATTTGAAATTATTTTGCCCAACTCTATGCCAATAAATTTGATAATCCAAGTGAAATGGATGAATATTTCCATAAATATAAGTTGCCCAGGTTAAATGAAGAAGAGATTAAATACCTAAACAACTCTATCTCAGAAAAAGAAATTCAACAAGCCATTACTGAACTCCCTAAAAAAAATCTCCAGGGCCTGATGGATTCACAAGTGAATTCTACCAAACATTTAAGGAAGAATTGGTTCCAATCCTATATAAACTCTTTGGAAAAATAGGGAAAGATGGAACTCTGCCTAACTATTTCTCTGAAATCAATATGGTACTATTACCTAAACCAGGAAGAGTTAAAACAGAGAAAGAAAATTATAGACCTATTTCCCTGATGAATATAGATGCAAAAATCCTAAATGAAATCTTAGCAAAACGATTACAAGTCATCACTAGGATAATACATTATGATCAAGTAGGATTTATTCCAGGAATGCAGGGTTGGTTCAATATTAGGAAAACTGTTAGTATACTCAATTATATCAACAACAAACCTATCAGAAATCATATGATCAAAGGGGCGGCTAGGTGGCACAGTGGAAAAATCACCGGCCCTGGAGTCAGGAGTACCTGGGTTCAAACCTGGTCTCAGACACTTAATAATTACCTAGCTGTGTGGCCTTGGGCAAGCCACATAAACACATTTGCCTTGCAAAAAAAAAAAGAAATCATATGATCATATCAATAGATGCTGAAAAAGCTTTTGACAAAATACAGCATCCATTCCTATTAATAACACTAGAGAGTACAGGAATAAATGCACTGTTCCTTAGAATAATTAGCAGTGTCTATCTGAAACCATCACCAAGTATTATATTCAATGGGGAGAGGCTAGAGGCATTCCCAAGAAGATCAGGGGTGAAACAAGGGTGCCCATTATCACCACTACTATTCAATATTGTATTAGAAATGTTAGCATCAGCAATTAGAGAAGAAAAAGAAATTAAAGGAATTAGAATTGGGAAGGAAGAGACAAAACTCTCACTCTTTGCAGATAACACAATGGTCTACCTACAGAATCCCAAGAAATCATCCAAAAAACTACTGGAAACAATTAGCAATTTTAGCAAAGTTGCAGGTTATAAAATAAACCCTCATAAATCCTCAACTTTTCTATATATGTCTAGCAAGATACAGCAGGAAGAGCTAGAAAGAGAGATCCCATTCAAAGTAACCTCAGACAATATAAAATATTTGGGAGTCTATTTGCCAAGACAGGCTCAGAATCTTTTTGAAAACAATTATAAAACACTTCTCACACAAATTAAATTAGATTTAAATAACTGGGCAAATATCAACTGCTCATGGATAGGTAGAGCTAATATAATAAAAATGACAATTCTACCAAAAACTAAACTATCTGTTTAGTGCCCTACCAATCAAAATTCCAAAAAAATTACTTTAACGAGTTAGAAAAAATTGTAAGTAAAT
The DNA here is from genome assembly GCF_037893015.1 of Macrotis lagotis. Taxonomy (NCBI): domain Eukaryota; kingdom Metazoa; phylum Chordata; class Mammalia; order Peramelemorphia; family Peramelidae; genus Macrotis; species Macrotis lagotis. The sequence goes on from NC_133658.1 coordinate 589,398,986, forward strand.
TCATATGGAGAAATAAAAAGTCAAGAATTACCAGGAGCTTAATGAAAAAAAGTGCAAAAAAGAAGGTGGCTTAGCCCTACCCAATCTAAAATTATATTATAAAGCATCAGTCATCAAAACTGTTTGGTATTGGCTAAGAAATAGAGTGATGGACCAGTGGAATAGACTAGGTGTAAAAGCAGGAGATGATTATAGTAATCTGCTGTTTGATAAACCCAAAGAGTCTGGCCATTGGGATAAAAACTCCCTCTTTGATAAAAATTGCTGGGATAATTGGAAGTTAGTATGGAAGAAACTTAGATTACACATACTTCACACCCTTTACCAAGATAAGATCCAAATGGTTACAGGACATAGACATAAAAAAAAAACAACAATACTATAAGCAAATTAGAAGATCAAGGACTAGTCTACCTGTCAGATCTATGGAAAGGGGAACAGTTTATGACTAAGGAAGAGTTGGAGAACATCACCAAAAACCAATTAGATGATTTCAATTACATTAAATTAAAAAGCTTTTGCACAGATAAAACCAATGTAACCAAGATCAAAAGAAATGTAATAAATTGGGAAACAATCTTTACAACTAATGATTCTGACAAAGGACTCATTTCTAAAATATACAGAGAACTAAGTCATATTTTTAAAACAGAAAAGCCATTCCCCAATTGACAAGTGGTCAAAGGATATGCAAAGGCAATTTACAGATGAGGAGATCAAAGTAATCCATAGCCATATGAAAAAATGCTCTAAATCATTAATTATTAGAGAAATGCAAATTAAAGCTTCTCTGAGGTACCACCTCACACCTCTCAGATTGGCCAGTATGACCGGGAAGGATAATGATCATTGTTGGAAGGGATGTGGGAAATTTGGGACCCTAGTACACTGTTGGTGGAGCTGTGAACTCATCCAACCCTTCTGGAGAGCTATTTGGAACTATGCCCAAAGGGCAACAAAAATGTGCATACCCTTTGACCCAGCAATACCACTACTGGGTCTATACCCTGAAGAGATGAGGAAAAAGGGTAAAAACATTACTTGTACAAAAATATTTATAGCAGCCCTGTTTGTGGTGGCAAAGAATTGGAAATCCAGTAAATGTCCTTCAATTGGGGAATGGCTTAGCAAACTGTAGTATATGTATGTCATGGAACACTATTGTTCTATTAGAAACCAGGAGGGCCGGGATTTCAGGGAAACCTGGAGGGATTTGCATGAACTAATGCTGAATGAGATGAGCAGAACCAGAAAAACACTGTACACCCTAACAGCAACATGGGAGTGATGTTCAACCTTGAAGGACTTGCTCATTCCATCAGTGCAACACTCAGGAACAATTTTGGGTTGTCTGCAAAGGAGAGTACCATCTGTATCCAGATAAGGAGCTGTGGAGTTTGAACAAAGTGCAAGGACTATTCCCTTTAATTTAGAAAAAAAAAAACAGATATCTTATTGTCTGATCTTGTTACCTCTTAGACTTCTCTTCTCTTTAAGGATATGATTACTCTCTCATCACACCCAATTTGGATCAAGGTACAACATGGAAACAAAGTAAAGACTGACAGAGTGCTTTCTGCAGAGGGGGTGGGAGGGAAGCAAGATTGGGGGAAAATTGTAAAACTCAAATAATATCTTTAATAAAAATAAATTTTTAAAAAAACATCCTGCTAAAGTCAAAGAAAAAGAAGAAAATAGAGAACTGAAGGCTCTGTGCCTCCTTTTAAATACCCTTCTGTGGTAGGTTGGGCATGGGGTAGTACTTGGGGAGTAGTCTTATACCTTGGGCCAGGTATCTTCCAATGTCAGGTTACATACAGGTCCCTTCCTGTCCCAAGTGCTTGACTCCCAAGTTCAACATGACATTTCCTGTCATGCCAGCATTTATGGCCAAAGTTAGGTGAAGGGGATAATGGGGACAAGATACAAAACAACAGGGTCAAGAGGCAACTGGATACAATCAATTAATCAAGGTTAGTTTACATCTTAGAGGCAAGCAGTCCTCTACAATTAACAAGATTTTAACAGCATTAAAGCTACATTCATAATTCTCTACATCAATTAAATCCATGTGCAGGTTTTAACCTTAAGAACTTTTTGTTATACATTTATGGAAAAATACATAATCTTTTTGGGTGGTTGGTTCTTATCCTTAGACAGGAAGACCAAAACGACATCACACAGTTAGAGGCAAGCTACAGTGTGTCTGACTGTGGCTGATCAGATCAATACAAGTTCAGAATACTCTAACTACAAATAGTTTGTTCTTGGAACACATGGTGTGGGTACTCATATTCTTTGAGCTGCTTCCATTCAGTGTGACCCTAGGCAAGTCTCTTAATCCTGCTTGCCTCAAAAAAATATGTGTTTAAGTAATATTTTATTTTTCCCCAGTTATATATAAAGACAATTTTTAATGTTTATTTAAAAAATAACTTTGAGTTGCAAATTTCCTCTCTCTCTTCCCTACCTACCTCTTTCCTGAGACAATAGGCAAATTACTACACATTCAGTACACATTCAGTCATGCAAAGCATTATCATATAAATCATGTTATGAAAGAAGACAGACCCAAAGGAAAAAAAAAATACATGGAAAAAACACAAAAAGGGAAAACCAGTATGCTTTGATCTCTATTCAGACTCTATCAGTTCTTTCTCTGGAAATGGAAAGAATTTCTCATCATGAGTTCTTTGGAATTGTCTTAGATTATTGTACTGCTGAGAATAACTAAAATTTTCACAGTTGATCATCCTACATTATTGTTTTTACTGTATATAAAGTTCTCTTAGATTTGTTCACTTTGCATCAGTTCATATAACTAAATTTAAAGTTTTTTAAACTAATTGTTTTTGGGTTGCAGAAGAAGATTAGTTCAGATTCTTGCTTGCTATACATAAAACTGGGCTTGCTACTTAATCTCTCTCTATAGGTAGGCCTTTCTGCTTTAAAGTGAAAAATTAGAGTAAGTCTTTTGTTCTCAAATTTGTTTTTGTTTTTTTTTCTTTTTCATAGCAGTTTTCTTTGGTAACAGGAGCTTAGGCACACTGAATACTTAAGTTGGCAACACTATCATGGTATATAGGAGGCTTCTACATTAGAAGTTTTCCTTTGTTTTGTTTTTTGGATATGAGCAGCAGTTTTTGTGGAATTCCTTGGGAGAACAAGGGCTAATTTATTTTTGAAGCTAGCCACCTATGTGTTAAAGAAAACTTTCATTTATTTTTAAAATATTTTACTTAACATTTTATACATATTGTATAAGACTTTTATTAAACAAAATTGTTTGTAAATTTCCTTTTATCTGTGATAACATGACATCTAACATTTCATGCTATGCAGTTTCTCAAGGCACTCCAGTGGCCTTGACACACCCTTTAAGAACCATTTCATTAGGGAACCTGTAAGGGTCCTTTTACCTCTAAACATATTTGTGCTCTTCATGTAGGGGTTTCCACTTCTCTCACCTTTACCCATACTGCATTCCAAACTACCTTTAGTGGGTCCCCTACTCTATAACATACTTTCCCATTCAAGTTAAAGATTATTTTCCCTGCATAATTGCCTTTCAAAAGATTTCTCTGTATGCACTTACCTAAGGATTATGAGCAAAGATGTGCCTATTTTTTTTCTTTTCTGAAGATTCTTTGTGTCTTGCTTTTCCAACTAAAAGAGAAAATTCTTCCTAAAGAACTACCCATTTGTAACCTTTCCATGTGATAAGAAGTTCTAAGACAGTTCTAAGACAAAACCACTTATCTTTGAATAGATTTTGCTGATGCTGTTTGTTTTAGCTCTGGTCCCATCTTTTGCTATTTACCCAAGGAATTCCAGGGAAAGAAAGGTCTTATAGATTCTTTGTTCTCCTCTAAAATTGATTGTTCCTTTGAAACTAACCATAATAAATCTATGATCATCAGGTGTCTACAGGTTTCAAGAAAGCTAAAATGATCAAAGGCATTGGGTTGGAACTTCTGTGTGGGGACAAATTAAAAAGATTTTTCCACTCTGAAATATGAGATTGAGGAGGTGAAACAAGCAAAATCTGTAAAATATGGAAGGAATAAACAGGAACATGAACTTAGAATACTAAGACTCAAGAAATACTGAAACAAGAAGGACAAGATTACGACACATGAAAGAAAATACTGCTTAGCAAAATGATAGCTTAAAGAAGTAGTTTCTACATACCAGCTCCATCTGCATACCACTTGTTTAGTCCTTAACCTTGAAATTCATTATCACTCAGAAATCAGTCTCTCAAAAGTTACTAATGACCTTTGAATAGCCAAATCCAATGGTCTTTTCTTACTCTTTCCCCTTAGTTCTTACTCCTTATTCTTTGACCTCTTTGCAATGAAAAATTTGGGCAACTCTCTCCTCATTTATTTGTTTGTTTTTTGGCAAGGCAAGTGGGGTTAAGTGGCTTGCCCAAGGTCACACAGCTAGGTTATTACTATTGAGTATCTGAGGTCGGATTTGAACCCAGGTACTCCTGACTCCAAGGCTGGTGCTCTATCCATTGTGCCACCTAGCCACCCCTTCTCTCCTCATTTATAATTCTCTTCTTCCTTGACTTCAGGGAGATTGAATTCATTCAGCTGGCTCATGGAAAAGTTTTTTTCCTATCTTTGTGCCTTTTGCTTTTATCTTTATTCATGTTCCGTTAGTAATTTCCTTCAGCCCCAAGTGGTCTACTCTCCTCTATGTACTGAAGATCCCCAAATCTCTAACTCACTCTCTGATATGTCTCTTAATTTCAAGAACTGTATTTTCAACTTTCTACTGGAGATCTCCATTTTGCTGTTCTACTAACCCCTCAAATGTTCTAAATCAAATTAATTAATTTTCTCCCTAACCTTAATCTTCTTATGGCTTCATTATTTAAGTTAGTGGCTCAACTATTCACAGAGCTATCTTTGTTCCAAATTTTAGTGTTGCTATTGATTCTTCTTTCACTCTCCTATCAATCATTTATCAAATCTCATCCCTTTCTTCAATGACAAATTTTTGGATGGGGTCATAGACTCAGAGAAGTAATAAATAAATGAAAGCATTTCCAGATCTTCTCATGATTGTCTCTGGGAAAGTCTTTAACTGACACCCTTTAATATACTAATACATCAGCTCCCCATGCAAGCCTGCTGTTCCTAATATTAAGAAAACTGGAAAGATTTGTTGAGAGAGGAAAACAAACAGAACCATATCAAAAAAAAATTTGAAACCCTTCAATGAACAATCCTTCCCAAGGAGCTATGTAAATTCTTAGTCAATTAGAACCCCCTTTTGGTAACTTGATTTTAAGTTGGAGCAGTGGGATTTGTGTGCTTCTGTCTAGACTGAATTTTTTTGTCTGCCTAGTTCACCTGATGACTGTGTGATTAGTTGTGCTACTAACTGGCATAATGAAGGCAATGACTTCAAAAATTTAACTCTTTCTAGAATACCCTGTTGCTCTCAGGTGTCACCAGGCCATTGTTCTTCATTGGACTTCCTTCATAGAATCACAGAAATTGAGAGTTGGAGGAGACTTCAGTGGTCATCAAGTCTAATCAATACATAAAAGAAAATCTCACTTTAACAGGAAGTAGTTATACAGAATTCCAAGGAAGGAAAAATTGCCATCCTCTAAGGCAACCTATTCCATTTTTTGGACAACTATAATTGTAAGGAAATTTTTTTCCTAACATCAAGTCTAAATTTTCCTCATTGTGGTTTCCACCCATTGCTTTTGTTTTTGTCTTGTGGAGTCAAAAGGAACAAGTCTGGTAATTCTATCACATGATAGTTCTTTGAATACTTGAAGACAGTGACAGTGTTCTCTGTCCCCCTCCCCCCAGCTCTCTTCAAATTTTCTCTTGTTTTCCCTAGTTCCTTTAACTCAGCTTTATCTGACATGGACCTTCATCATACTGGTTGCACTCCTCTGGGTACCTTCCAGTTTCAAAATGTCCTTTTGAAATCACAACACCCAGAACTGATGAGGGCCAAGTACAGTGAGACTATCACTTCTTTATTGCCTTAAGCTATATACCCCCCCTTAATGTAGCCTAAGCTTGCATCAGCTTTGACTGTCACTTGTCATTGAAAACTCATATTGAGTCTGCAGTCCACTAAAACCCCAGATCTTATCTTCTTAAAACATCAGCTATCTTTCCATGTTCATTTCAAATTATAATTAAGAAGTAGATTTCTGTGTTCAAGCGCAAGATTTTACATTTACCTGCATTGAATTTCACCATATTATTTACATTCAGCCCAAAGTCTAAACTTGTCAAGATCTATTTCAATTTTGACAATATCATCTACTGTGTAAGCCAACTCTCCCAGCTTTTAATAATCTAAAATTAAGAAACTTAAAACATAGAGTTAAAATATATAATGACAACAATAATAAAAACAGATTAGACATGAAATTCATCTGTGGGATTTACCTACCCCCACTAGGTAATGGACATCATCTAAGAATGATCTCCAGCTGAGGACATCAGAAAATTTATACAGTATCAAAGAGAGGGGAGCAGAATGTACATAACAAGAGCAGACAAAACTTTAAACTTGTCTGAAGACCATTCTATTATTTGATCTCAGAGAACCACTCTTCTATAATGTTATTTTCTTAGAGTTTAAGTAACAGAAGAGAAGAGTGAGTACTTGTTTTTGAAGTCTAAAAGTGAACCAAATTCTTTTCTGATTTATGGAGGGCAGAACAAGATTTTCCTTTCAATTTATAAAGGGATTAAAGGGGGCAGGACAAGTCTTTTCAAAGTCTAAAGAGGACTTATTCCACTAAAAAACATCAATCTTTAACCAGGAAATAGATATAAAAACTTATAGTAATTATTATAGTTTAACACTGTATCATTGGAAAACGTGATGACCATGTCATTTATAACTTTATCCATGCCATTGATAAAATTACTAAATAACTCAGAGTCAAATATAAATCTCTGGCGAGAATAATATCATACAACCATTAACAACTATTCTTTGACTCCTGTCATTTAAACAGTTCTGAATTCACCCAACTTTTCTAACCCATATTTTCTGTCTTCTTCAGTAGTAACACATGATTTATCAAAAAGACAATTCTCTCTTACTCTTGTTAAGCAAAAATATAGGTAAAACATGAAGTTTTAATCTCTGGGATTTACCATTAACTAATAGGTGGAGGCCATTTGGAGTAATAACTACCCCAAGCTGAGGGAGATCAGAAAACAGCAACAAGGGGAGGAGAGCAGCATATAGATAATAAGAGCAGACAAAACCTTAAACTTCCCTAAAGACCATTCTATTATTTGATATCCAAGAGAACCATCCTTCTATTTAGCTATTTTACCTGAAGTAGATCACTTTTTTTTTAATTTTAAGTATCAGGAGGGTAGGACAAGTATTCTTTTCAAATTATAAAGGACACAATTCTTTTCTGGACTGAGGAGGGCAGAACAGGTCTTCCTTTCTAAGTCTAAGGAGGACACATTCTATTCCTCTCAAAAGCTAAAAAAAATAAAATCAACTTTAGACCAGGAATAATTGTAAAAATTTCTAGTAATTATTATACTTTGATACTCTTGGAAGAATGCCCCAGGTGTGTGTCTCCTTCTTAGACTATCCCACAGTTGTATTTTGGTCACTTAAGGTCCCTAAATCCTCTTTGTTCAGTCAGAAATTTTATTATTGGGATAGTTCATCAACACCAGAGTCAAGATGTCCAATATCCTTTGTTAGAAAGGAGATACATGTCTAGTGATCAAATAGCAAAGTGGGGATTTCTTCTTACTACTTCTGTTCTGATTTATTATTGCTCTTATGAGCTTATGGGCACTTGTTGACTTTCCCAGAGTAGACCCTTGATCTCCAGATTCAAAGGCAACCTGGTCAGAAACTATGTTCTTCCCCTTCAACTGAGAGGAGCATCTTCCATTACAAGTTTAGGAAATGACAAAACTTTTTAACTGCCCTCCATTAGGTTACTACTGCTACTCGAGTGTTAGTAGTCTTTATTAATTATTGTGTCAAATTTGCCTAATAACAATGGAGTTTTCTCCTTAAAGCCCTTAAGGATGCATTGGGAGCAGGGAGGGGAGAGAAATATCTATGATTTTCCCAAATTGATCTATGGGAGAAGGGAGAAAGAAAGTAGATTACCAGTAAATAACTCCCCCCAGGTCATTTCTTTCAATTAACAAACAACCAATCATTTAGTCTATTAGATAAAATATTCAGTAGATTCAATATAAAACAACTAATCAAACCAGTTCTTTGTTTTCTTATAGGTGAAATAAATGGTCCTTTGAATGACTCACTTTCCTTTGGTTATTCCTTAGGCAGATCAGTCTTGTAATTTTATCTCTTAAAAGAGAAAGTCAGTGTGCACATACAGGGCTTACTTTGAAGTTTTCAATTTTTTTCAATATTTGAATTAATTTCAAATAACCATTAATGTGACTATATAAACTGTCAACTTAAAATTATCAAGGATTTAAATGGGTGTCATCTTGGCATCTCAGTTCATATAACTTTTTAAAATATCTGATAGAGTAAAAGGATTGAAAACATGTATGTTCAATGAATGGGGCAGCTAGGTGGTACCAGAGATCTCTGGTCCTGGAGTCAGGAGGATCTGAGTCCAAATTCAGACTCTTACTAGTTTTGTGACCCAGGTAAAGTCACTTAACCCTATTTGCCTCAGTTTCCTCATCTGTAAAATGATCTGGGAAAGGAAATGGCAAACTACTTCATATCTTTGCCAAGAAAACCTCAAATGGGTTCCACTGAGGTCGGATGCTACTGAAATGATTCAATAAGGGGAGGCTAAGTGGCGTAGTGGATAAAGCACTGGCCCTGGAGTCAGGAGTACCTGGGTTCAAATCTGGTCTCAGACACTTAATAATTACCTAGCTATGTGGCCTTGGGCAAGCCACTTAACCCCGTTTGCCTTGCAAAAACCTAAAAAAAAATGATTCAATAACAAAAAATATTCAACGAATAAGGTGCCAGCTAGACTCCAAACCAAGTCAATTGAATCACTGTTGAAGGAAATGGGAATTGTATATCAGGTCAAGGGAAAATTTAGCTGGGAAATGATCATTGTTTTGGGACTGTCACAGAAAGAATTTATTAGTTCTGATTTGCTTTGTTCCTAATTACAGAAATAGGAGGAAGATATATGAAGATAAACTTGGGCTTAATACAAAACCAAAAAACAAAATCTTTCTAGTATTTAAAGCTGAAAAGGGGGAGATAGGTTACCCTAGAAGAAAGTGAGTTTGTAGCAGATAGTTACTTGTAGTTACTTGTGTTCGGTTCTGCCTATGAGGAATCATTATTCAGACAAGACATAGGAAGTGCTAGGGAGAGAGAGAGAGAGAGAGAGAGAGAGAGAGAGAGAGAGAGAGAGAGAGAGAGAGAGAGAGATAAAAGAACAGCCAATCAGCATTGGCTGGGTCATGGTCAGAGAAGACTGCCAGCCCTGAGCTGCAGTCCACAGGTTTTTATGTTTTGCCTCTCATGCAGAGAGCAAAAGGTGAACTCCCTTCCCCTATACTGGACCTGGAATTAGATAGAGGGTAAAGCCTAAGGAAAGGGATACAAATTTTAATCAATGGTAATGAGTATCTCCACCCAATTTGAGCAGTCTTTTAATATTACAATTATTTCTGTTACAATCATAATTCTCTACTTCAAGTCAATTTACATCTCAAGAGTCTATTTACATCTCCACCCAAATTCTTTCCTACTACTTTCATAATTCTCTTCATCTTTCCCCTGCATCAAGTTTACTGTCACTATAGGTTATTGGGAGAGGAAGGATTTCATGGATGTCAAAGAATGTATCTTTTCTTCAGTTCACATTGCTCTGAGCTTCTTGGTCATAGAACACAGAAAGGACTTAAGAAGTCAGCAAGTCCAATTCCCTTGTTTTACTGATGAGGTAAATGAAGTTCAAAGAGGTTACATTACTTATTCAGAATCACACAGATAGTAAGTAGGCAAAGTGAGATTTGAAAATTGTTTCATGATTCTGAGGTCTGAACTCTATCCATTATGCCATGATGGCTCATGATACTTCAAGGTCCCTTCCAATTTTGGAATACTCATTATAAGATAGGTTAAGAATTTAGGAACTAATTTTCCCATATAGAAGCCTGTAAAATTTTTCCAAAAAAGAATCTCTTTATAACCTCACCTTAAATATGGTTCACTTATAGATGTTTTTTAATTGTTGTTTTAATCACTAATTGCTGCCTATGTGTTAGAATAGCATCTAGTTATCTTCATAAGCACTTTTATGGTTGGAGAGAGAAGAGAAAACTTCTTGAAAATTGCAGGTGGGGGAACAAAATTAATATTAATATCAAATCAATCCCCCTCAACAAGAATCATTCTGGTGTGACAAGTTCAATCTTCAGCCTATGACATCTCTCAATTCAACATATTAATGTTGTGCTGACCTCCCTAACCCTATCTGAGAGATCAGCCAGCTACTATGAATAATAAAGGAGTCTTAAGATCAGCAACATTTGAGGCATCTTTTTCTCCTTTGGCTGAGACTAGTCAAGAATGGGGGTAAAACTGAGACTTGAACTGTCCTTTCACAACCCAAGTGTATTTCACGTTTTCTGTTGGGATTAAAAAAAAGAGAGACCCCAGGACTTTCTTGAGGAAGCAGCCTACATAATCATTATTGGCTGGCTTCTTTGCATTTAGAGGAAATGTCCAGAACCAACGCCTCTGAACAGGGCAAGAGTTCTGACTTCATAAAATGATGGAAGTGACCAATTTTTCCATCTCCAAAAGAATATCAGTGCATAGGTGATAAAAAATTCGGAGGTCACTGTCTTTGCAGTCACTTCCCTGTCTACTTCCCAAATACTTGGGACCTCAGACCTCAGGGAAATAATCTTGCCTCTCCATCTCCTGTTTTCTTCCTTACCATTCAGTACATGTTCTTAGGACAGTTTTTTAGAGTACTCAATAAATTTTGCGATAGATATGCAATGCCACTAGGTTGGTGGGGCAACCTGAGGAATGGATTGAAGGGAGACACTGCAGGTTAAAGACCAGACAGTGGTCCAGTGTGGTAGTCCCAAAGATAACTGGTGATGATCTGAATTTAATGGTGACATTGGAAGGGAAAGGACACTAGAGATGCAGGAGACAAAGGAAAGGAATTGAGATTTAGGTTTGATGATTGATTGAATGAGAACCCTGGGGGAAAGGGAGGAGTCAAAGATGACTCCTAGCATAGGCAACAGAAGAGCATTTTATTAGGGTGAGTACCCAGGGAATTTCCTTTTTTTTTTAAAAAAAAGACAAACATTTATTGAATATTAATTCCTAAAAGGTATTATGATTTTTATTAAACAAAATAAACTAAAACTTTACTAAACCTAATTTTACTTAAATATAAAGTAAGCTTAATACAGATTATTATGAAGAGGCCTTCAAGTGTACTTGAGCACAATCAACAAACCCTGCCTACACACTGATATGATATTCTCTAGCCAGTGTAATTGGAAGAACGGTTGCTATGGATAGAAAAAGGCAAATCAGAGGGAAATATCTAATTTTCTGGTGTCATGATGGGAGATTTAATAAAGAGGTGATGTACAATTAGATGGCACAGTACATTGAGAAATAGAGTTGAAGCTAGGAGGACCTGAGCTCACATCCTACCTCCAACCTTTGCTAGCTTCGTAACCCTGGACAAGTCATTTAATCTCTGTCTGCCTCAATAAAATGGGGATATTAATAGCAACTCCCAAGGGTTGTTGTAAGAACAAAATGAATTTGCAAATGTAAAGTACTTCTTAAACTTTAAAGTGATATATAAATGCTAACTATATTACTATCATCAGCAGTGCTCTATCCCCTATACCACCTATAGATTCTTTGGACAAGGCAATCCGTGAATTACTGTGACTATCTAGGGAAATTAATGATAATATAGATAACATGTATATGATATTTTCAGGTTGAAAAAGCACTTTACAGATATAGCATTTTATCATTTATGGTGAAAGTGGAAAGAAGTTGTAGAGTACTGAGACCCATTTCATATTTGTACCTGTTCTATGGGTTGCCATGACCAAAAGAATTTATACCATTTTGCATACAAAAGGTCCATAAGTAGATAATCTTTTAATCTCTTTTCTGGCAATTTTAGAGTAAGGATGACACCCCTCCCCCTCCATCAAACTGCCATTTGTCCATGAATGCACAGTACATTGACTACTTTTGTTATTGTGCTTATTCTTTCCTAATGCTAGAAGAATGAGGATCCCAAGATGAGAGCACTCAGGTGAGCCTCAAAACCTTGGGACCTTCAAAAGATCAGAAGAATAAGCAGCAGAGTCTGCCAGTAGTCATGGCAACAGTCTAGGGAGGAGTCCAACTCAGAGACTGCACAATAACTGAACAACCTTCTTGACCTTGGCCAGCTAAGATGATCAAAGGAACACTCATCCATCAACTAAGATGCTACTAGAAGTTAACTTTGTGGGAATGGTTGCTCCCTTGGTCTACCAGTCCAAAGGGTTCAGAGGTACCCCCAAACTTAATGTATTCCCTACATGTGTGTTTAATTATCTTTAAGCTTTAACTTTGATCCTACTCTCTTCAGGGACAAAGTATGTGTAGAGGGAAGATTACAATTGGAGTTTAAGGTGGGGTGGAGGCATGTTTTAGTACTTTGTTTCTTGCTATATATTTTCTTGCTAAATATTTATTTGTAAAAGCTAATTGATACAAACCAGTTAATTTTTATTAAAGAGAATGGAGAGGGGCTGATGACTATAGTACTAGAATTTTCAACCCTTCAATGTTATCCCTAGAAGTGAAAAGTAGTCATTTCTCTACTCTGAGAACCCAATCTGCCAGTTCAGGTGGGGTTTGGACAGTTCTAGAAGAGGGGTTCCTTGAGTATTCCCAATAGTGCCTTGTTCTCTAGAGGTTTCTATTCTCCCCACCATACCATTTCTCTTTCTTCCACTCTTCCCTTCTCATGCATCTGTACTAAGACTTCAATTTGTTGAGTATCTACTCTCCCTTCTCTCATTATTTATATCTCCTCTCAGTCTTTGCATACTCTACTATTGTAGCATCACCTAAGGATTGAATCACCTAAATTCTTTTGACCCAAAATTTCTTCAGACCTCCAGCACCCAGGACAATCAAAGCAGGGATAGAGATAGACAAGACTTACTATTCATTTTTTTCTTATGCAATTTTAATTTTTTTCAGTTTTTCTCCTCTTCTTATCTTCCTCTCTCCACACTAGAAAACAAAACAAAACAAAACCCTAGCAAAAAATATTCATAATCAAGCAAAGCAAATTATCCCATTGGCCATGTCTAAAATATATTCACATATATGTGTGTGTATATATATATATATATGTATATATATATATATATATATATAAAACTTATTTCGCATCTTGAGTTTATAATATCTCTGTCAGAAGATCTACCATCTGGAATATTAGATGATAGAACCTCTCTACTTTTTAACATATATGAGTATTCAATATGTATATGTGATTATTAAGTGTTAAAATAGGCAGGGAAATGGACAAGATTTTATTTTCAAATATTATAAAACTATCAAAATGAGAAGAAAAGTTGTAATTTGTTATAATTGTCAAAGTAATATTCAATGATATCATTTATATGAACTACTTACCATTTAGCTAATTATTACAAACAACATAAAGAATTGTGTATATCATCAAACATTAAACTAACTTTTTGTAAGTTATATTTGATTATAATAATAATAATATTTACAGATAGAATCTCAGAAGTAGAGAAGTTTTTAGAGGTTATGGAGGCCAATCTTTATCTAAAGAATGTATCTTTTCAGTAGTATTCCAGATATATGGTCAACCAACCTATCATCTAGTCACAAATAAATCACTACCTCACCCAGAATGCTGTTTGAATTTTTAGACAGCTTTGTTAGAAAGTATTTCATTTTTTTGAGTGAAAAATCTGCCATCCTATAACTTTTTTCCATTTTTTCTCCCTTTAAGATTCACACAAAGTAAGTCTGGCCTGTCTCCTAGATTGTGGTCCTCAAACAATTAAAGACAAAAAATCATTCCTGCTTGTCATTTGTTCCTCTTCTCCTGGTCAAGCATACCAAATTCCTTTAATCTTTCCTCTTTATTTCAAGTCCTTTATCATTCAGCTCATGCCATTCTGAATGTGATTTAGTTTTCTAATTCATTCCCTCAGCCACCTACCTTCAAAAATGTGGTTTACTTAATTAAACATTCAGGCAGACTTCCTAGTTTGTAGCTCAGGGATTCAGGTCATATGCTCACAACTTCCAAGTTTATGTGGAATATTGCTATCATCATTACCTTAAAAAAGAATTCCATTTCCTTTTCACTTACTAAAATATCCACCAAACTGGAAATGAGCATCTTTTCCAAAAGTGTTTCTTGGGACATTATTCTTCTTCCACTAATTCAAACCACCAGGGAGAAATTCAGCTGTTCCCTCATAAGGTTGTAGAGTCAAATAAGGAGCTGACTGGCAAGGGATTGAGTTTCCAAAAAATTAGATGCTCTGTCTTTGTTCTCTGAGGAAACTCTTAAGAAAGGGAAAAAAGGACCATTCAGTTTCATGCTATCATAGTGAGTCTGACTGGCTATTTAAGAAGCTTAAACAGGTTATCAGATCTCCCACACCACAGATTAGAGGGGAATTCAACAAATGTACTGAGGCTTTATTCCTAATGGTAGAAAGTTCTTAATTAAGAGATCATGATTTTATCTTAATTACATTATCTCCTAATAAAACCCAACTTTCTCACCCAGCTAAAGCAGCAACAAACTAAATCTGTATCCAACAAACAAAACTTTTCTGGTCAGAAGTATAATCCTAGAAGCAAACTATGTATGATAAGGTTTGGTGAGTTATAAACCAAAGGTGTCCAGCCAATAGTTGGCCAACTTAGAGCCACAATATTCCTCATTCAGATCAGATAAAAATATAATTGAGAAATATTTAACAAAATAAATAAAAATACAAAATAACTAGATAATGTTAACATATGGTTTCATAAATTAATTTGTGACCTCAAGTTTCTCTTTAAATTTAACATTACTGATATAGGGGATAGATAGACTATGGGACATGAGTCAGTAATACCTGAATTAAAATCCTTTCTCAGACACTTATTTGTTTTAGAGCACTGGTCAGGCAAGTTTTAGAAAGATCTACTTGACAACTAAATGTATGAACTGAAGTGGGGAGGTACTTGAGGCATAGAAACCCAACCAGAAGTTAGGCATGAGGTGACTGACAATGGACTATAAAAGGGTAGTAACAATGTCATATAAGAAAAAAGAACATTTACAAGAAATATCACAAAGGTAGAATCAAAGGACTTAGCAATAGATTGGATATGGGGTATGAGAGAAAGTGAAGAATAGAGGATAATGTCTAGATCTCTAATAGAGAACGAATAGATCTAATAGATCTCTAATTGAAAGCAGAGCACTGATTGAGATAAAGATGGGTTTAGGGGTCATCATTCCAGTTTTATATATCTGCTTTCAGAATTTTAAGTTTGTGACCAAGACTTTATCCATTTGGGGACTATGGGAAGATTTTATAATGCTTGTTGGAATGTTATGGCAAAGAATATCTTGAGTTTTGCATCATAAGATAGGTTTTAGGTTTGTTTTTTTTGCAAGGCAATTGGGTTAAGTGGCTTGCCCAAGGCCACACAGCTAGGTAATTATTAAGTGTCTTGAGGCCAGATTTAAACTCAGGTACTCCTGACTCCAGGGCCGGTGCTCTATCCACTGCACCACCTAGCCATCCCCTACATCATAAGATAGAGATGAGTCCTTGATTTCAGCCATTAGAAGTCATAGGAAAGAGATGACTAGGGGAACAATGAGGAGAAGATGGTCATATGAAAAGTTAGAAAAATCTAGGGGCTGAAGGCACAGAAACTAACTAGAGAAGCAATTTACAGAAGAGAATACCATAATGGATAAAATTTGAGCAAAGTTGATAGGTAGGCTTTGAACATGAGAATGTTTAATTAGAAGAGAGAATTGTAGCTGTTGGAATCTGATTAGAAGAAAAGCAGTGTTTTATTTTAAAAAACTGTCTGGGTTTATTACCCTCTATTGCCATCTAGCATCCGAGAAAGGGAAAACCTCTCAATGATGCCTGTGCTGCCTTTTATTGCTATCTATAGTTTAAGACGGGGCTATTTATACTTTTCAAAGTTTTTATTGGAACAATAGACAATATATTTTGATTACCATTTTAATGAGAGCTCTGTGATAGCTCTGCTTCATTTACTAAAGCATATAGTAAATTCTCAGGGGGCTGCATAAAATCACACTGTGTATTTTAGACAACCCTTGTCAAAGAGAAGGGAAAAGGAGAGTCATGTGAGTCATGTTTCCATATCTTGCTAAAAGAGGGCAACACTTTCTCAACACCCTGCAAAGGGTAGCTGTGTGCTTAAAAAAAAGAGCTTGAGGGGCAGCTAGGTGGTACAGTGGATAGAGCACCGGCCCTGGAGTCAGGAGTACCTGAGTTCAAATCTGGCCGCAGACACTTGATAATTACTTAGCTGTGTGGCTTTGGACAAGCCACTTAACCCCATTGCCTTGCAAAATCCAAAAAAAAAAAAAGGGGGGGAGCTTGAAACTACTTCAATGGTCTGAGAGTAAAAGAGAAATAGATTTGCCTACATGGGAGTTGTAAGGATGAAAAAAGAAACAAATAACCAAAAAACTTATTAGTTCTCGCTTGGAGTAAACTACTTCCTAAAGAGATAAAACATATTAAGACTGACAGTTGAAAGTTATTCATAATATTTATCCTAAATATTATTTTCCCTCATTATTTTCCTCTCTTCTAGATTCCTGTAAATGTCCTAGGCTTATCAGTGAATTGTGAAGTTTTGATTATTTCTGCTTGCTTTTGTTTTGATTGAGTAAATATTTTGATTATTTCTGCTTTTTTTTTTAAAGGAAAGCTAAGGATATTAGAGATATTTTATATGCTATTGGAAATATACAGAAACATGCAGTGCCAAAAGAAATGAAAAAGATAAATATAACCGTATCAATTTTCTATTAAGGAATTTTCAAATGTGTTTGGAGTCAAGTAACCTATCAAGGAGGAGGAGAAGATATTTCAGACTTAAATTAATGATAAAAAATGAGAGAATATTTGATGATAAATTGTAAGAATTAATTTGTAATAAATATTCATTTGAAATGCTTGAAACAATTATAGATTTTATAGAATTCTCCACCATACTGTATTATAGAGTTTTTCCCTCAGGGAAAGGACCATGTTCTAAGGAAGAAATATGGAATATTTGGGTTAGAAATATCTGAAAGTGGGGTGGCTAGGTGGCGTAGTGGATAGAGCACCCACCCTGGAGTCAGGAGTACCTGGATTCAAATCCGGTCTCAGACACTTAATAATTACCTAGCTGTGTAGCCTTGGACAAGCCACTTAAAGCCATTTGCCTTGCAAAAACATAAAAAAAAAATCTGAAAGTCTATTCTAACAGAACTTTATGATAGTAGGAGATATCATTAATTTTTTAAAAAAGTAAAACATTAGGAAATCTTAAAGGGACACCATTTGGAATTATGCAAAGTATATAGAATGAAACACATGAAATCATTTGGCAAGAATGCTGGCAAAGATCAGAAAGTTAATTTGGTGTCGGTGAGACATCTTGACAGACATGCGACCATTTAATTCAGTATACCATTCCATAAATGGAAGAAAGACCTTTCAAATAATCAAGCAACTACAAAGCCTGATAGAGAGAAAAGCAGTAAAAGCTAAGAAAACAGATACAATTAGAATAGAGGAGAGTATGACAGTATATGGTTATACCAACAAAGACTGAAAACATGCCAAATTAGCCTTGGCTAAAAAAAGAAAAAAAAACTGTTTGTAATAGTAAATTAGTTTGAAGAGAATGAAATTCTATATAAGCCTGTCTCCAAAATATTTTCCCAGGTGTGGCCCAAAGAACCCAAGCAAGAGACCATCTCAGATTGTTCAGACTCAAGAGCAGGAACTTATCCATACCCTATAATTTGAGAACCAAAGCTCCAGACCCTGGAGTGATGAACAAAATGTCACATTGCAACAAACCAAGATTATTGAAACTCAACTTATTTCAAAGACAACAATGAGAAATAATTTTAAAAATGTCATTGCTTTGAAAACCCCAAACTGTGCCTAGATCTGAAGGCTGTGTTTCTTTTGAAGTTTTTGTAGTGGTATCTATTGTCATAACTGTGACTTCAATGGACATATGTACATACAGAATAATGTAGTTCTAGTAAATGGTAAATTAAATTCTAGGACATCAGTTTGGAAAATAGAGATGAAACAAGAGATGAAGCTCATCCTGGAACCCAAAGGCCACAAAAATAATCTCATTCCCTATCAGATCATTACAAGTACACTAACATCAAGATAACAAAAAAAAACTTTTCTATTGCAATTGTAGTTTAGCTGGTCATAAATAAGTTCATTAAAAGCGATAGAGTCATTACTTGGTTCAAAGGACACTGATACTCATGAAATAATAAGCCAGAAATTATAAATATGAGATCTTAATTCAGAGAAAATTACAAAATGATGAACAAAATGTCACATTGCAACAAATCAAGATTATTGAAACTCAGCTTATTTCAAAGACAACAATGAGAACTAATTTAAAAAATGTCATTGTTTTGAAAACCCTAAACTGTGCCTAGATCTGAAGGTTGTGTTTCTTTTGAAGTTTTTATTTTTTAAAATTTGTGTTCCTTAGGCAGAATTGTTCTGGGAAAGTATCAGAGAGATGATCAGAGAGATCTGGGGCCAACAAAGGAGATGGACTAGTCATGAATCAAGAGTGATAGAAAAGCAATGGAGAGTCCAAGTGATCCATTAGTAAGCAAAGCATGTCAAGAGAACTAGAAGAAGCTCCTCATCAAAAAGTAATCTTTTCTGTTAAATTTTGAGAACAATATAGATAATAGTCCCACAGAATGAGATGGCATGGGTGGACTGGGATCTGCATCTTTTGAGGGAGTACCAACATTAGTAAGATTACAAATCCATCAAAATAATAAAGAAGTTTATTTTGTTTTGCTTTGTTGTTTTTCATTGTAAATGTTCTATATTTTTGATCTATTATGAAATGGATTACTTTCAGTATTTAATATTTACCACTAGCAAGAGAATTTAACTGCCCCATGCAACATTGTTTCTATTTAAAATGGGTTTGGGAGTTCTAGGTGATAACTCATAAATTTCTTTTAACACAAACTATTTGTAAATTGAGGACTTTCTGTACCATCACCCTGCTGATTTTTCATGAATTCCTCCCAGATTCTAAGATGATGAAGAGTGGGGACTATACCTTGTATTCTCTCATATTCCCTGGTAGTAGAGAAAATAAGAGATATTTAAAAAGGAATAGTTCTTCAGCATAGGAAACTACTATGTGGGAATACTTTTTACCAATACAAATCAAAATTCATTTGTGATTCAATAGATAAATTCTGATGATGATGTTTGTCCTAAGTTATTGAAGAAGACCCAGGACATCAGGGAGGTGATACCATCACAAGCAAGTGAATTGGATTTGATTTTTTGGGGGAGGAGGGAGAGGTCATTGTGCAAAGTCACCAACCTCACTTTTCCTCCAGAGTCATCTGGGTCCAGTGGTTAGATATAGATCAGGTTGACTGGAGATGGTCCTGAATCTGAGACAATCACAGTTAAGTGACTTGCCCAAGGTCACATAGCTAGTAAGTGTCAAGTGGTGACATAAGCAGAGATATTAAGGGTTCGGTGTGAGTTTTAAGCCTGGGTCTTTGTGACTACAATCCTGATTTTGTATTCTCTTGCCTAGAAGCATCAAACTCAAGTGAAAAGGAGGGATAGACTTTAAACAAACTCAAAGATCCCAATGGGCACATATGGATTTAGAAAATCACCTACTAATATTATTTATGCTTTATTATGTTTTTTATTTATTTTCTTAAATATTTCTGCTTTACATTTTAATCTGATTCTGGCTACACTATGGTATATAGGGTGCTTTATAGTAGGCAGTGTTTGACACCTTAACTCTAGGTCACACCACCTTTTTATTTGTTAAATGAATTACAGACAATTGAAGGAAATAATATACAGTTTCTAAAACACTATAAGATGAAAAGACTTTCACTTAGATACTGATGATAGTTGAATAATTGTGCTGGGTTAAGCCTGGGGAGGGGGAGGGGTCTTCTGACCTAAGTCAAGAGTTCTTTCCACTAATAGTAGAAATTCTTATTTCTAAAACACTTGAAGGTTTTATAAAGTTCTTCCCTTATAACACTCTTTTAAGGCAGATGGCTTAAGAATTATTATTCTCTTCATTTTGCAGATCAAGAAACTGCAACTCAGAGGTGTGTACTGTCTATCCAAAGTCATTCAGCTATGGAGGAAAAGAGTAGGAACTAAAAGCTAATGTCCTCTGATATTTAAAATCTGCTGCCCTTTCCATTTCAAGAGAATGAGTGAATTTTGCTATAGGGACATGCAATCATTACAGATTAATCAGATTCATCTATCCTTGTTTCCTAAACATTTAAACCTCTTTTTTCTTTTTTAAAAATATTTTTATCTATTTGTTTTTCCAACAACATGCAACAGTAGGTTTTGAGTTTTACATTTTTCTCCCTCCCTCCCTTCTCCCCTCCCTCTGACAGAAAGCAATCTAATATAGGTTCTACATGTGTAATTATGCTAAACATAGATCCACATCAATCATGTTGTGAAAGAAGAATAAAATCCAAAAAAAATTAGAGAAGGAAAAAATGACAAGGCAGAATGACAACTTTTAAAAATTGAAGATTGTCAGCTTTGGTTCACATTTAAACTTCACAGTTCCCTCTCTAGATATGGATGTCATTTTTTCCATCACAAGAATTGTCTTTGATTGCCATATTGCTGAAATGAACAAGTCCATCATAGTTGATCACCACCAATGTTATTGTTAGTGTGTTTAATGTTCTGCTTCTGCTCATTTCACTCAGCATCAATTCATTTAAGTCTTTCCAGACTTTTCTGAACTCCCCTCTTTCATGATTTCTTATAGAACAATAGTGTTCTATCACATACATATACCACAATTTGTTCAGCCATTCCCAATTGATGAACATTCCCTCAATTTCCAATTCTTTATCACTCTGAAAAGAACTACTATGAATACTTTTGTACATTTGGCTTTTTTACCCTTTTTTATGATCTCTTTGGGCAACATTTGGGTATTGCATCAAAGAGTATGTACAGTTTTATTGTCCTTTGGAAATAATCCCAAATTGATCTGCAGAAAGGTTGGATAAGTTCACCACTGTATTAGTGTCCCAGTTTTCCCACATCTCCAACACCGATCTTTTTCTTTTAGTTAATTGGCCAGTCTGATAGGTGTGAGGTGATTCATCAGAATTGTTTTAATTTGAATTTCTCTAATCAATAATAATTTAGAACAAATTTTTCATATGACTATAGTTTTAATTTCTTTATCTGAAAATTGACTTTTCATATCATTTGACCATTGCTCTTTCTCTCTGTCTCTCTTTCTCTCTCTCTCTCTCTCTCTCTCTCTCTCTCTCTCTCTCTCTCTCTCTGTCTCTGTTTTCCTCTCTTTTCATTCATCTCCCCCTTCTCTCTCTCTTTCATATAGATCTCAATGTCCCATTCATTTTAATGGAAGAATTTTGCAATATTAAGTTTCTGTGAGTTTATCAGTGAGTGAGCTGCCCTAGTAAAAAAAAAATAACACTGTGCAGTAGAACAGAAAATAAGATGTCACGCCAAACTTCACATCTCCACTTTCCCGACATACTAAAAAGCCTCCTAAGGAATCAAAGGTGGGCTAAAAGCAGAAGACACTAAGCACAGCCCTTCAGCATGTCTTTACTGGGTATAATTCATTGATTACTCACCAATACCCCAGCAATGCCCAAAATGTACAACTAGGGAAACTGGGTCCTTATTGTTCAAGGTGTTCTCTATGTACCAGTCTATGTAGATTTTGTCAAGAAAGTGAAGATGTTTAGTTTGCCTTGACATCTTATTTCCTGATTCACTACACAATGTTATTTTAACTGGGCAACCAACTCCCTGATAAACTTGGAGAACATTTTAACTCCTGTGGCATTGAAAAGCCTTGGTGCCCTCTGGGCTCCACTTATTTATTTATTTCACCTTATTCCATGTTTAGTATGACCGAGTGACTAGTTCAATAAAAGGGCAGAAAACGAATGTGAATTGTATAATAAAGCAGAGCTGGTTCCTGCAGATTCCTAGGCCAGCACTTTCAATATTCCTTTCAAAGTAGAGATCCCCAACCAAGATAAACTGAATAAGATGAACTGTTGATATTTGACTCCAATTCATATTATGGCTCTGAATAGGAACGAGCACAGGTGTACCTTTGCAGATAGTCAGACAGAATACACTTCCAAAAACCTGCTGCCTTACTCACCATGGAGCCAATGCCCAAGTCAGGAACTGAGACCAAGATGCACATAACAGAAAGTGTTCAGGAGCATCGTGACTAATACAACAAGAGCATAGAGTCCCCTAACACTTTGGAGCTTGAGACTTTAAGAACATTACAGGATGCTTTTGATTCTCAATTTTCTATTCTGTAAAATGGGACAGTCTATCTACCTCAAGGCGTGGTGGGAGGAAAATACTTTGTAAGCCTTAAAATGTCCCATCTATGAGAGTCATTGAAGGAAAATGCACTGATCTTGTAATCAGAAGGCTTAGGGCCAATACTGCACAACTGTGTTGTCTTGGATAAATGGTTTTACCTCTCTGAATTTCAATTTTCTTGTCTATCAAATGAAACTCATAATATTTGTGCTAGCTGCCTTACAGGATTCTTTTGAGGCCCAAATGAGATCATTTGAGTCAAACACTTAGTAACTATAAAATATTATATGAATGTCAGCTACCATTATTATCAACAACCTTACCTGACTTGTTTTGCTTTGTTTAGCGATGGGATTAAATAACTTCCCAAGGTCACACAACTATTAAGTATCAAGTATCTGAGGTTGGATTTGAACTCAGGTCCTCCTAACCTCAAGTCCAGGGCTCTATCTTCTTTGTCACTAATTGCCCTATAGACTTGTTTTTTATACATGAATTATTTTTATTATTATTATTGTTCATGCAGGGGCATGGAACTTCTAGTCAATGGGTTTGGTATTGTCATGGAAACTACAGGAAGGACTCAAAATTCTAGTCCCCTGTAGCTTTTTAGGGGTAAATTAATTAAATGTTTCACCAAATATAGCCTGCAAATGATGTTATTAATATCCAAATGGCCAGTGACTGAAAAAAAAGGTTTTCTGTTCCTGGTTTATTGTGTGCTTCCAAGTTGAGGTCACTCCTCAAATTTTTTTTTTTTTTTTTAGTTTGGGGGTTTAACTTTTTCTTTTGCAAGGTAACAGGGCTAAGTGACTTGCCTAAAGTCACACAGGTAGTAAGTATTAAGTGTCTGAATCTGTAATTGAACTCAGGTCCTCCTGTGTCACCTAGTTGCCCTCAACTATTTTCAGAAATGCAGTATCCAACTAATGGTAGAGGGGTAGAGACTTGAAATATGAGCAGGTCCCATTTGGGGTGTGATACAATAAAGCTTTTCCTTAAGAATTCCCCAAACTCAAACTCTCATCTTCCTAGAACATTCAACTCCAGTGCATTTTTCCAGCACATGAGATGATTTTCATTGTTAGGGACAGTACCCAAGTCTCTTACTCATTGTCTCTGGGAAAACTCAAAGTTTCTATAGCAATGACTACTATTATACTAAAGGGTTATTTTTTAAATAATGCAAGTTTCATGTCCTGATCCATAGTTATGACAATCTGGTTAAAATGAATTCAGTACAACAAATAATTTGATATAAGTACTTTCCCCTGGTGCCTCTCCAGGTGACAATCACTCTTCATATCAAGAGTCTCTGGTCGTGTGCTGTTTGTACAGCAGGAATAAAAAGGGAAAGGAGAAGAGAATTCTTGCAGTACTTTTGTTCTATTCTCAAGTATGACTTTTCAGCTCTCCTTTCCCTACTTCAGATATTTTAGCTACCCTTAAAGAAATAATCCAACTATGCTCCCATATCATTTAACAGCTAGTAAAAAAAAACAGCATACAATAATATCCAGAATCTCTGTGGGAACTGACTGCTTCTCCACAATGCCTCCCATTTTTCCTTATTGTATCCATTCACTCTCCATCCAGAAGATTTTATTATGTTCCTACCACTGGACTCAGCACTAGGGCTAGAAAGAGTGAAAGCCTCTGCCTTCAAGAAGCTTACATAATGACAGTCAACAAAAACAGATTCTGAGACTATGAGAAAGTTACTGTTTCTGATTCTCAGTTTTCTATTCTGTAAAATGGGACCATTTTTATCTACCTGAAAGAGTGGTGGAAGGAAAATACTTTGTAAGTCTAAAATGTTCCATATAAGGAGAGTCATTGAAGGAAAATGCACTGGTCTTGTAATCAGAAGGTATAACCAATAAATATATAAGGTGCTGCTCAATTTTACTCAGTTTAAGTAGAATAATTGTTGAAAGGTTAATAAAATTATTTTTTTAGGGTAGGAAATGAATTGTTATATAAACAAAAAAAGAAAAAAACTTGAAAAAGATGTAAGGTACTGACCATTTCATATGAATAATGGGCAGAAAAATAATTTTTCTACACTAAAATGGATTAAAACTCATCTGTGAAGAAATAGTTATACTTCCAAACATGAGGACAGACACAGGATGGGATAAAGGGCTGAGAGTAACCTTTTGAGAATGGAGAAATTGGATGAGGCTCCTCTCATTTGCAAGTGATTAGGAACTGAGAGGTTATAACTCATAAAATACTCAATCAAATAACTAATTGGAGACTCTGGGGAGATTAAGTAAGGACTGTTAGTCTCATACTGACAGAAATTTGGATTTCATACATGATCTCATAAGGGAAAGATGAGTTACTAAACAAGCTCTGGTTTGAGCCATTAGAAGTAGGAAGAAACCAGCAAAAGTGGAGCTAGAAAGATAACAGGAACAAGCTGCAGAATAAGTGAGTAGTCACCAGAACGGGCAGTTAATGGACAAGAAAGCTTAGATGGCTGTACTTGGGAGGCATCATTGGAAAAGCAGCATCAATTTGTGGACTGGCTAAAGAAATTTGAAAATCTGCTTACTGGAGGAAAGTTGAATTCAGTTTCAGCTACTGCCTTTCAGTGCCAACTTTCAGAGGTGCTCTTCTACACCCTTTTGATATGAGAGAGAAAAGCAAAGGAAGAAAGACCTCACTATGGTTTTCTGATATGCACAAACTGAGATCCAATTAGCTAAAAAAAACAAACAAACAACTAGTTGAATTATGAACTAGAAAAGCTTGTCTTTTGCCCAGAAAACAAATTAAGGAACTTTGCAATTCTCTGACTTAGAGGAATTGCTTGTCATTATAATAGCATTACACTTTCTACTTGGCCTTTTAAAGGTGATTCTGAGTTAAAGATTTTGTCACCATTTTATCACTTTTGGAGTAGAAGATTTCCCTAGTAGAAAATTGGTAAGGACCAAAAGCAGAGAAGCTAACCAAGAGGTGGTTCTGTATGGGGCAAATTGTTGTTGGAGTGTCTAAGAATATTAAAATCTATAGGTTAAAGTTTAGAGCTACCCTGAGAAAAATGGATTTTTCTCATTCTTGTGCTTCACTGCTAGGTTTCTATTTGCATTTTATTTTTCTCCAGTTACAAGCAAAAATAAGTTTCAACATTCACTTTTAAAACCTTGAGTTCTGAATTCTCTTCCTTCCTCTCCACCCTCAGTCCCCCTCATTGAGAAAGTAAGTTATTTGATATAGGTTAAAAATGTTAGTCATGAAAAATATTACCACAGTAGTATTGTAAAAGTAAACATAACTCTCCTCCAAAAAGAGAAACCTCAAGAAAAATATAATTTAAAAAAAGTATTCTGTTAGGTTTCTATAAGTATAAGCTTACTCTTCCCCTATGGAAGCCAAATGTATTGATGAGCTCATGTAACCCAGATTTATGTTTGGATTCTTATGTATTGATTAGAATTGTATTAGATTTATATTGAGTAAACATGGTATTAAAATTATCCCTGCTTTTGCCTTATTATTAAGTAAATATTTTCTGTTTAAGAGTTAATGATTTCATGAAAAATGATTTTGGATAGATGAATATTAGTTGAGGTTCATGAGTTACACTGGTGCTTCAGAGGAATTTCTTCCCTACCATAAGAGGTTTACCCCTAGAACTTCAGAGTTGATTTATAGCATTTGGTAGTGGCTCATCTCTGGGAAGCCTAAACCTGTTGGTATATGGGGTGAAGAAGCCACATGTCTTTACATGGGCAAGAAATGGGGATAGGGATAGGAACTGGTTTCAGTCATGCAAAGCACTCTCAGGTAAAGGAAACTCCCTCTAATGATAAAAGTGAGAACCTTCTCTGAAACTTCAATAATTTGTCCAGAGACATGAAGTCAAATATTTGTCAAAGGGAGAATTTGAACCCATGACATTTTATCTTTGAGACTGTCTATCTACTATACCAAATAAATATATATAAAAAATATGAATAACTACAAAGATAAATAAATAAATTTAGAGAGGGAGGATATCAGCAATTGGGGGAGAGTGGGGTGGGAAAAAAGGAAAGGCTTTATGTAAAAGTTGATGTTTCAGATGTAGCCATCCATATGTTGGTTAAAAGGAAGTGAATTCCTCCTTAGGTTGGGAGGGAATGAATTCTGAGCCTGGGGGGAAAAGTCATTGCAAATGTATAGAGATTGAAGATGGAGTTCTATGTGTGAAGGTTAGAGAGAAAGGAGCAGTCTGATTGGATCATAGAATGCAGCAAGAAGTAAAATATATACACTAAAAATGGAATGATAGGTTGGGACCTGGTCATGAAGGTCTTTAAAAGCTAAACACAGGGAGTCTAAATTTTTATCCTGGAAACATAGGGAGTCACTGGAATTTATTGAGTATGGGTGGGGGTTACATGTTCAGATTGGTGTTTAATGTAGAAAAACTTTGGCAACTATATGGAAAACAGATGGGAGTAGATAAAGTTGTGAGACAGGAAGTCCAACTAAGAGGTGGTTATGATAGGATAGGTGAGAGGTGATAAGGGCCTGGATTATGGTAGTAGCTATATAAGTGGAAAGAAATCAGATGAAATGTTAGAAATGGAAATGGCAGAATTTGACAACTGATTGGGTCTGACAGGTGAGAAAGAATAAAGATTTGAAGCTAATGTGAGAGTTATGAACTTGAGAGACAGAAAAAAATCATGGGGTCTTCAACAGAAACAGGGAAGATTGAAAGGTGAGGTTTAAAGAGGGAAATATGATTTCTGTTTTGTACTTATTGAGTTTGAAAAGTCTTTGGAAAATTTGGTTTGTAATGTCCAATAGGTGAATATTTGTTGTTGCTGTTGATTCTTCATTTTTAAAGAGGACCAATGATATCATGAGGGTGATGTCTTGGCTTCCATTGGATTTAATTGAGGCAGAGTTGCACAAAGTCATCAGCTTCACTCTTTCTTCCAGTGTAATAGGAAAAAACTAGCAATGACCTGGGATGCAGTGGATGATCATGACATCTTTGATGTTTGACCAAGCTCTAAATCCTCCAAATGCACCTACTTCATGGTCAATGGAACAGATTGTTCTCATCAACCCTTTCTTTCAGGGAAAGTCTTCACCTATTTGTGAGTAGACATTCCCCTTACTCATCAATAGGATGAGGTCTATCAGTAACCCTTAACCTAGTTTAAATGCTACTTTTTTTTTTCTACCAGAGAGTAGTCACTGCCCATGCCAAAGCTTCTTAGAGCTAGAGTTGAGAGTTGGGTGGCAGGTGAAACCCATAGGTGGATGATCAGCCCTGAAAAGAACTCAGTAAGCCCTCAGTGCTAGTCCTCTCTGAATCCATACACCCCAGGTAGTTAGTGATGTGAGATTAGAGCCCAGGAAGGAGACTAGCTTCATTTTGTCAAACATTTACACAGACTTAGCAACTTAAACCATAGGAATTGATTACACCTCCAAGAGGGAGAGTAGAGAAAGAAGAGATTTCCTTGGACAAAATCTTGAGGGATACCAATAGTGAGGAAGTATGATTGGAACAAGCTATCAGCAAAGGAGACTGTAGTGGCATGGTCAGGTAGGAGATCAAGAGAAAATAATGATTTATACCTGGAAATATTTATTTATAATGTTTTCTTTGTCTGAAATACCTAGATTTCCCTTCTCTACTTTAAAACTCCTATGCTTTCTCTATAAGCCTTAAAATACAATATGCATTTGATATATTATTTTTATTTTTATTGTTATTAATAGTAGTAGTAATTGTAATCATAATCACAGTCATAGTTGTAGTCATAGTAGTAGTAGTGTTATTCAGTAAAGTCTTCCTTAGCTGGTTCTGTCTTTGACTCTTGGAAACTATTATATTTAATGTTTATCCCCTTTATTTAAGACATCCTCTTCTGTTTTTCTCCTTTTTCATCTTCCTCTTCCTCTTAGCTATAAAATTTTAAGACCTCATTGTGTCCTGGTTTACTGGTAAATATTTAACTATCATCTTGGGGGGGGTAGGGAAAGAAGGGTTGGTAATGCACAACCCCATTTAAGTTTAATCTCTCTCTCTCTCTCTCTCTCTCTCTCTCTCTCTCTCTCTCTCTCTCTGTATATATATATTGTTTTTGAAAGGCAGTGGGGTTAAGTGCTTGCCCAAGTTCACACAGCTAGGTAATTATTAAGTCTCTGAGGTTGGATTTGAACTCAGGTCCTCCTGACTCCAGGGCCAGTGCTCTATCCACTGTGCCACCTAGCTGCCCCTTTAATCTATATTATTAACATTTTTTCTTTCACCTTCTCAAATCTAATCAGCCAACAGCAACAAAAATAAATCATATCTTATTTGTAGCATTTGTTGATTTCCTAGGTATAAATATTCACATCAAAAATCTACCAGTCACTATAAAAGCTGACTCAAACACACACAGTAACTCAGTGATTCTTGAAGTTCAAAAAAACCAATTGCACCAGTATGAGATAAAGGAAATATGAATAAAATAAAATATTATCTGAATTAACAGCTAGGTGGCACAGAGTATAGAGCACAGGCCCTGGAGTCAAGAGGACCTGAGTTCAAATACAGCCTCAGACACTTAATAATTACCTAGCTGTGTGACCTCGGGCAAGTCACTTAACCCCATTACCTTGCCAAAAAAAGATCATTTGAAATAGAACTGGGTATTTTAGGGGATGGCAAGTTCAACATGAACCAATAGTTGGAAATATCAACCAGGTAAATTAATTAAATTTGAAGTTTCTTGAGGTTAGGAATGGTTTCATTTTTGTCTTTGTATCTCAAATTATGGCACCTGGCACATAACAGACATTTAATAAATGACTGAAAAGCAGACTGTAAAAATTAGGAATTTATAGGACAAGGTAGTCAAGCCCCCTTCAAATTATATTTAGAGGATGTGTTCAGTTCTAGATGCCACATCTTAGGAAGGACATTGATAAACTCAAAAGTGACCAGAGATTAGCCAGCATGGTAAAAAATCTTGAGATCATGCCACATAAGGATTAACTGAAGAAACTGGGAATTTACGGTTTTAAAAAGAAAAGATTTATGATTCATTTGGCTGCATTCAAGTATTTGAGGGGATGTGTATATTTATACTCACACATCTACACATACATACACACAGACTGTGATCCCCTCCTCACTCTCTGCCCTGCCAAGATTATAGGGGGGAAGAGAAAGTTAAGTCTGAGGAGAAATGCCTTAATTAAGCCTTTGCTTGGGTTCCTTTGGGTCAACCTGTCCATAAAGTTTTGGTTGTCAAAACAATGACTGAAAGAACTTTTGGGCTCAGTTTTTGAGTTAGGAGAAAATGACATATAACAAGACTAGGGAAGGACTTTTTTCTTTTATATATATATATATATATATATATATATATATATATACATATATATATATTTAATATTTTAACCCCTCCCCTGCAATTGCACATAAAAACAATTTTATCATTAATTTAAAAAATTTTTAAGATTCAAATGCTCTCCTTCCTTTCTTTTTCTCCTTCCCCATTGAGAAGACATGCAATTAGATATATTGTATATAAGTACAATCATGCAAAACATATTTCTACATTAGTCATATTATAAAAGAAAACACAGACCAAAAAAAAAGTAAAAGAAGGAAAGGATTTTTTTTTCAAAGTATATCAGCAAGCATGTATTAAGTGCCTACTATCTGCCAGACCGTATACGAGGCACTAGAGATACAAAGACAAAAAGGAAACTGCCCTAGCCCTCAGGCTTCATCTTCTTTACCTAAATAATTTCATTTTCACTATTCCTCATCATAGATAGATATAGCCAAGATAAAATATTTATTTTTATATGAAATTCATTAATTTCTTACCTGCTTTGTCATATTTCTTATCTAAAAAATTATAGAGATCTTAGAAACGAAGTTGGAAGGAACCTCAGAAGCCTTTTAAATCAACCTTCCTATTTTACAACTGAAGAAAATTAAGCCCAGAAGAGTGTAAATGACTTACCCAAGGTCATACAGGTAATCAACATCAGTAGCTAAGTCCTTTGAATTAAGAGCCACTGTTCTTTCCTACTATCCTCTGTTTTCTTCCTCTCGAAAAAGTCATATCCTGTCCTTTTCTACAAAATTCAGCTCTATATTGAGTAGTCTTGCTAAACATTCCCATTCCTTTACTGGATACCAATTTGTTTCTTTGTTCAAGGTAGAGGGGAAGGGCAGGTATTGGGGGAGATGCATAGTTTAGCTCCTTGACTTTAAAAGATTTCAGAATAGAAAGCTCTTTATTACTGTCACAGTTTTACTTTGAAAATTCCATATTCCTGTTGCCACTGGTCACCTGTTGAGGTCTGTTTTAGAGCAGGGTGGTACAATGGAAAAGGTGTTAGATTTGGTCTGGGAAGGTTTTGTTGTTGTTATAAGCAGTTTCAGTCATGTCTAACTCCTCATGACCCATTTAGAGTTTTCTTGGCAAAGATACTGGAGTGGTTTGCCATTTCCTTCTCCAGTTCATTTTAACAGGTGAAGAAACTGAGGCAAACAGGATTAAGTGACTTGCCCAGAATTCCATAGTTAGCAAGTGGCTAGGTGGGATTTGAGCACAGGTCTTGCTAATTCCAGGCTTAACTTGATTTCAGAGGGAGGTTGGTCGGCTAAACCCTTTACTCACTGCGTGACCTGGGCTGAGAGTCTTGGGCTTCAGTTTCTCATTTCTAAAGGGAAGAAGATAGCTAGTAACCTTTAAGGTTCTTCTCAGCTCTAAATAATGATCCTCTATCTATCTATAGAGACAATTGGCACAGTGAATAGAATATTGGGCTTGGAGTCAGGAAGATCTGAATTCAAATTTGACCTCAGACACCTACTAGCTGTGTGACCCTGGGTAAATCACTTAATGTCTATTTACCTCAGTTTTCTCATGTATAAAATAGGGGTCAAATGAGACAATATTTATAAAAAAGCACAAAATTTATTTCTGACACATCAAAGAAGCTGTATAAATACTTATTCCCTGCCATTCCTTTTCCTCTTCCCTATAATGAACAGGATCCCTGTCATACCTCTAAGATGTTAGCTATTCTGTAAGGAACCGGTTGATACCAGAATAAATAGGCATGACCTGAGAAATCACAAAGCAAAGAGACTTTTTGGAGGACACCCCTTATTTAGAGATCCTAATGATCTTATTCAAGATTTATCAAAGCAGCAGGGATTAACAGAGTTCCACAACCTTACCAGGGCTTTCTCCTCCCCTTTGCTTCTTTGTCTAAATAGTTGTTTAGGTGAGTGAGAAGGAAGAATAGAAGGTAATTAGTGTTTCATGTAATGTTCCGTGTTTAGTTTTGTAATCCTTCTGTCAGGTTTATTTTCATGTTAAGCAAAGAGACTCCCCCTGGAATATTATAATCTCTGCTTAGTGTTAGCAGGAAGCTTTGTCGTATAAATTATTAAAGAATGTTCAATAAAAGTAAGGATTTACTTGAGAACAGTGGCTTAAAGAGATTGCCATTCTTTCATGTTTGTTCTGTCTCTGCAGTATTCAAGGCTTGAGTCCTCAGCAGTTTTTGCAAAGGACAAGAAGATTTTGAAGAAACGGTGGGGCTAGGGGTTGCTAGAGATGAGTTTTGTGATTTGTCTGGGGTTTTGTTTGTATCAACAAAAGCAACTAATCTAGATTCCTCAAAGAAAAACTATTCCTTATTAGAGTCTAGCAAATATTAGCAGTTTGTCTAAAAATGACAGGCATTTTAGTGAATACAATATAATACAATCTTGTAGAATGGTACCCAAGTTACATTAGGAGGACCATGATATTTGAGTTATAACTGGACAAGGTGATGAGGGTTGTTGTCCTAAGGTAGGGATTTGCTAAGGGTGGGGGAAAGTCTGAGAAGGCAGACATTCCCTTTTAAGGAAAGAGGCAGGTGAGGGGGTTATAGAAGGTGAGTTGTGGTTTAGTGGCAGATGATGATGTGAAAAATGGGGAGAGAGGAATGATGAAGGTTCTAACTGTCCTTCAGGATTCTTTGGATGAAGGAGGATATAGCTGCTAAGACTGAAGCTCTGGTTGTCCTAGCCCTGGCTTAGAAAGCTGGACCCTATACAAATCATCTCACAGAATATCTTGCAGCTTAGAGAGGAAAATGCAAACTCTAGGCAGCTGAGAACACACAGGGATCTAGGAAACGAGTCCCTCACTCAAAATTAGCCCAAGGAGGAAAGTGGTGCTTCTTAGGTTGGAAAAGATGGGGAAAGGAAGAAAGAACCTCCAACAAGTCACATCTTGCTAGGAATAATTCTAGCTCCCTCATTCCAGATTCCTGAAACTTTCCATTTCCTCTTCAGTTTTGTTCTCTCTGGATTTTTAAATTTTCCTTTTGGAAAAGAGAAAGAGGACTGAGTTGAAATTTTGATTACTTCCATGTGAAGTAACATGTTAAGGATTCCTGCTCTTACCAACTCTGCAGGGACAAGAGATGAGTCTCATCTTAAGGGATCCCTAACAGAATAGAAGCTCATCATCCTTGGAACTTTCTGGACTAATGTGCCCCTCCCTGGCTCCCAGTGCCTGAAAGGCCACTTTATTCTTGGAATCAAACAGCTCCTCATTAAACAGCTAAAATCTTAGCATTTGGGACAAGGTAGCAGAACTCATGTTTGTAATAAATAGAAGATCATTGATTTAGAACAAGAAGAAAACTTAGGTGTCATTATGTTATCTTCATTTTAAATGTGAAGAAAATGAAGACAAGAGAGAGTTTGTTACTTATCTGAGGTTACAGAGCTAATAAGTGGAGGGGCTAGAATTTGCATTCTCTTTCCTCTGAAAACAAATCCTACCACAAATTTTAAGGGTGAAAGAGGCATAGAAAAACTAATCAACACAGTAACTGAGTTTGTAAATACACATATCACAGTTATAGTCCTCTACTTCTACAAAGAAGGCAGAAGGACATAGCCTCTTTCTCTTCTTAATTAAGTCCAAGCTTGATTATTACAATTATACAACTCTCATTTTCTCAACTTCACCTATTTGACAGAAACTGAAGACCAGAAAGATCTTGGCAAGAGAATAGTTAATAAATTGCAGGTTCTGGATTCCAGTCCAACTCTTCAGGTTCTCCTGTACCATACTGACTCCAATATATACTGAAAGTAGGCAACTAGGTGGCACAGTCAATAGAGTGTTGGGCTTGGAGTCAGGAAGACTCATCTTCCTAAATTGAAATCTAGCCCAGATACTTACTAGCTTTGTGACCTTGGGTAAGTCACTTAACTCTGCCTCTTGTTACCTCATCTGTAAAATGAACTGAAGAAGGAAATGGCAAACCACTCTAGTATCTTTGCCAAGAACACCCCAAATTGTATTATGAAGCCTGAATATACTGAAAGTACATTAATGTTTATGTATAGATAAATATAGATTCTTTGGATAAAATAAAAATAAATTCTTGATCTCTTCCAGTTATGGATTTCTAATGAAGATTTGATTGTTGTAGGGCTCCTCAGTTAAATGTAGTATCTCATGGAAAAGTAATTCCAAACTCACTGAATTGCAAAATCATAGAATTAAAGAACTGGAAAGGACCACAAAAGTCATTTGTCAAAACTTACTCAAATCTTGGATCTAAGATCCAAAGTCTTCAATATTCAGTCTCCACCTGAAAATATTAGGCAATATGATACAATGGGAAAGGAACTCAATTTAGAATCAGAGGACCTGGATTTAAATAACCCTGCACAGTCTATTGCCTATGAGAACTTGGGGAAGTCTTATAACCTCTCTAGGTCCCCTTTTCCTTATCCAAAGTGGAAGGGAGTAGGGATTAGATGACCTCTAAGATTCATTTCTAAATCCTATATTCAGTTATAAAGAACTAAGTACCATCTGATGAAGCCTATTTAATATCAGGAAGACTCTGTTATAGTTTTTTCCCTTAGAATGATTTAAAAATCATCTTAGAATCATAAATTTTCTGAATCAAAAAAGATCAAGGAGATAATCTGGTCTCACCCCTCTCCAAAATATGAATCCCACCAACTGCATTCAGACCCATGGTCATTTTTCCATTTATATAAAGATATCCCCCCCCCATCAACTGTTCCAGTCCATTAACATAAAAATTCTTCTACACATTCATATATTTTAGTGTTAGAAGAAACCTCAGTGATCTTTTAATCTAACTCTGATCCCTAGAGGGTTCTCACTCTAAGAGGAATCCTCATTACAATAGTAAACATATAAGGTTTAACAGTAATTTCGGCACCCCTTCCCCCAGAAATCATTCACATTTTTACCACTGCAGTTATCTCTACAAAGATAATTAATAAAGTACTAGATGATCATGGACATTATCTCAATAGTACACATTTGAATCTTTTCTTGATGCATGCCTAAATTCTTGGATTTTTATACTGACAACATATCCTGAATTCTTGTCTTCATTTGTTGCTCAGGAATCCCCTAGTGATTCTGATTTAGTATGTTTTCTGTGAGGGTTGCACTATGTTTAAGAAAATGCCTATCCCCAGATGCACACTTGTAGGTACATAAAATTTGCGTATTGCAATAAATACTTGGTCTCATGAATTTCCAGACTGTTAAGTAACAGAACTTAAAATGCTAGGTAAGCATGTAAAAGAAGATAACATCATAAATACCAGAAAATTACAGAGTTGGTGTTTGGGATTTTTTATTTGATTTTATTTTTATCTTGATCTTGCAACTTTTTACCAGTTGAAAGAACACTTGTATTTCCATAAGAGGTTGGAATAGAGATTTTACCCCCTGGCTTATCTCTCCCAAATCTGTTCAGGAGTTGGAGGCAATAAACCACTAATTCTTTATTTATTCTGGACTCACATTTGGATTTTCTTTCTCAAACATACAATATGAATATTATATGATCTTAATGCATTCAATGCATCTGAATGCAATTCAAAGTAAGTTTCTATTCTAGAAAGTACTGAAGGACCCACAGTAGATGATAGTTTGGATGGTTTTCTTGTCTAGAGGATGATAATGCTTGAAAACAAGATACCTAATCTGGAGTTTCCTCTGAAAAACAAATTAACACTACTTGGATCTTTGGATTTGCAACAACATCATATCTTATATTTTTCAGGGCCCATCTTTTTCTTTTAAATTTTTGCAAGGCAAATAGGGTTAAGTGGCTTGCCCAAGGCCACAGCTAGGTAATTATTAAGTGTCTGAGGCTGGATTTGAACCCAGGTACTCCTAGCTGCCCCAAGGGCCCATCTTGTTTTCAAGAAAAGAGAGTTTTACTTCTAATAAGGCTTTGCAAAAGAAATATCTATTTCAGACCATTTGCCTTGATTTTTGTTTTTTTAAAAAATATGACCATTGTTTCTACAGATTCAATATTAAACTATTATCCTGCCCTTGGGTTTGCCATTGAGAGATAAAAGAGATAATAATTAGAGGATCTGGAATTCTACTTTCCTCTAGAAGGAAATGAATAGATTCAAGGAATAATTCAGTAGTGAGGAATCAAAGAGGGACTATAATTTTGGAGGAAGTTGATTCCTCCTGAGAAAAACAAAATGGGAATTGACTAGAGAAGAGTAATGAAGAAGCTGTCTGACTCTGAGCAAGTCACTTCAACTTATTTGCTTCAGTTCCTCATTAGCACAATGAGCTGGAGAAGGAAATGGCAAAATCTCCAGTATCTTTACCAAGAAAAAAATCCAAATGGGGTCACTGAGAGTGGGACACAGACTAAAATGATTATATAACAGCAAAAGACTTTAGGAGTTAAAGAACTCTTTGTATGGAATCTTCCATTTATCCTTACAAGGGTCCTTGGAAGTAAGCAATGAAAAATTTTGTTGGATTTAGGGGTTAGATCTGTAATTTCAATGGTTCAAAGAATTCATGGATAGGAAAACTCCCTCTATTTAGAATAACAATTCCTGTACAACTTTTAGTTTCAGAGAATTTCCAAAAGCTCTTAGGGATTAAGTGATTTATCCAGGGTCAAATTATCAATATGTATGAGAGGTGGGGCTTGAACCTAGGTCTTTATGACTTCAAGGGCAGCAGCTCTCTATCCACTATGCCATTCTGCCTCTGTAAGTATTATTATCCCACCCTTCTCCAATTTTATAAAGGATGAAAATCATTCTCAATGAGTTGTTCTGGATGACTAGCAAACAAACAACAGTAGGCAGTTTGCCTAGTGTGCAGCAATAGAGATCAAGGTGGGTCATTTTAAGTAGCCGTTCTCCCTGACTATGAGTCTACATACATGGCTCACTAGTGGAAGTGAATGAAGGGTGCCGCGTGGGGTGCGGCGAACCTCTTATCATCCCCGAAGCTGTACAGGAAAGAGTAAAGAGCCACTCTAGAAATATAATCAGACCAAACAATGATGAAAAAGATAAGCACAGTATAGATGAGGTAGAACACCCAGAGTTAGAAAGTGGAGGTCAAACCCTTCTTTTTATGATCTCCTTTTCCTCCCTCCCCCATCTCACCCTCATCTGGTACCTTTAGGTACAGCAGCACAAGACTGGAAGGTGGAACATTTGGTGAGAAGAGTGAAGGGATTATAGAACTAAGAGGATTTAATTCCATTTCTTTGGGCAGCTTTTGGGGGGGGGGGTGGTATTGCTTAGAACTAGATTTGGACTCAGAATTGTAGGTGTAAGACTCTGTTACTGTGTTTAGCCCAATGATTAGAGAAGGCAAAAACCTTGATCAGATTTCTATACAGAAATAAAGACTAAATTTGGCCAAAATACGTTTTGTGCTATCTCATTAACATAGTGACTGGTCCCTCAGTTTAAGGGATTTTAACATCCCAGATACATGCCAGAAACTTCATTCTGCACACAAACAACTACTCATTTAGCAAACGACATGCCTTGATAATTTCATCTCTCGAGAGGTAGAAGTAATAAAGGGAACTGCTATTCTGGGTTAAATTTCACATTCTAGGTTAAATTCTGACCTCATTGTTGAAATGGGAAGTATGGAATCAAAGGACCATACATTCAGGTCTGGCTAGGACCTAACAAGCCATCTCATTCAATCTCCTTTTATAGATGAGGAGACTGAGGCCAAAATCACACAGGTAGAAGAACCTGGATTTGACCCTAGCTCTTCTGACTCCGAGTTTTCTACTGTGCCACATTGGAAAAAAGATCACTTATATTTATAATGACCTGAGAGTCAGAAGGATTTAGATCTGAAACTCTGGGCAGGTTATTTAATCTCTGAGTAAGTACTCCAGGCAGCTCTCCAAGACTAGAGCTTCAGAGGAGACTTAAATGAAGGAGTTTCCTCATCTAAAAGTTCCTCCCAACAAAACACCAGTGCTAATATTAATACTCATGCTACCTTTTCAGAGCTCAACCAGTGCATGCTTTGAGATGAAAGCAAAGATAACATAAAGAGATGCCAGACAGGGTAATGTATAGTGAGAGCTTTATGTGCCCTAAACTGCTGGCATTTATCAGGTTAGACCTTGGTGAT
The DNA here is from genome assembly GCF_037893015.1 of Macrotis lagotis. Classification (NCBI taxonomy): domain Eukaryota; kingdom Metazoa; phylum Chordata; class Mammalia; order Peramelemorphia; family Peramelidae; genus Macrotis; species Macrotis lagotis. Next base: position 589,437,177 of record NC_133658.1, read on the forward strand.
TATGATAAAATTGCTCTTATGAGTAAAATGTGTGGGTGGCAGCCCGGTGCTTCTTGAAAACATCACGATAACTCAGTGTGACCCAGAAGATAGATGAGGGGGTGATGTTCCTTCATTTACTTTCATTGCCACAAGAAAACAAAGAGAATTATTAGACATTTTCAAGGCATATGACAAAAAGATAAGAAAAACAAACAATACTTTTGAAACAAAAAATATTTATTTTTAGAGCAATAATAAAGATTGACAAAGGGTACACACCACCGGATTTGTCAGTATAACTGGAAGAGGTTGTCATTTGGAGGGAATCTAAAAAGACAGATGTTGTCCAAGAGTTATCAAAAGTTCTTTGTTAAGCAAAAAGTATGTTGCCAAAGTACATTGATAAGGAAATGTTAAATGCATGGCTGAGTCACAAGTATTTGATTATGGAAAAGGACAATCTTTCCATAATTTCTGACAATTCAGAACCAGATCACTGCCAACAGAAATTATGGAAAAATTGTCCTAAAAAAATGAGCAACTACTGAATACCAAGCATATACCTGGAGCTATTGTTGTTCATTCTTCATTCTTAAGGAGGACAAATGATACCACAAGGATGATATTTTGATTTGTGCATAAATTGGATTAGAGCTAGAATTATATATATATGAAGCTCTCTTTTTTTTTCACAAACTGACAAATGAGTCAGACTGCAAAATATCTTTGAGAACCCAACAAATTAATTGCATTGGAACTGGAATCATATCATAAACAGAAGTGTTGTCTACAGTTATACAGGGATAACATTAATTTATATGAAGAATAAGAGCAATATTTTTATAGTTGTCACTATCAAAAAATCCTCCATTATCTCCAGGTTGCTTACAATAAAAAATATACTGGGAAGAAGATATCAAAATTCAGTGGGGTGGCCTTGTACTGAAGATGTCTTTAATGATCTGAAAGAAGATGAGTTTAGATCTCAATATTTTTATACAACTACAAAAAAAAAGTTACTTTAAGCAATTGTGCAAAAGTTTTGTAGAAAATTAAGTATTAAAAAAACTCAATAAAGACTTCTCCCAGGACAGTTTCTATTTGTTAGATAATCTGTTCTATTATGGATGAGAAATTGAAGCTTCAAGAATGAAAATTATTTGTCCAAAGACATGCAACTCATCTCAAATAGGACTTGAACCCAGGACTTTTATGATTTCAAATCTATCATTCTTACCACTGCACTCTGTGTGTGTGTGTGTGTGTGTAAGCATAAATTTACAAATATTTGACACATACTGTTTCAGAGATAGTTGGACTTAGAAAATCTTCAATTATATCCTACTTTTAATTCTTATAGACTAGGTGATCATTAATAATAATAAAAATAACTAGCATTTACATAGCATTTTATTATTTGCAAATCATTTTACAAATATTATCCTCAAGGATAACCTGGGAGTTAGGTATTTTTATTACCATTTTATAGCTAAGGGAACTGAGGCAAGGGTGACTTGCTCAAGTTTATACATCTAATAAGTCTTTGAGGTCAGATTTGAACACTAGTCTTTTTGACTTCAGGTCCAACACTATTCACTATATCACCTTAATTCTCAGATCCTCAGTTTTCTTTTCTGTAAAATGGAAATACCAACATATAATCCTTGTCTGAAAATAAGGTGAAAGGATTGTCATGAGAGCCAGCTAAGATTATGTAAATAAAGAATTTTTCAAACAATTTCTAAGTTAAACTTTATTTTTTCAAAAAACAAAATTATATTTTCTTTATTACCTTATCTTGAAAACCAAATAAAATCCTTATAACAAATATGCCTAGCAAGACAAAACTAATTCCTTCAATGTCTGTAAATGTATGAAACATTTTGAATATATAGTCCATTACCTCAGTCAAGAGGTAGGCAAAATTCTTCATCATTCAACCTAGGGAATCATGGTTGGTCATTGCATTGAGCACACTTTTTAAGTCTTTCAAAGTTGTTTGTCTTTACAATGTTTTAACTACTGTATTAATTATTCTACTGGTTATGGTCATTTCTCTCTGAATCAGTTTTTATGTCATTCCAGTATTCTCTGAAACTGTCCATTTTATCATTTCTTAGGGCATAATAGTATTACCTTAAAATCATCTACCATATTTTGTTCAGTCATTTCTCAAATAATGGCACCACTTTAGTTTTCAGTTTTTTTACACTACAAAGAGCTACTATAAATACTTTTGTATATGCTAATAATTTTCTTGTTTTTTTCTTTCAGGCATAGGTATAATTTTTTTATTTCTTTGGGACATAGATTTAGTACTGGTATAAGTTGCTTGAAGGGTCATAGTTTAGTGACTTTGGGGCATAGTTCCAAAATGCTTCCCAGAACAGGACCAATTCACAATTCTACCAACAGTGTATATGTGAACCATTTTCCTATATTCCCTCCAATTTGCCATTCTCATTTTTGGTCGACTTTGCCAATCAAATGAAAATGGTGTGGAACCTCAGAGTTGTTCTAATTTGCATTTCTATAATGATGAGTGACTTTAAAGTTTTTTTTTTTAATATGGTTTTTGATAGCTAAGGTTTTTTCCCCCTTTGAAAATTGCCTGTTTAAGGGCAGCTAGGTGGCGCAGTGGATAGAATTAAAGTCACCTAAAGTTTTTGAGATACACTGTGCATTAGGAACTGTGACTATACAATGAGATGTTGGACATCATTTACTGCATTTATTCTGGAAACAGTAGGGAAAAACTTGAAAGATAGTCCGATGATCAAAATTTTCGACATTTACAAGAATTTTTCTATGATATGGTTGAATCAAAACATTGCTCCAATGTCTTTGCTATAAAATAACAAATGTTAATAAGAATGTTAAACAACTCACCAGAGGGGCAATTAGGTGGTGCAGTGGATAGAGCACCAGCCCTGGAGTCAGGAGTACCCAAGTTCAAATCTGACCTCAGACACTTAATAATTACCTAGCTGTGTGGCCTTGGGCAAGCCACTTAACCCATTGCCTTGCAAAAAACCTGAAAAAAATTGCCTGTTCAAATCTTTTATTCTTTAATAAATTGAGGAGACTTTGAAAACTGTAAAGTAGTATATAATGTTAATTTTTAGCACTAAAATTAATTATTATTAATAAAATTATGATTTTGTTCTTACAGATGCTTTGTATGGTAAATAGAGCAAATATTATAGATGAAGAAATATCTTCATTTTATAGAAGAAGAAATATCCAGAGAATTTGTTGGTCAGTCAATAAGCTTTTATTAAACTTATTAAGTAATAACTTATTAAGCAAGTATTTATTAAGTCAAGCAATTTTCTAATTACTGGGGATACAAGAAAAGATAAAAATCAAATGATGCTGATATCTGAGTAGAGAATGAGCTGGTGTGGGGAGAGACATGTGGCAAGGAGAAAAACCAGAGAACCATTGCAATAGTCAAGGTAATGAAGTCACCTTGTACAAGATTGGTTACAGTGTCAGAAAAAATAAGGGATTGTACATAGGGGATGTTATAAAGGTAAAATCACCATGACTTGGCAACACACTGAATATGGAAGGTGGAGTGAGAGGAGTCAAGAATGATAACTAGGTTTTGAGCCTTGGTCACTAGGATAATAGTGGCATTTTCAATAATAACAGGGCAATTAGAAAGAAGGGAGAATTGGGAAAGATAAGTTCAGTTTTGGACATCTTAAACTTAATATATACATATATGTATATATACACACATATACATTTATATAATTTGATACATATGCATGCATATATTATATATGATATAAATAGAAAATATAATAGATATAATGATATAATAGATATAATGTATTGTAAATAATAAATATAATGATGTAATATATACACTACAACATAATGCATAGATTTTATATATAATAGCTTATATATCTATTATATATAATAGATAAAATATAATAGATATAATAGATATAATGATATAATATAAAATAGGACAGCTAGGTAGCACAGTGACCAGAACTAGAGTCAGGAAGACTGAGTTCAAATCTAGACTCAGACATTTATTATTTGTGAGACCTTGGGCAAATCACTTAACTCTGCCTCAGTTTCTTCATCTGTAAAATGAGTTGGAGAAGGAAATGCAAACCACTCCAGAATCTTTGTGAAGAAAACCCCAAAAGAGGTTATAAAGATTTGGACATGACTGAAACAACTAAACAATAAAAACAAGAAGCTATAATGATATAATGGACATAGTATAACAGACATGAAAATTACCTTAAATTTGTTCTGGTAATAGTTAGTTACATGTTCACACACACACATATATACATATATACCTACATGTCATACCATTTCCCAAAACAATGCCTACAAGATAGATGGTGTTGTCACTAAATTTGGAATTGCTCAGAACTAATATATCTGCTATTTTGATTGGATTGAACAATCAAAACAACTAGTCTATAGTTTTTGTTGAATTGGTCTGTTGAAGTGTGTTGATCAAATTAACTTTTTGTATACAGACAATGAAGGTATAATAGACACAGTACTAGAATCAGAGTCAGGAAGAGAACTGAGATCAGGTCCTTCCTTTGACATTTACAGCTTTGTGACCCTTAAAGAAAATTATTTAGACCTCTCTTTGCTTCAAGAAACTAAGACCTATTATATACTATGCTGTAGACTTATTTTCTGTCCATGGAGTTTGACTTTTTTTTTTGACAAATCAGACAAATCTTTTTTTGCTTCCCTCCCTCCTGCATCCCTTCCTAGATTGCTGTGTCTTAACTTTCTGTTAGCATGTGATGCAAAAGCAGAAATCACATCTGTATAGTGCAGTTGCCCAGTGTCTAGGAAATCCAAGCAAAGGATAGTTAGTTTTTCTTCTGAATTCCCATTATGATTATATCCAGATCTTTATAACTGCAATTAACTAAATAATTAAAAACTGGAGAGAAAGTTTACTTCTGCCAGAATTTAGCTAACCCCATAAGCATATGTTAATTAGATGGAAAAGTTTGGCTCTTGATCAGATGAGGAGCTATTAAACACTATGAAAAATAGCCATTTTAAAAATATCTACTGACATAACTTAAAAATATATAATTGGTCTTTCACTATTATTTATAATACCTTGGAAGCAAAAAACCTGAAGCTGCCTTCTTTCTGAGAGTGTTGGGGTTTTTTTGTTCGTTTTTTTTTGTCCTTGTCTCTAGTTTGGTTGTTACTGAGTGGTTCCCCAGGGCTTTCTTGGTAACTTGGCATTGAATTCCTTCTATAAAAAGAACTGTAAGCAGGACTCTTGGAAAACAAAACAAACAAAAAAACTGCTACAAAAGAATTCCATTGATTGCACAAATAGGTGTTTTGTATTCTAGGGTTGGCTCTGCTTTTGAGGCTGGAGCTACACTTAAAAAGGAAATTATACCACGAGGGGCCACTGTCCATGTTTTTCAGCCTCCAAACCAGACCTAGATAATTCACTTCAGTGGCAAGAGAATTGTCTTTTATTTGACTTCACCTGTCAACACAGAGACTTTTCAGTACTTCTCACATTTATAGAGTACATTATGGCTTATAAAGCATTCTATTAACAAGCATTTATTAAGTGCCTACTAACTAATGTGTCTGACATTGCACCAGGAGCTGGAAATGATACACATATAAAATTGAGATAGTCAGACTCAATTACTTACCATATTATACATATAGACATAGGCATATTACATGTAATAATACATTTATGTAATAGAATGATCTGAAAACCAATGATATAATAAAACAGAATAATAATTATCATGGGCTATAAGTGGTACAGGGGATACAGCACAAGACCTGAAGTCAGGAAGACCTGATTTCAATCTGGTCTCAAATATTTACTAGCTGTGTGACCCTGGATAAGTCACTTAACCCTGTTTGCTTCACTTTCCTCATTTGTAAAATGAGCTTGAGAAAATAATGATAAACCATTCCAGTATCTTTGCCAAAGAAAACCCCATAAAAGGATCACAAAGAGTCAGCACAACAAAAACAATTGAACAATAATGAAAAAGAATTAATATAATAATTAACATAACAATATAAGCATACCTACATTGTATGTACATTCATGATCTATTTTGATTTTTGCTTTAACTCTGTATTCTAGGAAGCATAGGCTCAGAGTAATAGAGTTACTGAGCTGAAGAGACTATCTAATCCAAGTAATCATCTTCCAGATGAGGAAACTGAGACCCTGAGAAGAGAAATGCCTTGTTCAAGGTCACACAGGTAACCTCTGAGGTAGAATTTGAACTGAGATATTCTGATTCCAGTGTCAAAGTTTCTTCATTTCTATTTTTTAGAGGAAGAACCTGAGCTTCAGAAGAAAAAGTGATTTACCTAAAGTCACACATTAGAAACCATTAGAAACATTAGTCACATATTAGAAACAACTCTGAAATTATTGCTGTAGTTAGAAAAATAGCACTAACTTTCTATTCAAGATCACTGCCTGAAGAGTGGCTCTATCCCTAGACTTGAGATGTAGAAGAGATGGTTCAAATCTTGAAAGCAGTATTTCTAATAATTTTGCTTGACTTATATGGGTCTCTACTTCCTCAGCTATAAAATGGGAATAATAATACTTGACCTGTTTATTTGGTTATTCTGAGGATTTAATAAGAAAGTGTGCATTAAAGCATTTTTCAAACTATAAAGCACTCTCTAAATGTTTACTTAGTGTTGTTAGTGATACCATTTACAACTTCTCTGAGCTTCCCTTTCTTCATCGGTAAATCATTCTCTATCCTTCCTGTTTCAGAATGTTGTATTGAAAATCTAATGAGACCTATATAAAAGGATTTTGCAAACTGCAGCCCATGCTATGTGAATCTAAGCTCCTATCACTGTGATCATTATTATTATCAAAGCTACAAAGCACTTGGGAGTGTTTGGAAAACATATTGTATAAATGTAGACAAGTCAAGATAGATAAAAAAAAATGGTTGATCAAATCTTGGAGCCACCATACCAGTCCTGTTAAAACCCACTAAAGTTAATCTCATTGTATAGCATCAGTTGTTGCCTACTGCTTTGTTAAAGAAGACTTCTTTTTATGTGGAATTAAGCTAAAAATGCAACTAACAAAGCAATTACCATTCTAGCTCGTAATTTTTTTGTCAAAGGCCAAAAAAAAAAAACCAGCAGTTTTTGCTTACACCATAAATCCTGTGCTTGTTGTTGATGAATTAGTCTTAGAAATTTTTTTCAGTTTCACTCTCATTTTAAGTAATGCAGCAAATATGCTGGAAGTCCACCATTAAGTGGCTGTAAGAGATTAAGGGCTGAACTGATACTTGTTGGACTACAGCTTCCCTAGAAATGAGAGGACAGGTGATCACATTCAAGAAATATACATAATAAAGCTGCTGAGATGGGAGGGTGGGATGACAAAAATGATGCATAATTCATCGGGGGGAATTAATCAAGTTCTCTTTCCTTTGCCCATTGCAATTACATAGAACACGCATAGTCATCAGCTCTCTTCTTCCCTCTTCTCCCTTCCCTAGCAGAGGATAAACACTAGTTATGGCTATATTTGAATGAGGAACTATTGAAGGTTGGAATCACATTCAGTACATTACCTAAGAAATGTGTATCTTCTCTGCACCGTCATTGTGGTGAGGTTTTCTGTCGATTGGTGGGGAGTTGGGGAAAGAACGGGCAGGGGTTGCTGTGCATTAGAGCAGAGATTGGGGAAAATTATTTTTCTTCATGCTTGGCTAGGCCTTAGTGTGAAGAAGGGACCCGGCTTAGAGTGTATGGCAGATTGCAGATAATAGAAGCTTCATTTCCAACTGACCTTCCATGCATTCTGTCAGGTCTATGGAGGAAGGAACAATGGAAGTCATCTCAGGAAAAAGCCAGTGCTGAATGCTTAGGCGAAGGCTCCAGTGGAAAGAGAAGGAAAAGACAAAGGCACAAGACAGGCCTTCGTCTTGCAATGTTTTCTATAGTCCCCACCAAAAAAGCCCCATTGAGCAAAGAACAAAGTCTGGTAATGAAGCACACATTTCTCATACAGGCGAGAAACAGACCCACACACCCACTCCTGCACATATTGCATTGTGTACACAAGGACCTCCTGGCCCAGAGATATGTTTCTAAGAAAAAGAAACTCAACTTCAAAAAAACAGCTCTTTCCCTATGGTCCTCTACCTCCAGTTCTGGGTTAAAGGTAAATACAAGTAGTGGCTTACTCAAAAAACTGGAGGATGGGCAACAGATCAAAACTAATTATAGTTTTTTAAAAGGAAAAAAAAGTTAAAAGAAGTTTTGATTTGGGGAAGCTTAAGAACCTTTTCTATTTCATGCCTTAATTTATTTTGTTATTTGAGTCTTCTTTCCCTATTGGGAGCCAGAGGTCAGAATTATTCCCTAGAGGGTGGTGCAAGAATTTAGGAACCTTTAAAAGAACAAACATGATTTGTTTGGTTTCATTCATAGCCCATGTACAATGCAGAGCATGGGAGGTGAAACTTCCTTGGAATGACAGTCACTCAACTTGAAGCTTTGTTGGAGGTGCTGGTTTTGTGGTTTAGGAAATCATCAGCACTTATGGCTGTTTTCTGTCATGGGCTACCATTACAGATGGTAGTAGATATTGCATTAGGATTTTATTAATGCTGGGGCAAGATAGAATGACTTAGCACTGGGACAAGACTCAATCTCTTCTGCAAGGAGAAAACAATCTTTCTTCTTTCCATTTCCAATGGAAATCTTCCACTTCAGCCAGGTGGAAATTTTCAGGGTCTCTCAAGCATAATATGTTTATTCTCACTTCCATGCTATTCCTTATGCCTTCTTATCTTTTCTATCTATCCAAAGCCTATTCATCCTATACCTGAGAAGCAATATGGTATAAAAACTCCTAAATAGGAATACTAAAATTGGTACTGCCCCCCCCCTTGTCATGTGACCAGCATGTAACTTGTAAATTTTCTAAACCAAGGTATAGACACTGCCCATCTGGTGACCAAGTGGTTGGGGAAATAAGTATACTTACTTGAAAAGCTGAAGTAGGAATTTGAAATGGAGGATAAAGATTGATGAAGTACTCACTGGCACCTTTTCATTTCTAAAATCTCATTTAACTTCTATGATCTCAAAAGTTAATTATTCAACAACTTCAGGTTTGAATGTTGAATATAATGTTTTTAAAAAGAGTAGGGTCAAAGTAGAGACAAGATGGCAGATAACAGGCAGCAACCTAGCTGAAATCTTCCAATATGCTTCTCTATACAACTTTCAAATAACTCCTCAAATCAAATGCTGGATCAGTAAAGACACAAATAGTGTGAGAGATTTTTTTTAGTCTAAGACTACTTAGAAGGTTGGCAGGAGAGGCCTGTGACACAGGGGTGGAGAACAGACTCTATTAGCAGGATTTGGAGGCAGCTGATACAGCAGGTATCAGGAGCAGCTTTGGGAGATTTCACCCCAGACATAGTAAGGGAGTCAAAAAATTGGTCAGAAAGAGATTATAGGGGACCTTTTACTAGATGTGGTTGGTGCTTATTGGCAACTTTAATGCCCATTCACAGTTCTAAGTCACAGTTCCAGGACAGAGAAGACCACTTGTCATTGATTACAAGAGAGAGGAGACCTGATCACAGGTCTAAAGTTAAGAGTACTAGCACTTGTGGCTTCAGGGTAGCAGGGCCCTTCCTAGGTTAAAAACCATCTGGTTGAGTGCCTGCCATTCCAAGGAAGCTTCACCTCCCATGTTCTGCATTGTACATGGGCTATGAATGAAACCAATCAAATCATATTTGTTCTTTTAAAGATTCCTAAATTCTTGCACCACCCTCTAGTAGATGAGGAGAGCAGTGACTATCCCTCTACACAGATTACACCACCTTAGTAGTATTGAAAAACTGGATATCCTTAGAACTAACTGTGAAGCTCAGGACAGTGTCTACTATCAGATGAGTAGAGGCCAAATTTAACAGAAAGTTCAAAGTGAAGAAACAGGCTAGGAAAAATGTGCAAGCAACAAAAAAGGACTTTACCATAAAAAGCTACTATGATGGCAAGGAAGACCAAGGGACAAACTCAGAAGAAGACAATAATACTAAAATAGCTACACTCTAAAATCTCAAAAAAAATGCTAAGTGTATAAAAATCCAATAAAAAATCTTGTAAGTTAAAGAGATAAGAGTGATTGAGCAAAAATTGAGAAAAGAAATGAGAGAGATGCAAGAAAATTATGAAAAGAAAATTAACAGGGGGTGACTAGGTGGTGAGTAGATAGAGCACTGGCCCTGGAGTCAGGAGTACCTGAGTTCAAATCCCACCTCAGGCACTTAATAATTAATTACCTAGCTGTGTGGCCTTGGGCAAGCCACTTAACCCCACTGCCTTGCAAAAACTAAAAAAAAATAAATAATTAGCAGTTTGGTAAAAAAAGGGCACAAAAGTTACTGAAGAAAATACCTTAAAAATAGAATTGGCCAAATGATAAAGGACACAAAAATTCACTGAAAAAAAAAAGAGAATGTCTTAAAAAACAGAAGTGACCAAATGGTAAAGGAGTACAAAAGTTCCCTGAAGAAAATAAATTTTTCAAAAATTAGAATCGAGCAAGAAGAAGTAATGATTCCACAAGATATCAAAAAAACCCCAGTAAAACAAAATAAATAGAAGACAATTTGAAATATCTTATCAGAAAAATAACTGACTTGGAAAAATAGACGGAGGAGAAATGATTTAAGAATTATTAGAGTACCTGAAAGCCATGATCAAATTAAGAACCAAGACATATCATGTATCTAGAAATTATCAAGGAAAATTGTCCTAGTATCTTAGACCCAGAGAGTAAAATAAGAATTAAAAGAATTTATCATTTTCTGAAAGATATCCCCAAATGAAAATTCCCAAGAAAATTATAACTAAATTTCAGAGAAAATATTGCAAGTAGTCAGGAAGAAACAATTCCAATATCATAGAGTCATAGCCAGGATTACTCAATATTTATCAACTTCCACATTAAAGGAGCAAAGGATTTGGCATATAATATTCTGGAAAATTTGATGTTCCAACACAAGACTCAAGAAAAAGGTAAAAAGGTAAACATGAAAGAGTAATCATAAGGGACACAATAAAGTTAAACAGCATACATTCCTATATGGGAATATGATACATGTAATTCTTAAGAACTTTATCATTCTTTGGAGAGTCAGAAAGATACTACATGGACAGAGGGCATTAGTATGAATTGATTATATTGGGATGATCTCAAAAAAATGAAAGGGTAACAAAGAGAAATGTCCTGGGAGAAAGGGGAAGAGAAAGGTAGAATGGGAAACTTCCTCACCTAAGAGAGGCATGCAAGTAATGGCTTTTATAATTGTAGGGAAAATGGTGACCAGGGTGGGTGGATGGCAGGTAATGTTTTTTCTCTCTCTAAAAAGAATTAGTTCAAAGAGGGAAGAATATACACATCACATTTGGGTATAGAAGTCTAACTTACTCTACAGGGAAATAGGAGGGGAAGAGAATAAGAGATATGAGGGGTATAGGGAGAGGTGATAAATGAGAGGACAGATTAAGGAAAACAGTGGTCAAAAGCAAAATAGACTTTTTTTAATGAGGGACAGTATTAACTCAGAGAGAAGGATAAACAGAATGGAGGGAAGGAAAAACACAGTAATAACCATGAATGTGAATGGGATAAGCTTACCCATAAAGCAGAAACAGATAGCAGAATGGATTAGAAACCAAAAATTCAACATTTTATCATTTACAAGAAACATAATTGAAACAGAAAGACAAACAGAGCAGAATAAGGGGCTAGAGCAGAATTTATTATGCTTCAGCTGATGCAAAAAAGACAGGGGTAGTAATTATGATCTCAGACAAAGCAAAAGTAAAAATATACTTAATTAAAAGTGATAATCATGGAAACTACATTTTAATAAAAAAATACCATAGACAATGAAATAATATACAACATTTTTATTGCAAGTTCCCCGAAAAAAGGCCACATTTCTTAAGTACATAGGGAATTTAGTCAAATTCATTAAGAGGAGTCACTCCCCAATTGATAAATGGTCAAAGGTAATTTTATGAAGAAGAAGAAATCAAAGGAACCTATAGTCATATAAAAAGATCTAAATTACTATTGATTGGAGAAATGCAAATTAAAAACAACTCTGAGGTACTACATCACGCCCATAAGAAATGAAAAATGCTGAAGGAGATGAGGGGGAAACAAGTACATGAATAAATGTTGATAGAGTTGTAAACTGGATTAATCATTCTGAAGAACAATGTAGAACCATGCTCAAAGGGCTATAAACTGAGTATATCCTTTGACTCAGCAATACCATTACTAGATATGTACTCCTAAGCAATCAAAGAAAAAGGAAAAGGATGTATATGAAGAAACATATTTACATCACTTCTTTTTGTGTTGCCAAAGAATTTGAAATTGAGGGATGTCTATCATTTGAAGAATGGCAGAACAAGTTGTTGTATATGATTATGATGGAGTACTATTATCCTATGGGAAATAAAGAGGTGGATGGTTTCAGAAAAAAAAACAACATTGCAAGACCTATATGAACTGATGCAAAGTGAAGTGAGAGAAGTAGATTATAATGCATAGTAACAGCAATGTTATAACAATGATCAACTGTGAAAGACATAACTAATCAGATCAATACAATGATCCAAGACAATTTCAAAGAACTCATGATGAAAAATGTTATCCACCTCCAAAGGGAGAATTGATGAAGGGCAAATTGAAATAACTTTTTTCACTTTATTTTTTTTTACTTTTTTATAATATGGCCAATATGGAAATATGTCTTGCATTATTTTAGATCAACAATCGATATCATTTGTGTGCCTTCTCATTAGACATTAGGGGTGGAATGGAAGGAAGGGAAAGAATTTGGAATTCCAAATTTAAAAGAAAAAGAATGTTGAAAATAATCATTAAAAATTAAACTTTTATGTGTATAAAAATGGAGTCAAATTAAGATGAAGATTAAAATCTGGCTGTGAGGCACACAAATTATATAACTTTAAATCTATATTTTAGCTTTTACACTGAAAGTTTTGTACTTTTATCATTGGATCTGGAGCCAAAAGAGACTCAAGTTAGAATTTTTCCTGTAAAACTTATGAGAAGTGTGTGCATAGGCAGTAGATATAACCCTGGACAAACTATTCAACTGATCTATACTTATTTCCTTATCCGTAAAATATGAATCATAATTTTTGTAATACCTACCTCACTAGGTTGCTATAAGTAGCAAAAGAAGTCATGTATGAATAACACTTCATAAACCATGAAGCACTATGGAAATGCAATCTCATATTTTTAAAACTAGTCTCTTTCCTCATCTATAAAAGAGGGATAATAACTCCTATAGACAACTCTAATAATATAAGATGCAGAACAGTTGCCAATCTGTACTGGTAGAAGAGTTTTCCTCCTGGGAGTTCCCTACAGTGGCAAAATCAAAGATTTGGGGAAAAAACCCTTATCTACTGCTATTTTCTGCTTGCTTCTAATCATCCATGAAATGACAGTACTGTGATGATGCTGGCCTTTTGATCAGTTATTGATTATATTAAGGTATATTTGATTGGTCATTGATTATATTAAATGATGACCTGCCCTTCAATGCTCCCCCTCCTTCCCAGATACAAAACATGAGGACTATTTGGAACTGTGACAGGGAGAGAAGCATTTCACAGCTTTATTTTTTAACCTGACCCCATTATAGCTAGGAGTACAATGTTCTATCTAGACAATATTGTACTTGGAATGGGACCATCTTTTTTTTGTTTGTTGTGACCTTGTATGTTTCTGAAATTCTTAATGTTGTGATAACAAGGCAATAGCTAATGGATCAGTCTGTGAAAATTGTAGTAGCTGGAACTTTTAAAAAAATGTGTTGGCACCAAGAGAAGAGTCCATATTTGAGAAAAGGGGACCAGTAGTAAAGAATATACTTAGGCCATACTTAGTGTTTGAATGGATTATACTCAGTAGAGCTAAAGTGTGAAAAGGCTAATTTCTCTTCTGATTGTCAGGTCAACCATGACTACATTTCTCTCATTCTCTGAACTTTCTCAATTATGTCTTTACCCTGAGTACCCTCATTTCTTCCTATATAAGCACTTTCACCCCTCCCATTTTCAATTTTTTTTTAATATGTTAACTTTCCCCAATAGAATATAATCTCCTTGAAGGCAAGGGTTATATTTTTCCTGCTTCTCTTTGTATTCCCAGAATTCCTTGCACTTGGTAAGTCCTTAATAAATACTTGTTGACTTGACTTGGCTATACTAATAATTCTTTTGTATGTGAGAATAATTTGACCTTTCCTATACCCCAATTCATATGATAGATGAGATATCTCTTTTAATCACCCTGTTCTCTTTGAGGAAACTCTAAAAACAAAATTAGAATTGCCCCAAGAATAACCAAACTAAAGGTAAGAATGAATGAGCCAGTGAAGGTTAAAATTGGGTGCTACTTCTCTTATAGAGAAATCAGTCGTCTCCAAAGCTGAAACCTGTGTAGAAAGTGATAGCATGTAATGACTTGGAGTGAGTACACATCAACAATCCCTGTAGCCTTAGTCTCCCATTGCCTTAGAATCCAATGCTAGATATGTAGGAGCTCTTTGTTTATCTTAAACCACTATGTAACCATCAATTCTTCATAGTCTCATTTTTAACAACCAAAATGTCAATGCAATGAGACAGAGGGAGTTAACAAAGAACTAGAAACAGTCACCAATGCTGAAAAATAGAGATTATTTTCAACACTGCAGGGAAGTCAAAATCTGATAGTGACAGTGAACATGATAATTTTGTTGAGGGTAGAGGAAAAAAAACAACTTAGGAAAAGACAGCTTTGTTCTCTGTTTCAATAATTAATCTTGAAGTCATGTTACACTGCCTGGGAGGTAACAATTCTCACTGCAGATTTTTCCCTCCTCTTCTAGGGGGAAAAAACAACCAAACAAACAAACAACAAATGACAAGAAAACAAACTGATAGTAGGAATTTATTATAGAAATCATGTTCTAGGGAATATATTGGTTAGAACTGTGTCACCATATCAATTGAAATCTACTATATGCAAAAAAAGAGCTCATTTTTTTTCTTATGACTAGCTCCCTTTCCAGACTTCTCTGTGTTTATAACAATATACTATAAGTTATTTCAGGTTCAAAACCCTGGAACTATCTTCTATTCCATTCTCACCATTACCATTTCCATCCAGTAAATCACTAAGTACTAACAATATTTCTTTATAACATCTTTTGCATCCTTTCCCTTCCTACTCACACTTGCTTTGTTCACCTTTTATGAACCCACACTTTGACTATTAACTTAAAAATCAATTCATGTAAAATTCAAGATATCATCCATGATGTCATGATCCTCCTTGAAAATGAAGGATAAACAGCATCTATAAAATTCTTTGCTTCTATTTTCTCTCTAGTCATCCTTTAGTTGTCTCATCCAATCAAATTAGTCTTTCTTTAAATCTTCTTGCACATTTTAAACAAGATTATACATGTATAGCCTCTAATCAGATTCACTCACTGACACAGAGGAAGGTAGAAAAGTGTAGAACTTAAAAGCTTACAAAAAGATGAACGTTGAAAACTATCTTTTCATTTAATTGAAAAAATAAAATAACATTCAAAAATTGAGATTTATTTTCACATATCACTCTTCTGTATTTTAAAAAAACAAACCAAAATGACCTTTGAGAGTTCCTTATTGAACATTTTAATTAACTTTAGATTTTTCAGTTTAGCATTCCTTCTCCATAGTCTAGCCCCTATCTTTTTTGTCTGCAATCTACCCCTGCTCTTCTATTTAATTCCTCCATTTAGCCAAAGCAGATCTATATGTTGATGCTGAACATGTCATGTGCATTGCTATTCTGTAATTCACCTTTGTTTACATAATTTCCTGCCTAGAATACCCTCTTCCTACTTTTCTCTTATGTAGGTCTCATTCATCCTTGAAATTCAAACTTAAGCTCCATATTTTAGGATTTAGAGTTAAAAGTGATTATTTAGTCCAATCTCCAATTTTAGAGGTGATAAACCAGAAGCTGAAAGAGGCTTTGTGACTTGCCTAAGGTCACATAAATAATGAGTGACCATCAGGATTTTAAATGGAGTTCACTGACTTCAAATGCAAAGATCTTTACATTATACCTTTCTTTCTGACTATATTGTAAGCTTCTTCAGGTCAAGGAACCAATTCCACCTCTTTGTGTTAACCCCCCTCTTCACAGAGCACATATTAGGCACTCTTTTTTCTTTTATCACTGTTGATGTCATGTCAGGACAGTACAATGCTCCACCAAGCCCCACTCTCTACTCCCAGTCAATGGATCCTCCTCTGGAGGATCCAGAGTCATCTGGGATTATGACCAGAGAAGAGTCAATGACCTGGTAAAAGGTTAGGAGAGAATCAAAGGCGACTGTATTGTCTTCTTTCTCTGATGAAGGCTTAGTTAGCATGGAAAGACTCCAGCTCTACCCTAGCCCAAATATAATGAGACTGTCTAGTCAAGACTCAGAGACAGGTCCCAGGTAGTCTACTCACTCAAGGGGGACAGTGAGTAGGCTGCTTCCAAGAATTTGGGGAAATGGGACACCAGGGAGCAGATGTGAACTGGCAACCTTCCCTTGAGAAAGAAAAAGGGGAGAGGTAGGGAATGAAAGGGAAAGGGAGGGAGGGAGGGAGGGAGAAAGAGGGGAGAGAGAGAGAGAGAGAGAGAGAGAGAGAGAGAGAGAGAGACAGAGAGAAAGACAGAGACACAGAGACAGAGAGACAGACAGAAAGACAGAGACACAGAGACAGAGAGACCAAAACCTAGACAGAGACACAGAAGCAGAGACAGAGAGAAAGAATGGTGTAAAATTTTGGGGTAATAGCTGATATTATTTAATTATTTCTAAGTTATTGAATTTAACATCTTATTCTTTAATTCTTTAGTCACAATTGTTTTTTTCTTTATTTTATCATATATATTTGCTAATATAATTTCTTGTATTTCCTTCAGTGTTTACTGTTTCATACCACCAAGACAATTCTTAGTTTCAGTGCTCTTGCCTGACATCTGTATTGTATTCTATGATGTATCCTATCCCATATGTGTGTGTTGGGACTTGAAGGGGGGGAAAAGTGGAGGCAGTGGTATGTTTGAGAAAATAGAGGAGAATGCACAAAACAACATGAAAAGAAATGCAAGGACCCACATAATTCTTGAGAAAACCTAGTATTTTAAAGCTCTTTGGGCAAGGTTTGGGTATGTGTCCCAAAACTCTAAATGCAATTTTACTCTATTAAAGCTTAAAAATACACTAAGACTTTTGGAATATAGACTAGATCTTTGTGTCCTTCAAACTCTTTCCATTTCACTACTTCTTTCTTATTGTTGCTACTGTCTTTTCAGGCTTTTTCACTTTCTTGATGTAACCACAGCCTTCTCTCTTAGGCTGTGATCTCATTGATGACTCCTTCATCTGACTAGTGGGTTCCTGGTTGGAACCAAATTTTTATGAAAACCTGGTGCATTCATATTTATTTCTCTCCAAGTTTTACCTTGAAACTTCAGACTTTCCTACTCCTTAATTTTAGCTCCTTTTTATGTATTTTTCTTCCTTCATTAGGATGGAATCTCCTTGAGGAATTTTTTGGAGTTTCTATTCATATTCTTAGAACTTAGCACAAGGTCTGACACATTATTATGTGTCAAAACTTAATAAATACTTAATAATTCTCTCTCTCTCTCTCTCTCTCTCCTTTAACATAGGATCCAGTCCTAAAATGTGATTAATAAGTATCTGTTATTTTATACAAAGAAACCTGAAACTATTAATCAGGGTTTAGTAAATCTTCTCTAATTAGTTTGAAAACACAAGTTGCAAGGAGAATAATTAAACTCCTCTGATAGAGGGAATATAGACTTAACTTCAGCAAGACTAGAGACAAGAATGTCTATTGTCAATATCTAACCTATTCATACAATAGAAAATAAATTGTATTTGGTGTCAGAGGACCTAGGTTTGTTTGGCAAAGAAACTGGAGTGACTTGCCATTTCCTTTTCCTGCTTGTTTTATAGCTGAGGAAACTGAGGCAAACAGGATTAAGTAATTTGCTCAGGGTTACATAGCTAGTAAATGTCTGAGATATGATTGAATTCAGGAATCTGTGTCTTCCTGGCTTCAGATCTAGCACTCTATCCACTGCATCCTCCAGCTATCCAAAAGGAAATTGACAGAAATGGGATTCAAAGCCACACCTCCAAGGAACATCATGACCTGAACACAGAACCATAGACTATTCAACCATCTTTATACTTCGAGGTCCAGTGACAATGACTTCTTGATGCTCCCCAAACAAGTCACTACTTCTTGTCTCCAGCTATTTTCTCTAACTGTCCCCCATGCATGGAAAGTTCTCATCTGGTTACAGACTTCCTTGGATTACTTTAAATCCCATCTAAAATTCTATCTTTTACGGAAAGTCTTTCCTATTGCCTCTTAATTCTAGTACCTGATGTCTGTTAATTATTTTTTATTTATCCTGTATATAGTTTGACTTGTATATATTTATTTACATCTTATCTTCTCCATTAGATTGTGAGCTGCTTCAGTATCCCCACCAATTTGTACAGTACTTAACATTTAGTAGGCACTTTAAAAAGATTGATTTTATTTTTTTAAAAATAGCCCTTCTGAAAGGGGAGGGGTCACTTCAGGAAGGCAAGAAAAAATTTTCAATCTTAATTCTCCAAAGGCTTTTAGGACTAACAAGGTCTACACTGTCAACTGGTATCATTTAAGAGAAACAGGAGGGGGTTTATGACTTCCTGAGAATGCTTATGACTTCTCCAATCACAGGATTAATTTTTCCTTGAAGGGTTGGAAGAAAAAATGAGACTATGGTCATTAAAACCCACAACTAGCATTCATGAAATCAATACTATCAACTAAGTTCTAGGGTGGGGGAAGAAGGGGTGGGGGGAGAATGGTCACTGACCTGAAGGAGTTCACATTCTAAAGTGGGAGACCAACTGTAAATAACTATGGATCTAGCAGGTATATACAATGTAAGATGTAGAAAAAGAGGGGAGATACTACTAGCTTTAGAGAGGGAATGAGTAAGGGAACCAGGAAAGATCTCATTCAAAAAGAGGATTTTTAAAGGAAACTGAGAAGCCAGGAGGTGAAGGGTAGTAGGAAGAGCATTCCAATTGTCGCCAATGAAATGGCAAAGAATCAGAAGATGGAATATTCTGCATAAGTAATATTAAAAAAAATCCAGTGTAACTGGACTGAAGAGTAGCTAGAATGCAATAAAGAGTAAGACAACTGTAAAGGGAGGTAGGGGTAAGGTTGTGAAGTTCTTTAAAAGTACTTGAAAAAAAGACGATTTTGTATTTGATACTAGAGGTGACAAAGAGACACACCAGAGGCCACTGAGTGAGGGAAAGGGCATTATGACATAGTCAGATCTGTTCTTAAAAAGTTCATTTTGACAATTGAGTGGAGGATGGATTACAGAGGAGAGAGATTTCAATATGGGAGGCTATGCAGAAATCTCTTGCATACAATGATCTAAGACAATTTCAGAAAACTCATGATGGAAAAATGCTCACATCCAGAGAAAGAAATGATATAGTCTGAATGCAGAATAACATACTATTTTCATTTTCTTTATTTTTTCCAAGTTTTTTCTTTTATTCTGTTTCTTCTTTCACAACATGACTAATATGGGAATATCTTTTACATATATAAAACCTATATAAAAGTATTTATAATTTTAGGGAAGAAGGGGGAAAGGAAGGGGAAAAATTTGGAATTCAAAAAATCTTTTAAAATGAATGTTTACATTGCCTTTACATGTAATTAGAAAAAAATAGTATGTTATTTACAAAAAGAAAAAGAAATCTATAATAGTAGTAGTTCAGGCATGATATGATGAAAAGGGACATTTGCAAGAGATATTGTGGAGGTATCAATGACAAGATTTGGAAATAGATTGGGTTCGTAGATTGAGTGCAAATAAGAAAGGGGAGGATGACACCAAGGATGGTAGAGTCCTTAATATGAATAGAAAAGTGCATAAGAAATAAGTGTTTTGGGGAAAAGATAATGAGTTTGTTTTGGACATACTGAATTTGATATATCTACAGGCAGTTGGAGATGTCAGATATACTGTTAGTTGGTGATGCAAGTTTATAGGTCATTTGAAAGTCAGAAGAACTAGATTCTAGTCTTAGTTTTGATTCAAAGATTGGGCTTTGTTTCTTCCTCTCATGAGAAGGTTAATTAGACAAGGTGATCTTCAAGACAGTCATAAACCTGACAGTCTGTGAGTCTATGAAATTTGGATTCCATTATACACCAACCTCATCTCATTCTCAATTTCAAGAAAGGAAGGAAGAAGGAAGGAAGAAATTAAGAAAAAATAGTGTTTGAGCTCTCTTCCAATGGTCCTTGGCAAATCACTTCTTTCTGGGGCCTCAATGTCCTTTTCTGCACAACCAAAGAATTGGTTTAGATGATACCCATTTTCTCTTCCAACTCTAATATGATATTTGGGAAAGAAAGGGTTTCAAGTACTTTTTCATCTCTCTTCCCAAAAGCATCTCTTTACTTCCTACAAGATTATCAATCCACCCCCATCACCTTGTACCAAGGCTGCTTCAATGCCAAGAAACAACTAATTATTCTTTTTTAAAATTTAATTGAATATTTTTCAATGAACAAAAACCTATTTTTCTTCCTCCCACTTCTCCACCCCAATTAGAACAAAAAAAAGAAAAAACCTTTATATTAAATATTTATGTCAGCAGTAATAGTGTACTTTGAAGGAAATGGGGGCACTAGGACAGCAAGGGATTAATTGTGGGACTTGAATGAACCACACTTCATCTTATAACTCAATTCT
Source organism: Macrotis lagotis (assembly GCF_037893015.1). Classification (NCBI taxonomy): domain Eukaryota; kingdom Metazoa; phylum Chordata; class Mammalia; order Peramelemorphia; family Peramelidae; genus Macrotis; species Macrotis lagotis. Next base: position 589,458,145 of record NC_133658.1, read on the forward strand.
GTAGTTACTTAAATTCCCTTTCTATTCAATTATATCGAGTTCAAACTTGAAGTTAGGAATATAGTCATAATTGGTCACAGGGCATCTCTTTAGAGCATTATCAATTTGTCTCATGACCTCAATAGCCCAGTTTCTATGAAATAAAAAGAACAAAGATACAGAAAATGCAGTCTTTAGTTTTGAAAAAAGCATCTGCTTTGTAGCAAAGATAACGTCTGACTCTCTTTACCTTTCTCCAGAATGCCACACCTCCCTTTAGTGTCTCTTAGGCAAGATCCTTTACTGTCTTCTCTGATTAAAGCCCTTACTAGGTTGCTGAGGTTCCTATTTTGTAATCCATTTTCTCTTCCTATCAAAAGCTCCCATTATCCTCTAATATTACTAACAACCTCAACAAATTACCTATGGAGGGGTGAAAGAGGGGAGACTGTAGTGTCTCCTTGTGACAGAAGTCTCCTAGCCCTCTTTATTCTAGAATAGAACATTATCTCAACTTCTAGTCTTCCCTCTTCAGTGGGATTTTCTCTTTTACTGTTGAGATTTTCCCCCTCCATACTCACTTACCTAGCAATTTTATATTGCTTCATTCATCTAAATCTAAGTTTATAGAAGGCCTGAAGGATGAATTAGGTAAACAGAGAAAAGGAAGTCAGATATAGGAGAAATATGACTATATTTGGAATCTGAGGACTTGAGTTCAAATTCTATTTCTACTTTTCATTATCAATGTGACTTGAAGGAAATCAAGTAATCTCTCTGAGTCTCAGTTTCCTCATTTGTAAAACAAGGGAATTGAATTAAATGACTCCTAAAGTCTCTTTCTAGGGCAGCTAGATAAGGTAGTAAAGTGAATAGTGGGCTGGGCCTAGAGTCAGGAGTATCTGAATTCAAATTTGACCTCAGAAACTTACTATTTGACCTTGAGGAAAGCATTTAGCCTCCGTCACCTTAATCCACTGGAGAAGGAAATAGCAAATCCATTTCCTCCAATATTTTTGCTAAGAAAACTCCGTGGATATTATTGACTTGCTAAGGTCCTCAGGGTCATATAGAGTCAGAAACAATTCAATCACAAAAACTACAGCCACAACCACAACAACCAGATCTCTTTTATCCTTGTATCAATGATACTATGAACTATTGAGCAAGAGAAAGCCTTAGTTTTGAAAAGGATTGAAAAGATTTAGTAAAGTAGCAGATAATTCAAAGAAGAGCTATATATTGTGAATCAGATTAAGCTTTTTTTGCTTAGTGGAAAGTACACACCCAAGAAGGTATAACTAGATCTACTTGCTTTAATATGAGAGAAAAGGAGGAGATACCTTTATTTTATTTTGCAGTTTTGCAGTATTATTTCTCTTTTTAACAAAATGAGAAGTGCAATCCTATTCTAAGAATACAGTTATATATTTAAAACAAAATGCCCCACCCTCAAAGGGAAATTTTCCATTAAATGAAGATATTCAGCAGGCAGTCAATTGTCTCTCAGTAATAACTGCTGGTTAAGGAGAATACCTTTTGGTATAGTCTGCTCCAGGATCCAGTCATCTTAAAGACTGTGTTACAATTTGATGAAAAGAGAGGAATTTAGCAAAGAAGCAATTGTTAGGAATAGACAAGAGACACATACGACATATATGACTTTTATATCCTTTTTTCCTTGAGTTGAAAGATTTTCTATTGAATTATTGACCATGGACCCTTGAAATTTCTCCTTTGAAACAATTCCAGTTTTTGAGTGCTTTTATTCTTCCCTACTTCAAGCTGCTATCAATTCCCACCTACATTACAAAATAAGACAGTAATTTACAGTCTTTGAGAATTTTCTGAGACACAGAGAGTGCAAGTGACATGCCCAGCATTATACAGACAATAAGTTTCAGAGGCAGGACTTGAATCCACATCTACTTGACTCCAAGTCTAGAACTCTTTTTTACTGAATGGGTAAAGATTTTCTATTGTTACAAGTGTTATTCTAGACAAATCATGTTCTACAAACACACACACATACACACACACACACAGACACACACACACAAAACCCCTTTGTTGCCTCCTACTGGATCATTAATCCTTTCTTTGCCTGTGCAACTTCCCAGATGACAATAGAGCCCTCAGAATCAAGAAGTCTAATATTGTATTCTACATATATCCTAAAAGTTGCTTTTTCCTTCTGGTTACATATGTACATGTATATGTACATGTATATGTATATGTATATGTATATGTATATGTATGTGTATGTGTATGTGTATGTGTATGTGTATATATTCATATGTACATATATATATGCACATACATACACATGCATATATATATATATTACTTAAAATCTTGGTAAAGCAAGAGAAGTTACCTTAAAGTATGGTGGGGAGGAGCATTTTAATTGTTGTGATGAATTACCTAGATTCTTATTGCCTCATATCTTTTACTCTAACAGGTGTGTCCAGTTCACTTTATTTAAAATTTATTTTATTTTAATTTTAAGAAATAAAACAAACATTTCCATAACATAGTACAATAAGAAAGATGATTGTACATGAAACTGCAACTCTATTATGTAACTGGTATTCTTTTTAAACATATAATAAAGTTATGATGTAATTTTCTCTTTTTCTTTTTGTTCCCTTTTTGTTCCCTCTTCTCTTTCCTATACATACACATATATTTATATGTACATATATATACAGAAATACATTATATATATTTATATAAAACCATTCTATGCATATTTTAATTTTTCAGTTTTCTCTAGATACAGATAATTTCTTTTTTTTCATATGTCCTCTGTAGTTAATATGGAAATTTATAATAGTCAAAATGACTTAGTCATTCAAAGTTGTTCTTAAAGCAATATTGCCTCTGGGAGGTTGGGGGGATTTAAGGAATTCAGCTTCAGTGAAGATGCTCAGTGTCTCTGATTCTGAATTTCAGTTCTTCAGTAATAGGCTTTTTTTTTTTTGCTACTGTGATCCAAATAGTTCTTGAATTGAGTTTATACCATTTCTCTGACCTGCTCTGCTCCAAGATGATAGTAGTGATTTTGAGGCTATATTGGGAGCATCATTCTTAAACTCATCTCCCTAAACATCCATGTCTTTTCTTTTTCTCCTCTAGCCCTCACCCCCACCCACACATACCCATATATATATATATATATATATATATACATATATATATATATATACAGCAAGATTTACTTATCTGTATTATATGTAAATAAAAAGAAGAAATCAAATTAAATTTCACACATTTCTTCACTGAAATGATGAAGCATGTTCAATACGACCTTCCTCAGTTTCTCTCCTCATTGCTCAAACAATCACCATTACCTTCTTTCCATTCCTACCTTCATGTCACAGAGATAGACCCTATCATTTGATAACTACTTCTTTACCTATATGGCACTGGTACTGTTCCACCCTGTCTTTTCAAGTATTTGCTCCAGTTTTAATTCTCTCTCTCTTGCATCTTCATGTCTTCCTTCCTTTGGCTCCATTCTATCTGCCTATAATGATGTGATATTTTGTCCTTCAATTTCGAAGAAGATCATGACATCAGGGAGATGATGCTATGGCAAGCACATGAATTGGATTTGAATAAGGGAGTGCTGGGCTAAATCACCAACCTCACTTTCTCCTCAAGAGTCATCAGATCCAGTGGCCAGATATGGATCAGGATGACTGGAAATGATCCTAGATGTGAGGCAGTCAGGGTTAAGTGACTAGCCCAGTCACAAAGCTAGTAGGTGTGCCTGCCTATAAACATTCTTAGTATACTTCAATCCTTAAAAACAAAAAGGCTTTCATTTTTCCTCGCTCTTTTCATTACTAAACATTTTGAAAAAGTTATCTCCAAATGTTTTCATTATCTTACTACCTACTTTTTTCTCAACCCCTTACAATGAAGCTTTTTCCAGAACTCTAAAAACAATCTCTCTTTGATCACTAATGGCTTCCTAATCCAAAAAAATCTATCAGCATCTTTTAAGTCCTCAATTTCCTTGATGTATCTTTAGTTTTTGCTATTTTAAAATTAAATGATTTATTATAAATTCAATATTAGACATCAATATAACTAATTAAATTGACCTATTATATATTTAATTAATTTCAATGCAAAAACATAATAACTTTTTCAGTCACCCCATTGACTCTCCATTAAGATTCTTTCTTCATTCACTCATGCTTTTTATGTTTAAACATTGTTAGAATGTATCCTATTATTCTGGTTCTGCTTTTTTGTCTACTTTATATTACTTCCTAAATGTCTTCCTAGATTTTTTTTGTATTCCTCATATTTGTCAGTATCAATCTGAATTGCATCATGCTGTTCCATTATATCAATGTGCTACAATTTATTTATTCATTCTTCTATTGTTAGATATTTGGGTTACTTTTACTGGCTTTTTAAAAAAAATTGCACATTAAGGCAACTCCATAAATCCTTCAACAGATAGCTTTTAATTTGTTTTTTGGTCACATTTTCAGGCTCCATTCTCAACTATAACAATATTGGGTCAAAGGATATTGAGGATTGTTATCTTTACTCTATGCTGCCAGTTTGCTTTCTAAAAATGATTTTACAAATTTGCAATTCCATCAGCAATGAATGAATGTTTCAGCTTCTATATAACTCCTCTGGCATTGAGTTGCTTTGCTTTTAATTACTCTTTGCCAATTTCATGAGGATAAAGTAGTGCTACCTTGGGATTATCTTTGACTATTAACCTTCTACACCTCTCACATCCAATTAGCTACAAGTTAAGTAATTTCATCTCTCCAAAATCTCCTCTCTCTTCTCCCTCTTACTTTACCAGATTAGATCCTCACTGACATACACCAAGCATATTACAAAAGCTTTTTTACAGATCTTGACACTTTTTGCCTTTTCCAATCCATCCTTAATAACATTGGCAGAAGAACTTTTCTTATACATAAATATAATAATTTAATGTCTCTGCCCAAAAATGTTCAGTGAATTCATATTTCCTGCTGAGTAAAGTTTAAATTTTTTTACCTGAGCTCTGAAGGTCTTCTACATCCTGGTTCTAGTTTACATTTCAACCACTCTTGCCCCCACACACACTTTGCTTCTTATGCTCTTCATTCTAACACCTCTCTCCCTCTCACTCCTCTTGGTTTGTTGTACTCCAATCCATCTTGTAAAATTTAATGCAAATATATCTTCCTCCAAAAAGTCTAATTACTGGTCAGTATTAACCTCCAGATCTCAAATCATACTTTTTAAAAAAAAATAAATTTCTAATCCACTTTTGTCAAATTGAGTAAAATATCTGTATCAGTGTCTTATCCCTAGTCTGTAGGTTCTCTGAGGATAAGAGCCATTGACACCATACTCTGAATACAGTAGTAGATCCTTAACGAATATTGATTGATGTTGAAAATGATTGAGATGATGTTTGTGATTATGAAACAGGGCAATTGGTCTTTGGGATTCTAAAGGCAAAGTAACAGTTTTTAACACCACCAACAAGGCTAGACAATTTATTTCTGAAGCAGAATGCCAGTGACTCTTACCAAAAATCTTGATGAAGGTACTGCGCTTGCCTTTCTCCCTTCTTAGGCTTCTTATAGTCAAGGTTTAAAAAAATTTTTTTTTTAGGTTTTTGCAAGGCAAATGGGGTTAAGTGGCTTGTCCAAGGCCACACAGCTAGGTAATTATGAAGTGTCTGAGACCAGATTTGAACCCAGGTACTCCTGACTTCAGGGCCGGTGCTCTATCCACTGTGCCACCTAGCCACCCCAGTCAAGGTTTAAAACTAAATTAGCCCAAACTTCTGGACAGGTGTAACTAAACTGGTCTTAATACAAAAGAACTAATTGTCTTGTTAAAAGGGATAACAAGGAAACAAAATGAGACTTCTGATGCACAAAATTCCAATTTTTATTTAGTTAAATGCATCTGCTTTGTTTCCTATCATTTCTTTTATACAATATTAGATAGTTTTAGTAATTTATGTTATTATTTAAGACATGGCAATGCCTCCTAACCTCTTTTTATTTTTTGATTTCTTTTGCTATTGTTGTCCCTCTAAATTTTGCTCTCATTTCATCTAATTCTATGAAGTATTCCACTAGTATCTTGATGAGCATTTTACAAAAATAAACTATAAATTAAGTAATGCTGAAAGTTTTAAAAGCTAACTTGACCTAGTAAAGTATATTGAACCATCTGTCCAACTATTTGTTTATTTCTATTTCTATTGTTTTAATTGTCATTATATATGTCTTGTCTATTTCTTTAAAAGTAATGTCCAAATACTTGAGTCATTTTGTTTTTGTTAAAAATAGTATTTCTCCTTCTATCAATTTCACCTGGACTTTATTCATGATAAGGGGAAATATTAATGGTGTTGTGAACTTATCTCGTATCCTGCTCTTTTATTGAAATTATTTATTTTCTTGGTTAATTTTTTAGTGAGTCTTAGAAGTTGCACTTTAGGTTATAATTGCTAAATTTGCATTCCTCTAGTATGCTTTGGTAAATTATTTGCTTTGTCAGAAGGGACTTCAGCTTTTCTTATTTCACTAGTGCTGATAGTTGGTTAAACTTTAACAGAGATATCATTTGAAAAACATGTGGTGTACTTTAGACTATCCAGGCTATCTCCCCCCCCCCCCACCTTAATTTCCACCATCCCTTGTTAAGGTGAAAGTTTTGCAGTGAATTGGTCCTTGAATCACCTCTTTATCCTCATTTACTTAGTCTTGTTTTACCCTCTTATTCTTTCTCTAGGATGTCTGTCAAAATTTAACATTTATTCATTTCTGTTCTCACACCAGTTCCCATCCTCTCCATATCTGTTTGTCCCAATTCATGGTTAACCAAAGCAGCAATAAATTACTGATTTTTAATTCTACTATGTAAAATACCAATTGAAGCACTTAACTCGATGAGTGTATCTCTGTGTATCTCTGCACTCTGTTGGTTCTACAAACTAGTCAACAAGCACTTATTGAGTCCTTATTATTTCAAGTTGGCCACTCTGGATGCAAATTTCTCATATTCGTGGGTTTTTAAAGTGTCAGGTTTTTTTGTTTTTATTTTCAAGTAGTTTTCCAGTGGAATAATTTTCTTGGGTTTTTTTCCTGCTTTATTTGTCCCTTCTATTATACTGTTTTAATTTTATTTTTTTAATAATTTATGAAAGGTTCATAAAACCAGAGATGTTGAGCTAGAAGGGACTGTAGAAGTCAAGATATTAGCATTTGAATGAATTACACAGGATAAAAAGGTGTAGCTGGTTGGCAATTTTTTAATATTTTATTTATTTATTTTTCTACTTCATGTAAAGATAATTTTCAATAATTATACGATTTCATTTTTTTCTATTTTTCATCAAAGTATTATTTATTTCTAAATTATTGAATTTTATCATTTTTTAATTCTTTAATCACAATTTTTCTGTATTTCTTCATATATGTTTGCTAATATATTTCCTTCAGTGTTTGCTGTTTCATGTAATCAAGAAAATTCTTAGTTTCAGTGCTCTTGCACTGTATTGCATTCTATATATTGTATTCTATTCCATATATGTGTGTTGGTTGGGACTTGAAGGGGGAAAAAGTGGAAGCATGGGTATGTTTGAGGAAATAGAGAAGAATTTATGAAACAACATGGAAAGAAATGCAAGGACCTACATAATTCTTGGGAAAGTCTAGTATTTTAAAGCTCTTTGAGGGCAGGGTTTGGGTACTGTCCCAAAACTCTAAATGCAATTTTAATCTATTAAAGTTGAAAGATACACTAAGACTTTTGGAATACTTTGTATAGACTAAGTCTTTGTATCTTTTAAACTCTTTCCATTTCTCTACTTCTCTCTCATTTTTTTCTACTGTCTTTTCAGGCTTTTCCATTTTCTTGATGTAATCACAGCCTTCTCATCTTGGGTTGTGTTCATTGATGACTCCATCTGATGGTGAATCCCTGGTTGGAACCAACATTTTATGAAAACCCAAGGCATTCATGTTTATTTCTCTCCAACTTTTGCCCTGAAACTTCAGACTTTTCTACCTCCTTAATTTTAGCTCCTTTTTATGTATTTTTCTTCATTAGGATGGAATGTCCTTGAGGAAATTTTTTGTATTTCTATTCATATTCTTAGAACTTAGCACAAGGTCTGATTATTTATGTCAAAACTTAATAAATACTTGATAGGACTATCTCTCTCTCTCTCCTTTAACATAGGATCCCACTCCTAATAGGTGAATAATAAATATGTTATTTTATACAAAGAAGTCTGAAACTACTAATCAGAGTTTAGTAAATCTTCCCTAATCAGTTTGAGAACAAGGTTACAAGGAGAATAATTATAGAAACTCCTCTGATAGAGGAAATATTGATTGAACTTCAAGACAGGAGAAAAGAATGTCATTGAAAGTATCTAACCTATTCATACAATAGAACATGAATTATATTTGGAGTCAGAGGACCTAGATTCAAATCTTCTCTTTGTAATTTACTCTCTGGGTGATCTTGGGTAAAATCATCACTACCTGGAAGGATTAAATTAGCTTATACTGAAGTTGTCTACCTTTTCTAAATCTGTGCTCTAAGCCTAGCAATCTTTTACCCTAATGATTTAAATTTAAGAAAATAATATTTTCTTTCCTAATTCTTTCACCTGAGTTTTCTAAATCCCAATCCTTACATCAACAAAAGGAGTTGTGGGAAAATATACTTGTTTATTTTTGTTTTTAGAAAAGAAAAATAAAACTCTCCTCTTTTTCCTTATTTACTTTCTTTCTTTTTTGTATTTTATTGGTTAGGCTTGTTTGCATCCCAGTAAGGACATGAAGAAGACATTTCCCCCATTCTTGCCTTATTGCCATTGATTGAAGAAGTCTCAAGAAGAAAAGTTTATTATAGGCTCTAGTTAGAAGAAAATGAATCACCTAAGTAGATAGATTTCAATGATCTTAGGCAAATCAAGTCTTTATTGCAAATGACCCCATCTAATTGTTCAAGAAAATGTTCACTTGCTTTATAATGGATCAGCCACAATGAAATCGTTGTAAAATCCCTGAAAAGTTTATTCAAGGGCTTGATCCTGAAATTATATCCATAATGCCTGCTTCTGGGACTTAATAGAATTCATTCTCATTGAAAGTGTATGGACAACAATTTTCCCTAAAGTATTTTTTGAACCTTACTAGTCAATGGAAGACTGAACTGGCATTTAACAGAGATGAGATATCGGGGAAAAGGGTGGAAACCAAAACTTTTTCACTAAATTTCCTGGTTATACACAGGGTTTCAATCATTCTTCTTCATCAAGAAAGAAATGCATTCTACCCAATCCTTTATAAATTACATATTTAGCTAAGACGACTAATGAATGAAATCTAAAAAATATTTATTAAGCACCCTCTGTCCAAAGTAAAGGAATGACTATTGAGCCAAGGTATGACATAGAGCATGTAGAGTATAGGGATGATAGATGATAGATAGATAGATAGATAGATAGATAGATGATAGACACACAGACAGAAATAAGAGACAGATAGTTCTAGATCTCAATATAGATATGCATTCTGGGAACATATCTGTGTGGTTAATTATAAGCAGAATATAAAAACATAAGCATTGACAATCTGCTAGTGTTGATTGAAACTGGTCATTGGAGATGCCAAGATAAAACATGGAAAATCATCATTTGTAGTATTATTTAGTAGTAGCATATTGAAACTCAGTGTCTAAATGCAGTTCATAGTACAATTTGATTCTTGGCTGTGAATTTTTCTAGGTAAGTCAGGTGACTCTCTTCTTGTTTTGATAAAGAAGTTGGAAGTCTAGGGGGAAAGTAAAATACTGGAGAATTTCACTAGTCTCACCTGTCTCTAGGATAAGTGTGGTCTGAGCAAGGCACAAAGATTAATTACCATCATAAGGGAGCCACTCATGACAATAAGAGAACAATGAAACAGCATTCCGTATTTTGGGGATGAAGCCAAAACAGTTGATAGAGGAAAATGTATATCTCTAAACAATTTTACTAACACAAATGAAAAATAAAAGATCTATAAATTGGAAAATCAACTCAATAAATGTAGAAAACCAATAAAAAGTTTTAAAACCTCTATTTCAATGTAGAGATACTAAAAATCAAGAAAGATTAATAAAATTGAAAATAACAAACATTGAATAAATAAACAAAACTAGGATGGTTCTTAAAGAAAGAAATAAACCATTAGTTAATTTGATTAAAAAGAAAAAAGGGGAAAATAAAATGGCCAGTATCACAAATAAGAAAAATCTCACAACAAATGAAAAAGAAATAAGAGATTTTATTAGAAATTATTATAAAACAACAAAGCAGATGGAAATGGCATAAACAAATATCTACAAAAAATATAAAGAACCCAAATTTATGGAACAAGAAATAGTTGGTTTGAACAACTGAATCTCAAAGGTAGAAACTGATTAAGTCATAAGTGAACTTGAAAACATATAAAACTACAAGAATTCACTCATAAGTGAATTCTATCAAACATTAAAAGAACAATTAGCTAGAATACCATATAAACTGTTTGAAAAGATAGCAAAGGAAAAGATTCTATAAAATTATTTCTATGAAACTCAATACATAAAATGGGGAGAATTTTTTAAAAACAAAAAATAATAGAAAAAATCTTTAGTGGATATTAGTACAAAAAGTGTAAATAAAATACAACAAAGAAACTATAACAGATATCAGAAAGATTATAACTTATGATCAGGATGTATTTATACAAAGAATGCAGTGTTGGTTTAATGTTAGGAAAACTATAAACTTTAAACCTTAATAACAAAAACCATATGATTTAACAAATTACAACACATGATTCTTTTTTTTTTCATTTTTGCAGGGCAATGGGGTTAAGTGACTTGCCCAAGTTCAAATAGCTAGGTAATTATTAAGTGTCTGAGGCTGGATTTAAACTCAGATCCTCCTGACTTCAGGGAGGGTACTCTATCCACTCTGCCACCTAGTTGCCCCTTACAAAAGACATTTCTGTAAAAAGAAAATCACTAGAAAATATAGTAATACATGTATCTTATTTTTTTTTAAGTTTTGGGGTTTTTTTTGCAAGGAAAATGGGGTTAAGTGGCTTGCCCAAGGCCACACAGCTAGGTAATTATTAAGTGTCTGAGACCGGATTTGAACCCAGGTATTCCTGACTCCAGGACCGGTGCTTTATCCACTGCGCCACCTAGCCGCCCCTACATGTATCTTTCTTTAAAATGATATACAATATCTAAGTTAGGATTTCACATAAAAATGTGTATATATTTATACACACACACACATATATATATTTTCCTTTCCAATAAAATTTGGGGTGAAACAGGGATGAACACTAATACCACTTCTATTTGGCATAATTCTGGAAATGATGGCTATAGAAATAAGGCCAAAAAAAAAATTGAGAGAACATGTATATGTAAAGAAAAAAGGAAACTATCATTTTCTTAGATGAATAATGATGTACCTAAAGAACACTAAAGTCTATTAAAATTAATTAAAATAATGAATCATTTAAGTAAATTTTCAAGATGTAAAATAAAGACATAAATTATGAACTTTTCTATATATTACTAATAAAACCTAGGTGAAAAAGACATGTTATTTAAAAAACTAAATATTTAAAATACTTGAGAGTCTATTTACCAAGATGCATTTGAGAACTATATAAATGCAGCTACAAATTATTCTTTACAAAAATAAAAACAGACCAGTAATTGAGAAAAATATTAATAGCTCATGAGGAGGATGAGTCAAAAACAATAAAAATAAAAACACTACCTAAATTAATTTACTTATTCAATACTATACCAATCAAACTACCCCAGAATTTTTATAAGAACTAGAAAAAATAATAAAATACATATGAAGGCAAAAAGGTTCAGAATATCAAGAGAAATTATGGGAAGAATCGTAAAGGAAGTTGACTTCCTAACATCTGATTTAAAACTATTCCATTCAGTAGTTATTCTCAAAAATTTTTCATACTGATCAAAAAATAGGGAAATTCATCAGTGGAACAGACTAAGTACAAAACATACAGAAGCAAACATGTCTAAATAGTTCAATAAATTCAAAGTTCCCAACTACTGGATTAAGGACTCACTATTTTATTAAAACTGCTGGGAAAATTAGACAACAGAATAGATGCAATTAGATTTAGACCAACAATTCTTATTATATACTAAGATAAACTTCATATAGATACATGAATTAGATATAAAAGGTCACATCATGAATGAAATTAGAGAAACACAAGAAAAAAATTACCTCTCAGATCTAAGGTTAAGAAGAAACATTCATGATTAAACAAGGGATAGAAAGGATGACAGAAGATAAAATGGATAGTGTTAATTAAATTTAAGAACTTTTGCACTTAAAGATCTAATAAAGCTATGATTAAAAAGGAAATAATATACTGGAGGGAAATCCCTACAGCAAATTTTTATGATAAAGATCTCATTTTATGATATGTGAAAAACTGGTTCAGATTTATAAGAAGAGTCATTCCCAGTTGATAAATGATTGAAAGAAATAAACATAAGAGAGGTGGCTAGGTGGCACAGTGTATAGAGCACAGGTCCTGGAGTCAGGAGGACCTGAGTTCAAATCCAGCCTCAGACATTTAATAATAATTACCTATCTGTGTGGCCTTGGCCAAGCCACTTAACCCCATTGCCTTGCAAAAAAACTAAAAAAAAAGAAAGAAAAAGAAATAAGCATAAGAGAAGAAAAAAAGATTATCTTTCTTTAGCTATAGAAAAAAATTCAAAACACTAATGATTAAGAAATACAATTTGAAACAAGTTTCACTTCCTACACAGAGTAGTAAAAATGACAAAAAAAGGTAAAATGATAAATGATGAAGAGGCTTTGAGAAAAGAGGCACATTGATTTACTGTTGGTGGACTGGTTAATGGGTGCAACCATTCTGGAAAATAATTTTGAACTAAACATAAAAAGCCATTAAATAAGGGGTAGCTAGGTGGTGCAGTGGATGGAGCACCAGCCCTGGAGTCAGGAAGACTTGAGTTCAAATCTAACTTCATAGTAACCTAGCTGTTCAAATTTGACCTTATAATAACCTAGCTGAGTGACCTTGGGTAAGTCACTTAACCCCATTGTCTTGCAAAAAAAACACAAAACAAAAAACCATTAAATAGAATGTGACCTTTATTCAAAGAAATAAATGAAATAGGAAAATATCTTGCATGTATAAGAATTTTCTAGCAACTCTTTTCATGATAGCATAAAACTTGAAAGTAAGGGAAAGTCCACCAGCTGGAGAATGGCTTGAACACATTTGTGATATCTATCTATCTATCTATCTATCTATCTATCTATCTATCTATCTATCTATATATATATATGCTGTTGTATTGGAGTATGTCCTGCTCTAAGAAATAAGGGAAGAGATTTCAAAGCAACATTAAAAGATGTATAAATTGATGTAGAATGAAGTGAACAAAATCAAAACAATTTATGCTATAAAACTGATTTTATGAAAAAAAACATCAATGACAACTTTTATAAACTGATGAAGGATGAAATGAGCAAAACTAAAAAACATAAACAATTTGAACAATAATAACACTATAAAGACAAATAACTTTGAGGACAGTTACAATTCTGATTAGTTCAATGATCACCCATGATTCTAAAGGACCAATAATTAAGCATTATGTTACACCTCCTGCCAGAGAGAAGGTAGATTAATGCTACTGAAGAAGGCAAATATTTTTGAGTATGACAATAAGGGAATTTGTTTTGCTTGGCAACACATATTTGTGGCAGAACATTTGTTTTTCCTTCTATTTCAAATGGCATAGTGAAGTAGGAGGAGGGGAGAGACAAAATAGATTTCTACTCATTTAAAAAAAACCTTAATTTTCAAAAGATAATTATATAGCATTTAAGTTAAACACAGTAGACAACACAATGGTACTTACCTTGTTAAAGTTAATTTTCTTTTAACAGTTGTGTGTACCTCTTTAATGTAATTTTACTTAATTGTTTTCAGGAATTTTGCTCTGTAAATGTATGTTTATCAGGTGTGTTAAATCAAAATTTATTAATAAAAACAAGATAGACTTTTTATAAAACAAATAGACCCTTCTACTTTAAAACAAGTGCTCATACATCATCCATAAGTCACACATCCTGTATGACTGTCCAGGTCCTTCCAGAAGTTTGCCACAGAGAATTCACCCAATTTAACAGAGACCTCTCTCCTTTTCTCTTGACATGGTTAAGGTACAATTATAATACTCTTGCCATCCATTTGTCAGTCCTTACCTTTTAAGCAAATGACCTGCTCATCTATTTTTCTTTTCATACATTTCTTTGATGACATCTTTTATTTCTATTTTTGTCAACATGCCTCATTAGTTCTGCTGGCTGCTCACACATACCTTGCACTCCCCCTATTGTCCCTTATATGATATTCATTTCTAATTCTTCAGAGTTTTATGTCAATTCTAGTAGGCTGTTGTTATTAAAAATAAAAAAGGTGGAGGGGCAGAGTCAAGATCGGGGCAGGAGAAGAGACTCTCCTAGTTGTTCTCTCCAAAATATTTCAAAAATCTTAAAATTATGATTCTAATTAAATTTTTGAGAGTCAGAATCCACAGAAAGATCCAGTGATTCTCCAGCCCAAGGTAACCTGGAAAATAGTGGAAAAACTCTGTTCCACAGAGTTAGTGGGGTGGCCCTGCCAGAGTGAAGAAACTTCAGTTTCCCAGGAATAGCCCCAGGGTTCTTGGGGAGCCATGATTCCTGGCAACAGAAGCAGTTTCCTAACCTGCACTCCAGGCAGAACCAAGCACAAGTTGGAAGATCAACAGGAGACCTCTGCCAGAGCAAGTGAGATGCCCAGGCCCCCAGTATGGCCACAGCACTCAGCGTGGCAGCAGCAGCCCAGATCCAGGAAATGGAAGCAGTCCCAGGGAGCTGGCCAGCAGAAGCCTACAGGCAGCTGCGCCCTGAGTACTCAGACCACTGAAGGTAAGGGAGTGGAGGGAGACTTATGAGGTCTTTCCTCAGTCTCTGGGGCTCTGACCACATTCAGATCCTGATCACAGTCTAGGCTTCCCATGGAACAGGGACCCCCCACCCCAGCCCTGTGGCAGAGAGGTGCTCTTGTGGTCATTCACAGACCAGGAGAACAGTCAGAGCCTCACACACTGAGGTCCTTGTGGGGGTGCCCCAATAAAACTCAAAAGCTCAGGAAGCAACCCAAAACCAGGCACACAGGCTGGGAAAATGAGGAAAGGGAAAAAAAAGGAACTGAATCATTGACAAATACTTTGTCTATGATCCCATGGAGAATCAAAATACTCAATCTGAAGATGAGGAAGTCCAAGCTTCTACATCTAAAATCTCCAAGAAATATAGAAATTGGGCTCAGGCTATGACAGAGCTCAAAAAAGATTTTGAAAATCAAGTAAGGGAGATAGAAGAAAAATTGGGAAAAGAAATGATAGAGATGCAGGAAAAACATGAAAACTAAGTCAGCAGCTTAGTCAAGGAGATCCAAAAAAATGCTGAAGAAAATAACATGTTACTGGCTTAGGTCAAATGCATAAAACAGTTCAAAAGTTATTGAGAAGAATGCTTTAAAAAGCAGAATTGGTCAGATGGAAAAGGAGATACAAAAGCTCTCTGAGGAAAATAAAATCCTTCAGATGTAGAATGGAGCTAAAGGAAGTTGATGACTTTGCAAGAAATCAAGACACAATATTTCAACACCAAAAGAATGAAAAATTAGAAGAAAATGTGAAACATCTCATTGAAAAAACAACTGATCCAGAAAACAGATTCAGGAAAGATAATTTAAAAATTATTGGGATACCTGAAATTCATGATCAAGAAAAGAGCTTTGACCTCATTTTTAAAGAATTCCTACAGCTGATATACTAGAAGAAGAGGGCAAAAATAGAAATTGAGAGAATCCACTGATATCCTCTGGAAAGAGATCCAAAAATAAACAACCCCCAGTAATATTATAGCCAAGTTTCAGAACTCCCAAATCAAAAAGAAAATATTACAAGCAGTCAGGACACAATTCAAATATCGTGGAACTGCAGTCAGGATCACACAGGACTTAGCAGTAACCATGTTAAGGGCTCATAGGTCTTGGAATGTAATATTACAGAAGGCAAAAGAGCTTGGAATGCAACTGAGGATCAACTACCCAGCAAAATTGGACATCCTCTTCCAGGGTAAAAGATGAACTTTCAATGAAACAGGGGAATTTCAAATGTTCCTGTTGAAACAACCAGAGCTGAACAGAAAGTCTGACCTTCAAGTACAGGACTCAAGTGAAGCATAGGGAGTAGAGGAGAAGGGTAAATTATGAGGGACATAATGATGATGAACTGCATGTATTCCTGCATAGAAACATGATACTGATAATACTCATATGAACCTTCTCATTTAATAAAGCACAGGAGAGAGCTGAATTTGAAGATACAATATATTGTAAAAATGGAGTCAATGCTAAAAGGGAAATGTAATGGGAGTAAAAGAAAGGAGAGGTGGAATAGGCTAAAATATTTCATATAAAAGATATGGTTTTTTTCAATGATATGGAAGAGGGGAAAGCGAGGGGGGTGAGGGAACCTTCACTCTCATCAGAAATGGTTCAGAGAGGAAACAGCATATATACTCGATAGGGTATAGACATCTAGAGAGAAAAGGAGAGAAGGGAGAAAGGGGAAGCAGGGGGTATGGGTGATAGAAGAGAGGGTAGATAATAGGAGAGAATAGTCAGATATAACACATTTTCTTTTTTTACTTTTTTGCAAGGTGCTGAGATTGGGTGGCCTGTCCAGGACCATGGGGTTGGGTGGTTGCTGGGTCTCTGAGGTGGTATTAGGGCTTGGGGCCTCTTGGCTCCAGGGCCAGTGCTCTCTCTGATGCACCACTCAGCTACCCTACAGCACATTTTAGAAAAGGAACAGAGTGAAAGGAGAGAGAAAATATAATAGATAGTAGTGGGGAGGAATGGATGGAAGGAATTACAATCAGCAACAGCAATTGTGGAAAAATATGGAAGTAACTTCGGTGATGGACTTATGATAAAGAATGTGATCCACCTAAGACAGAGCTGATGGTATCAGAACACAGACTGAAACACATTTTTTTCTCTTTCTTTTACTTTATTTCTCATGAGGTTTTATATTTTTGTGGGAGGGGATATTTACTCTTAAACAAGAATATTTTAGTAATGCATAAAGAAAAAAATAAAAAAGATGGGTCTTTGTTTCCACAGGAAACTGGGATTCAATGAAAGCAATTTTGAAACTTCTCAAAGACAGGTTAGAACCTGTTCTAAACATTTCGAAACAGTTTGAGGGAGAGCAATCTCCAGAACATCAAGTAGCAGGAAGTGGAAGGTTGTGGATAGATTAGTTAGCCAAAACAGCATGACTACACATTAATAATATCCAAAAAGTCTCTGAAATATTATTTTTCATTTATTCCTACCAGTTACAAGAGGGTTGTATGACCATTATAAATCCAACTTGGAATAGATCATCCCTCAATAATCCAACTCAAAATTTGCTATATCACTGAGACTGATGGGATAGTCAATTATCTTCCCACAGATCACTTCTTTCGTCAGGGACTAATAAAGAGCAATGCCTCTTTATGAGCCATTTAAACTTTATCTGTAACAAAAGGGTAAGTTAAGTTATGTATGTATGCTATATGAATGGACCCAAAACCTTGGCATCCTTTATAGACAAAAGGAGGATCAGGAATGGATAGAGCTGCTAGAGCTTATTGTCCTAGAATGTAGGTAGAGAGAGAGGAGATAGCCACAATAATATAAATAAACTGCAGTTCATACTTACAGCTTCCAAGATATGTAGCTGATCTCCAAGGTCAACCTGCATGAAGCCTCTGGAATGACAGAAATAGGGAATGTTTTCCATAGTGCCAGTGGAACTGTCTAACACTTGAAGAGCTCATGTTCTTAAGTCAAATGGGAAGGGGCAAATATCAGATCAATTGGTATATTTGGTATGCAGTCTAGGATCAGTCTGAATTGCCATGATATCATGGGCTTGCCCTTGCAATACATTATCTATTTCTTGGAGGGTACCTGGCATAGTCCTCTTATAGAAGAGAGAAGGAAGGGGGACTGTAGAAATAGACAAACAACAATGCCCATCCATATCCCAGATGTTCATTAAATCAGCATACTAGTGGAGTTCACAAAAATGCCTACATAAGGGAAGAGTCCCAGGGATCCCTGTATAGTTGCAAAAATGTTCTTCCCTATTTGCTTGTTTCGGTTTCTCTCATCAATGATAAACCAAAGAAACACAGTTGTAACTAGTATAATATTCACTGTCATTCTTGTTATTTAAATATTCCAGCTAAATATCACTTTCACATACTGAATTGTTTGTATAACTTGTTTGTTTTTGAGAAGTAATATTTGCTGTCTGGTTATAGCAAGAATAAAGTACAATTAATATCTCAGAGGCATATTATCCCCTATATAACTTTTACCAACTTCCCATCCAAAGACAGTACCACAGCCAGTTGAGAAACCTTGTCTCACTGGGATGGGTTTCAAAGGTCACTTCCAAAGGTCACTAGGCCATTGATATTCTGGCTGCAAATTTAGTAACTTTTTTTTGGAGGGGAGTTGGGAAGCAATGGAGTTAAGTGACTTGCCAAGGTCACACAGCTAGTAAGTATTAAATGTCTGATTTGAACTCAGGTCCTCCTGACTCCAGGGCCAGTGCTCTACCCACTGTACAACCTAGCAGCCCCTCCAACTGAACTCTGGAATGTCGGGACACTGGGTGACCCTTGTAGTTCACAAGGTCAAAGGCTCTAATATGGTCACCTTAAACAGATAATGAATAGCTTAGAAACCAAGGATCAAAACCCATTTCTTGAGGGTCACGTGGCCTCCATGAGGAGAAAGCCTCCAAGGCTCTTCCCTTCACAGCATACTCTCACTGAATACTGTGAAAGGGGATCCACCACACAAAGAGTCACTGGAAAGGGTTGAGAAAGGAGTTGTAATTACTTGGTAAAAATGTCTAAAGAGTGGAGATTAATGAATTGTCCATCTGGAGGAATTTCTTTGGAGATTAGCCCAGGAATCTGTCTTTGACCTTTGGATCAAAATTTTTGCATGGATGAAGGCATAGATGAAATGATTATTAAATTTGAGAATGACACAAATCAATCCATCAATAAGTATGTATTAAGCATATACTCTAGGTGCTGAAGCTGCAGAAATATAGATGAAACATTCCCGGACAAAAAGGAAGTTATTTAGAAAGGGTTCATATGTACAAACAATTCTATTCTCAACATGACTCAAAGAGAAAGGTGGAAAGAGGTGGTTTAAAAAGCTTTTTAAACCACCTCTTTCCACCTTTATCTATATAATATCTTTTTTAAAAAAATTTATTTAAGACAGTGGGATTAAGTGACTTGCCCAAGGTCACACAGGCAATTGTTACGAGTATGAGGTCAGATTTGAACTCAGGTCCTCCTGACTCCAGGGCTGGTGCTTTATCCACTGCACCACCTGACACCCTCACCCCCAACCTTTCTCTAAAAGAGATTTTAATTCCTGCTGGGAGGAGAAGTTGGAACTGCTTTCCTCAGGAAGAGGAGTTATTGGGCTAGAATTATATCTGTCTGCTTGTTTGAAGATTGTTAATCTAGGTTAGGGGATGTGAGTTTCAAGTTCAATCTAACTTTGATCACTTTCATTACTGGGGTGAAGGGAAAGTACCACAAGCTCTATATCTGAAGCTTCACCCCTTTTTCTCCAATACTATTTCCACAATGAACACGCATGGCAATTGTGAATGAAAAACAATTTATCCTAAATTGTAGCACAACAGAAACCAGAGAAGGTACATAAAGGAGAATATTATACCAGAAAATATAATGAGAGAACTCTCCCACTAGGAGCAAGGTAAATCAGCTCAACCAAGAGAGAGGCCTGATCATGATCACCTAAGAAATTCCTAGAAGGCTCTAGTAAAACAAACTGGGGATTGTGACAGGAGGGAAGAGTGCCAGCTCCTCTCATGTCTTCTCAGATCATTTTCTCAGCTCATTTATTGAATAAAACAGAAACTAAGTACAATGATTAAGCTTTGACTGAAGAAGCCATGAGAATATATCTCCTTTTTTTTTACAGAGGTGTGGGATTATGGAGAGAGAAAATTGAAAGTACTGTCAGTATCTATTGTTGTAATGGTTAGTTTTGCCAAAATAATTTTTTGTCTTTCTTTTATATTCATTGTTATAAGGGATGACTCATGGTGGAGTAAGGGGAAAGGATATATTCAGAAAGGAAGGTGATAAATTTTTTAAAATGATATCCATGTAAAATAAAAAAAAATTAGTCTAGAATTTTCCAGAAATTAAAGTCAATCTAACGAGTTTGTGGACTCTGATCTTTCATTTTTTGAAAACTGAAGAATTAACAACCTTCCTACAGTCTTGCTTCACTTCCTCTTTCAAAGATCACTCACTAAGCAATCACATTCACAACAAGCAATTGCTTTTCCATTTGGATTCATGTTTAACTCTTTGGAGATATCTGTTCAAAATTACCTTCAGTTCATCTATTGACCATACTAATTTAGCTGGTGTCTCTTGACTTTGACACTAGAAATTCTATCTTTTCTCCATTTCCTGTTTTCAGGCTTTGGTTTATGTTCCAAACACCTGTAGTCTGAATTTCTCATGTCTTGCATCTTTCCTTTCTCCTTTAGTTTCCATATCAAACATTTTCTAATTCTGAACATTCAGTCCCTTGGGCATAATAATCTGAGTACTTGGTCCAGTTGAAGGTCCATTCTCCCTGTGGACTATAAATATGTTTGGTTTATAGTTATAAAAATCAATTTATAAATGTATCCCCTCTCCACCTCCATTACACATACTCGCATTCAAGAATTTCCAGAGGTTTCAGTTCTTAGGTTTACTGAATGAAGTTTAAATTCCTTAGTCTGACATTAAGATTTTCCATAAATTAGCGTGAACCAGACAATGAGACATATAGAGGATTAGGCCTGGAGTCAAGAAATCTGCATTCAAATTCTGTCTCTGATATTTACTGTATAATCCTAGAGAAATCATTTAATCTCTCTGAATTTATTTCTTCATCTTTAGAATTAAGGAATTAAACTAAATAATCCCCATGATCCCTTCTAATTCTAAATTTATGCTTCCAAAACCTTATCGGTTGTCTCATCAATATGAGCTCTTGAAAATCATTTTAATAGGTTAGACCTTCTAAATCTAGAATATTGCAAAAACTTCTTAACTGGAATCTCAACCAACAACCTCTTTAGTGACATTTCCATCAGATTGTTTTCCCCCATTCAAAGACTTTTTCTAGATTCCTATTGCTGCTTAGAAGTTTTTGCTGCATATCTCTTTCTTTATGACTCTCACACAAAATTCAAGGGGTTCACAAAATACATGGTACAACTAGAACTGGTATCTAGGAGGACCCAACTTACTTTTTTCCCTCTTGACTATAATGTTCAAGTTTCCTTTCAATGTCTTCTTCTCCTTTTTCCTTATTGGCCTTCCCCCTCCCAACTATAGGGAACTATGAACCCTTTTTTTCACTCTAACTATTAGATCCACTTCTTGCTTCACAATGGATTTACTGCAAAGGATCCAATGCTCCATTGGATCTTAAAGGAGCCTTAGGCCTTGCCATCTGGAATTGTATCTGCATTAGGAATCTGAATTCCTTGAAAGGAGAGCTTTTCTTCTTTTTCTGTTTTTATCTCCAATGCTTAAATACATAATAAATGTCTAATAAATTCATTTTTATTCATTAACTCAAAGTAACTTTTTCACTTTAGAGGATTTTGTTAGAAATTTGATTAGAGACTTCCTATGTGATCTATTTCTAAGAATGAAGGATAAATTTGAATTTTGCTGATCAAACATCTCTTCTTATTCAAATTATACCAAATCAAATAAATTTAGGATCCTATTTATCAGATAGTTTGAAAAATAAAGGATAGTGCACCCTCCAAATTTATGGTGAAGATTAAGTTGCATTGTTAAAGAATTATTGGCTAAGAATCAGTTAAATAAAAACTTGTTCTTTCTGTATTAATTGATGATCAGTCATGCAGAACAAGAACAGTTTTTGCTCCAGAAAACTAACCAAGTATAGGATGTTAATGTCAAAACTAAGAATTAAACACAACACAACAAAACACAATACTGCACAATACAATATGGTAAGTGAAATACAATGCAGTATAATATAATATGATACAAAAAGAGTGTAATAAAGTAAGTAAAGCACAATACAATATAATATAAAAAGTATTTATTAAACTCATACCATATGTGAGGCATAGCAGTAGACATTGGTGAGATAAAGGAAAAAACTGCCTAAAAATAGTTTCTCCCTTCAAGGATCTTATTATCTATAGACGAGACACAATATGTAAGGGGAGAAGAATATACATAATTATTTGAAGAGAGAGTTATCCTAACATCTAGGGAATCAAGAAAGGTTTGCAAATAGGGTTAGCACCTAAATTGATTCTTGAAAGAAGCCAAGAATTTTATGAAGTAATGGTGAAAAGAGTTAGCTGTTACTGACCTATTGAACAGAAAGTTTTTACAAAGGCTCTGAGGCAAAAGATAAGATACTGAATAGTTAAAAGTAAATTCTTAAACAAAGAAACATCAAAAAGAAGATGAAGAAGTTATTGCACTACTAATATACAAGCAGTATTATTTTGCAAAGGCATTTTCTTAATGAAGCAAATCTAGAGGACAGACAGCTAGAAAACTAGAAGTGCCTAGAAGAAAAAGTACTGCAGAAAAACAGTGAAGCCTACACATTTACGATGCTGTCAGTCAAGGAAATGAATGCAGATTTCCCAGGGCTTTTTGTGCATCCTGCAGAACCAGTTTGAATTTAATTTAATTGGTGCAGATGATCTTGAATAATTTGTTACTGCTCACATTTTTAACTCGCTGACATCATCAGGTCAATATTTCAGGGACTTTCCGACAGCTAATATCTTAAAATGAGTCTTTTTATTTGATTCAAGAAGCATTATTGCAATGAACTGGAGTCACAAGAGTCAAGAGAAAACCAAGCTTTAGAAAATTAATCTTCTCAACTTGTTTGAGACATTCTGCATATTTCATTAAACTCTTTACATTTTTATGGGAAAAATATCCTTTCGGGGCAATGTCTATGTCATTACTAAGAAGCTGCAGGGAAGAAAAGTTGGTAAATTAATTAGGTTCCTGTTTAGATGTCTGTTGTCAAATCTAATTCTTTATTAATTTTAAGTAAAATGTTCTTCCTTCAGTAAGTGGTATCCATGCCTGGATACTTTTTCAAAGCTATGTTATCATCAATATGGATGTCCCTTTTGGTAATACAGAACAGGACTCATCTATACCTTCTCATACTGTGTGACTCATCCATATCCTGCCATGTATCTTCCACAGGCAACCACCCAATGTTGTGGACCACTTCTTCTACATCAACTGATAGTGAGTAGAAATCAATGTAGCCTGAAGTCAGTTCATTGATAATTCCTCTATCTCTTTCTTCATAATCATTCCACCCCCCCCCCCTTTTCTGGCCATCTGTCTCTCTGATGAAATCTTCTGTGGTGCTCCTCCCAAACAAGGCTTCATTTAGTAATATGTTAATGTCTCCTCATAGGCACTGTTCTTGGGTGGCCAGAAACTCTAATCTTTTGGAGTCTGTGATATTCTACAAACCTGCTTTCATGTGACATCACCGGAAGCCTACTGATGTGAAAAAAAAGATAAGTCCTTGTTTTAGAGAGAAGCTTAAGGACATTCTAACTCTACACAATTCCCCAAAGTCATTGTGCTAATTGCATCAAGCCCCAGAATTTTGCAGAAGCTCCTAGGAAAAAAATTTATATTTTGACTATTTGATCACCAGAAATATAGGAAACATCAAATACCAGTCATCAAAATAGACTATAATATGCAGCCAGATGAACAAACTATATAACTCAATCATTTATATCTGTATATAAGGAGATATATATGTATGTATATATATATATATGTATGTGTATGTGTGTATATATATATATATATATATATATATATGTATATAGCATATATGCTCCAAATGGATGACTCCAAAATTAGATATCAGGAAGAAAATACACTGAATAACCCTCAGAAAAGTGTAGAACTTTGACAAGTCAATATTTCTCCCAGAAACAAATACCCATTTTTTTTTACTACAACTATTCTATTTGCCTTGTTCAGTGGTTAAAACACAGGGTACACTAGTCTCTGAAAAATTAAAACTGAGTATTGTTCACAGGAAAAGGGAGAGAAATATGGCAGATGTGAGCAGACTACATCATATGACAAACTACAAACTACTCTGAATTGGGGTAAAGTATGTCATCAGAGAAACAAGATAGAAAAAGAAAATGATGAAAGAAAAGGATAATAGATGGCTCAGATGTTCTTTTGGTATCATTGTGATGTTTTGAGAAAGTAAAAAAATCCCTCCAGCACATGTAGATGACTCACTCCTTTTGATGAATTTAATGGAAATACTTTGCCAAAAATATCATAGGGTAGTCCATCCTGGATGGAGGTACAGTCTGTTTTAGCCCAGATAACATCCACACTGATAAATTTAAATAGTCATTTGAATATTATTATTATTACTACTACTAATTATAGTGCCAGTGGTGATAGACTATTACATGCTCTGAGGCTAATCGACTACCATTTTTGCACATGAATCACACTATGCCAAGAAAATAATGACCAACATACAAAAAAGATGTCCCAAAGGTCTTAATGCAGTTTTAAGGTATTAACACTTAAACTGCACTAAGACTTTTGGAATACCTTACATGTATAAAATTTTCAATTGTCCTATATCGTATTTGAGATCTTTTACCAGAAGGTGAATCTCAACTAGGTTGAGCAACATTTTTCTCTTTCCTTTACTACATCATAATGGTCTAAATTGAATTCCCTAAGTTGAAGTCCTTTCTTCAAAGCTTGAATTTATTTCTAGTGTAGAATAAGCTTAAGGTCCTTTTCTTGTGAGATTAATATGGAGAAGTATCTTTTTGTTTACTGTTTTCCAAAATCATTTTATAACTTTGGCAAACTGTTGGTGATTAAAAAGAAAAAATATTTATTTTTGTCCCTTTCAAAATCACCAGAAACAAGGTTGCTCCTCATAGTAATATGCTGGGAGAAATTGAATAGAATCAAATTGCTGAAGAATGTGAAGTAAGAGAGAATGTTTTCACAAGAAGAAATGGCAAAACTTAGGGGGGGGGAATTGAAAATGAAAGACCTTGAACTGAAACTGTTTGGAAGAAAATTATGAAAAGATTGTCCGCCTGAATAACAGAGAAACTAGCGACCTTGAACATCGAAAGACTGTAGAATAGGAGTGAAACAATGAAGCTCTTTTAGACCAGAGAATAATTATCATGAGAGGCAAATTTTTAAATGAAAGATACAGAATACTGCATAATAGGAATATTGGGGCCTGAACCACCTTGTGATTTATAGAAGAATAATTGGAGGGGGACACCAGTGGCCTTGTCTATAAAGAGGTAGTTAAAACCACGACAGAGAAGAGAAAGAGAGATAGATGGAAATAAGATTATTAATTTTCTTGGAATAAGGCTAGTATGAAATTTCTTTATAATTCTTGGTCAGATTTTTATAAGACCTCAAAACTTAAAGAGATTTTACAAATACAAGTTTTCATAAGTATTTGTTATAAGATCTTATAAGTATTGGAAAGGAGGGAAGCAGGGGGCTGTGTTATTAAATCAATGAAATGTTGGGGGTTTTGCTGCTTCCAGAAAAATAATGCTAACAATCATATTTCTGAATAATGGAAAAGTTACCTTATTATCTCAGAAAAGAGGAATTAAATAAGATGCTGTTGCTTTTTGCTGGGATCTTCAGAATAAAAAGAAAAAGCAAGTACTCACTTGATTAAAATCTTGAAAACAGCTCCCAGAGATTGTCAAGCTACCAAATTTCTATTCAGATTTTTCTTTTTGTATTGACTCTGCCTTATTTTTTCAATGTTTTTGTAATATTTGGTTCATCAGAGTCTTAGGGACTAAAAATAAAATTAGGACACAAAGCACAGAAATTAACATAAGATGCAACTTTGTATTTGTATTATTAAGCAGAAGAATAGGTAAATGATGACCTAAAATTTTTCCATTGCTTTTGAGGACTTTTTGAGGTACATGGCTCATTCAGAGACACTTAGAGGGTTCATACAAAAGGCAGCAAACTAGAATACAGGAGCTGAATTCAAATATATCAGGTCACTTAGACCAAAGGGTTTATAGATTTCTTATTTGAGAGAGGGTCTCTAAGGACCCTTCCAGCTTTAGGTTATGATCCACTGAGCAAATCATTCTCTAATGCACAAATTAATCGAATTTTTTTTTTTTATCAAGGACTCACATTACTTTACTGAAGGAAAAATCTTTAACTGTTAGCCTCAAGGGGAAAGGGGAATAGGAGAAATGAGCAAGAGGATGTCTGAAGGATAACCTACAAGTATGAAATGATATACTTAATTTGATCAATCAACTGATATATATTAAACAACTTCTAGGTTCCAGGCACTGTTTCAACAAAAATGCTAAGTTCATTTCTAGTTCCCAATACCATCAAATCTTTATAACACTTTCAGTCAGACCTGATGGGCCAAGTACCTTTTTGTTTTGTTCTGTTTCGGTTTTTGCAAGGCATTGGGGTTAAGTGACTTACCCAAGACCACACAGTTAGGTAATTATGAAATGTCTGAGGTTGAATTTGAACTCAGGTCCTCCTGAGTCCAGGGCCAGTGCTCTCTATTCACTGCCCCCAAGTACCTTTTAATTGGAGAATCTTGTCAGAATCTGTGTTCTCTCTCTGCTGGGGATGGGAAGAGTTTGGGCTCACAGGAAGTCTATGTTAGAGTAGAAGGTTCCTTTCCTGGGTTCAATGAAAAGTTCTATGGATACTTAAATATTATCACCAGTGCTTTGTCATTTGAAGTTCTTTAATCTCTCTTGCCTCTCCTCCCACTTTGATGTCCTTGATTCCAGTCATGTTATTGAATAGAGTTAATAATCCAAATGAATCTGTGACCTTATTATTGGAAGTACTCTCTCTAAAAGTGCAGATCAAAACCTATCAAAATCTCAGGGACTGTGAGTCTAGTCCATTGTCTCACATAAATTATCTATGACAATATCTACCCAACAAACTCTTGTCCCTTCTTTACACATTTTGACATGGCAATATTGAATGCAAGCTATCCAGTTATCACTTGCCTTCTCTACATGACTAGACCATATCCAATTTCAATCATGCAACTCTCTAATATTCTTTAAGTCAATTCTGAATGATTCGTTGTTGTCAATATTTTGTAGCCTACTGAAAAATCTATTATGAATCTTTCCATTGCCCTATAAATGATCTAAAACTTTAATTTTATAATCTGTGATCTTCTATGGTTCAATACCATACAGAATTGGTGGAAAAATAATAGCTTTTAAATAGAGCTTAAAAAAGAGAAGCTAAAGATCATAAAAAATATTAATGTTTCCTAATGTTTCTTCTCTTCAATTCTGGACTCAATTCAATGCCTACTTTTAGTGATTGCTTCATCTTTATATGTACATATGGGTATACACATACATGCATATTTATGTATATACCATGTCTACACATGTATATATAGTATGCAAAACATATATTTAGCTATCTCTATTAGGTTTTTGCTACATGGATATTTGCAGCAGCTAGGTGACTCAGTGGATGGGATTCCAGTCCTAGAGTTAGGAGGACTCAAATGTGACCTCAAACACTTGTTAGCTGTATGATCCTGGAAAAGTCATTTACCTGTGTCTGCCCTCAGTTCCTTATCTGTAAAATGAATTTGGGAAGGAAATGACAAGCCATTCCTGGAAATGAGATTACAAAATTGGACATGACTGAAAATGACTGAATTTACATTGACTTACATGGTTAATAAGACCAGATTCTTTTTATGTGTTCATTTTAAAGAATCTGGAAGTTTCTAGAAATTAATTAAATTTATACAATGTCATTTGCATAAAAAAGTTTCTAGAGAAACTTGATATCAATGAGAAATCTCTCTCACATTTGTACTTCATGCTTAACATCTTCCATGACTGTGGCAAAATACTTTTGGTGAGTACTTGATTTTCTGTTTTTTCTACTTCATTTGATATTAATAATCAAATGGTCTTTTAATTTTAACTCTATTGTCATATATTTTATGGAATCTTGGGTCTTTTCTAGAATACAAGGGAGATCTCATGTTAGAAAAGAGCCATTAAAGCAGAGTTTTGCTCTACTGCATCAATTTTTAAAATTGTGAATAAAAAGCACAGTGAAATCTTGCATTCTCTGTACTTTCAAATAATTGTATTAGTATAAATATCTAATTTACTATAGAATATTTGAAAAAGCCTGAATGTTTCTTTCGCTTTCCTTCATCTATAATGCCTCAGTATATTTGTATAGAGAAATTTACAGAAATGGGAACACATTTATTCTAATTGGTATATATTCTTATATTATCAATTAAGTTTTCATTAATAATAAGGCTCATGATTTTTCCAAGCACTTATCAGTTTCCTTTTGGATATCTCAGGAATTGATTCCTCAATGTCCTCAAAAGGGTTTTGCTTCATCAGGTACTTCCTGTGTGTATATTTTATCCAGGTTCCATTATTCCCATTTTTTTCTTTAATACCATCTCTTTTTCTTCAGGCAGTAAGTAGGGATTGTGATATTAGAATCCAAATTTCACTTTTGGAGAAAAGTTGTTTCATAAATCCTGACAGATAGTTTCTGTATCTTGTCTATTTGTTGTCCTTTCACTTTAACTCTTAAATGCTCTTGAATCAATATGGGTTAATTGGGTCTTGTCAAACTTTCTGAAAATTGGAATTTTCCCTCTGTGCTTCTTTTTGTTTTAGATCAAATCATATTTGGTCCACCTTGGTTAAGCATAAAGCAAGGACTAGGTGTGATGGCAGGTTCTAGAGTGATTATTATTAATCCATGACAATTCCCCTTCATTTGATTTTACAAACATATTTTATTCTAAACCAATACTACCATCCTAAACCAATAGTGCCACATCTTTCCAGTTTGCAAAGAAATCAGCTGTTTTCCTGGCTGTTGGGTTGTTGTTTTTTTAATTTTTCAGTTTTTCCCACTGTCATGATTGGTTTATATCAGTTATTCTTCCTTAGGAAATAGTGATAGTCTTTTTAGGTCAACCATCAATAACTTTACTCTCCTCAAGTTTATTCTGTTCTCTCAAGAAGAATTAAGGGAAAATGATATTTCTTTTGTGACGTGTGTAGAGGTGCTATTTTAAAAAAAATTCACCATACTAAATGAATTATGTCCAAAAAAGTATAAGTTTCATCATGTTATAAAAATTAAAGCTATAAAGAATATGTTTTTCTGGCTCTCTGGAAACCTCTAACAGCAAGGATCTGAGCACCATGCTGAAAATCACTAATCATATCCAACTGCCTAATTCAAGGTCGCCTTCCTAGCAATCTATGGCACTAAGTGATAGAGCCACTTTACTAAGGGGATCTCTCTATGGTTCAGTTTAGTGCATTTTTCCAAATCTGTAGGTACTTCTTACAGCAACCAAAGTATCAGATTTCATGAAAAGACAAGAAGTTTTCTGTTAAGTAAACAAATAATAAAAATCATTTTAAAATAAGTAGAATTACATTGAAAGTTATTGAAAGGGGCGGCTAGGTGGTGCAGTGGATAAAGGACTGGCCCTGGAGTCAGGAGTACCTGGGTTCAAATCTGGTCTCAGACACTTAATAATTACCTAGCTGTGTGGCCTTGGGCAAGCCATTTAACCCCATTTGCCTTGCCAAAACCTAAAAAAAAAGTTATTGAAAGATTCATGATAGAATCATAGTGTAGACCTGATCCAGAGCTGAAATAGAAACCATGTAATTAATACTTTGCCATCATTTTACAGAAGAGGAAACTGAAGTCTTTGGAGTTAAAGGACTGTTTTCTCTCAAATTCATTTCAACCGTTAGCCCCCATTAAAATTTTTGATGTCAATATACCATCTCATTATCTTTTCCAACACTGGATGTACTTTCTTTCCCATTCAGATAGACTGATTCTGGAAATTGAATTGGAGTTCTTGATCTCCACTGATACTTCAGGTTCTCCTTTTACCTTCTTCACTCAGGCATCTTTCTTTCCTCTGAGGAAATTCAAAAGTTCAAAAACTCAATAAAAAATTTTTACCCTATCTAAATTATGACAATAGAGAACTTGGTTATTCTCCCTCCTTTCTCAGCATTCAATAACTGTCTCACCATCTTTTTTCTGTTTCCTGACTCCTTCCTTAATAATGAAAGATGAAATTTTAATATTCCTATAGCTGCTACCTCAAACTCCTTAACCTTAGAAATCCTAAGCCTCCAATGGGTTCATTACTAATTAATTTTATTCTACTTCAATTAGGATCTCAAAGTAGCAAAGTAGTCCTTTAATTCCTCTCTCATTCCCCTTAGAAGCCATTCTAAGTCTTTCTTTCCCTCCTCAAGCTTCCTATGCTTTCCCTTTACTGAAAAAAAAAGCAATTGAAGTCAATTGACACTAACTCTTTCTACTCCTCTTTTTTATATTTCAAAACCCATTAATACCATCTCCCATTTTTTCCCCAATAGCTGATGAAGAGATAACCTTTCTTGTTAAGGCCAGCTACTCCATGTGTGTACCTGATCTAATTCCCTCCCATTTCCTCCAGCAAATTACATCCTTAAAATCATTCCTTCTCTCTAAAATTCAATCTCTCCCCATAAACTGATTTCTATCCTACAGGCAAGTTCTACAAACCAAGTTCTCACTCATTCTAACAGATAAACAGCTACAGTAAAATCCTCACTAGAATCTACTATCCCCTGAAGTTAGCATCATGTATATATCTATTTTCCCTTTCTCAAATACCCTGAAAAACACTTCCTACCCTTGCTGACTCAGTCATCTCTTCTTTCATTCATTCTTCACTTCTTTTGCAACTTGGTTTCCACCTCACTCAATCAGAATGATCTTTTCAAACCTTTAAGTAATCTCAATAACTAAATTTGTGGTCTTTTCTCCAGCCCCATCCTTCTTATCTTTTTTAATTTTTTTCTAAATATTTTATTTTATAATAATCCTCCTGTAAAAAAGAAAAGATTTAAAAATTTTGAAAACTGCAATCATGAACAAAAGATCTATGGCATGCCATCTTTGGAATTACCTCCCACAAACTTTTTCTTCAGTAAAAGAAAAATGTAAATTTCCTCACAGTTAGCTCTGGTATGCCCATTGTAGGACAATATATGGCAGCTAACTCATATGAACAGAGAAGTTCTAGAAAGTAGTCTCATCACTAGAGAAAATAAAGTACATTTATTTCTGTTTATAATTTTTTTTTGCACATTTTCCCCTTGAAATTACTACATAAATACAAAATCTACATACAAAATCACTACTGCTGAATAGGTTACTGACATTTTATTTGAAAGTAAAGATTAAATGAAATTTATATTATTTCAAGACTAGTGATTCCCCATTCGTTAAATGGAAATTTATTCATTTAAAAATAAATCTCCTTAAAAAAATAAATAAATCTCTTCAGATGATAATAGCAAAATTTGATTTATTGCTAAGGTTGTCAAAAAAAAAAGGTGCAAAACCAATACAGGATATAATGATAATAAATAAAAAGGCAACTTGTTTCAAAATACCCAAACCATGATCACATTCAAAAATTCTAAAAAATAAAGATGAAAATATGGATAGAAGGTACATAATTTGAGGGGGATGTGCATTAATTTTTTTTTGATGAATACATCTTGATGGCCTAGACAATTGGCAAAGTTAATACTGCCTGTGTTAATCATTTAAAAGATAAGTTTTTCTATAGTTTTTTTGCAAGGCAAATGGGGTTAAGTGGCTTGCCCAAGGCCACACAGCTAGGTAATTATTAAGTGTCTGAGACCGGATTTGAACCCAGGTACTCCTGACTCCAGGGCCGGTGCTTTATCCACTGCGCCACCTAGCCGCCCCCAAAAGATAACTTTTAAGCAAAATAAATTTCATTTCTTTAAGTCAACCACCATCTGGCCTCATAACAAAAGGCCTGAATCTAATAAATGTGGCTTAATTATTAGTTTTTTGCAGTCTTACTTCCCATACTCACAAAGGGAACCAAACCATGCTCTTCATTCTTTCAGTCCCCTTTTATAGACATTACTCAAAATAACTGTTGAGAATATAACCTGTTGACAGCTCATGATGGTGCAGAATTCTCTATGGAGACCAAGGAAAACCACCAATATTGTAAGAATACATTTTTAGAAAAGTGATAGGCAGTGGCTGTCTTTCAGTTATAAAGAGGAACTAAAGTTATTGCCAGTGTACAAAATTAATTGATAAATATACCAAAGACAAAGTACTCTTACAATGGGCTATGTATTTGTGGTTTGGTGACCAAAAATACCATGTGAAGCTTTTGCAGATGAATCACTGAAACTCCCAACTCCATTCCACCCACCTCACCCCTCCAAAACAAATGAAAAACAACTGGGGGCAAGGGGAACCCTCAACTTCCACTTAATTACAATCATGGGATGAGTAAAAGGAGGTACTATGTTAAAGAAAGGGGAAAAAAATTATTGGAAGTACTTCCACTGACAGAGAGCCTTTCTTTCTACCACAATCTAAATTATGGTATAATACTTTGTTTAAAGATAATTTTCTCATTGGGAAATAAAATTAACGATTATAAAAAGGAACACCTATTCTTAAAAGGTCTGAAATATTGCTAATCTGAAGTGGAAGTAGCTAATGGACATACAATAGAAAATAAGGTAAGCTTTGCCAATGGATCCATGTAGTGTCTGGAATGAGAACAGTGAAGACAAGGAAAGCATATGTTGGAAGGCAAAGTCATCCTTCTTATCTTATCTGCCATATTTGACATTAGAAACCAGACTCTCTTATTAGATATTCCCTGCTCTCCCAATTTGCCTCCTACCGTCTGATCACTCCTAACTTTCCTTTGCTAGACTATCATTTGCAACATTTCCCTCCTCATCTGTGGATGCTCCCCAAGGTTCTCTCCTAAGTCCTTTTCTCTCCTACTGCATTCAGTAAACTCATCAGCTCCCATGGGGTTTGTCTATCATCTCTATGCAAATGATTCACAGAACTATATATTGAGCATTGGTCCCTTCCCTGAGTCCAGTATCATCTATTTCATATTGGTTATTTCATACGGATGTACCAAAGATATCTCAAAATCTACACATCTACAAATGAACTCATTTTTGCCTCTAAACACTCCTTTCTTTATATTTCTCCATTTCTATCCAAGGCATAACTATGGCATAATCCTGAAATTCTCACTCTCCCTCATCTTCCATATCCAATCATTTGCCAATCCTTTCTGTTTCTACCTCCATAAAATTTTCTCATAGATTCTATTTGTAACTCTTTCCTTTCATTCACTCAGTTATCACCTTAACTTAGACATTTATCACCTCTTGACAAGATTCTTGTAATAGCTTTCTAATGATATCTTTGCTTCAAATCTCTCCCTATTACAGTGTATTTTTATGGAAGCAATTGGGGTTAAGTGACTTGCCCTTCGTAACACAACTAGTAAATGTCTCCATGTCTTTGTTTTTTTTCCCAATTCATATGGTTTTATTATATATATATATGTATGTATGTATGTATATAAATTTATTTTTAACATTCCTTTTTTAAAAATTTTGAGTTCCAAATTCGCTCCCTTCTTGCCACTCTTCACCACCCACTGAAAAGGCAAACAATATGATATGTTATACATGTGAATTCCATGTAAAATATTTCCATATTAGCCAAATCATAAAAGTAATAAAAATAAAGACCAACAATTTTAAAATACAATGCACATCTAAGTTGCCTAAATTGTGCATCTTATTTTAATTTTTATTCTTCATGTTTAGTACTAATTTTATTCACTGATCTAACAATGTCTTGATAATACAAAGATAATTGACTGAGAATTGACTCCTATATTAATTACCAGCTATTTCCCGTGTAGTTGAATATGATCATTTTTATTTTTCATGATATGATTGTACTTACCATATGTAGTGTCTTTTGACTCTTTTCTCTTTTTTTTAGTTTTTTTTTTTTTGCAAGGCAATGGAATTAAGTGACTTGCCCAAGGCCACACAGCTAGGTAATTTTTAAGTGTCTGAGGCCAGATTTGAACTCAGGCACTCCTGACTCCAGGGCCGGTACTCTATCCACTGTGCCACCTAGCTGCCCCTTAACTCTTTTCTTAAAGAAGGCATTCATGATCTATAGGTATCAAACTTTTGAGGTCTTAGGGTTTCCCTTGCTTCTTATGACTAAACTGTTTTATAAAATGTGTTCATCATCTTCCTTTATGCCTGCCTTTGTTCTGAAGTTATTGAATGTTAAAATGTTAATCGAATTTAGTGGGCAGTGTCTAGCACAATAGATAGAACACCAGGCCTGGAGTCAAAAAGACCTGAGTTCAAATCTGGTGTCAGACATCCTGTTTGCCTTATTTTCCTCTTCTGTAAAATGAACTAGAGAAGGATATTGGTAAAACACTCCAGTAGCTGTAAAGAAAAACCCCAAATAGGGTCAACAAATCAAATTTTCTATGGAATTTCTCTACCTCCATAATACTCTGAAATAGTTATTGGCACATTAGTTCCAATTATTTTTACATTGATCTTTTTACACTTGTTCATCAAGAGCACTGCAATATGGCATTTTCAAGATGCCAGGAAATGGCATTTCTCATGACCTTCAGATTCATGACAAAACCTGTTATGCTTTCCTTTTTATCTATCTCTATAAGTAGAATCTGAAAGCCACTCCCATTTAGTTGTAACTTTCATTTTTTCTAATAGTTTTCTCTTATAGCAAGAATGTCAAGATTAAAATGATCCATTTCCTCTAGTTAATGTTTGACAAGAACATACTTAAATTACTAACAATTAAATTAATATTTCTAGTTGGTCTAAAACTGTGTAATTTTTATGATTCTCTGACTCCTCTTGGGCAAATAAAGAAGGAAATCTGATAGTTATGGAATTTATAACTTCACAACTGGTCTATTAGGGTTAAGCTTTTCAAAAGTTAGCTAGGCAGATCTTTGGAAAGTAGGCATAATTTGTATTATTTTCCTTTCCTGGGATTGCCTTCAAGAACCCATAATCAGCTCTATATCACAATGACATATCACAGTAGAAATTTGTGGAAGAAATGATCATAAAGAAGCCAAAATGTCCATATTAATGAGTTTCTTTTTTTAGCAAAGCTTTTATTTTATTTTTTACAAATTACATACAAAGGTTGTTTTCAACATTCATCCATTTGCAAGCTTTTGAGTTCCTCACTTTTCTACCACCCTCCCTTCTTTTCCTTCTCCCCATGGCAGAGAACAATCTTATATAGGTTGAACATGTACAATCATGTTTAACATATTTCCATATTAGTCATGTTGTATATTGGGTTATCTTCAAGTCACATTTAACATTCAATCAACAAATATTCATTGAAGTTCTATCATGAGCAAAATTGTGATCAGAACTATGGCACTGAAAAGACATTTTAATACTGCTTTAAAATATTCTCATCTTAACTGCTGATACACTCTATGGACCAATGGATTTTGTCATATTGTTTTAGATCTTTCCATCCACCTAGTAGCAGAACTTCCTTTTATGTATTGGCTTCTCAATAAGAGTGAAAGTTTTTGGAAGCAGAAACTATATTAACTTTTCTATTTTGAACCCAGCTTTTAGCACAGTATTTAATAAATATGTGGTACATGCTTAATCAATGCTTTTTCCTTCACCAATTTCCTTCATGAATAAAAATATTTCACCTACTTAAACCATTTGTTTTTTTATTTTTATTTATATAAGACAATGGGGTTAAATAACCTGTCCAAGGTCACACAGCTAGGCAATTATTAAGTGTCTGAGGCTGTATTTGAACTCAGGTCCTCCTGACTCCAGGGCCAGTGCTCCATCCACTGCACCACCTGGCTGCCCCAAACCATTTGATTTTTACAACAAATCTGTGCTATTAGCATCCTCATCTTGCTTATTAAGAAACTAAGGCTCAGAGAAACTGTGTTAAGATCAAACAGTTTTTACGTGTCTGAGGCAAAATTTGAATCCAAGTCTTTCTGATCCCTAGGGCAAACACTCTACTATCTACTATCAATACTGCCTTCCAATACTTGGAGATACATTATATTCATACATGAAAAATTAAATCATAGTATAAGAATTGTCACGAACCTATATGTGATTGGTGATAAAAAAAAAAGGCACCAAGTGGTAGAGATAACAATTATTAACAATTTAAAAGGTGAGATCATTGTAAAGGCTGGATAAATCAAAGAAGACTTCATTAAAAAAAGATAGGACTTATTCTAGGCCTTGAAGGAGAGAGATAATTCAAGCATATGAAGACAAGGAAGGAGGACATTCTAAGGAATATGGAAATAGTAGATAGAGAATTTTAGAGTTAGAAAAGGATCACTTATGGATAGAATAGAGAATAACCAAAGGTCTAAAATTAATCAGAGACTCTGACAAGATAACTAGAAGGTTTAAAATGTCAGTTCATTCATCTCTCCAACATCAGACAAAGAGCATTGTACAGTTAATATAGAAAGCATTTCTACAAATGTTTGTGAATAAATGAAAACTGACAAAAGTTCAAAGTAAATAGGAAAGGAGAGTCAGGAAGCAAGAATGGCAACCAAAGGAAATTATTAGACATGAAATATAAAAGGAAGAATAGGATAATTCAGTATCAAGGAACCCAAGGGAAGACAGATTTTAAGGAATAAAAGAATTTTTTTCAAGAAATCAAAAGAAATATTATCAAATGTTGAGGAGAATTCAAGAAGGGTGAGTACCAAACAATGATGAATAGCTTTGGATGCCATTGATGACCTCAAAGAAATCAATTTCAGTAGTATAGTGGTGGTATGTTTAAAAGGAAGACAAAGGAGTAAAATTTCCTCAAATGTATTCAGTCACAAAAGGAAAATATCCATAAATACTAGTAAAGAATATCTGGGGATGAGAAAAGTCTCTGAAATAAAAGGCATATGATTAGGAACATTTCCGAGCAAAGTAGAATAAGTTAATTTTCATAAATTCATTATGGAAAACTTGATGTTTACAAAATATATATTTTTGTTAAAAAAAAACATGACAAGTCCTGGACTGCTGGGGCTCAGACAGATATAGCCTCTGGACCTGTAGATTTATACATTTTCCAAATTACAACTTAGCTTAGACTACATAGGGAAAATGGTTCAATCCTGCAAATTTGTTACTGACAGATACATTTTCTATTCTCAGGAAGTCTACCTCAGGAAAGCTACCTCTCTGCATGATGCTTCCCCTAAGTTACTACTTATCCTGAGATGTTTGCCTCAATTACATTTGTTATCATACTCTTTCACCTTGTACTCACTAGAATTGAACCCTTCAGCAATCCTTATGGTTCTACTCACTGCTGTCTAGTATCTCCTTTTCTTACTACTTCTGGAGACAAAAAAAATCCATCATAACCCACTCTCTGTCTTTTCCTTTTTAAACAGTTGCTCTTCCCACATATTCCCTCTATAGTATCTTACCTTCTTCCATAGCATCTTTTCCTTTTCCTTCTATCCCCAGATTCAGTTCAATTCCATGAAATTTTATTGTATTGATTATGTGCAAGGAAATATATTAAACACCAGGTATGCAAAGAAAAAAGAAATTTCCTGTACCAAATGAGCTAACATCTTACTGGGGAATTCAAAATATGTAAAGAAAAAGTTAAATCAAGGAAGGAAAAACCTACTCAAAATTAGAGAAATCAGAGAATACTTCTCAAAGGAAGTGACACTTAAGTTGAGTCTAGAAAGAAGACAAGAATTCAGAGATGAATCAAAATTATGGTTTAAGGAAATAGCCATAATTTATTTATTTTTTTATTGATACATTCTTTTTTTTGGCTACAAGAGAATCATAGAATTTCAGACTTGGAAAGGCTTCAGTCATCTAGTTGAATTCATTCTTGAGCAATAATTATCTCTATGCATTAAACACAAATACTTTCTTCAAGAAAAGAAATTATAGATCCTTAACTTGGTTGTATTTAACTCCCTACTCAGACACATCTCTAAATAAACTGTGTACAGTCAAACCACCAACTTGCTAAAGAAAATATCAGAATTAATTTAAGACTAGATGAATGAATAATAAGAAATATATGTGGCATGCAATTAAAATATCTCAATCCTGACCCATTTAAATAAGCTATCTATCATGAAAAATGGATAGTGAACATTAAAATTATATAAATAACAATATAATAATTTCATAAAGAAGTTGAACCAATGTAAATTATTTATAATTATAAGGATACCAAAAACATCTTTAAAAACATCTTAGCTAACAAATACTAGATTGGATTACCAAGTGAATATAGCGATCAGAAGAAATAACATTTGAAAATGTAAAGTTATTTGTATATCTCTTACAGAGAAGGAAAATGAGAAGTCATTTTATAAAACAGAAGATAAAAATAGTTTTTTAAAAAGCATAAATATTTCTTCAACTCAACAAGCACTGAGTCAGTCAATGATCTAAGGGAGATGTTAATTGTAATAAGTAATTAATATTGGTAAGAACAAACCAGAATGGACCTTGATCTCATAGAATTCTAAAGTGACAGCCTAATCCTCATGGGGTGGATACCCCTAGAATCCTGGGAATAAACCACAGCCTTGCTCTGGGAAACCAATTTGCCAATAGGCTAAGACTTGAGATGAAGACTCCCAAAACTTATTTGTGTTATAAAGATCTGGGTTTTTAAGTCATTAAAAAAGGCAAAGTGGCCTTCACTAATTTTAGTCTTTGTTCTACATCCATTAAAAATGAGTGTTGACAAGTGATGAGTAAAAGTAAAGAAGCAATGCTTAGACAAAATTTAATTCCCTAATTTTGAAGACATCAAGTTTAAGAAGTTAAAAAAGTAATTTGTCAAAGATGTTTAAATAAAATAAAAAACGTCAAAAGATTTTTTCTGACAATATTTACAGAAATAAAAAAGAAGGAAATCATTTAGGGAAAATATAACTATTAAGTGGCCTGCTTTAGAATGTATTATCAGGTTTTAAAGGATTCAAAACTGGAAAGTATGAGTCTGGACAATTCACAGAGTTCAACCTCTCAGGAAAGTGAAGTAGTAGCAGTCTATCTGCTCTGTGGATGAAGTAATTATAGTTGAGATAGGTGGCAAGCAGGAGTCATGCTAACCTATTTTATCAGAGACTGACTGAATGAGGAACAGAATAGATAAGGAACCAAGGTTCTGAAGAGTATGTAGAAACATTGGACAGATTACAGACAAGGGATTGATACCAGGAACCAAGATACATAACAAACCATTAATTATTGCTAGGGAATTTACCTGAAATATGTGGTACTTTCTTATGTAACTATTTATTCTTGTTAACCAAGCTCTAATCTCAGTTCTTTCTACAATGCTAAAGGCAGGCATATACTATCAGCAGTCTCTAAATTTCAGCACTCCAAAACTCCAGTTGTCTGCCCTGATTATGGTTCTGTTATATATTAAGGACAAAGATCAAGATCAAAAACAACCAGGCAGGAATATGGCCTGGAGAGAGAAGCCAAGATGATATAATAGGATGAAGCAGTAGAGTGCAACTCTTCCTGATAATAACTCTGCAAAGACCTAGAAAATATATCAGATGGAGTCCTGATCAGACTATCCAAGATAAAATCACAGGCCATTTTTTTGCCACCAAGGTTAGCAGCGGGAAATAGATAGAAAGGCTTGTGAACACCAGGTCTAAGTCTTACCTAATGCACACCACAAAGAGACTTCTAATGCAAAGTTGAACAAGGACCATAAGATATGGACTAGGTCTTGATGAGAAAACAGATCCATCATAAAAGGTTCTTCTGATCTTATGCCAGGAGCAGGAAGAGGCATCAATTGGCATTTCTGTCACAGATCTAGGGAAGATTAAGGAGAAGACTTGAGCCTAGGTGTGAATAACCTGGGTAAGAAGCAGTTGAGAGTCCTAGATCAGTTACTGATCAAAGAGCAATTAAATATAGAAGCAAACACTAGTGCTGCAGTAATATTTGTCCATTTTTTGAGGGGTAACTGAGTTTATTGTCACATTAAGTGCTTAATATAGGTTTGCTGATACACACATTTTATAGAAAAATAAAGAAAAGTCAGGTGTGTACAAATCCTTCTATTTATAGTCACAGGGAGAGAGAAGCATCAGTGGCAGCAGCTACAGCTCTTGGTCTCCTGGGCTTTGCAGATACAACCTTGGGCACATTTGACACATCCCACTGGACAGCAGGAGCAGCAGCTTTTCTTGCAGGAAGTGCAACGGCAGGATTTACTTTTGCAGGAGCTTGCACAGGTGCGAGAACCACCAGTTTCACAGTTGCAGTTGGGGTCTATGGCTGGAAGGTGAATGACAGACACATAGTCCTGAGAGGAGAAGGATGAATGGGAGAGAAATGTATTTTGTCCTTTATTTTCAAAGAAGACCATGACATCGGGGAGGTGTTGCCATGACAAGCACATAAATTGGATTTGATTGAGGGGAAATTTTGCTAAGTCACCAGCCTCACTTTCTCCTCCAGAGGCATCTGGGTCCAGTGATCAGATATGAATTGAAACAACTGGAGATGACCCTGAATACAAGGTAATCAGGGTTAAATGACTTGCCCAAGGTCACACAGTTAGTAAGAGTCAAGTATCTGAGGTTGGTTCTGACCCTAGGAATAGAATATTCAGGTGTCAGACCAGTCTGAAGCATGTAGTAGAAAATTAGGTTAAGGCATGTATAACAAAGGAGAGTTTAACATTCTGGTTTTTTTGAAACTATAGAACTTTCCAACTGGTTAAGAGAGTCTGAATCCAGAAGAAACCTCTTGGAACTAGATGGCAGCTTACGATTGTGTTGCTGTGACCTAAATGTAGATCAGGAACCTGTAGAACTCA